>NW_026137594.1:5090000-6290000 GCF_009805555.1 Andrographis paniculata | reverse complement strand
GACAAAAATAATAAACAAGACTATTGTATTGGGACGAAGGGAGTAATATTTTGACTGTTTGAACACCCATGACCACTTCTACAATACATTCGAACAATTCTACTGTTAAAAACCAATTTTTTTCCGCCAATTTCTCGTTTTATACACAGTTTCTTTAATATTCACCACATCAGCTCTGATACTTCAATTATGTAATAACAACATTATTTTAAAGCAAATACTAACAGTGTGTTCTTTTTGTGAAAATAAATCAACATATTTTTTCGAAAAATAACATATTACACACTTATTATTTTTATATTATTTATACAATTTTCTATATTTTACAATAAAAAAATATCTCTTCAAATAATTTTATAAAACAAGCACTCTAAATGGTCCAATATTAGTCCAAATAAAATTCTCAAATAAGGTCATACAGACCTCCACAAATTATTGGTTCACGGATCTATTGTATTTGTAGCGGTCATTTCAATTGGTCATTTTAATTAAAATGACTGATCTTGCATGCCAATTGAATCACCATGGTCCATCGGACTTTGTTTTGATCCGGAGGCCTTTCTTCTCTGTCTGCCATCTCATTGAAATGTTCAATTTAAACAATTCAACTCCGGCACTATCGGCCAACGCTTTTATCAACACGACCTCCTAAATTAATCATTTCAACAACCCTATTCAAATAACAACATTATGTCTTACACACAAACAAGCTACTGCAGCATATCGTGCACGAGTACTAATATATATATATATATATATTAATATATTATAATGACGACTTCCTAGACACGTTAACGAGGGACAACTCCAACTCCCATATATAGTCCATCCAACTCAAATTATTTGTCAGTAACGAATATATATATATATTCTCTATTCATCGAGGTTGTTATCCCTACAGCCCCTGTAACGACAATATATGATATTATCCAAGCAACCACTAAATCTCCCTCATGTCTAAAAACCGTATTATCCCTTAGTCTTGGATATATATTGCTATTTTCGTTGTGTCATTTATGGAAATGAGACTATTGTTTTGGGATGGACAAATATTATAAACAAGACTATTGTATTGGGACGAATGGAGTAATATTTTGACTGTTTGAACACCCATGACCACTTCTACAATACATTCGAACAATTCTACTGTTAAAAACCAATTTCTTTTCGCCCATTTCTCGTTTTGTACACAGTTTCTTCAATATTCACCACATCAGCTCTGATACTTCAATTATGTAATAACATCATTATTTTAAAGAAAATACTAACAGTGTGTTCTTTTTGTGAAAATAAATCAACATATTTTTTCAAAAAATAACATATTACACACTTATTATTTTTATATTATTTATACAATTTTCTATATTTTATATAAAAAAAAATATATCTTCAAATAATTTTATAAAACAAACACTCTAAATGGTCCAATATTAGTCCAAGTAAAATTCTCAAATAAGGTCATACAGACCTCCACAAATTATTGGTTCACGGATCTATTGTATTTGTAGCGGTCAATTCAATTGGTCATTTTAATTAAAATGACTAATCTTGCATGCCAATTGAATCACCATGGTCCATCGGACTTTGTTTTGATCCGGAGGCCTTTCTTCTCTGTCTGCCATCTCATTGAAATGTCCATTTTAAACAATTCAACTCCGGCACTATCGGCCAACGCTTTTATCAACACGACCTCCTAAATTAATCATTTCAACAACCCTATTCAAATAACAACATTATGTCTTACACACAAACAAGCTACTGCAGCATATCGTGCACGAGTACTAATATATATATATATTAATATATTATAATGACGACTTCCTAGACACGTTAACGGGGGACAACTCCAACTCCCATATATGGTCCATCCAACTCAAATTTATTTGTCAGTAACGAATATATATATATATTCTCTATTCATCGAGGTTGTTGTTCCTACAGCCCCAGTAACGACAATATATGATATTATCCAAGCAACCACTAAATCTCCCTTATGTCTAAAAACCGTATTATCCCTTAGTCTTGGATATATATTGCTATTTTCGTTGTGTCATTTATGGAAATGAGACTATTGTTTTGGGATGGACAAATATGATAAACAAGACTATTGTATTGGGACGAAGGATGTAATATTTTGACTGTTTGAACACCCATGACCACTTCTACAATACATTCGAACAATTCTACTGTTAGAAACCAATTTCTTTTCGCCCATTTCTCGTTTTGTACACAGTTTCTTCAATATTCACCACATCAGCTCTGATACTTCAATTATGTAATAACATCATTATTTTAAAGAAAATACTAACAGTGTGTTCTTTTTGTGAAAATAAATCAACATATTTTTTCAAAAAATAACATATTACACACTTATTATTTTTATATTATTTATACAATTTTCTATATTTTACATAAAAAAAAATATATCTTCAAATAATTTTATAAAACAAACACTCTAAATGGTCCAATATTAGTCCAAGTAAAATTCTCAAATAAGGTCATACAGACCTCCACAAATTATTGGTTCACGGATCTATTGTATTTGTAGCGGTCAATTCAATTGGTCATTTTAATTAAAATGACTAATCTTGCATGCCAATTGAATCACCATGGTCCATCGGACTTTGTTTTGATCCGGAGGCCTCTCTTCTCTGTCTGCCATCTCATTGAAATGTCCAATTTAAACAATTCAACTCCGGCACTATCGGCCAACGCTTTTATCAACACGACCTCCTAAATTAATCATTTCAACAACCCTATTCAAATAACAACATTATGTCTTACACACAAACAAGCTACTGCAGCATATCGTGCACGAGTACTAATATATATATATATATTAATATATTATAATGACGACTTCCTAGACACGTTAACGGGGGACAACTCCAACTCCCATATATGGTCCATCCAACTCAAATTTATTTGTCAGTAACGAATATATATATATTCTCTATTCATCGAGGTTGTTGTTCCTACAGCCCCAGTAACGACAATATATGATATTATCCAAGCAACCACTAAATCTCCCTCATGTCTAAAAACCGTATTATCCCTTAGTCTTGGATATATATTGCTATTTTCGTTGTGTCATTTATGGAAATGAGACTATTGTTTTGGGATGGACAAATATGATAAACAAGACTATTGTATTGGGACGAAGGGAGTAATATTTTGACTGTTTGAACACCCATGACCACTTCTACAATACATTCGAACAATTCTACTGTTAAAAACCAATTTCTTTTCGCCCATTTCTCGTTTTGTACATAGTTTCTTCAATATTCACTACATCAGCTCTGATACTTCAATTATGTAATAACATCATTATTTTAAAGCAAATACTAATAGTGTGTTCTTTTTGTGAAAATAAATCAACATATTTTTTCAAAAAATAACATATTACACACTTATTATTTTTATATTATTTATACAATTTTCTATATTTTACATAAAAAAATATCTCTTCAAATAATTTTATAAAACAAACACTCTAAATGGTCCAATATTAGTCCAAGTAAAATTCTCAAATAAGGTCATACAGACCTCCACAAATTATTGGTTCACGGATCTATTGTATTTGTAGCGGTCATTTCAATTGGTCATTTTAATTAAAATGACTGATCTTGCATGCCAATTGAATCACCATGGTCCATCGGACTTTGTTTTGATCCGGAGGCCTTTCTTCTCTGTCTGCCATCTCATTGAAATGTTCAATTTAAACAATTCAACTCTGGCACTATCGGCCAACGCTTTTATCAACACGACCTCCTAAATTAATCATTTCAACAACCCTATTCAAATAACAACATTATGTCTTACACACAAACAAGCTACTGAACATATCGTGCACGAGTACTAATATATATATATATTAATATATTATAATGACGACTTACTAGACACGTTAACGGGGGACAACTCCAACTCCCATATATAGTTCATCCAACTTAAATTTATTTGTCAGTAACGAATATATATATATTTTCTATTCATCCAGGTTGTTATCCCTACAGCCCCTATAACGACAATATATGTTATTATCCAAGCAACCACTAAATCTCCCTCATATCTAAAAATCGTATTATCCCTTAGTCTTGGATATATATTGCTATTTTCGTTCTGTCTACAATATATATATATATATAAATATATACGACGTATGCTATTGCTAGCTTTAAGGCGATCGAGATTCAATTCGATCGATTTTACTCATTCAAAATTACTTCGATTTTACTCATTCAAAATTACTTATTCAATTGTCCAATCCCTCGTATATAATACTGATGAACTGAATATATATAGATATGTATAAATATATATGATATGATAGATTCATGATAAAGGATATACGTATACCCTTTATAATATATGTACAGTTAGTTTTTCATGAATGATGGTACAATCTATATATATTGTCTAACAATTAATATAACACTTATAAATACCTTTGTTACGTACGAAATTTAGAATTAGGTTAAAAGCCCAAGGTAAAAAGAAGAATGGGCCTAACAATGGGGTTGATTGAACTGGCTGAAGGACACCGTGAGGAAATCAAGGAAAATAGATTTATTTCTAAGGAAAATACAAGGCGGAAGGTCCTCAAGACGGAAGGTCCTCAGGGCGGAAAGACCTCAGGTCGGAAGGATCTCAGGTCGGTAGGTCCTCAAGACGGAAAGACCTCAAGTCGGAAGGTCTTCAGGTCGGGAGGTCCTCAAGATGGAAAGACCTCAGGTCGGAAGGTCTTCCGGTCGGGAGGTCCTCAAGATGGAAAGACCTCAGGTCGGAAGGTCTTCAGGTCGGGAGGTCCTCAAGACGGAAAGTCATCAGGTCGGAAGGATCTCAGGTCGGTAGGTCCTCAAGACGGAAAGACCTCAAGTCGGAAGGTCTTCAGGTCGGGAGGTCCTCAAGATGGAAAGACCTCAGGTCGGAAGGTCTTCAGGTCGGGAGGTCCTCCAGACGGAAAGTCATCAGGACGGAAGGTCTTCAGGTCGGTAGGGCCTCAAGACGGAAAGTCATTAGGACGGGAAGTCCGCAGGTCGGGAGGCTTTCAGGTCGGGAATAGGAAGAAAGGTAAGATCTCAAGAATTGATCCAAATCCAGACCGAAGTCGGGCAGACGCAGAGGTCTGTTAAGAGGAAGGTCGGGCAAGGAAGAGGTACGGACAGATGCGGAGGTCTTCGGTCAAAGACGGAGGGCGGCTGATGCGGAGGTCGGCCCAAGTGAGGTCGGGCGAAGAAGCAGGTCGGGTGAAGGATGAAGTCGGGCCAAAAGAGCGGAAGGTCTGTGGTCGGCTCAAAGAGTGAAATATAAGGATAATTTTGGTCTGCTGAGGACACGTGTCAGCATGAAAAGGGTTGGAAGACGGTTGGGAAGGAGACGTTGTAACCGTTCGGGTGACGGTTTTCAGTACGGTTCCCCAGAGAATATTTAAAGGTTTGAATCATCATTTGGCAAGATATCTTCAATCAACTTCAACAAAGCAAAGTCAGATTTGGGGATCACCACTTTAAATTTCAGTCTTTTATTTTCCAGTTTATTTTCTGTACCATACAGTGTTTAGAGATTCCTAATCTCAGGCACTAATTAATCAAGTTTAAGGATATTTTCTATATCTTTGAATTTTACTTTATTTTTGTTGAAAAAAAATACATCAACAAATTGGCGACCACAGTGGGAGCAAGACAAAATTGCTCATTCCAATTCCGGCGACAATTTCATACGTCTTAGATCCGGCCGTATCATCGGAAGGGTCCATATGGCAGGTTCACAACCTCAATCATCTTCGGCACCGGTGGGAGAATCCGTTCCACCACCTATTGTGCCAACTGCCGGGGAAATCCCACAACCACCAGCCGAATGGTGGTCTTTTGTTCAACAAATGTTGCGTGAGCAACAAACGAACATGTTGCGTGAGCAACAGAATCTGATGTAGAACATGATAGATCAAGCACTGTCAAGGGTTAGTCTTCAACCCCCTCAAACTCCACCAGGAATATCACCATCCAGACCACAGGCAAATTTCGCAGGGCCATCATTCGTGGACAGTACATTTCCAAGTGCCACAAATCCCAACCGAATGGATAGGGGAAAGTCTCCTCTGACTTTTCCCAACACTGTTCCATTGGGACCAAGGGTTACCAATCCGCAGCCGAATAATATAAGGGAGGACAGGCCTGAAGGATATATACATGATCCTATTCATATTCCTGTGCAGGATCCGTTCCATGTTCCTGATCATCAACGCTTGCATGTAGATCCTGATGAGATTGCACATATATTAAGGGATCAGTATGGATTAACTCCTCAGATGGCTAACCGCCCTGCGTATCAGAGACCGTTCCCAGAAAGAATCATTAATGAACACCCTCTCCCAAGGAATTATCGACCACCCGATTTTCATGCATTCTCAGGGGAGGACGGATCTTCCACCATAGAACATGTTGGTCGGTTCACAGCACAATTGGGAGAAATTGGTAATAACCCTTTTTATAAGTTGCAGCTGTTTGGTTTATCTCTTACTAGAACAGCATTCTCGTGGTTTGCAAGTCTGCCTCCTGGACAAATTCAGACGTGGGAAGGACTGGAGACGGCATTTCATGCTAGATTCTTCAATCCTTTACCAACTGTTTCTTTAACAGATTTACTGGAATTGAGGCAGTATCCAGAAGAATCTGCTTCACAGTTTATAGAAAGGGTGCGACTGATGAAGGGACGATGTCCTACGGTAATCAGTGAGAAAGAGATGACCAATTTAGTGGTCCGGAATATGCATACTCGTTTAAGAAAGGCACTCACTGCCCTGGATGTTGAGGATTTGGCAAGTCTTGCATCCAAGGCAGGACGTTTAGAGTCTTTGTTCAGAGAGGAAGATCAACATAACAGGCGTAATAGAGGCCAACATATGGCGAGTATGGGAACGGAAACATGTGACTTTGATTTTAATCAATCAGAAGAGATGGCAGCCGAAATCCTTTCTGGAAAACCTTATGTATGCCCTAAATTGAAGCCAGTTCCAGGATCTGAAGGAAAGGAGCAACCGACCTTTGATAGTTCGAAAGCTGATGAAATCTTTGATATCCTACTAACTGATGGGCAGATCCGTATTCCAAAGGGGCAAAGATTGGCCACTAAAGAAGAAATCAAGGGGAGACCATATTGTAAGTGGCATAATTCTTTCACACACAATACAAGTCAGTGTACTCATTTCAGGAAGGAAATTCAAAAGGCCATCAAGACAGGTCGGCTCAAATACATCACTCTAGGTGTAGACCAGCAACCGTTTCCGAAAGTAACAACAGCAATGGTTGACATCCAACCAAGTTCGGAAACAGGGAAAAGTTCGGCCAATAGTGGACAAACAGGAGAGCGAACTCAGGCAAGTCCCGGAACAAAGAAAGGGAATCAGCCAAACAGCAGCCGACCGGAAGAACGACTCAAAGTTGTTGAAAGGCCAGTCGCTGAAAAATGGGACCGTCCAGACGGTTCTTTTAATGTGGAGGTGAAGGAAAAGGTTTTAGTGCGAGACCACCCGACCAGAAAAACAGGTTCAGTTGGGAACGATTGGGCTCGGAATAAAAAACCTTTACCAGTTGATATAGATCCTCGTTTCCCGGGCATGAATCGTACACAGATTCGCAATGCCAAACGCAGGTATGCTGCAAAGTATGGGAAACGAGGTCCTTCAGCAAAACAACTAACCGACGAACAAAAAGCAGCCGACCACTTGGCAGGAGATCAGTCCATTCGGGTCTTTACAGAACAAACGACCAACCAGCAGAGAGTAGCCATTCAGTCTCCAGTTGGTCGGTCCAGTCGGGTCTGGTCAGGAAAGCAACCGAATGACGGATTAGGCGCTTCCGACCATACCAAAAGAAGTTCGTCGGGACAGGGGAAAGGTAAAGGAGTGGCAGATGAAATAATTAAAGGTTTTAGATGTCAACATTGTGAACGGATCAACATCAATCCATCTTTTGAAGAATTCCGTATAGAATCTTTGACGGTTCAATCTCAGAACAAAACGAAGGAAGAAGTTGTAACTACAGAGGAGAATTCAAGATCTGTTAAATCTCGTCTGGGGTCACGAATCCCTTGTCGAATGACAGAGATTAATCAGATGAGAGATGAACCGATATGGGCGAGTCTGGTAGATGATACTATGGACGAACCTTTATGGGCATTCTTGGCAGATGGTGAATTAGAGGAAACAGAGTGGGCAAAGACTTCAGACTCTGAGCCTCAACTAGAGCCACCCTCGATTGTGTTTCCTCCTATTCCAGAGGGTGCGATCTCCCATTTGAAGCCTCTGTATGTTAATGCTCATATTTGTGGGAAACCAATCACAAAGGTTTTCGTGGATAATGGAGCAGTTTTTAATGTTATGCCATTGAAGACTCTCAAGAAGTTAGGAAAAGGAATACATGATTTATCTCCTGTGGAATTCGAAATGACAAGTTTTACAGGGCAGCCGACCAAGCCTGAAGGCATGATGGTTGCCACAATTGAAGTCGGACCAAAAAAGATCTCCACTGTTTTCTTTATTGTGGACGCAGATACTACATACTCTCTTTTGCTGGGAAGAGACTGGATTCATGCCTCTCGATGTGTGCCATCAACCTTGCACCAACAATTAATGTTCTGGGAGGGAAATCAGGTTTTCAAAATGGAAGCGAATGACAACCCATTCGACGTAACAGAACAAGTTGAAGAGTCAGTGTTTTATTCCAGTCATTTGGCTCCGATGTCTCAGTTATACATGGCTAGGGAGTACCCAGACAAGGGTTATAAAGTCACTAGCCAGAACTCGATGTTCTATTAAAAGAACACCTTTATTGTATGGCTCATGATAAAGCCACACCCATTCCCATATAATTTGTTTGTAATGGAAGATACAAGCTTAGAAGTATGTAGTTCTCTTATTAATAAGTTCTATTTAAAGCAGTTATTACATAAAGCAGAAAATAGTAAAGAGATTCTGGATGTTCACCTCCAAGAAGATGAACAATTTCGTTGGCCCGATTTATTAGAAAAAACAGAACCAACAGCTTCATCACAAGACCCATTATTGGAGTTTAATTTAGGAACCGAATTGGTTCCAAAAGTGATCAGGTTAAGTGGTTATTTGTCTAAAGAGCAACAAACAATGATGCTCGAAGTTATTAGAAACAACATTGATTGTTTAGCATGGGATTATTCAGAGATGCCTGGTTTGACAAGAAGTCTAATAGAGCATCGATTGCCCATCAAAGAAGGTTGTAAACCTTACAAACAACCCCCAAGGCGAATGAGCCCGGATCTAATGCCTCAAATCAAGGAAGAAATCCAAAAACTTCTCAAAGTGGGTTTCATTCAGCCATGCCGTTATGCGGAGTGGCTGGCTAACATTGTGCCAGTGGTCAAGAAAAATGGTAAGATAAGGATATGCATCGACTTCAGGGATTTGAATCTAGCTACCCCTAAGGACGAATATGTGATGCCTATGGCCGACATGTTGATAGATGCAGCAGCAGGGCATAAAATCCTTAGTCTGATGGATGGTTATGCAGGTTATAACCAAATATTCTTGGCAGAAGAAGACATTCCTAAGACAGCATTCAGATGCCCAGGGGCTTTAGGTATTTATGAATGGACAGTCATGCCATTCGGGTTAAAGAATGCAGGGGCAACTTACCAAAGAGCCATGAATTCAATTTTTCATGATTTAATTGGCAAATCTATGGAAGTTTACATTGATGATGTTATTGTTAAGTCTGCCAGTTTTGTTGAACATTTGAGAGATCTTGAAGAGGCATTTGAAAGAATGAAGAAGTACAAGCTGAAGATGAATCCAACCAAATGTGCTTTCGGAATATCAGCCGGGAGCTTTTTAGGATTTTTAGTTCATGAGAGGGGAATTGAAATCGATGCCAATAAAGCTAAAGCCATTCTTGACAGTCGGCCACCCAAGACGGTTAAAGAAATCCAAAGTCTTTTGGGTAAGGTGAACTATTTGAGGCGTTTCATTTCTAATGCTGCTGGCAAGGTCAGACCCATTACTAAATTATTGCAAGCTGGAAAAAATGCCTTTGAATGGGGTCCCGACCAACAGACGGCTTTAGATGCTATCAAGCAGGCATTGGTTCACCCTCCAGTCTTGATGCCTCCTAAACAAGGTCGGCCACTCAAACTTTATTTGGCAAATACATATGAAGTGGTTAGCTGTTTATTGGCACAGGATGGTGATGACGGGAAGGAAAGGGCAATTTATTATCTCAGTAAAACCCTTACAGGACCAGAACTGAATTACACTATGCCAGAGAAAATGTGTTATTCATTGGTTTTCGCTTGTACTAAACTCGAGCATTATTTGCTGCCCAGAAGAATTGAGGTCATATCAAAGGTGGATCTCATCAAATTGATTTTACAGAGACCTACTATGAAGGGCAGACTCATGAAGTGGGCCATTAAATTGGCTCCTTTTGATCTTCAACATTCCCCGCTGAGGGCAATCAAGGGACAAGCAGTAGCCGACTTCTTAGCAGAATTCTCACAAGTCGGGTATTCTCTTTGTGATAGTGTCCGACCACTTAGTTGTTCATCATATCTGAATAACCTACAGGTCGGATGTGTGCCTTATATAAGTACCAGAACATGGTTGATGTTCTTTGATGGTTCTACCTCTGGAAACAAATCAGGGGCAGGGGTCTTTTTGCAAGGACCTGATGGTCAAAAGATCAACTTACAACTACGATTGGAATCCATGACCCATAATTCGGCAGAATATGAAGCTTTAATTTTGGGTTTGGAGGCTTTAATTGCCAGGAAGGTCCAGTCTGTAATCATAAGGGGGGATTCTCAATTAGTAGTCAACCAGGTAAACAATCAATATGTTTGCAATTACCCTCATCTTCGCAGATACAGGAACATGGTGGGTCGGTTACTGACAAAAATCTCAGAAGTAATAATTGAGTTCATTCCGAGGAAAGAAAACCAACGTGCTGATGAATTGGCTCAAAGGGCATGTAAAGGAATTCTGGAGGATATGTGGTCGGAGGTCAAGTCGGGCATAGAAGGAAAGACAGACCCGATCTGCGAAGTTATGGTCGGGCAGGAGACTATCGGACAGGACCCCGACTGCGAAGTTATGGTCGGGCAGGAGACTATCGGACAGGACCTCGACTGCGAAGTTATGGTCGAGCAGGAGACTGTCGGACAGGAGCCCGACTGCGTAGTTGATATCAGGCAGGAGTCCGACGGCGAAACAGTGCCCGATTGGAGAACAGAGCTTATCATGTATTTACAGAATCCAGGTGCGAGTGTTTCGGTTGCGACACGATTGAAAGCTTTACGTTTTCAATTAATAAATGGAATTTTGTATAAGAGGTCATTTGAAGGTCTGCTTTTGAAATGTTTGGGGTCTAAAGAAGCTCTAGAGGTAATGACAGAAGTACATGGTGGGATATGTGGAGCTCATCGGGCAGGTCTCAATATGAGATGGGCCATTCATCGCTTGGGTTTTTTCTGGCCAAAGATTTTTGAAGACTGCATACAATTTGCCAAAGGGTGCCAGGAATGTCAGAGACATGGAAATTTAAACCATTTGCCAGTAACCGAATTGCAATTCTTGGCAAAACCATGGCCTTTTAAATCATGGGCTATGGATATTATTGGGAAAATACATCCTGCTTCATCGAAACATCATTGTTTCATATTGGTTGCGACTGACTACTTTACCAAATGGGTAGAAGCAATTGCTTTGAAAAATGTGGATCAGAAAGAAGTGATAGACTTCGTTTTGAATCAAATTATTTACAGATATGGTATTCCTCAGTCTATAACAACCGACCAAGGTTTGGTCTTCACAGGGGAAAAGTTCTCTAGTTTCTTGGCCGAATTCGGTGTTCGTTTACATCATTCGTCACCTTATTATCCCCAAGCCAATGGACAGACGGAAGCAGCAAATAAGATTATTATTGGGATCGTAAAGAAGATGGTGGAAGGGAACCCAAGAAAGTGGCATTTGTTATTGTCTCAGGCTTTATGGGCACATAGGAATACTAGAAATACGGTCACAGGGTTCTCACCTTATCAACTGACGTTTGGCCAAGATGCTGTTTTACCAGCCGAAATCCGAGTATCATCTGGTCGGACAGAATTTACTGATGGTGGTCTTACAGAAGAATACCAACAACTTATGATGCAACAGTTAGAAGATTTGGATGTTAACCGACTTCATGCGATAAGTCGAAGTGTGAAACAGAGTGAAATCAGAGCAAGGAGTTATGGAAAGAAAGTTCTTCACAGGACATTCCAAAAAGGAGACCTAGTCTGGAAGACCATTCTTCCTACATATAAGAAAACTGATCAATTGGGAAAGTGGTCACCGAATTGGGAAGGACCATACATTGTTCAAAAAGATATTGGGAATGGTGCTTTCATTATTGTAAATCATGAAGGTAGAAGAGTACATGATTGTATTAATGCTAAATATCTGAAGAGGTATTATCCTGCCTTTTCAGATAACAAAACTGCCTGAAACAAAATGTTATTCAGAACCCATTTATGGGGTTCGGATTCGAACCTATTTAAAGGTTCATTTCTGTTAGTCATCATGTATTTGTGAGAAATTTTCTGCCTCTGAATCAGACTTTTCATCCCAGTGAGTGGATATTAATTCTGGTTCTTCTTCAATGAGATCTTCCAAATCTGGTCGGTACCTTTCCCATTGGCTTTGCATGTCGTCAAGATCTTGATGGGTACGCGCTTGCATGTCTGTTAGGGCTTGATGTTCACGATCAACAATGGTCCGTAATCTTGAGAAGACTTTTCGTTGATTGGAAAAGATGTTATCCCAACCAAGATCTGGAAGTATAGTTGCTGCGTGATTTTCTATCATTTCCATGTGGTGATGGAGATCAGGAATGCGACTAAGGATGTCACGAAGTGGTTCATACCCTTCAATGACTTTTTCCATTAGGCGGATGACGCGATGAATGGTTCTTCTTCCTCGTTGGGAGAATCGGAATTTGAAGTCTAGTTGCTTGAGTATATGTAACAAGTCTTCTGCATGGCCTCCAATAGGGTGATTACCCACAAAGAAGGGTTGAAGAACACCCTGCCAGTTGTTTGATGGAACATAAGGTCGGTCATTCGCCATGTTTGTTAACACTTCAAGTGTTGTGATTTTCAAAATATGCCTTGGAATGTGTTTCTTAAAATGTGAGAAACAATGTTCTTTTAAAGAAGGAGTTTGTTTCTATTCCTACAAAGTTGGAAATTGAAAGGTGATCCTTGTTTTGAGAGACAAAAGAAAAAATGGATTACTAAGTCGTATATTGTTACAAAGGGGGAAGTATTACAACAGTGCCCCTAGGGCAGTTTTTATCTGTGTCCATTTGTTTTCATCCCTGGATAGCCTTCTGGTATTGGCAGCCGTCTGATATCTTCTGATGAATTGGGATCGGGCTTGGGTTTTCAGCTCTTGATCCAATTCAGCCTCATTTTTGGTATACTTCTCAAGCAGATGCTGTTCATTGGTAATTTGCGTATCCAGGGTAGACTGTTCTTTCCTCAGCTCCCGCAATTCTGCCTCCTTTTTCTGAATGGCATCATCAACCAGAGCTTTCGTACTAAGGAGACCACCCAGTCTTCCAGTAGTCTGCTGAAGGGATTCTCGAGTCTTAGCCAAAGAATTCTCCAGCGTTGTTTGATCGAAGTCGGGCTGGGGGGTTTCGGCTGACAGAAGGCCAATGACTACCACTTCAGTCTTGAGCTCTGTAAGTCTCTCCATCAGCCGATGCAGAATGGGGACAGCTGGCGATTCCGTCGGAGTGTAAAAGAGAAGGCCACCAACCGTCTGGATGAGTTTGTCCAACAAGTCGGATCTCAATTCTGACAAGGGATGGTTCATGGCCTCGGTGAAGATAGTTCGGGCCTCCGCCGGAACCGGAACAGTCGACAGGACAGCTAAGTCCGAAGGCCCCTGCAAGTCCTACAATGTCAATAAGTATGCCAGAGGAGGTGCAAATTTATTCAGATAGGATATGTGTTACCTCTGGACGGACTGCTGTCAGTGAGGGGTGCAGCAATGAGGTCGGTTGAGTAGGGCAGACAGCTGGTATAATAGCAGCCGACTCGTCGGCTGCTGCAAATGGTCGCTGAGGTGCCGACCTGGGTCCCTATGGAAGGTAGTATATAGAACAGTTAGTGTTTTCTGAAAGAAACATTGTAGCATGGATTGGTTTAATCTTACCAAATTCACAGAAGTCTCCGATTCGGACGAAGACATTTCTTCCATTTCTGGAGGTTGGACTGCCGCAGGTGGTTCTTCTGCCTGCCACTCGATGGCTAGAGGGAGCGCCGCTCCTGGTTGGGCGGCTGCAGGTTGGGCGGCTGCATCTAGAGCCACTGCAGCCGGGATCTCTGGGGCACCTTCAATTTCGGGATCAGCAGCATCAGGGATGTCGTTTTGAGGGTCAGCTTCGGCGAGGGCGGCTGGTTCTTCCTTTGACATGGATGAGTCTGATGCCATGTATGGTGGTCGACCCATCTGGGAAGTAGTCCCCTCGCTGTCAGAAGAGACCCCTGCTGCTGATGCGAGGGGTGAAGGTGTCTGTGGAAAATCATGAAAATGTTTGTTGTTAACTATATCAAGGTTGATCATTAGAATACTAAGGAGTGCTGATGAGAGAACTTACTGGTTCTGTAGGCACTGCTGGTAGAGATTGCCTCCTGGTCGGGTGCCTGGCCCGACCGCTCCTCGGTGCAGGAGGAAGAATTTGCCTCCTCGTCGGGTCCTCTGCCCGACTGCTCATTGGCAAAGTGAGAAGTGGTGTAGGGGTTTGAAGAGGAACTGCCTCAGTCGGGACCAAAGGTTGGTCAGCTGGGGCTGGCGTCGGTTGTGTGGTCGGTGCTGCCAAGGTCGGTTCTGGTGAATCATAAGTGAAATCAAAGTTAAGATACAGTGAATTGGTTCACGGTTTTAAGAAAAATTACCTATTCGGGGTCGGATCCTTGCTGATGTTTTCGTAGTTCCAAGGTTCGCTGGTGCTTGCTGGTCGGCCCCAGAGGTCGGGGGTGTTGGCAGCCGAGACGCCTTCCTTTTTCGCGTTGGAACAATAGACCCGGTCCCCGGGGCGGCTGTTTGTTGTTGAGTGCTAGTATGTCTAGCCGCCCCTAGAACCAATCCTTGGGGTGGAAGGAGTATGTTCAGCAACCGACCCTCATCAGGGGAAATCAGGGGCCATACAACCGACCACCATTCATTGAAAGTATCTACAGTCTCAGGGTTGGAGCGGAAAGGAATATAAGAATTGGAAATTATGTACGTGGTGAGCTGGGATATATAAGAAGGGATTGAATTAGGTAGGACTCGTCGGTCAGGGCTTTGAAAAATTATTTGCGGACACGCGACGGGTCCAGGGATACCTTGGCAACAGCCGAACTGGCGCGCCAGGAATTGAGGTTCATAATTAAAGGTGTAAAAAGTTTTCTGCCCTTTTTTATCAAGTTTTTTGCTACTGAAAAGAGACCTGGGTTTGAGGGCAACGTCCCAGGCAAAAGGATAAGTGGAATGAGGACAAGGCTCAGGAGTCGGAAGCGGATTTGGTACTGGAAAAGGCCAAAAATGGTCGGGAGCATAGCCCGCATATTTTTTATACATAGAAAAGCGAGAGTTACTGCGGGTATCTGTTAAAACTGCAATTATTATTGGATCGGAAGATTGGAGGTTATTGCGTCCTGAGCAGAGTCGGTTAAGGGCTAGTCCCAAATGTTTTTCAGCTGTTGGCATAGTGGGTGGAGATCCTAAGTTAAACGCGTTGGGGAAGTAGAGTCGGAACCAAAGTTCTAAAAACCAAAAAGGACCCGACGCGGCAGTGTCTAATTTCCTATTATCATTATCTGTTAAGCGAAGGCTAACTCTAGTGAGTCCTTCAAACAGATTGGCTAAAAACAGGGTGCCAAGAGAGAAAAAACGACCTGACGCGATATGAATGGCTAGGTCAAGATGAGAAGGAAGAACACATTTGGAAGGGGAAACAATGACGTACCTACAAAGCCAAAAAAGGATAAAGGCAGTATGCTCCCGGTCGGTTACAGGGGTCCCTGGAGCCCCTTGCTGGTCGGTTGCGAACTTTGTCCAACCCCATTCCTTCACACCTTGTAAAGACCACCCTGGATGGTCTTCTGATGGCTCCTGCCCATCTAGGGTTCCCATTACAGGGTCTTCACCCACGACTGGGAGATGCGCAATCATTGCAACGTCCATAAGAGTTGGGCCAAAGGGGCCTGATGGGAAGAGGAAAGTCCCATTTTCCGCATTCCAGAAGGCAGACATGGCCAACAACACCTTCTCATGCAGGTTGATAGGCATGGTGGACAGTAATATTGCTTGGTCGATCTTTTGGGAACGCCATTGGGTCTGGAAGTGTTCTGCTACCCGTCGATACCAAGCGCGGTAAGGATCTTTTGGGTCTGTGAGATGGGTTTTGATGCTGTCTCGGATGCGAACTGCTTGGTAGTTAGGGCTGTTGATAGCCAAGGAATTTCGGGATTCCAAGATTTCCCTCATCCGATTTGAATCTTCAGGAGTAGTGCAATATGGACGGATCGTCGGAGTCAGTACTTTCGAGGCTGAAAATGGGCCCTCCGGGAGGGTTCCGTCGAAGGGAAGGGCAGGAATGTATTGATTCGCCATGGTTAGAGTGTTTTGGGATTGTGATTCGCAAAAGCTTGTAGTGCGGAGAAGGAAGTTAATCAGGAGTGTTGCAGTAACTGGTGCAGTTGTTAAAGGAATTTTTCACGAGGGTGGTGATTTATGAACTTCCAAACATTGATTGTTAAATGGCGTTTGAAAGTCCCTTGGCGGCGGGCAAGTTGTTACGTACGAAATTTAGAATTAGGTTAAAAGCCCAAGGTAAAAAGAAGAATGGGCCTAACAATGGGGTTGATTGAACTGGCTGAAGGACACCGTGAGGAAATCAAGGAAAATAGATTTATTTCTAAGGAAAATACAAGGCGGAAGGTCCTCAAGACGGAAGGTCCTCAGGGCGGAAAGACCTCAGGTCGGAAGGATCTCAGGTCGGTAGGTCCTCAAGACGGAAAGACCTCAAGTCGGAAGGTCTTCAGGTCGGGAGGTCCTCAAGATGGAAAGACCTCAGGTCGGAAGGTCTTCCGGTCGGGAGGTCCTCAAGATGGAAAGACCTCAGGTCGGAAGGTCTTCAGGTCGGGAGGTCCTCAAGACGGAAAGTCATCAGGTCGGAAGGATCTCAGGTCGGTAGGTCCTCAAGACGGAAAGACCTCAAGTCGGAAGGTCTTCAGGTCGGGAGGTCCTCAAGATGGAAAGACCTCAGGTCGGAAGGTCTTCAGGTCGGGAGGTCCTCCAGACGGAAAGTCATCAGGACGGAAGGTCTTCAGGTCGGTAGGGCCTCAAGACGGAAAGTCATTAGGACGGGAAGTCCGCAGGTCGGGAGGCTTTCAGGTCGGGAATAGGAAGAAAGGTAAGATCTCAAGAATTGATCCAAATCCAGACCGAAGTCGGGCAGACGCAGAGGTCTGTTAAGAGGAAGGTCGGGCAAGGAAGAGGTACGGACAGATGCGGAGGTCTTCGGTCAAAGACGGAGGGCGGCTGATGCGGAGGTCGGCCCAAGTGAGGTCGGGCGAAGAAGCAGGTCGGGTGAAGGATGAAGTCGGGCCAAAAGAGCGGAAGGTCTGTGGTCGGCTCAAAGAGTGAAATATAAGGATAATTTTGGTCTGCTGAGGACACGTGTCAGCATGAAAAGGGTTGGAAGACGGTTGGGAAGGAGACGTTGTAACCGTTCGGGTGACGGTTTTCAGTACGGTTCCCCAGAGAATATTTAAAGGTTTGAATCATCATTTGGCAAGATATCTTCAATCAACTTCAACAAAGCAAAGTCAGATTTGGGGATCACCACTTTAAATTTAAGTCTTTTATTTTCCAGTTTATTTTCTGTACCATACAGTGTTTAGAGATTCCTAATCTCAGGCACTAATTAATCAAGTTTAAGGATATTTTCTATATCTTTGAATTTTACTTTATTTTTGTTGAAAAAAAATACATCAACAACCTTGTTATACGATCATTATCTATTTCTCATCTAAATATCTTATTGTAAGATGTAGTTGGTCCCAAAATGTCATTTTCGTCAATCTCCGTCCTCTCTTAGCGCATAAAATTTTTAGCAGATTTTGATTCCTTCCCCACCCCAATTATTATTAGTATTATTTTTCATACATCTACTTTAATTTAAAAAGCATATCAATATATATTATTTTTCATTTTATAGAATATATATATTTTTTTATAATATCAGAAATAAAAACTAAAAAACACTAACTTAAAAAGAAATATACAAAAATTAAAGAATACAATTTGTGAATTGTATTGCACATCAATCAAAAAGAATTTTCTTTAGCCACAATAATACCAAATAACACCAAAATAAAAATAAAAGTATAAAAAATTTCACATAATCTCAAAAAAACTGAGATGACCGTTGCAGTGTTTAAAAAACCAGATGACCGATTCCGTGATGAGTATTAAAAGATCGATGCAGTATTTTAATTAAAAAATGAGTGATTTTGATCTTTCTCTTTCTCTCCCTCTCACTCTCCCACACTGCAATCGCCCGCAGCCGCGCGGCATCAACCACCACCCTGGCGGTACTCATCACTTCAACACATGGTTCGCCGTCGCGGATCGGCCCTTACCAATCCAGATACATCGCGGCGTATCGGGCAAATATCGGCCTATATGATTATTTTTAACAAAAATTTGTATTTTTAACAAAAATAATAATAAGCAATTTAAATTTATCAAATCATACACATAATCATTTTTTAAAAAGATATAATATTTAAGAAAATAACCACGGCGGGTGCATGCCTCAAACTGTTAACCTATCAAACTAATGAAGAAATTTTGTCTGCAATTCCACTGTATACAACAAAATATTAGACAACACCACATGCACTTCATAAGTCCTAGGACATGTCAAAAACATAACAATGCAAATATCTCCATGCAAACATAACAATGCAAATATCTCAATGGCAATGAATAACTACAGCAAAGACTCGGTATAGATGGTCTGGAGTCCCATCTTGTGCATATGCCTTCAAACATGCACTGCATTAAAGATGACATGGATTAAGATCATCTCCCTGAATCAAACTCGAAGACAAGTATCTAATATGTATTCGGGAACTTACAAATGCTGAATAAAAAATCGAAATAGAAATAGGATAAATTGAATTCCAAAAGCAATCATTCCTATCGAGCAAGCACTTTCGAGAATCCACGGACTGTCTGAGGCTGCCGATGCATCTTCCGTCTCTCACGCAATTGCATCCGAAGCTCAACAATCGAATTGCCCTCTCGGCGGATGGAATCACTTCAACTCTAAGGAATCTTTTCAAAGCTAGGTAAACCCTCTCTCAAAATGTTCTCATCTAAGTTGTGTCCATTAAGAAATTAAACAAGGCTATATATACTAAATGACAAATTAATCTAAGCCACACATCTTAAGTGGCAAGCTAATCTAAACCACACATTTTGATTAAGATCAAAGGATCACAACCTCCAAGCAAACAAGTAGTTTTGACCGGGTTCGGGTTGCAATCGGTCCGTCTAAGTTTGGGTTCGGGTAATCCGGAGCCGTGTCATCCTCTCCCCCTTCGGCTGCCTTGTCCTCAAGGCTAGTAGCATTTTCGGCTGCCTTGTCCTCAAGGCTAGTAGCATCTTCAGCGTGATTAAAAAGGTTCAAATCGGCAATGTTGAAAGTGGCATTCACGCCCAAGTCATCCGGAAGTGCAATCCGGTATGCGTTATCGTTTATGCACTCCAACACATGAAATGGACCAGCTCCATGAGGAGAAAGTTTCCCACGTTGCAGCTCCGGAAAGCGTTCTCTATGCAAATGTACCCATACCCAATCTCCGGGTCAAAATATCATGCGTTTTCTTCCGCGATTGGCATAGCGTGTGTATGTCGCGGCCGCCTTATCAATGTTCTCCCGTACTTTGGCATGTAATTCCTTGATTGATGTAGCTCGATGCCTGCCATTAAAATTCAAATGCTCGCTACTAGGTAGTGGCAACATATCGGTAGGAGTTAGAGGATTAAAACCATAAATAGCCTCAAACGGGGATAATTTAGTACTAACATGCCTATTATAAGCAAATTCAACATGTGGTAGGCATTCATCCCATGTTCGACCACTATCATGTACGATGGCACGTAGAAGATTACCTAAGGTACGATTGACCGCCTCCGTTTGGCCATCAGTCTGGGGGTGACACGTGGTAGAGAAAAGTAAACGCGTCCCAATTTCATGCCAAAGAATTTTCCAAAAATAAGATACGAACTTTACATCCCTGTCAGATACAATAGTTTTTGGGACCCCATGCAATTTCACAACCTCTCAAAAGAAAAGTTTTGCCACATGACTAGCATCTGTCATTTTCGCACAAGGTATAAAGTGAGCCATCTTGGAAAATCTATCAACCACAAAAAAAATTGAGTCTTTAGCACGCGGTGTCCGAGGTAAACCAAGAACAAAATCCATAGAAATATCTAACCAAAGGCCTTCCGGAGTGGGAAGAGGAGTATACATACCATGGGGCTCAAAGTACTATTCGCCACTCTACATGCAAGACACTTATCAACAAAACAATCAACATGTTTACGCATATTAGGCCAGTAAAAGTGAACGCTAAGAACATCAAATGTAGCACGTCTACCAAAATGTCCAAGCATATGACTACCATGACTCTCCTCAATCAAAACATCTCTAATGCTACATCTAGGAATGCACAATTTATCACCATGAAAAAAATAGCCATCATGCTTATAATAATCATCAAAACCATGCTTCTCATACTTCCTAAATATATCACCAAAATCTACATCATGCTCATACAACTCACGAATATGTGCAAATCTAACCAAATGTGTACGAGTATGATTAAGTACATACCTCCGAGAGAGTGCATCAGAAACTACATTCTCTTTCCCTTGTTTATACTTAATCACATATGGAAATTGCTCAATAAAGCTTACCCACCGAGCATGACGCTGATTGAGTTGCTGCTGCCGACGCAAATGCTTGAGGGTCTCATGATCCCTGTGAATTACGAACTCCTGTGGCAGCAAGTAATGTTGCCAAACTCTTAGGGCTTGCACAACTGCATATAATTCCTTGTCGTATGTCGAGTAATTAAGGGCTGCTCCATTGAATTTCTCACTATAATAAGCAATCGGTCGCCGTTCTTGTAATAGTACTGCACCGATACCAACTCCACTAGCATCACATTGGACTTCAAAAGCTCGTTCAAAATTGGGTAGTGCCAAAACCGGAGCATGTGTCAAACTATCCCGAAGCTTCTCAAAGGATGCTTCATGACTTGCCTCCCACTTAAATGGAACATTCTTCTTTAAAAGGGAGGTCAATGGGGCTGCTATCACACTAAAGTGTGGTACGAATCGCCTAATGAATCCATACATTCCAAGGAACCTCCGGACATCAGCCACACTTGTACATTTTCTCCATTCCCGAATTGCAGCAACCTTAGATTCATCAACCTTAAGACCATCTGCACCTACAACAAAGCCAAGGAAAATAATTTTATTAGTGCAGAATATGCATTTCTTTAACGTACCATACAATTTAGCATTTCTTAATGCATGAAAAACTTGCCTAACATGTCCTAAATTGTCCTCCAAACAAGTACTATAGACAAGTATGTCATCAAAATATACCACCAAAAACTTTCCAATAAATTCTCTCAACACATGGTTCATCAACCGCATGAAAGTGCTGGGCGCGTTTGTCAACCCGAATGGCATGACTAGCCACTCGTACAATCCAAACTTAGTTTTAAAAGCTGTTTTCCACTCATCTCTGGGTTGCATACGAATTTGATGGTACCCACTCTTTAAGTCAATTTTTGTAAACAACCGTGCTCTATGCAACTCGTCAAGCATATCATCCAATCGAGGGATTGGATGTCGGTATTTCACAGTAATTGCATTGACAGCCCTGCAATCAACACACATAAGCCATGAGTTATCCTTTTTAGGGACAAGTAAAACAGGTACAACGCAAGGAGATAAAGATTCTCGAACCCATCCCTTATCAAGAAGCTCTTGGACTTGTCTCCAAATTTCCTCACTTTCTTTTGGATTACACCTATAAGCTGGCCTATTGGGGATTGATGAAACCAATGCAAAATCAACATGATGTTCGATGCCTTGCAATGGTGGTAATCCAGGTGGTATATCATCCGGAAAAACATCCTCAAACTCTTTAAGCAAGTGTATAAAAGGAGAAGACGAGTGAGAAAAAGAGTTATCATCAATAACAAGTACTTCTTTGAGTAAGAGAATATAAAAGTAGCTTCCCTCATCTTGGTTACTGTTTTGGCGAACTTCTTTGTTGAACTCTTTGAGACTAAGCAACAGCTTGCTATCGTCTCCCTCGGAAGGTTTCGCCGATAACAACAGCCCCTTTTGATTTTACCACATCTCGCATGGTCCTATGTAAACGTTCAACATCACGACGGACGGTCTCGAGTGGAAGGGCGGATGCTCAGCTTCTTGCGGCCTTTAGTGAACGATATTTGATTCTTATATCCATTGTACAAAACACGTCTATCAAATTGCCATGGTCGTCCCAAAAGGAGGTGGCATGCAATCATGGGACACACATCACAAAGGACATCATCGCTGAAACCACAAATCGAAAAGGTAACAATCGCTCGTCTATCGACACATACAACTTCTTCATCGCTCATCCAATGTAGGTTATATGGTTTCGGGTGTGGGGTGGTATTGAAACTCAGCTTCTCAACCACATAGGAACTAATAACATTTCCTGCAACTACCATAATCCACTATCATGGATATAGTATGTCCCGCTACCTTGCAATGAAAATGGAATAGATTTTCTCACTGTCCCGCACCCTTATCTTCGTGCGGTAAAGAGGTCAAGGCACGCATGACTACTAAACTTAATGGATCCTCATCGCACACTTCTTCAACATCATCATCACTTCCAGCGTCTGCTTCAGCCTCTACTACCTCATCGCCCTCAACATCATCGACATATCCCCATTCGCCATTCTCCAAAATCATAACGGTTCGTTTATTGGGGTATTGACCTGCATAGTGCCATTGTCCATGACACTTATAGCATGTTACAATCTTTTCTTTTTGCTGTCCAAAATCCTTTCCTTTGAACTTCGCAGCCTCATCCTTCTTATCAATTATTTTATATTTGCCTTTATCCATATTTTTATCGAAGGGCTTAGCGAAAACAATTCCCTTAGATCTGGTAGAAGATACAACCGGAGCTACAGAACTGGTTGGAAACTTCCTTTGAGATGAGAATCCAGTTGAGGTTGGTCTCTTGAGCTGCTCCTCGCGTTTGATAGCCATATCCACAGCTTCCCGAAGAGAACGAAAACGGTGCAGCTCAACCGTATCAGCTATCTCACGCCTCAAACCCTTAATGAACCAAGCTTCTGTCAATGACTCGCTCTCATCAGTATCTAGTCGCATCATCAAAATCTCCAATTCCTTAAAATATTCCTCCACCGATTTCGAACCTTGCACCAAGGACTGAAACTTGATATTCATATCTCGTTTATAACTTTGTGGCACAAAACGCCTCCTCATGATTTCCTTCAACCGGGGCCAAGTATCAATCGGATTTTGTTGATGCCGTTCTATATAACGTCTCTCCTTCTCCCACCAAGTCAATGCATAATCCCCGAATTCACAAATCGCCATTCAGAATTTCTTGCCATCCGAGTAATTATGGCAGTCAAATGCCATATCGCACTTTGTTGTCCAATCCAAAAATTCCTCTGCCCCTCTTAATCCTCCAAAGGTGGGAAGGGTAATCCTAATGGTAGAAAGATCGTCATCCACTTCACCACGTTGATGATAAGTTCGGTCTCGTTCATAGAATGAGTGCTATGAGTTACGACTATTGTGTGCATCTGACCTCATTGAAGGACTCATATCACGATGACGAGAAGCCTCAGCTGCATCATATCTACCCCGAATATCAGCTACTCCAGAAGGAACCTCAGTCCGTGCCGTCTCCAAAGATGTCAACCTGTCATTGAGGTCCTCTATTTTCTTATTCACGGCGTACTCTACATGATCCCAAGTTGCCCTTTGTTGCATGGATAAAGTTTTTTCCATTTTGGCCTCCAATTGTTGCATACTCGATTCCAACAGCTCCTTCAATTGTTCGAAATTGGCCATCCTACAAACAAAGACAAACTATATATATGTATATCGAAAGGTAAGTGCTCTTACTCTCTTTCACAACTCTCATAAAGGAAAATTAGAAGCAACCACAATCAAAACAGAAGAAGCGTTTTGCAAATACCTCAAACAGTACATTGGGATTCCTTCAAATGCAATACTCAAGGAGAAGTAATGTCGAACAAAAAAAAGACGCATCAACTAGGAAACAAACTAGAGGATTCGATGCCAAACTATAATCGCAGAATGTAAAGAATGTTTGACACAAGTTCTTATTCCACAATTAAGCAACAAGCTAGAATCGAAATTCCTAGCACATCATTTGATCATGACAATCTCTTCTAACTCAAAAGAACCCCCACAGAAGGAGAGAACTACTTCCTCAAAACTGGTTTAGTGACTCTCAAGTATGATTATCCAAATGATCGACAATGCACTATAACAAGAAGAGAAAGTGTGCTGCTCAATTTGTGTTTTTTTTTTCCTTTGTTTTTTTTTTACTCTAGGCTTTTACTTAATGTTTAGAGTGCGCCTTTTTCTAATTTATATGACCATCTTGGCTCTTTTATTGCATTTTTGCCACACTACTAAAAAAAACAGGACGTAGTGCACTATAATCAAATTCAAACGCTATTTCAGAGAGCTATTCAAAACCAAATCTCACGATTCCAAAAATTAAAATCAACTTCAAGGATTTATCTAACAGGAAAGAAAAGAATCACTCAATAATTCCCAGCCAATTGAGAGCAGTAAATCGAACAATTCGACTGCTCAAAATAGAAAACAAAATGTTGGACCCAAGATTTTCAGACTGATCAAAAACTGTCTTCCAAGTGTTTTTTTTGAAGATTTTGAGTTCACAGCACGGCAATGCTGTGCTCACTGTATAGAGGACTAGATGCTGATTCCGAAACCTCCTCACAATAGTAAATCGGAGTTCGTATGCAAAAGTTACGGCCAAAATACGATTTACCGACAAAACTCACAAAAACACACTTCTAAGCTCTCAATTCACTCAATTCCATGATCATTTGATGTGTTTAGGCTCAAAACCAACCATATTACTCAATCAAGGTCTAAGAACACTTAGAAAACTACGAACAAAGCTTGTTAGCGCCGGCCAAAAATCACTACTACTTGTGTTTCTTGAGAGACAAATTCAACAACACAACTCATGTTTGGCAATTAAAAATGGATTGGAACTAGTTATCATTTCCACTAGAGTGGGAATTTTGCAACAACGAAATGACTATTTCCAGAAACTATGAACTATCTCCAAATAACATGAACTAAACCAATGTTCTAACACAAATTTGATCAAACAGGACATAGAGACATATTATCGAAGATGTTGTTAACAAGATTGCTACGAAATCTTATGATCAAATCAACAACCGCTCTTATACCAATTTATGACATGGATTAGGATCATCTCCATGAATCAAACTCAAAGACAAGTATCTAATATGTATTCGGGAACTTACAAATGCTGAATCGAAAATCGAAAGAGAAATAGGATAAGTTGAATTCCAAAAGCAATCACTCCTCTTGAGCAAGCACTTTCGAGAATCCACGGACTGTTCGAGGCTGCCGATGCATCTTCCGTCTCTCACACAATTGCATCCGAAGCTCAACAATCAAATTGCCCTCTCGGCGGATGGAATCACTCCAACTCTAAGGAATCTCTCCAAAGCTAGGTAAACCCTCTCTCAAAATGTTCTCATCTAAGTTGTGTCCATCAAGAAAATAAAGAAGGCTATATATACTAAATGACAAATTAATCTAAGCCACACATCTTAAGTGGCAAGCTAATCTAAACCACACATTTTGATTAAGATCAAAGGATCACAACCTCTAAGCAAACAAGTAGCTTCGACCGGGTTCGGGTTGCAATCGGTCCGTCTAAGTTCGGGTTTGGGTGATCCGGAGCCGTGTCAAAAGACCAATAACATAAATGCTAAATGCCAGATTTTTGAACAAAAAAATAGCAACTAACTTTCATCTAGATAAAATTCCAAAGCCTAAGATTGTTACATTGAAACTCAACACCAAATTTCCACCATTCTGGATCATTCCATGACCGTCCCTTGAAATTAAACAGTCCCTTGAAATTAAACAATCTTTATTAGTTAAATTAAATTCAAGCAATCTTAAGTTGTTACATATAAATAAAAATTAGAAATAAAATTTTATAAGATATATAAACTATGTTTATGTTAAATATTTATACTTACCATTCAATACCTTGTGGAGTGTCGTGGAGCTTCAAAACCATTTCCATCTTCTGATCGATCATAGTATGAATATCCTTCTCTAAATGAACCCCTTCGATATACCCAGTAATAGGGATGATGATATGCATTTGGTTGGTCCCACTCCTGTCTTCCCAATCTATTACTCGAACTCGAATTGTGGGAAGAATCTCCATAGGAATAACCTATGTTCAAATCTTGCATATGTTCGTGAACTCCAGAATATCTCCTAGTATCTGAAAAATTTGAAGCATCGGCTTCACTTGAAAATTCTGCTAAACTATTTAGAAAATCTCTTTGAGCTTCTATCCCAGGACGATATCCATAATCGGTGTCTTGGGTAGCATAATAATTTTAATTTCCTTGAGACCATCCCATAGCACTTGAGTATCGACTATCTTTATAGCTCTCACTCCCACCACCACCATCATCGGCACAACCACCACCACCACCACTACCATCATCATCATCATCATCATCATCATCGCCGTCGTTGCTATTATTCTTATCTTCACCGTTTGTTGTTAAAGATGAAGATTCCAAAATGATTGTCTTTTTTTTTCTTGCTCATATTTTTTGTTTTCTGATTTTTTTTTTGGCCTTCTTTTTTCCATCGGCTACAAACTGAGATAAAAACATATCGCTGTCATCATCATTACGCTGACTGTCACTTCCATCTCCACTTTCATCAATAGCCTTATCCAACCAATTCAAATAATTATCATGAATAAGTGGAGATTCATTTTCTATGACCCATTCATCTAAAATATCATTTTCATAAAAAAATATGATTCAAATAAATCGGGTCGTAGAAATTGTCTGTGTCTGTCCTTTGCGTAAAATTTTTCACCCTAAGACGCATGTTATAGTGGACATAGACTAGCTTATGCAGTTTCTCAATAGCTAATCTATTCCGAAGTTTAGTATGGATCAAAGACCACGTACTTCAATTGCGCTCACAACCAGATGATGTGCACGTTTGACTCAAAACGTTTAATGCAATTTTCCGTAAATGAGGGCCTTCATCACCATACATATTCCACTAGTTAGCTATTAAAAATGGTAAAAAAACAAATTAATAATAATGCACCATATTATAACATGTTAAAAAATATAATTGAATGATATATTTTAATATGCATACCTGGTAAAGATGTAGCTACAACTCTAATAGCAAGTACACTTCTAAATTCTCTAATTTTGTTAACAAATGTATTTATTTATATACAATATAATGTAAAATTATTAGAAATCAATATATATGTTTCTATAACAATGCACAAATATATATATATATATTTCTTGAAAGCTCAAAAAATATTTGATATAGTAGTTCTAAGTTTCACACATTTTACCTCATTCATAGCCTTTACTTGTATATCCAAATCTGACTCGAGTCTTTTAATAATTTCCTTTACTCCTTTCCGAACCTCCGATGAATCAAATTCACAAGTGCCATAGTATTGAAGACCAAGATTTAAAAAATAAGCTGCATCAAATATATTTAGAATTAGAAAATAAAATAAATGATTACTACAATGTAAAAAAAATAAAACAATTACCTGCAGCATGCAAATCTTGATGTAATTGGTTATACCATCTTTCATCGATGATATCCCAATATTGCTGAAAATCTTTCACTGCAGTTTTAATTGTCATTTTTGCTCTATCCATTGCCTCGTAGATGATAGGTAGTGTAGGATGTTTTATCTTGATCAACTACTTTTAAAACCTTCACCAAAGGTTCCATGACCCCACAAACTCGGCGTACCCGTTTCCTATTATTGTACTCATCCCATTCTCTAGAAGTGCACATTCTTTTCAAGTCAGTTGCGTATCTCAGAAGACTTTCCATTGCTCTTTTTAATTATTTTCTTTCAAGAGCATCTACCTCATCTTCATTTATTTCAAAAACTCCATCTTCTTTCTCATTATAATCATCTTCCAAACGAATGGAATTGTGCAATGCTTCTAATTTTTTTTTGATTTGCTACTCACATACTTTTTCCTTGGATCAAGTGTTGTTTTAGTAGCTCTCTTACTTCTTTAGGAGTTCTCGTACACGCTTCAATTTAACCTGTAACATGTGCTATATGTTGCTTCATCCTAGTAATCCCACCGTGAACAATTTTTCCACAATAATTGTATTTTGCTTGCTTTTTATCATTGCTTATAGGAGTAGCATGATCCCAACCAATATCTTTATGTGGTGCAATTTTACATAAACTCTGCAATTTAATAAAATTGTTAAAATATTTATAAGTAGTAATTTATTAGTTAATTGGACAAATTATACATATTATTTTATTAATAAATCAAATTTATACAAAAATTTAACTTAAATAACTAATTCGTAAAACTTAGACTTAGAATATATATTTATTAAATATATATATATAAAAACAAAGTTATTTTTAATAAAACTTACTTTATATAGATTAAATAAAATTAAATACAATCCAAAATAATTAAACCTATCAATTAAATAAATAAATAAATCAGAATAATTCAACATTAATTTCAATCCAAAAATTAAGGAACAAAATTAATTTTAAACTTTATTTAAAAAAATTAAATTAATTAAAGTAATAATATATATAATTACCACACCTCTTTCTTCCACGGCGAATCTCCCGTTCTTCCTCCCCAAATCTCCAATACCCGCCGAAGCTAAGTTTTTTTCTATACAATACCAACAATTTTTCTTCAATAGGCGAAATTTTTTCTCCAATCCTTCCACCACATAGACTATTCCTAAAATCCACATTTCCAACATTATATATACCCAAAAAACTTACCTTGTTCACCAACCGCAATTATTTTTCGTCCACTGCTAGGAACAGAGAGCAGAAACCAGAGTGTTCGTCCACTGCCAGGAACAGAGAGCAGAAGCCAGAGCAATTATTTTTCATCCACCGCAAGGAACATAGAGCAGAAGAAGCCAATGACAGAGATAAAATAAGTAATGGGATGGATAAGAATGAATTTTGGATAAGATTTGTGTGTATTGAAAACCCTAGGACAAAAATCGGATTTTTGGGTTGAACCGGGACTGTTCCGGTTCCGGATCGGCCGAGTCGGACCGGACTCGGCCGATCCGGCGAACGATGCTTCAACAACAATCACCATCCGCTTTCCTTCTCTTTGAATCCCTCCTTGTCGACCTCCTCCACCTGAAGCCCCTACTCTTGCTGCTGTCATCCCTTCCAGAAAAATGGTTTTATTCAACCAATAATGGCTATTGTCAGACGTCCAATTGCTCCTTCTAGGAGACATCTTGGCTCTAAACACATTTAAGGCTGATGAAGCATACCCAATTAGTGCATTGGAGAAGGTGAACTGAACTTATCCATAAGTTTATTTTAGAAGAATTAATGTACCTATATTAGAAGATTATTGGAATTTTACTTACAATTTATTCTCCTTTCTAGTAGAAGTTTTTCTTGGCGTAGTTAACCTGCATTCTCCTTTATTGCCTTTAGGTTTGTATTTGACATCTGTGATTAGTGTTTAATTTATTATATATTACACTTTCTTTGACTTGAAGGATAAACTAAAAAGTTGTATTTGTAGTTGTTATCTAAAAGAAAAAAAGCAATTTTAAGTTCAGCTCGGATGAACTAGAAACAGTCCTAAAGCTTCACAAAATCGGCCTAAATGAGAAGCAGTTCAGTCCGGATGAGAGCCCAATTGACAACCCAAGTAGACAGGCCCAAAAAGCAAGCGGTTCGGTCCATCAAGAAGCTCTAAAACAAGCCTAATAGCCCTAGTAAGACCAAGCCCGAAGAAATAGTCTTGCAGCTACGGATAAAGAAAGGTGGAGGAGTGGGAAGAAGTTGTTCCTAAAAATTAGGAAAAGTGGAGAAAATTTTGGAAAATGCCTATATAAAGGAAATAGGAAGAGAGATCATACAACATCATCCGATCGCACAATTCAAATTCATTTATGCATTATAATTTCTTCCTTGTTTTGTTTTTATTCTTTTGGTAGCATTAATTGTCCAATTTAATTCAAGTTCTTCTTAATTATTTTCTTTCAAGGTTTCTTATTCGTCTTATTCTTAATTCAGCAAAGCAACGCATATTTTTTTCATCAATTCATTTTGATCGTAAGATTTAGCCCGGTACTTCCTTGAGTAGGCCGGGGAACCAGATTATTCTCGATTTTGACAGGCCTAGATTTATTAGGACGTCATCAATGAATTTCAGCGACAATAGATTGACACGCCCAGTGGGAATCCGACAAGTCTCGCACATTTTATGCGATTAAGGAGTGACAAGCTACCATCGCCAGAGAAAATCACGATGTCAAAGGAAAAAGAAATCACCGGCGAAACTTCAGCCGCATGCATCTCCGGAGAAGTTACCCATGATGAATCGCCCGCATCTCTGGGAGGCATGGACATGTTGGTCACCATCTCGGCCACCAACCTCCAAACTCAGATCCACGAGGAAATTCAAACGGCCTTCCATGAATCAACATTAAAACTTTCCCATTATCTCGCAGATGTTCTAAACCAACTATTTGAAATGAGATCGTGTGGGCGAGAGAGGAGGAGCTGTGGAAAGGAAAAGCGCCGAAGGAAGGTGCCGGAGATGATAAAAATGCACCTCCAACGTAGGCAACACAAGGGGGCATGTTTGGACACCCTCTAACGATGCTTCAGTATGGTAACATAACCATATTAAGCAAAGCGAACAAAAATAATAACCCCCCGGATGAGACAATGGCTTAAGGACCTTGGCGATCCTCGGGACAGGCCATCTTAAGGCCGCCGCCATATCAAGGACATCCGGGGAACAGCGGGTACACGCCACCATGCATCCAATGGCAAAATAATCCTTTGTTCGGTGGCGTGAGTGTGTTCACATCACCTGCAGGGACAAACGGTTAAGGAAATGTCCATACCGGAGGAGAAACGGCTGACCCTTAGAGGGTATGACCGACCACAACCTCGACACCTCCGGCCCCTTCTCTGGCTCCGGGGACAACTTGGGGAGCATCCACCCCACCCCCGAATCTGTCTTGGGGGCAACTTCTGCTCCTCCAAGTCCATGGGGCTCAGCTCCGTCGGTTGTAGCAATGACTTGGGGCTCGGGTGCAAAGGCTCCAACGTTGCCACCTCCTCCCCGGGGGTAGGCAGCATACCAGGAAGCTCTACCTGCCGGACCAGCCATATAATAGCGGTACGGACCTACACAACAGGGTCCCCTGATCCATTTCGGGAATTTTGTCCCTCCACCGGCAACACCTCCACAAGTACCAGCCAAGGGGAATCGAGGACGTCCATTGATGACTTCAAATATGAGCATATTCTCCGCTTAACAAAATTGTATATTACTTGAATTTCTGTATAAAACTATCACAATATCTGATTTATGACATACTTTATTGATCTATTTTGCTTGCATGATTCAGAATTGGTTTTTTGAGATTATTAACAATTTTTGCCCTTTTAAGCGGTGATTCGGGTCCAGAAAAGCTAAGGCATGAAGAGCAAGCGACAATCGCATCCGCTCCACCAGCGAAGACATCATCGCTCATGTCAGCAACCCAGACACCCACCGTAGCGAAGTGACGACAACTGGTTGCAAATAACACCTAAGTGTTCAACCCGCAGCGGTACCGCCATTCCACTACTAGCCAGCATTGATAACTCCGCTCAGCTGTGCTGATGCCCTCCAACCATCTGGATAAGCGATGAAGATCTGTGCCCTTACAAGTCGAAGCAAGTGAAGTGAACACCCTGGGAGTTACGGCCAGCAACTGCCCCAACGGTATAACTGCCACCAACTGCCTAATTGCCCAGCGGTTGGAACCACTTCTTAACTACTTGCAACTGCTACTCTCATTAGCTATAAATAAGGCCAGATATCCATTTGTAAAGATACTTCGAGATGAGTATACACGCACTTCTTTTTTACGCATTCTTAGCTGTCTTCCTGCCTCCAGAGAGCTTCAACCCTGTAAGGGAGTTCTCAGCAGGAATGACTAGGGGAGTTGAGAATCCTCTTCTCCTTTGGCCACACTTTACTGCTTACTTAGTTTTAGTTTACGTTTTTGTTACAACTTTTTTAGAACTAGAACTTTCCTACTTTGGTAGTAAGTAATGAAATATCATTTGTTCTTCGTCATCACTTCTTCCATATTTTCACTTTTATATAAACTTTAGTTGTAAAGAACTTTAAGTCGCTGAGAAAGAATGCAGAAAAATTGATTATCCAAGCCTTGTCTTTTTATCACAAACAAATTCAAGGTAGTTCGATGTAGTTAAGTACGCGGGAGCCTTGTCGACCTGATTGATTACTGGTCTAAATTAAATTTTGATTAAAAAGAGGTAACAAAAGGGTAAAGCCACTAATGAGACAGAAATTGAGATAATTCATGGGGCATAGGCGGGTGGTCTATTGGGTCACAGAAATTCCTAGTGACAGTAGGGTTTCTTTCTTGTAATGTTCAAATTATGGGCATCATTAAAGTCTTTTTGTAAATCCCTTAAAGTCAAATATCAACGATCAAATTTCTTTATAATCTGGTTTATATACTTACCTTAATCTCTCCCACCACTTTCGTATTATACATATATGTTTCGATTAAACACCAGCATCACCCGTTCATTTCATCCAGGAAAATCTAGCCATTGAGTAACACACAGTTCAGACACAATACATCTCCATCACCCACTACCACTTAATATATATAGATATATTGTGCCGCTTGGTTCATGTCCCTCTTGCTCACCCATCACTTGCACCAGCCCTGCTTACCACCGCTCCACTCACCGTCGCTCACCTTTGCGCTTTCTTTGGTTTTCCAGCTTTCTGTAGTTTTAGATTTAGGCTCACTTTCGAGCGGGTCTTCTTACTGCTTTTCCGCCGCATTCATGAGATCAATACTTTATTTAAATTTTTGACTTAAAATCCTTGTGTTCGACCTAGAAATTCACCAGTTAAAGAGTATAAATAATTATGATAAATGATTCAGGGTCTACAACCATAAACTTTTGTTATATCTGATCGCTCACCATAATTCCTTACATCTAAATTTTCAACTAAAATTCCTTGTATTTGAATATATATCAAAATCGTGTTGTCATAATTTGGCGCCGTTGCCGGAAATTTTTAAACTCAAGAACTTAAATCTTGAAAAGATCTATAAAGCACCATAATTTACCTTTATTTTTTTTTTGTATTGTCTGTTTTATGTCTTATTATTGTTTTTCTAAGTTTTTCATTTGGTGTGGCTATCTTTATGTAGGGCTCCGAAGCGTTTTCAGCGTTCTACCAGTCCCACTCCCTCTTCTCGTTCACACAGACGTCTATTTAGAGAACTTACAAGAGAACGGATTATGGCGAACCAAGGAAATGCTGCTGCTCCCTCTACTGCCGTCCCAGCTTTCTAGACTGCCGCTGGGACCTCTTCAAACTCTGCCATATCTGCATCGTCGCAGGAGGTGCCGCTCCACATCCCCGCTGTAGTCCCAACCGTTGCTCCTCATGTCCTGACAACTACTGAAGAGCAGCTCGTGAGGACGCTTAGCAGCATTCAAAAAGGGATGGCTGGACTACAAGCGCACCTCGCTTAGGTGGAGAAAACTTAAGCTGCTCAGGGGGCGTTTATCGCTTCCCAAGCATCTCAAACTGCTGCTGCGACGCCCGCCATCATTGCTCTTGCTCTACCTACTGCTGAGCCTAACCAGAGGCAAGAGGGACAAAGGGCTACTGATCGCCCGCTTGCTGAAGTCCGTATAGATGTTCATTATCAGTCCCTCTTGGATAGCACTTTGATTACGAGTTCTGCACCCAAAGGCTCTGAACATTATGAGGTGAAGCCCGCCCTAGTAAGCCTGGCTAGCCGGAGCCAATTTCATGGGCTGCTCAACGAAAGCCCGTACGAACACTTGCAGAACTTCAACCGGATCGCTGCCACCTCCAAATCACACGGCATCATGGAGGACGTTGCAAAGTTAATATTGTTTCCCTTTTCTTTGTGAGGAGAGGCTAGGAAATGGTTCGACAATCTCTACCCCATTTCTGCCACCTTCAAGGAAGCAGCGCAGGCCTTCGTGAGCAAGTATCATTCTGTATCAAAGACCATTAGCCAGAGGAATGAAATTTTAAGTTTCAAGATGGCCAGTGATGAGACCCTACCCAAAGCCTGGAGCCGCTATAAGCAACTGCTCCGCAACTGCCCTCGTCATGAGATCCCGGACTTTATGGAGCTTCAGATCTTCTATTCAGGGATCACTTCAAAGTTAAGGATGTCCTTGGATGCAGCGGCAGGAAGCTCACTGATGGGGCGATGTGCCTCAGAAGCAAGGGCTTTGATCGAAAGGATGGCGGCCAATCAAACGAGTTTGCCAGAGACCAATAGGCTAGAGCCATCGATGGGGTCTTTACCAAGTCCCAGTTTTAGTTTCTCAAGATGCAAGGATCGAAAGCCTGTTGGTCCAAATTAAAGAGCTGTCTAAGCTCGTGAAGCAGGATCAGAGTAACAAAGGAAAACAGGTAGTGAATGAGGCCACGGTCACTGAGGAGTGCACCTATGTAAACCAGTCTAGCCCGCAGGTTACTGAGAGCTCATCTGAGCAGATTCATAACCCAGCAAAGGTTTTCTACGTGGCGAATAGAAATGCTCCTCAGTTTTAACACTTCCATAAGGGGCACTCTCAAGGGCCCGCTGGACCGTGTCCTCAGCAACAATTTCAACAACCACAATAATTCGCTGCGTAACAATATCATCAAGGGGGATTCTATCCACAACATCAATACTTTCAAACCACCCACTTCCCGCAGCAGGCACTTGTATTTTCTCAACCTCCCACAGCCGCTCAAGAGCCGCTAAGTCTGGAGGAGCTTTGGAGAAATACCGAGCGAGTGAATCAGGAGTTCCAATGTAACGCGTCTGCCTTGATCAAAATGCTGGAAATTCAGGTCGGGCAGATAGCCGAAGCTATGAAGCTAAAGCAGAGGGGAACGTTGCCTGGGACAGTCAAGACTATTCCGAACCAAGAAAAGGCTATAGAAACAAGGGTTGGAAAGTGAATGCAATCGCCACCGCTGCCAGATAGAGGTATCAACTTATCTTCTACTCCTTTTGTTGCTAATTTGCCTGTACAGGATGAAGAGAAACAAATTCCAATCGAGGAAGATGATCCATCCCAGCCGCGAGCGATACCAGCCGCTCGGGTACCTGAACAGAAGGAAAAGGCCCCCGCTTAGTCTGTGGCTAGGGCTCCTTTTCCTACCAAGCTTGGGAAGAATGAAGACTCCAAGGAGTTTGATAAGTTTGTACATACTTTCCGTAGTCTTAAAGTTACTATACCGTTTGCTGATGCTTTATCACAGATGCCGCATTACGTTAAGTTCGTAAAAGACATAATCAATCGGACGCGGACATTTCCTGATGAAGCGGTAGTGGTGCAATTGGAGAGTGTGTGTAGCGCCGTATTTAAGGATGACCTCCCGAAGTAATTAAACGATCCTGGGAGTTTTATTATAATTTGTACTATTGGCAATCTAGAACCAATTGGGGCATTATGTGATTTAAGAACCAATACTTATTGGCAATCTAGAATCAATCTTATGCCTTTTTCGCTTTTTAGTAAATTAGGGCTTTATGAGCTAGAAGCATGCAGAACCGTAATACAACTTGCAGATAAATCAATAAGACTTCCGAAAGGAATTATTAGTGATGTATTAATGCAAGTAAACAAATTTATTTTTCCTACAGATTTTATAATAATGGAAATGAGCGAAAATCTCAAAATTCCAATCATTTTCGGAAGACCTTTCCTAGCCACCACTCAAGAAACTATTAACGTCGTTCAAGGCGAAATCACACTGAGCTTAGGTGGAGATAAAGTCATATTCTCCATGCACAATGCGATGCGCCAATCTCATGAAGAGAATTGTGATTTTATCGACGAGTTAAATGAATTATCAACTTTTGAGAATGATTTGACGCTTGAAACTCTGGAAAATTTCAGATAATGGGTCGCTCAATCTGAAATATGTTCTGGGCTCTAGTGGGGAAAGCGCTGGGATAACACCTCCCACCGAATCCATTGAGAAAGCAAAGCAAGAGCCAGAGAGCGATGCTTGCATCAAGGACGAGTTGAAGAAACTACCTGAACACCTCAAATACATATACCTAGGCCGGAGGAGACTTACTTGCTGATAATCTCCGCCTTACTATTGCCGAACCAGGAGGCTCAATTCGTCTCACTTCTCAAAAGAAGAAAAATGGCGTTTGTATGGAAGATCCCAGACATAAAGGAAATCAGCCCAACACTGCGTATGCACCATATCAGGCTGGATGCTGATGCACGGCCATGCAGACAAACTCAGTGGCACTTAAAAGAAAATATGCAAGAGGTAGTTAAGAAGGAGGTAATAAAACTTTTCGATGCAGGAATTATTTACCCCATTAATGACAGCCAGTGGGTCAGCCCAACCCAGGTGGTCCCCAAGAAAGGAGGCTTTGTTGCGCAGACAAGCGACGAGGATGAGGTCTTTATGACAAGACCTGCCACTGGTTGGAGGGTATGCATCGACTACATGAGGCTAAATGCAGCAACTAAGCAGGATTATTTCTCGCTACCATTCCTTGATCAATGCCTGGAGAAGCTCGCAGGACATGAATACTACTGTTTCCTCGATGGCTACTCAGGCTACCATCAGATTCCCATCAAGCCGGAGGACTGTGAGAAGACCACATTTACTTGTCCTTATGGTACGTTCGCTTATAGAAGGATACCGTGTGGGCTCTGCAATGCTCCGGCCACCTTTCAGCGATGCATGTACCATATATTCAACGATCTTCTAGACTCCTGCATAGAAATTTCTATGGATGACTTCTCGGTATATGGCAAGACATTTTCCAGATGCCTGAATAATCTGGAAAAAGTACTTATCCGATGCATTGAGAATGACCTCGTGCTGAACTGGGAGAAGTGTCATTTGATGGTAAATGAAGGAATTGTCTTGGGCCATAAGATCTCGGCTGCCGGAATTGAGGTAGATAGATCAAAAGTTAGTGTAATTGAAAAGATGCCAGCGCCCTCAAATAAGAAAGGGGTAAGAAGTTTCCTTGGACATGCGGGTTTTTACTGTCACTTTATCAAGGACTTCAGTCAAATCACACAACCGCTCACCGCACTGCTATGCAAAGAAGTTCAATTTGATTGGTCGAGCAAGTGTGAGCAGAATTTCCTCATTGTAAATGAGAAGCTAACCACTAGTCCCATCATTTCTGCACCAGTGTGGAGCGAGCCCTTCAAGCTGATGACGGATGCAAGATAAATGCCATCTATTATGCTAGTAAGACGTTGGATTCTGCTCAGAAAAATTACACTACAACCGAGAAGGAGCTGCTTGCTATTGTCTTCGCTTTCGAGAAATTCAGGCAGTACCTTATTGAAAGCAAGACCATTGTTCATACAGACCATGCATCAATTAAATACTTGATGGACAAGAAGGAGACAAAGACCCACTTAATCAGATGGGTGCTGTTGCTCCAAGAATTCGACATTGAGATCAATGACAGAAAATGGAAGGAAAACTATATTGCAGATCACCTCAACAGATTAAGGTAGGCAGAGGATATATCTCCAGGTATCAACGAATTATTACCAGATGAGAGGTTGTTTCTAGTTCAAGCGAAGGAACCATGTTTTGCTGACCTGGTGAATTTCTTGAGCACGGGACAGTTTCTGCGCATACAGTACAAAGGAAAAAAAAGAGATTGTTCAGTTTAGCAAAGGATTATTTTTGGGATGAACCTTATTTGTTTAATATCGGCTCAGATGAGATAATCCACCGTTGTGTAGCGGAATTTGAGATCCCGCTGATTCTGAACAAATGTCATGGGTTCCATATAGGAAGGCATTTTTTTGGCTTGCGCCCAGTGGCCAAAGTTTTGCAGTTAGGCTTCTTCTGGCCTACCCTACAGAGAGATGATGATGTCTTTGCTAAAGCTTGCGACAAGTGTCAATGATTGGGCTCTATCTCAAAGCGGAATAAGATGCCTCAAACTGGAGTCTTGTTTGTGGATATTTTTACTGTGTGGGGGATAGATTTTATGGGCCCTTCCTGAACTCAAATGGGAAACTATACATTCTGGTGGCGGTGGATTACGTGAGCAAGTGGGTCGAAGCGCAAGAGCTCCCAATGAATGATGCTCGATCTGTGATCCGCTTCCTAAAATATACCATATTTTCAAGGTTCGGGGTCCCCAGAACTGTATAAACGATGAAGGCACACATTTTTTGAATAAGGCATTGCAAACTTGCCTTCAACAGTATGGTGTTAGCCAGCATCTAACTAGCCCCTATCACCCACAAGGAAGCGGTCAGGTGGAAGTTTCAAATAGAGAAATCAAGCATATCCTCCATACCAAAGTAAATAAGAGTCGCAAGAATTTGGTAGAGAAATTGGATGATGTACTGTGGGCATATATAAAAGCCTTCAAAACTTCAATTGGGATGTCCCCATACAGACTTGTGTATGGAAAAGCTTGCCATTTACCTCTGGAACTCGAGCATCGCGTGTATTGGGCCATCAAATATTTGAATTTTGATCTTCTCCTTGCACAGGAGAAGCGCGCTGAAAGATTGCTCGATCTGACGGAGTTTCGATACCTTACATATGAAAGCGCTAAACTCTACAAGGAAAGGATGAAATTCTATCACGACAGGAAGTTGAAAAAGAAAGAATTCACTGAGGGATCCAAGGTTTTATTATATGATACTAGACTTCATCTATTCCCAGGGAAATTAAAATCACGGTGGACTAGGCCATATATAGTCAAACAAGTTCTGCCAAGTGGAGCCATAAAAATTAGCAATAAGGATAACCCTAGGGAAAGTGACTCATTCCAAGTCAATGGAGCGAGACTGAAATCATATATTGAAGGGCCTATTTTTCAGCGGGCCAATTCAGATATCAATCTGGTTGAGGTGCAGAAACTTGCTCAGTGATAGAGTTGAAAGTGATATTCAGAAGCGCCCTATCTTAAAATCGCCAACTTTACAGCTTTCTTTACCGGTTTCATAGTTAGAACTTACAGCTTTTGTTACCATTTTCATAGTTAGATTTTACAGCTTTAATTATCGTTTTCTATAGAATAGTTGTTATTGCTTTGATAGTTAGAATTAGTGCTTTCTAGAAGTAGTTTAAATGCTTTAAGTATTGATTTCTTAAGTACAATAGATAGAATTTTAACTTCTAAACCTAAGCATGTCCCAAGCCAACCATTGCTTTGCTTGCTTTATCCTGATACATACTGGGAGAACAATATCACTCACCCAGTACCGTATCTATTATCGCTTGTGTGTCATACATAGGTATTTAGAAGAAATGGTTTATAATTAATATACATTGGACTCATGTACCGCTTCGCTCACCCTCTCCATATGAGCGCCAATATCCCCTATAAATACCCTAGTCCACAGCCATTTTCCACTTTTACCGTACAGTAACTTCCTCAAGAAGCTTTAGAAACCGCCAGTTCTCTGCAGCCCAAAATTTAAAAATCTCGATCGCTTATCTAATTTTAACTCAATCCAAGGTAAGATCTAGGCTAACCTTGGTCTCTAAACTCGATTTCATGGTTTATTTCCTTCGATTTGATGCACAATAACACAGAATCAAATATTATTTTCACAAAAAACTGTTTGTTCTTCAACTGTCGGCAAAATCTATAAATCTTAAATTTATGTGAATCTAAGTCTATTATCTGCTAGATTTAGATATAATAACTGATATACTTGCTTTTTATGGATCAATTTTACAATAATCTGTATGTTTGGTTGTTGTTCTGTGATTTTCTCCCACCTTTGCAATGAAACCCTCACTGAAGTGTTCTGTTTTGTTGTGAGGAGGAGGAGTTAGGGTTCAAATCACTAAGATTTAGGAAATTGTTGCATGTTATTCGAATATTGTTTCCATTTTGGAACTAATAAGTCAGGATTTAATGTTTCCCCAAATTTAAGCGCTATAAATCTGAAAAACCCTAGGTTCAGAACAAGCCAGCAAAATAGATCAAAGCAAGCAAGAAGCGTTACGAAAGGAGTTTGAGAGAGTCGAGGAAAAGGTTGAGAAAAGGATCCAGAGAATTAAATCGACAGACATAAGAAATGTGGTGACCATAACCTCGGGGGCTGAATTTGTGGAACCAGCGCTGCCATAGGCATACTATATGAGAAGGAGGTTATTGGAACTAACCGAGGATTGGGGCAAGCTCAGAGAACTAAAGTCCATTCTATTCAGGAAATTAATCCCAGAGTTCCCGGTGGACTACCTCAGATTTGAATACACAGAAGAAACTGAGCAGAGGTACCAGGTGAGCGACTGATGGTTGGACTACGAAGAGCTGAAGGACTTCCAGCTGAAGGAGCTTGAAAATGAATTCGCTCGCCAGGAAATCGAAGAAAGAATGAGGGCGTTCCCCAACGAGAAAATCATAAGGAAGGACACCACCAAAGCTGCCAAGGATGTGTTGAAAGCCAAACAATATAACTCTGTTCACCTTGTTAATATTGAGACAGCGATGGCCTACGAAAGAGCGAAAGCGATGGGGATCCTTTACGAGAGAGGATTTGACCCCGAGAAAATCTCAGGCCTGCTCGCCGACTGGTTGAGGGAGCGGGGCCTGACCTGGTTGATTTAAAATCCCAAGGACCCAGTGGACGTATCGCTGGTGAGGGAATTTTATGCAAATTTGAGCTATGCTGACAGCCCCCGAAACGTATACGTTCGAGGAACATGGGTGGACTGCTCAGCAAGGAAGATCAACTGGGTCCTAGGATGGGAACACCACTACCCCACCAAGGAGATGGATAGTAAGTTGCAGGCAATGGAGGACTGCAGCTCACTTGAGTTTTAGTAGCGGTATAGGTCATTCGCCACCGCCCCAGAGTACAAAAAGAGAAACCTGAAGTTCGGGTTAGTGGACGAAGAAAAAAAGGAATGGGTCAAGTGGTCACTGAGTCAAATAATGATCACCACTCACACCATAGATATCCGCCCTGATTTCCTCCTTGCCTTGCGCTCTATTTTGGAGGAGAAGTCTAAGATTGATTTGGGCGTGATCATCAGGGTAGACATCTGGGCAAGACAAAAAGTAGAACGAACGCCAAAGCTATGCAGATGCGGGGGCGTTGATCTGCCCACTCCAGCCCTGACTTGCAAATGAGGCCGCTGCTCCCAGCGGCCTTCCACAAAACTTGGCTGGAGTCAAGGGATTCATCCTTATCCCCAAGAAGAAAAAGAGGAAAGCGAAGGCAGCTGTCCCTCCCCCTCCCCGAAAAGACGTATGAAAATCGTTGGGAAGGAGATAGTTTGAGAATAGGTGGCACCCCTAGTCAATCCGGAGAAGGCTGGTGCAGAACCAGACTCGGAGCGAACTTTCTTCGATGAAACTCCCGCCGATGAAGAAGAAGAAGCCCTCCGCTTCGCTCGGGAGATAGAGAAAGACCTATTTGGTGCAGAGAAGGCCAGGAGTGGCAAGGAGGAAAGGCTCTGGTGATAGCCGCTGGTGAGAAGAGGTGAAAACGGAAAGAGGACCCCGCTCCGAAGCCGGTCGAGAAGAAGCAGATGGTGAAAGTGGCACTAAAAAATAATCCAACACCCCCTCGGCGAACAACAAGGCAGGAGAAGGGGAAGGGTAAAGCGATGGAAGCGAAAGCGACAGAGGATATGATCCTGCTGTCCCGACTGAGGGAGGGGATCACTATTAGAGAGCCCACCACTCAACACGAGTGATCCTCACCAGCGGAGCCTACAAGGGAGAGGGTGCCACCCACGCAAGCGAGTCCAATTGGCAATGAATCTGCCCCCATCGACCAGCAAGGGGCAGGTGAGCCAACTGCTTCTGGAATTACAAGCAATGAACCCGCACCCGTTAACCAGCTGAAGGCGGAGGAGCCTACTGTTGCTGGACCAGAGGAGGAGCGGGAGATTGTAATCACTGAAGAAACCATAGGCGGAATCGACGTCACTGTAGAATCATACAAAGAACAATCTGCCGAGGTCCCGACTGCCACAACCGCTGAAGCTGCCAATGAAACCGCCGAGGTTGAGGCAGTCATAACAACTCTCCCTATCCTGTAGGTGTCTCAATGAGCGATAGAGACAACACTAGGGACGGCGGAAGGAGAATCTATGCTACACAGTCCCAAAACACCAATGGAGACAGGAACACCTGCAGAAGTTCTGACTCCGGCCTCAGAAAAATCAGATAAGACAATCATCGATGAGGAGGAGGATGAAGAAGAATGTCACACCCGAACCAGCACCGGATTGCAAGATTGAGAATGAGCCAGTGGATATCAGTTCAGCTGAGTCTGAGAGACAGTCACCTACACCCGCGGAGGCAAGCGCCTCAGCCTCCCGCGCTGCATTTGAAACATTGGGAAAACGACTGGATGAACTCGATGAAGCCATGCTCAGTCAATACCTAATACTCCAAACACTAATAGGTACATACGTAGGGAATTTGGCTGAGATACTGAGCACTGGCAGAAAGGCAAGCGCCGTACTAGAATCACACGTAGGAGTGCTGGAGACTCAAGCTGCAAGCCTGGGTGCAACTCAAACAAAAATTCTAAAGGCACTTGCAGCCATCACCCAGCAGAACGCGATTATTATGGAACAATAGCTTGATACAGTGAAGAGTCTCCATATAATCGAAGAATTAGTGTGGTAGCTAACTAAGAAATCACCTCCGGGACAAGGACCCACAAGCGAAAAAGAGAAATGATTAGGATTCTCTCCCATGTATATAATTTTGGAATTGGCAAGGGCTGTATAGAACGATCAATGACACAACAATTTTTAGTAACAAGTGGAATTTATCTTTACTGTATGCCTACCATAATCTGAAGCATGTGTTTTTATTTGAGATCCTTTTAATACCGCACTGCGTTGGCCTTGTAATATGTTCTAGAGTAAAGTTAGATACCTTGCAAACACCAGACTGAGTAATCGTCCCTCGACATTTTTCAATAATGCCAATATTGAGTTAAACTAAGTAAAGATTAGTGCCCCATTCGTTTCAATTACTCCATACTCAGTAGGGCAAGCGAACTTTTGTCTATCGACTTCGTTCACAAGAGATAACTTGAAAAGTGAAATCCTTAAATATGGTTTAAGACACAGTGTAGGCAAAGCGGAGAGGACCTATTATTACAAAAACTGCTGAAAAGGCCTAGGTGCGCGAAAATCAAATAAGATTATGAGTAGACACAATGTTTGTTTGAAACTCTTGATCCAAAAAAACATATATATATATATATTTCCGCACCCTTTAGTTGAAGGCTCCCTTAATAAAAAAAATAGTCTCTGCTGAGCGAACAAAGTAGACGATACCTGGATAACTTCGCTCATGTTAGATCAAATGACAAGTTTGAATGCTTAAGGATCAATTGTTTCTATTCGAGATTCACCTTATTCCCAATCATGTCACTGATCTTAAGCAATACTTGACTGCAGTGAAAGGAATAACTCTTTGCTCTCATAAATTAGTTTGTTCGAGGACGAACAAAGGTTTAGTGTGGGGAGATTTGATGAGTCCAAATATGAGCATATTCTCCGCTTAAAAAAATTGTGTATTACTTGAATTTCTGTTTAAAAACTATCACAATATCTAATTTATGGCATACTATATTGATCTATCTCGCTTGGCATGATCTAGAATTGGGTAGTTGAGATTATTAACAATTTTTGCTCTTTTAAGTGGTGATTCGGGTCCAGAAAACTTAAGGCATGAAGAGGAAGTGACAATCACATACGCTTCACCAGAGAAGACATCATCGCTCATGTCAGCGACCTAGACACCCACCATAGCAAAGCGACGACAACTGGTTGCAAATAATGCCTAAGTGTTCAACCCGCAGTGGTACAACCATTCCACTACCAGCCAGCATTGACGATGCTAGTGAAGCGAGCACCCTAGGAGTTACGGCCAGCAACTGCCCCAACGGTATAACTGCCACCAACTGCCTAACTGCCCAGCGGTTGGAACCACTTCTTAACTGCTTGCAACTGCTACTCCCATTCGCTATAAATAGGGCCATATATCCATTTGTAAAGATACTTCGAGAGGAGTATACAAGCACTTCTTTTTCGCGCATTCTTAGCTGTCTTCCTGCCTCCAGAGAGCTCCAACCCTGTAAAAGAGTTTCATAATACTTCCCGAAAATTGAAATTCTTGATCAAGGAAGTGCATGTGCCGTATGCGGTGGGCTACTATGTCTCATCAGGAATGACCAGAGGAGTTGAGAATCCTCTTCTCCCTTGGCCACACTTTACTGCTTAGTTTTAGTTTACCGCTTTTGTTACAGGTTTTTTAGAACTAGAACTTTTCTGCTTTGGTAGTAAGTAATGAAATATCATTTTTTTTCATCATCACTTATTTCATATTTTCACATTTATATAAACTTTAGTTATAAAGAACTTTAAGTCGCTGAGAAAGAATGCAGAAAAATTCTTTATCCAAGCCCTGTCTTTTTGTCACAAAAAAATTCAAGGTAGTTCGATGTAGTTAAGTACGCGGGAGCCTTGTCGACTTACTTGATTACTGGTCTAAATTCAATTTTGATTAAAAAGATGTAACAGAAGGGTAAATCCACTAATGAGACAGAAATTGAGATAATTCATGGGGCATAGTCGGTGGTCTATTGGGTTACAAAAATTCCTAGTGATAGTAGGGTTTCTTTCTTGTAATGTTCAGATTATGGGCGTTATTGAAGTCTTGTTGTAAATCCCTTAAGGTCAAGTATAAGCGATCAAAGTTCTTTATAATCTGGTTTATATACTTAATACTCTCTCTCACTGCTTTCGTATTATACATATATGTTTCGATTAAACACCAGCATCACCCGCTCATTTCATCCAGAAAAATCTAGCCATTGAGTAACAAATAAAGATATTTGGTTTGTGGACAGTGGTTGCTCAAATCACATGTCAGGAAATAAATCTTTATTCAAAGATCTTGATGAATTGATGAGTTCTCTGATGTCCGATGAATCAAGATTGAACAGATTCTCTGAAAAATCAGAAGAAAAAGCGCATAGTTCAGACACATCACCTCTCCATCATCCTCTACCCCTTAAAATTTATAGATATAATATGCCGCTTGGTTCATGTCCCTCTCGCTCACCCATAACTGGCACCACTGCTCCGCTCACCGTCACTCACCTTTACAGCTTTCCTTGGTTTTTCAGCTTTCCGCAGTTTTAGATTCAATTTCGCTTCCGAGCGGGTCTTCTTACTGCTTTTCCGTCACTTTCATGAGATCAATACTTGATTTAAATTTGTGACTTGAAATCCTTGTGTTCGACCTAGAAACTCACCAATTAAAGAGTATAAATAATTATGATAAACGATTCAGGGTCTACAACCACAAACTTTTCCTATATCTAATCCCTCACCATAATTCCTTACATCTAAATTTTTACTAAAATTCCCTGTATTTGAATATATTTCAAAATCGTGTTGTCATCCACCTCTGGCTCACCCTCAACAGGGTCATCAACAATACTTTCCTTAAGTCCATCTAGGCTTGAGACAGCCTGGAGGACACGCCGAAGTTGCTCCTCTGCCGTGGCCGATTATTAACCTACAGGTTATCGAGGAAACAATTTGGAGGTTGTATGGCGATCCTATCCGGCTTCCCGCTAGGCTGCATTATCAACGGCTGTTCTCGGATTAGATTTCCACTGATCACCAGCTCCTCTGGAATGCACGGGTCCAAAAATTCACATTGTTCTCAGGCGAGGATTCACGATCCACCATTGAACACATCGGCCGGTTCACAGAACAGTGCGGAGGAGAGTTCGGGACCAATGATTGGTTCAAACTCCAACTATTCTCGTTGTCCCTTATAGGGCCGGCACTTAATTGGTATGCATTTCTGCCGCCAAATTCGTGTGACATGTGGGCGGATCTCGAAAGGGCGTTCCACAAATGTTTTTATAGCCCGCTGCCGGAGGTGATGGTCTCGGACCTGACCAACATACGGAAAAAGTACGATGAAACGGTGGAATAGTTTTTAGAGAGGTTCCGCAGGGCCGAGGGGCGGTGCTAGGTTCAGATACCTGAAAAAATCAAGTGGTGAATATGGCTATCGATAATATGACGCACCAGCTCCAGGAAAAATTGCCCCTGTAGGAATATAATGACCACTCGCAGCTTTCCGAAAAAGGGGTCAAGGCAGAACAGCTTCTTTGTGATTCCTAAGCAGCTAGGCAGAAATTCAGAAGCGGAACACATCTTGTCCAAGTCCAAGAGAGTGAAATAGACTACCCGGAAAAAGCCAGATGAGACATTCTTGGAAGAAATATTGCAAGGAAATGAGTATACTTGCCCTGTGCTCAAAGTACCTTGGAGGAAGGAGGCCAACCCTAAGGTACAATACGCTTTCGATATATCTAAAAATGAGCAAATCTTTGACTTTTTGTTGAAGGATAATCAGCTCCGGTTTTGGATATAAAGCCTATTGCAAATGGCATGGTTTTTTTGGGCACCAGGTTGGGAGTTGTATCGCTTTCCGAAACATGGTGCAAAAGGCTATTAAGGAAGGCCGCCTACGACTAGCCGAAAAACCAGAGATGAAGATCAATACGAGCCATTTTTGGCATAAATTAATGTTATGGGTGTACGGACAGGACACACCAAGAAAGAAATTATTCGAACGATTGGGGAGGTCCATAAAACCTCCGCGGAGGAATTTGGTTTGGGATCATCTTTCACCGCATAATACCGTTGCCGAGGTTAGCTTAGAGAAAAACGGCGAAGTGTGGGGGGTTACTTCAGTCGACCAAGTGGTGATAACTCCTCATGCTATACGATGGCCAGAAAGGCCTTCTAGCGATAGAAAGTGGGCGGATAACCGACAAAAGGTCCCACCATTGACTAGGACCCAATGACGGAGACGGCCACGTCGAATCTTGGCCGCTCGCCTCGCTGAACAGGGACAGCAGCATGAGCAGCCCTTCGGAGAGCTGAAGAAAATAATAGGGGCTGAAGAGACACCTCTGGTGAAGAAATTACTCCCCAGAAGAGGAGAAGGCTACGAGAATGGAGACCAAAACCAACCCTCCCGAAGGACAGTGCCCCGTCCTAACAGCATGCTCATCCGGAGAAGCCAGTAATGTCTGCCCTGGAGGACGAACCAATTATCGGGCTTTGGAGGATGACAAGACCTCAATTGCGAGTTTGGATATCATCGCAAGTGACCAAGATCTGGAACAAGCGTTACATTATGAAAAGGACTTTCGGATGAACACTATCGGTTTTTTGCCCAACAAATTTGTGGCCCCGGAGGTCCAACCTTCTTGTTTCCAAGGGGGACTTGTTAGTCGAAGAAACTAGCCTTCTATCATGGGCTGACCCGGAGTAGGAGGTGCCAAAAAAGAAACCCGAGTTGGTCATCTTTTGAAAATTGGCCGAGGAGTAAACGCGATATCTTAAACCATTGTTCCTAACCGTCTATCTCGATGGCCGTTAGATCAACAAGGTTTTGGTCAACGGAGGGGCCTCTGTCAAATGTGATTTCCTTGTCTACACTTCGCAAGATTGGAAAAAACCGTAGGGATCTGATCGCTACTGCCATGCGAACTACAAACATTACGGTAAATGCATATTCGGCCGCCGGTGTGGTAGTGGCTGATGTAAGAGTAGGGAGCCATACCAATCGGATGGCTTTCTTCATGATCGAAGGAAAATCGATGTACTTGATCATCCTAGGAAGAGAATGGATTCACAGTACCCAGTGTGTGTTATCCACCCTACACCAAAAAGTAGTATTTTGGAATGGTAATCATGTAGAAACAGTCGAAGGCAAAACTGATCCTGCGATGGAGGTCCATGCAGCTGAGGCGGTCTATCATTCGCCCAGTGAATATCCGCTTTTCATGATGTTGTGGGACGTGGATACATGGACATAAAGTAACCTCACAATGGAAGGGTTTAAAATTCATACAAAGGCCGACTCACGGCCCGTCCACCAAGCTGTTCGTAATGAATGATGACCAGGACGTATTGAGGGGCCTGGAGGGACAGATTTGCGAGACGTATGATGCTGCATGGAGTACTGGGTCTATCCCTATTTGAATCCTTGAAAGGCAGGCAAATCCTTCAGATCTACCGCATCCCCTAGAGGATCAAAACGAAGATCAGCCTTCATCGCCTATCCAGACCCCATCTTTCGAAGTGCAGGATCCTATCGATGAAATCAATCTCGGCGACAACGCAGTACACCGGATGACCAGAATCAGTTCTCTGCTGCACCCGGACCAGAAACAATGACTTATGAAGCTGAGAGTACTGAGACTGTTTCGCGTGGGATTATCACAAAACACTGGGTCTGTCCAGAAACTTGGTGGAACATTGGCTGCCCACCAAGCCGTCTTTCAAACCTTACAAACAACCCCCACGGTGTTTCAACCCGGAGTTGATGCCGAAGGTCAAAGAAGAGGTGGAATGCAAATCTTCCTAAGATTCTTCATGTTCCTTAGCCGGAGGTTGTGCCAGAACCATCTCCAATCAATCACATTCTTGTTCAAACTTTACAAACTATGCAACAGAGGATGAATGAATTAAAGGATCATGTGCATAAGGTAGAATAGAGGCAATTATTACAGAATCAAGCATTCCAACAATGATTAGCTCTGCCTGCGAATATCATAATGAATAATAATGAACCGTTTGCTATAATGGTCGGTTGTGATGGTCTTTGGTATGCCAAATCAGTGAATAATATTATTCTAATAAAACAAACAACATTATTCAACCGTACCTGGACCAGTGGGACAACTTCTACCCATTTTGTAAAGTAGTTGGTTGTCACGAAGATGAATGCATGTCCTTTTGATGATGGCGGATGAATTTTACCGATGACGTCCATCGCTCATCCTCTGAAAGGCCACGGCTTGAGAATCAAATGGAGTTCCTCGGTCGGGGCACATTGTAGAGGGCCATGACGTTGGAAAGATAGGCACCCATGGGTGTAATTGATGCAATCCTGTGAGATTTGGGGCTAGAAATATCCGTATCAGAGGATGGTCCATCTCATAATTGGGATAGCCCTATGTGCACTTCTGATTCCTTCATGTACTTCTGCCATTACTTTCATTGCTTCATCTTGGCCCAAACATCGCGCTAAGGTCCCGTCGGCTCGTCGGCGATAGAGTTCACCGTCGATGCATGTATACTTCAGAAGTTATTCTCGCATGTATCTCAAACCAACTATCCCGGGATCTTCCAATGCCTTGAGGAGCTCTGTGTGCCAGTCCGAAACTATGCTGGTAGTTAGGCATTCAAATTAGCCGATTCCTCCATTCAGTACCCAGATGCCCATTAGGTGAGGTCATTAGCCTCTGAATTATCCTCTCTTGGAATATAATCCAATATCACCTCTGTAAGCTGCTGGAGCAGACTGTGCACTTCCCGGAGGAGTTCCTGGAATCGTGGATCTTTGCATTTAAGTTCCTGGAGTCATGTATCTCAGCAATTCGAGTTTACAAAATACGATAGTTTCGACATACATCAAATAATACTCCAACTTCATGCATGCATAATATAAAGATAAACATAGTTTCTCGATACATGCATAATAATTTCATAATTATTCAAAGTCTTACTAAGATAAAAAATTGCTCTTTCTTGACGTGACTCATCATCTTGCGCGAGGAGGTATAAGGACATGCTTAATCTGTTCCGAAGCGGCCTATTGCGCTGCTCCCCATTAAAAAACCTCCCGACTTCCGCGTAGCAACATGGAGAACGTCTTCATCTTTCAACCGGCGCTGATGATAAATCGCCGTAAGAAATTGATCTTTCCTATCAAGCTCTCAAATTCCTTGAGACTGCATGGGGGTTCAAATTTCTGGATTGTCTTTGCCTTATTTTGATTGAATTTAATTCCCCTCTGATGGATGAGAAAACTTAGGAAATTTCCTATTTGGACGAAAAATGCGCACTTTGTCGGGTTCATTTTAAAGTCGTGCCGCCTTATCCGGCTGAAGGCCCTCCGGAGGTTAGCAAGATAGTGGTTGAATGCTCTTATTTGACCAAGATGTCATCAATGTATACTTCCATGCACTCGCTGATTAAGTCGTGGAAGATTGCATTTATGGCCCTTTGATAGGTTGCTCCGGCGTTCTTCAATTCGAAGGGCATTACAATCCACTCGAATATTCCGATTGCTCCGAACATCAAAACGTTGTTTTGTTGGCATCCTCCTCGGCTAATTATATCTGCTTGTACCCCGAGTACCTATCCATGAAAGACAAGATCTCGTATCCCGCCGTTGAGTTAACAAGCATGTCGGCGATCAGCATGACGTACTAATCTTTAGGGGTTGCCATGTTACGGTTGCGAAAGTTGATACATACTCGGACCTTCCTATTTTTCTTCATCACGGGTACGATTTTAGATATCCATTCCAGGTATTGGCATGTACGAAAAAAAATTGCCTTAAGAAACTTTTCCACATCTTCTTTGACCTTCGGCATCAACTCTAGGTTAAAACACCGCGGGGGCTATTTTTGAGGTTTAAACGGTGACTTGGTAGGCAACCGATGTTCAACCAAGTTTTTGGATAGGCCCGATATCTTGTGTTAGTCCCACGCGAAACAATCTTGATATTCTTGTATTAAATTCGTAAATCGATGTTTCTGCTTTGGGGGCAACAAAGAACTAATCCTGGTCATTTGAGGCACTGTATATTTGCCGAGATTGATTTCCTCGTGATAATCCTACGCTTCGAAAGATAGGGTGGCCCTCTTGATAGGCAAGGGAAAATCATCTTCATTGGGGTTCTCCGTGGGAGGCAACGGATCTGGAGGATCTGCCTGCCTTTCAAGAATTCGAACCGGGGAGGATCCAATACTCCATGTAATATCATATGTCTCGAGAATCCGTCCTTCCAGGTCCTGTAATACCTTTTGGTCGTTATTCATTACAAACATTTTGGCGAATGGACTGTGTGTTGGCCTCTGTGTGGATTTTGAACCCCTTCAATGTGAGGTTACATTTTGTCCATGTATCTACATCCCTTAACATCATTGAAAGTGGATACATGCTAGGAGAATAATAAACCGCCTCAGCTGCATGAATCTCCATGGCTGGATTAGTTTCGGCTTCGACCGTTTCTACGCGATTACTATTTTAAAATACCATTTTTTGGTGCAGGGTGGATGGCACACACTGGGTAGTGTGAATCCCAGTCTCTTCCTAAGATAGCCGAGTAAGTCGGCTTGCCCTCGATCATAAAAAAGGCCATTCAGTTGGTACGAATCCCAATTATCACATCGGCCACTAACACGCCGGTGGCCAGATGTGCATTTATCGTAAAATCCAAGGTCCGCATGGTGGTAACGATCATATCTCCTCGGTTCTTCCCAATTTCCCGGAGTGTAGATAAGGCCATCACGTTGACGGATGCCCCTCCGTCGACCAAAACCTTGCTGATTGTGCGACCATCGAGATAAACGGTTAGGAACAATGGTTAAAGGTGTCGTGTTTGTTCTTCGGCTAATTTATGAAAGATGACCAGATCGGATTCCTCCTACGGCACCTCATTTTCTGGATCGGCCCATGACAAAAGGCCAGTTTCCTCCACTAACACATCCTCTTGGAAATAAGAAGGTTGAACTTCCAGGGCCACAAACTCTCTGGGCAAAAACCCAATAGTGTTCACTCGAAAGTCCCTCTCATAACGCAGCGCCTGTTCCAAATCTTGGTCATTCGCGATGATGTCCAAACTCGCGATCGACGTCTTGTCATCTTCCAAGGCCCCGATAATCAGTTCGTCCTTTGGGACAGACACTATTGGCTCCCCTGGATGAGGCTGCTGTCCCGATGGGGGCGCTATCCTCTGAAACAGTTTGTTTTGGCCTCCATTCTCGTGGTCTCTTCCTCCAGGAGGGGGGAAGGGTAATTTCTCCATCTGAGGTGTTTCCTCAGTCATAATAATCTTCCCCTGCTCTCCGGAGGACTGCTCACACTATTGTTCCTATTCTGCAAGGCGTGTGGCTTGACGCTTCCGTCTCCGCCGTTGGGTTCTGGTCAGTGATTGGATCCTTTTTCGATTATCTGTCCATCTCATCATTTGGTGGCCTTTCCGGCCATCACATACTATGAGGAGTTATCACCACTTGTTCGATTGAAGTCACTTGCCACACTTCGCCATTCTTTTTAAAGCTAACTTCGGCCACTGTATTATATGGCGAGAGGTGATTCCATATTGAACTCCTCCGTAGGGGTTTATGCACCTCCCCAATCATTCAAATAAATTCCTCCTTAGTGCGGTCTGCTCAAAACTTGGCTTGCTACCTTATGCTGATCGGTTCCTCCTACTAGGGCGGATACCGACGTTATTAATTTGAGCCGGGAATGGCTCCGTGTCAATTTTCATCTCCTGCTTATCGGCCAGCCATAGAAGGCCCACCTTCATAGCCTTTTGTACCGCGTTTCTGAAAGTGATACAACTCCCAACCTGGTGTCCATACAAGCCATGTAATTTGCAATATGTTTCTCCACCCAATTCCTCATCGGATGGCATTTTATGGCCTTTTTAAATCGGAGCTGATTATCCTTCAACAAAATGTCAAATATTTGCTTGGTTTTAAATATATCGAAAGCATATTGTACCTTAGGATTGGTCTCCTTTCTCCAAGGTACTTTGAGCGCCGGACAAGTATACGTCTTTCCATGCGATATTTCAGCCAGGAATGTCTTCTCTGGCTCTTCCGGGCAATCAGCTTTGTCCTCTTAGACTTGGACAAAATGTGCTTTGCTTTAGAATTTCTGCTGTCTAGCTGCTGGGGAATCCCGAAGGAGTTGTTCTGCTTTACATGCTTTTCTAGCAAGCTTCCGGAGGTCGTTGTATTCCTATAAAGCTAGTTTCTCATAGAGCTGGCATGTCATTTTACCAATGGCCATATTAACCACTTGATTTTCAAGTATCCGGACCTGACATCACCTCTCTGCCCTGCGGAACCTCTTCAAAAACTATTCCACCGGTTCATCATGCGTCTTCTAAAGTTTGGTCAGGTCCGATGCCATCACCTCTGGCAACGGGCTGTAAAAGCATTGGTGGAATGCTCTTTCGAGGTTTGCCCATGTGTTGCACAAATTTGGCGGAAAAGACGCATACCACATGAATGCTGGTCCTGTGAGGGATAACAAGAATAGTTGGAGCTTAAACCATTTGTTGGTCCCAAATTCTCCTCCGCATTGTGCCGTAAATCGGCCGATATGCTCGATAGTAGACCGTGAGTCTTCTTCTGAAAAAATGTGAACTCCGGAAAACGTGCATCCGGGGGAGCGGATGATCAATGAAAACTTGATCCGCGAATGGCCGTGGTAATAGGGTCTAACGGGCAGCCGAATGGGGTCTCCATACAACCTCCAAATTGCTTTCTCGATGGCCTGTGGATTAATAATCGGTTGCAACGGGGGAGCAATATCGGTATATCCTCTAGGCTGTCCTAGACCTGGCTGGGTGCGAGGAAAGTATTATTGATGACCATGTGGAGGGTGACCGGAGGTGGACGTCCTCGATTCCCCTCGGCTATTAATCACGGAAGTGCTGCCGGTGGCGGGACAAGTTTACCGAACTGAATTGGGGACCCTGTGGAGGTCTTTACACATGTTGGGCGGCTGGTCTGGCGGGGGGAGTTTCGTGATATGTTGCCTGCCCCCTGGGTGGAGGCGGCATGCCCGGACCTGGTGCACTCAAGCCCCAAGCAACTTCTACAGCCGACGGCGTTGACCCCCATGGAGCCGGAGGAGCAGAAGTTGCCCCCCAGGGTGGGTTTGGAGGTGAGGCGAATGCCCCCCAAGTCATCTCCGGAGCCGGAGGAGTGGCCGGAGGTGATTAGGCCATGTACGGCTGTGCCCCCCAAGAGCCAACAGTTTCTTCTCTGACACGGACATTTCCTCGACCGTTCGCCCCCGCGAGTGATGTGGGCGCGCTCACACCACCGAATAAAGGATTATTTTGCCATTGGGTGGGCGGCAGTGTGTACCCGTTATTCCCCGGATGTCCCTGATGCGGCGGCGGCCTAAGATGGCCTTTGCCAAGGACCGCCAAGGTCCTTCAGCCACTGTCTCATCCGGGAGGTTATTATTTTTATTTTCCTTGCCTAGTATGGTGATGTTACCATACTGGAGCGTCGTTGGAGGGTGTTCAGACGTGTCCTCTTGTGTTACCTTCGTCGGAAGTGCATTTTTGTCATCTCTGGGACCGGCTTCCGGCGCTTTACCTTTTCGCTGCTCCTCCTCTCTCGCCCATGCGATCTCGTTTTGGATAGTTGGCTTCAAGACGTCTGCGAGATATTGGGAGAGTGTCAATGCCGACTTGTGGAAGGCCGTTTGGATCTCCCCCCGGATCTGATTTTGGAGGACTCTTGTAGGAATAGTCACCATCATTTCTCCACTCCTTGGAGCAGCAGAGGACTCATCCTACGTGAGTTCTCCAGGTGTGCGTAATGCTGAGATTTCACCGGTTGTTTCCTTATCTTTCGACATTGTAGATTTTTCTGGCGATGGTAATTTTCAACTCCTCAGTTGCATAAAAAATGCGAGACTCATCGGAGTCTCATCAAGCATACCGATCTGTTGTCGCTGAAATTCTTCGATGGCGGCCCGATAAATTTAGGCCAGTCGAAATCGACAATAATCGGGTTTCTCAGCCTACTCAATAAAGTATCCGGTCTAAATCTCACGCAAAAGTAAATTGGTATAAAGATTTGCAAGAAATGAGGTATTGTACCGAAGTGAAAAAATGTAGAAATAATGACAGAATGAATTAAGATAACTTGAACGGATGAAAGGAAATAATATGATTTAGTAACAAGAATTTAAATAAAGCAAAATCAATGAACTTATGCAAGGAAAAAGGGAATAAAATGGACTGAAGTTGTTGCTATTGCACTAAATCGAATGATATTCACTCTTTAATCGTCCCTTTTTTTTAGCCTTGTGCCACACTTCCCTTTGTTTTAGATCACATCTTCCTAATTTTTCTCCACTTCTATTTATTTTAGGAACTAAGGGTGTGTTTCTTTAGGAGGTTTTGGGAAAATTTGGGTTTGGGTTTGGGTTTGGTTTTTATTTGAATTTTGAAATGGGTTTGAATTTTGATGTTTCTTTTGGGTTTGAGTTTGGTTGGAGTTTAAGGAGTTTTGATGTATATTGATTTGATGGGTATGAATATAATAATATAAATGTATAGTATTTGTAGAATTTAATTATAAATTTATATTATATTTATATATTTTTTTAAATTTTTATTTATTTGTATTATAAAAAATTTATTATCTACAAAATGACATATATATTGTATATATTTTATTAAATTATAATTATTATAATTTTTTTATATTTATAATTTTTTTAAAAAAGAAAAAAGAAAAAGGACAGACTCACAGGCTGTCCCCAAAACCCCGTCCAGCCCCCAAAATTGGGCTGGAGAAACAGACCCTAGCTTCTCCGCTTCTTCCACATTCTTCATCTACCTGATCTTCCACATATGAGATGAATTTGGGGCTGGACTATTTTGGGCTCTCATCCGAGCTGGGTTGCTTCTCCTTCGAACCGATTTTGTGAGCTTTGGATCTTTTTTTCTCGTTCATTCGAGTTGGGTTGCTTCTTCTCTGAGTTGATTTTGTGGATCTTTGAGTCTGTCTTGTATTGGTTTGAATCTAATTCAATAATTATTACGGGGATAACAATTATACACATACATGAAATATGCAGCTAGGGAACCAGATCATTAGCTGTCCTCCCCTGAATCCATGTTAATGACCTCGACATCGATCTGGGGTGGGGTGGACTGGACGGACATGCACGCCTGTAGCCCATAAATCGTCTCATTAATTTATTTTACCTTGTATTAATTTTAAGCCTTATTTTTTTTGCGTGGATTAATATTGAGCTCTTTTTTCTTTCTTATCTAATTTTAAGGCTTGTTTTGTGATATAATTTGAAAGAATTTTTTTTTATGAAAAATATAGAAAATTGTTGAAACTTGACATAGGTTAATTTACCGTTACCCAACCTCGTAAAACGTCTGTGTTTTTTATTTGTTTTTTTTTTTTTTTTCATTTTCTCATAACATAAATGATATAAATAATATAAAAATAATAAATTTGTAATATATATATATATATAGTATTTTAAAATAAAAACCATGTTGAACAAAGCGAAAAAAAAAATACACCCTCAGTTTATTTCATTTAAGACACGTTTATTTATCAGCCTTTTAATTTGTAGATATAAGACAACAATTGACATGAGCAGCTTTTACTTTTGGCGCGTCCAGGACCTAATGTAGTTTTATTTATTTATTTTTGGTGCAAATCCGATAATTATTCCAAAAAGAAAAATTATTGTAATTCATTTTTTGAAGATAACAATTACATAATACTATTTATAATAAATTTGTATATGTAAATAATCGGCGTGTGTATATATATATATATATATATATATATATATATGGGTAAGGATATATGGGGATATGACTATTAGACTATCTATATAGATAGATAGATGATAGTCGGGAGATTGGTTGTTAATGATGAGTGTGGAAGGTTCCCTAATTATTAGGTGGGTGTATGTGTTTGTATCCCATCCCCATCCCTACTATATATATATTAATTTGTTTTGTAGCTGGGATGGGCTGCGGACAACAATATTGGTTGGTTGGTTAGTTATATTGTATATAATAAGAGAATTTTAAAATTAAATAGATAGAGTGCGATGGACGGGATCCTCTCCTTGTCCCGTTTTTGGTTGGACTTGGCCGACATCACGCCCGTCAACGTTAACACGCGCGGGACGAATTCTTCAAACTTAAATAATTGGCCATTATATATATACAAGTATATATTCTACTGCTGCTTCTTGCGATCGATCTACGCATGAATTAGTTAATAACGTTAACATAATTATATAGTACGTATATTAATGGTGAGGGCAGCGTACGTGGACAGGCGGACCGGCTTGAAGAAAGGGGCTTGGAGCCGAGAAGAGGACGCCAAGCTCCGGGATTACATTCAGCGCGGCGCCCACCCCACCACCACTTGGCGCCTCCTCCCCATTTCTGCCGGTACGCTACGCTTCCATCGGTTCTGTCGATCGGATCGGATCGGATGACCACCTATTTATATATATATATATACATATATATATATACCTACTTTTTCTTTCTCTCTTCTTCATTCATTCATTCTTATGCAAACCCGCCAGAGTGAATTCAACACTGTGCCCTAGCCTGCCTTGGCATGCATGGCTAGCCGCTTGGTTCTTCGTCTATAAACCCTAATTAACTAATTAAATCAAAACCCTAATAATTACCCCATCCTCAATCTCTAGATTAGATATATGCAAAGGCCGAACTACATGGGGACTAGGGGTGACTCTCCAACCCTCAAAATATATGTATTTTTTTATACAAAAAATAATAAAATTATGTATTTTATAGTAATTTGTCCCTCCTAATTTTTTATTTTGTAATTTAAAAAATCATAAAAAATTTATCCGTTTGTTGATTTATACTTTTAATCTTTAAATTTTATTTTTTATAGTAAGAAAATATTAAATTTTATGTAATTTTGTTGAAAGTTTTTTATAAAATATTTAAATTCCATTTTTACTTTTTTGACAGGATGTACTATGAATAAAAAAAATAACATTGAATCGGTAAAAAAAATCGATTTTACTTCTCCGGACTTTTACTGCTGGTTCCATCACTGGATATATGGATAAATTATTAGTATTAATTATACACATGACATGTATAGTATGGCCGCTCATACGTGTGATCTAGGTAGTTAGGTAGCTCGATTGCTAATTATTGTCAAACCAACAAATTAAATGAGTGTGTAACTTAATTGCTTAATCTTAAGCTGCAACCTTGATGATATATATATATATATATATATAGTCGGCTCTTAACATGTGTTCATAAGTGATCGTACAGGACCTCTAATTTATAGGGCCGTTAATATATATGTCAATATAATATATATAAGTATATATTTTAGTAAACTAATAATAGATATAAATATTACATTAGATATGTTAAAATTACACAATGAAATGTTTATTGAAAAAATAAAAATATTACAAACAGATTATAATCATTACCAAAACTTTTATCAATAATATCAAACAAATTTCTTTGACAATTAGAATAGTCATTAAATATACATATAAATTATATAATGATATTAAATTTGTTCAATTAAATTTATAGTCTAGTCAATTTTAATAAATCAGTCCTAAATTTATAGTCTAGTCAATTTTAATAAATCATCCCCAAATTTATAGTCTACTTAATTTTAAAATTAATTAAGGTCTTACTTACGTAGTTTTATATGACAGAAAAATTTTAAATGACCAACTTTAGTTGCAATTGTAAACGAGATTTTAGAAAAAATGGTTACAAATATTTGACTGATTAATTTACTTAAAAAATGCTAAAAGAACAAGAGTTTTTAAATAAGAATAAGTTAGCAATTTTATTTTTTTTACACTTATTTTTTAATATTGTAATTTTGTTGTTTGTAAAATATATAAAAAAATTTAATAAAATATTACATTTATTATTTAAAATATAGCTATACTTTTTAAGTTTATAAGGCCTATTTTTATATTTGCTCAAGACCCGTCTCTCTCTCTCTCTCTCTATATATATATATAGGCTGCTCTAGTGGAACTCGCCTACATAATACATGATGCTCAAGACCCGTCTCTCTTTTTATTGAACTTTATTCGTATTTTTTTTTGTTCGATTGTCATCTAAATTTATTTTTGTTTTTTTTTTAGTAAAAATAATTTTTTATATTTTTTTTATCCTAAAAATTATAAATTTATATTCTTATTATTATAATTTTTTAAAAGTTTATGTCCGACCAAATAAATATAGAATTGGATGAGATAGAGAGTGTGTAGATGTTGCAAAATTAATAAGGTTTTTTGTTATTTGAATTACATATACATATACATGCATGCAGGTTTGGCAAGATGTGGAAAGAGTTGCAGACTGAGGTGGATGAACTATCTGAGGCCTGGTGTGAAACGCGGGAATTTCACCAAGCACGAAGAGGATCTCATCGTCAGATTGCATTTCCAACTTGGAAATAGGTAATTAGATATTCATACACTACACACGTACTTGTACTTCATTCATTAAGAGGATTTGATGATTTATAATACATCTATCTTGTTTCATGCATATTGGTTGTTAAGTTGCCTTAGTTAGCATACACATTACACATATAATAATACTCTCTCCTCCCTTAATAGTTGAATCTTCTCTTTTGATTAGGAAGATAAAAATATTTAATTAGTTCATAAAAATGAGGTATGATATTATTTTGTATGTGATTAATTTTGATATTTAAAGTAAATGTAATATATATGATTGGATATTATTTTGTATGTGATTAATTTTGATATTTAAAGTAAATGTAATATATATGATTGGAAATATTAAAATATATATTTAAATATTATATAACAATAAAAAATATATACAATATAGATATCATTTTATATAGAATAAAATTTTCTATGATACAAGTAAAAAATACTTTTATTTATTTATAATTAACATAAATTAATTTTATAAAAGAGTTGGAATTTTAAATATAGATAAAAATATTTATCTTTTTAGAAGAGACATAAAAATAAATGGGGCTTTTGAGTGGGTGATTCATGATGTTGTATATTATATAATTAATTAAGTTAATTTATATTTGTTAATTATATTTTGATTTAGTAAATCTTTTTTAAAGTAGAAAGATGTCAATTGATATAAGACAGACGGAAATAAAAATAATATCAATTTTGGTGAGACGGTGGTAAATAATACATAATATAAATAATTTGATCACAAAATTATATATTAACGTAAAAAGCAAATATTGATAGTATATGATCCTAGTTAATATAATACATTCTCAAATTAGTTCCAACAAATATTACATATTACCGTAACATATATGTGCATATATATATATATATATATACATGAACCGACAAAAAATAAAAAAATAAAAACTAAAAACAAAAATAAACACATGAAAGGCATTCTATTTTAATTAAAACAATGCATTGTATGCAGTTTTATGATGTGCTTATAAAGGCTAATCTTTCAACTCTATATTGAGTTTGATTGGAAAAATTTGGTTTGAGTTTGGTATTAAAATAACGTTTAATTAGATGTTTTATAAGAAGAAAAAATTGTATTTTCTTCGGGAAAGCAAAATCCAAATAATAAAATTTTAAAAAAATTGATCTAAAAAAACAGACCCAATTTGTAATCTTATACACAATATTTCCGTCGAAACGACATATACTATATACTACCCTCATTTACTGCTTAAGTTTTTATTTGACTTTTTCACAAGTATTAAGGTAAATTACTATTTTATAAATATATAGTGTAATACAGTATTTCTATTTTACCTTTAATATTAAAGCAAAAGCAATGTAAAATGTAAAAAATACAAATATTTTGGATAGCAAGAGTATATTATTAGCATGTATTGTTTATTACATTTTATATAGTATGCTGTTTTACCATATGATAATTCATATATTTCATTTGTATTGTAATAATATAAAATGATTTTATATTTATATATTTGGAATGTTTTATTTATACATATATAATATGTTATCAAATCATCATCCTAAAAACAACCTACTTGTATTGTCTTGTTCTTGTATTTAGAAATTTGTAGTATTTTTATTGTTAGTCATTATGAATTGTAAATATATTATTAAATATTTAATTAATTCTATTTTTTTTTTTAAAAAAAAAAGAAAATTATTAGAAACAAGTAATCCATGGTATTTTAATTTATATAGTATTGGTGAAAGTGAACAAATCCTATTACTTTTTTTTTAAAAAAAAAAAATAAAACATAGAAATTCGCAGTTGTTGTCTAAAAAACGTGTAGTCGAACTTAATAGCCTATAAATTAGATCCGATATGAGAAGTCGCATTAGGCGAACCATATATGACAAGCAAGACCTGGAAGCGTCGGGGTTTGACCGATGACTTCACAGTCGAATCCATCCTCACACTACCAAACCATCCACAAACTAGATATATGTTACTTTGATTAACGAATGAGGTGGTTAACATGCACAGATGGTCACTAATTGCTGCAAAGCTGCCTGGAAGAAGTGACAATGAAATAAAAAATCACTGGCACTCCCACTTAAAGAAGCAATATATCAACAATCAAGATCCTACTGCAGTAGGTCATGTTGTTGCAGCTGCAGAGAAGCCATCATTATCATCATCATCGTCATCATCATTATCTGGTCAATCTGATCTTGGCACTTGGACAACAAGTGTTCATATTCAGGAGGAGGAACAACTTGCGGCCAAGGACTACAACAATGGTTATTCTTCATCTTCAGAAAACCTTAAAAGCTGCAGGACTGATGATATTGATGATGTCAACTTGGACCCTCTCCCGGATGAATTGTACTTATATGGAACAAGTAAGTAAGTGATTACAATTGATAATATTATTGCACCATGCATGCAACAACGTTAACGTAGTAGTAGATTTTCAAAAGTCTTGAGATGGATATATTTGTCTTCAGGTTATAATGCCACTCCCAATGCTGCTGGAATCATAAACACTAGTACCTCTACCACCAATGGTCGCCAAGATCACGATCAACAACTCGCTTCAAGGAATATCTTCAGCGTGACAAAAGCCCAAGCCGGTGATGATGATAGTGGAGTTAGGAGTATATATGGGTGCAAGCAAGTCGAGATGGACATGGACATGGGCATTGATTTCCCCATGATTCCTGCTACAGATCAATATTATGAGCAGCAGGTGCAGAAATGGATGGCTGACGAGGAGTCCGCCTGCAGTAGTAGTGGCACGAATTTCATGATGAATACTGAAACAGCAGTATTTTATTCTGAAGAAGATCTCGCATCCTATATTCCCCTTTGGCAACATACACAGTAATTCAGCTGTAACGTACGTAAACCCAACCCGTACATACAAACGTCTGAGGAACGCTAGCTAGCTAGCAATATTAATTTGAGAGAAGGAAATAAATTAATTACAATGGGATAGAAAACCATTATTGTTCTATATATATATATATATATTGGAATTATGATTCCATGTAATATGTTTTGAATTTGGAATAGGAATTGGAATGCGTAAGTTTGGTGTCTCTGATAAAAAATAAAAATAAAAAATTGTGCGCAGAGAAAGAAATTTAAAATAGTTTATATTGTCTTATACAAATAAATTTGAAAGTTTATAAATAAATATAGTTAATTACAAATAAATCAACACATCCTTTTAATAACTTCTTAAACGATAATGCAATGATACAATTCACATCTAATAGATTTAAATTTAAATAAATCTAATTCTAATAATAATAATAATAATAATAATAATAATAATAATTACTTCAATTAATCTAACATTCCACCCCTTAATTCAAGTGAAGATATTTTCAACTTTCTTCATCGCATGGAATTGATTGAACTTTCGCCTCCTGCAACGCATTTGTTAGAATGTATGTTGGTTGTCTTTTTTGTGCTAACATATTCCAATTTAACAACTCCTTTTGATACCAACCATGGTTCGCTCCAGAACCAGAACGGTCAATACAAAAATCCGATTTTTAGAAAGGATTTTCAATCCATACAAATCTTATGGAGAATAATTGTTATTGGTGAACAAGATAAGTTTTGAGTATCAATCGTGTTCGGAAAGGTGGGTTTAGGATTCGTCTATGTGGTGGAAGGGTTGGAGAAAAGATTTCGCCTATTGAAGAAAAATTGTTGGTATTATGCTGAAAAAAACTCAGCTTTGACCGGTATTGGAGATTTGGGGAGGAAGAACAATAGTGTGTTGGAGATCTGGGGAGGAAGAACAGTCCGCTCGGCGCTGCTGGAAATTCTCCGTGGAAGAAAGGGTGGAGACTTGCCATGGAAGAAAGACGTGTGATAATTAACTATATTATTACTTTGGAATCAATCACAAAATCATGTACGTATGTATTTTTGCATATTAAATATATTTATCATATTAAAAAACTCATTTATATAGTATAAAATTTCAGGTACTTCAAATCATAAAGACAAAAATGGCCAGAAACAACAAGTAAAACAGATTCTCATACAACAAGATAAGACTAAACCGCACATTGAAGACAACGATACGGACTTTAGGAGGGTTGCAAGTGCCGATAAATTTGATATCCACCATATTTTTCATCCCTCAAACAGCCCGTCTACTAACATAAATAACTTAGGTTGGTTTCAGGCAATATAATCATTACAAGTTACAACAACAAGTACTGTGGATAAATTGGTAGTTGTTGTTACAAAATCCTTTTAGGAATTGACCCACACAATGTTGAATAATATTTTCTTAAGTTTGCAGGCTTGTACTAGGGAAATCATGGCATGCAATGGTGAAAATAACTACAAACATCATCACATTGGTATAGGGGCTATGACAATAACTAATAAGTTACCTACAAACTTGGAGATTGAATGAGAGTTGATCAAATCAAGTATTGACACCCTTATCAGGGCAAATGAGACTCTAGGTTTGGAGGATTTTATTACATACATTGAGAAAATAATTTGAATGACCGAAAAGGTTTTGTCCAAGCTTCATATTTTGTAAATAATAGTGGAACTTTATAAAATGTGTATAAGTAGGTATTTTTTTCTAAATGAGTTTGATAATGACTAATAATATGTTATTGGCAAACAATGTAAAATTAGTTGTAATACAAACTCATCAGCATTTGCAATGGCAACACATGAAAAAAGTCCATCATTTAACTAAATTTTATGATTTCATTTTTCACACAGTATTTCATGTAACACTAAACTAGCAATCACTTTCATATTGTATTTTCATGACAGTGTGGGGCAATATTGCATTGTGAAAAATTTCGTAAGAACTAAAATTTTTGAGAATCGGGACACTTGTCTTATATTACAAGATCATATTTCAGCATGGGACAAGGGCCAAACACTTTTACATTTAAAAGGAGCACGAAGTGTTAGAATTCACTAAATTTTTATGCATTTTAATGAATTCATGAAGGGACAATGCTCACGTGAGATAAGTGATGACATTATACTTAGTATAAGTCTCCAAATCTCATATTAACGTGAGATACATTTAGATGTATATTAGAGGAAACATATCATTATCTCAATCTACATATTTCAACTAACAAAAGAGATTTGCCACACACGCAATCCCAAGGCCAAGAAATCATTTTCAAGTTAGCTAAGGCATCCAATTAAATAGAAAATATACCTCATCTATCTAGTTCGACATCCCGTGTTAAGAGAATTCCAATCATTAATTGGAATAGTTAGTGAGGGTGCTTATAAAAAATATAATAGAATCTGAGCATTAGCACTTGAAAATTTTCAGTGAAGTCTCAAAATCTTTTACTTTAACAAAACTTTTGAAACTTTTGTTACAAAACATAAAATGAACGTGTTTAAAAAGGGAATCAAACAGTTATCTCCATCACTGTTGCAGGTTCATCGAAGGCGAGAGGACAATAAATTCTAAGCATTAACACCACCTTATGGGCGGAAGAGCAGCTCGAGAAAGTTGTTTTGATTCTACGACGGATATTGTAGGCGGAATATCGAAACAGAGTTCGACAAGTATAGACAGCTGCGGAATGGAGCTCGTTCTTCAGTTCCTGCTCCGATTCTTAATCGGGAGCAAAACCATGCAGAACGACCAAAACGAGATCCAACTATGTAGATCCGGCCACTACCTCGAGAGATTTCTAGGCATGGAGCAGGAAATCAAGGAAAACATCATATTAGCTAAACATATGCGTGACCACTCGATTCGAAGGAGGTCTAACCCTTTGCAAGAGGGAACACCCTTCTGCCGGCACCGAAGACCGAGGGGCGAGGGACATTGTCGGTGGAGTTGCTCAAAAAAATGTAGAACGGCGAAGAAGGGGCGAACGAAGGAGGCGAGTCAATGAGTGAAAAGAAAGAATTTTAGAAACTCTAAATCGAGTAGTCACACATTAAAGTGCGGGGATGTTTTAGGTAATAGGTAGATTAAATTAAGTGGGGTTTAGTTTAGTTTTTTAGTAATTGTGTTTTTAATTTTGTAATTTGATTATAAATATTGTAATGGTATTTTGGCAAGATAGTGTAAGTTTAAGTGTATTTTTAATAGTAGGTGATTATATGCACTATAAGAAAATAAAATTTTTGTAACAAAATTTTTTCATCCTCAAATCCATTTTTTTAATTACTAATGACATTAAAGACGAAATTTATTAAATTTTGTTTCTAAAATTCACGCTAGCTAATGTTGTCCCTAATTATTGTTATAAAATAATTATTTTTTTATAGTAAATGTTATTAAAAAAAAGAAATGAATATATTATTTTGAGGCAAACCAAAATTAAAAAATAGATATAATTTATTAAAAAGATGAAGAAAATATATTTTTATTAATTCATAAAATGTATTCAATATAAAATATTATTTTTTATAATGGGAGATAATTTTTCATATCTTCTATAAGAAAAACATTGATAAAAAAAAAGAAATGGAAAGTTGAGATACCTTGCATACTTAATTAACATAATTGAACATCTGTGAGGGAAAAAAATAATAATAAAACTGCAAATAATGCAGATACATCTCATCATGGCTGATTTGTTATACAATATGGGGCAATAAATAATACTAGTTGGCGTGCAGCGGGACATGATATTATTGAAAATGAAATGGCTTTCATTTCTTGGATATTAGTTAGTACAATGATAATGATAATAACAAGGAGATGGAGATGGAGATGGAGATGGAGATGGATTTGAATTAGGAAGAGGAAGAGGAGATAATATCAATCGATCCCCTGGGTGAACAGGGCTGCAAAGGCCTCCATCCTGGGCCTGGGCAAGGACAGTCCGATCTCCAATCCCCGGCCTGAGCGGCACAAGGACATGGAGTACTCCTCCCCGTCGATGGACAGCACTTCCAGCTTCCTCGCCCTTCCCCACCCAAAGTCTACGCCGGGCAGATCGAATTTCGGGGACCCCGACACTCCAAGCACCCTAATCCCCTGATATTTCTTCATATCCGACATCCAGTTCTCGGCTCCTTTCAACACCTCCTCCTTGTTGTTTACCCTGTTCTTGATGTCCTTCGCCACCGCCTCCGCGGCAATCACGAACCCTTCTTCCCCGACTAACTCTCTGTGCTCGATCTTCGCCATCCCGTAACTCAGGCAGTTTCCAAAGTAGTTGGCAGGCACCGGCGGATTTATCCTTCCCCTAATATCCACTGCGAAGATGAAGTACTCGTACTCGTCGTCATCATCAGCTTCTGCTTCCTCCCCAGACTTCACCAAGCACCTCCACACATAGGATGCTGTCACCACGAACGACGACACGACCAGACCCGGTTTCTTGCCCGAAACCACATTCTTGAGTTTTTCTATGTCGGCCGGGTGGAGGGTGAATGTGGCTCTCACCCGGTTGGTAGGCACAGGAAACGTCGATGACTTCAAAGGGACTTTTTTCAAGACTTCCCAAAAGATATCGTCAATCCCGAGCGGATCACTGATGACTGATCTATCAAAAATTACTGGGGGCAAGGGCAAGCTGGAATCAATAATATCCCTATCCCCATCCTCAGCAGCAGCTAAAGCTAATAATTTCTCTTCTCCCCTGAGGCTGAGGCTACTACTGTTACCAGCACTAATGAGGAGGAGGAGTTTGGTGGTGTCAGCCCATGCCTGAATAAAGCCTACAATGGAGCTCGCATCGCCAAGACAATGGTTATTGACGAAACCAAAACATATACCACGCCCCGGCGGGAAGAGAGTCACTTTTAGGGCCATTACGGGGACGGCTTTGGCTTTGCAATTGCAGCTGGATCCATCGTCTGCTACGGGTGGTGGCAGCTGCGGCACGAAATCGTAGAACTGATCAGCATCTCGCGCACAATTCCCCACGAGCTCGTCGAAATCACAGGTGGACTCGGCGACTGTCAGAGAAACGGAATCTCCAGCTACATAACGGATAATGGGTTTTTTGACTTTTACGTCAGGGTCAGGGTCTGGGTCTGGGTCAGGGTAGACCAAATTGCCGGCGACTGGAAGGTAGCGGGCGAGAGTGAGGGAGAGCGATCGTTTGAGTTGTGGAACGATGGTTTCGAAGAAAAGGGAGTCAGAGTCGGAACAAGCCGGTGGCGGTGGGTATTCGTAGAATAGGAGGCGTCGGATGGGGTGGAAATGGATCCATGGGAGGTCGAAGAAAGAGAGGGGAACAGATATCTCGCCGCCCGCCGGAGGTGATATTCGACAGGTTTCAAGCACCTTGGTCGGCATACCGATCGACTCTTATGCTGTCTGTGTTCGGAAACAAGTCGGATAAGGAAACTTGCCTAAATCATTCCACAGACAATTATGAAGTTTGCCTCTATACTTCGGCAGAAGCTACTGTAACTATATATACACTGTTGTTTCAATAATACTCCCTCTGTCCCAGATATCATTTACACTTTGCCATTTCTCCGTCACGGTCACTTTTTTGTTTTTAAAATTGATTCCACACTCTTATTTTAAATCTTTTAATTTTATTTTTTTTTAATTTTAATTAAACTAATTAGTTATCTTAATCTTAATTTATAATTATTTATATTATAAGATAATTATTTTAACTAATACATTCTTAATTACAAAATAGTGCAGCAGACATGGGACAGAGGATTTCTTTAGGGCGTGTATCTTTTTATGAATTTGAAAAAAAAATTAATTTGAATTTGTTATAAAAATAATTTGATTGAATATTTTATTAGAGAAAAAATATTTTTCTTTTTTTTTCCGACAAAGTTTAAATAATAAAATTTGTGAAAACTTTGCTAAACAAGCGGACTTTTAATTACTGTATTCTAAAATAATAATAAATAAAAAATACTAATATTTTACAAAAATTAAATAAAAATAAAAATCAAATACTATTATAAAAAGACGAAACTGCTTATATCCCCTGTGATTTGGAAACTTGGCGCTCTTTCCCCTGTACTTTAAAAACCGCGTAGTACCCCTTGTTTTCAAAAATCTTGCGCCTAACCCCAAACAACAAAAGTTAAACGGAAGGTGGAATACACGCGTGGAGTAAGAGAGTAGACTTGTTGTTGCTTATCTTAAACTACCCAAATTCCCTAATTTACCCTTCCACTCCCATTAAGTACAACTATTATCGATCAATCGATCTAACACAACTGAAGCAAACCCAGAACACGCCGAATCCCCTCCTCGAAGCTGGTCAACTACTGATTTTCGATTTCAAGGTAGATGTTTGCATAATAGATGTGATGTTTTCGTTTTCACCTTCTTCCTTGGCTTCGTATCCTTTAATTTTTTTTTCATGTGTTTTTCGACATTAGAATATGTCCACTCCACCCTTAAACACTATCCAACAACAGCCAGACAAAAAACAAATATTCAATTAACATAATCAAATAATTTCGTAATTGGACGCAGCCAGTGACAGGGTTTTTGGGTTACCATATAATATGTATATAAAGCATAATATATGTACAAGATGTACCCTGAATTCCACTTCTATGACAAGTCGATGAATTTCTCAACTCGAAATTGTCCAAAACCGTAGAAAAATACTCAAAAGCCCTAACCGTAGAAAAAGAAAAACGCCGAAAAGCCATAGCCCTAATACAAAAGTCATTCAAAATCGATCGAACTCGGTGACTTACAAGAATTTGGGTTCATTGCTACCCTTTTCTATGACAAATCGATGAACTTTTTGATGAGAAAGCCGCCGTTGGATCAATGTTCAAACCTGTGATCGATTTTCTCGTGGGTGGAATAAGAACTTCGAGTCGGGCATAGTGATGGGGGAGAGGTGTGGGCGGAGACGGATAGGAGAGAAGCGAGGGAGAGAGAAGTAATGAAGGAGTGTTAAGTAAGTTATTTAAAGGAATGGTATAACGGTCCATTACAAAAGATATTTAACGTCGTTAGCTCAAACTGATCAAAGGGGAGAGTGTACGAGATTTTTGAAAACACAAGGGAGTCCTACGCCGTTTTTAAAGTATAAGGGGAAACAGAGCTGAATTTCCAAACCAAAGGGGATATAAGCAGTTTTGCCTTATAAAAAATCACAAAAAGTCTAATACTTAATTTAAAATACTAATATATTTTATATTTTTAGTTATCAAAAACTGTCTAAACATTTATAATTTTAATTTTAATGATATCAAATTCAAATAAAATTTTTTTTTTTTCAATCCAAACCTAAAAAAACACAGTATACTCAATGAACATTCCATTTATATATTTTCATATATTATTTTATATAAAATTTTAAATTTATAAATAATATTTAATATCTTTGTATACATGCAGCATTTTACGATAATGTTTTGTATTAATATTTTAAAGTTTTGTGCCAAAATTACTTATAATTCATGCCTTCGTTGAAAAATATGCACTATTTTTCTTCATTATTTATAAATTGTATCAAATTATTTTGCATTTTAAAAAATATTGCATAAATCTTTTTTTTTTTATGGTTTCTATGCAATATTTTTAAGAACATAAAATACTAGTGCAACTTTTAAGAGATTTTGTGCAATTTTTTTTAAAATACAAAAGAGTCCGGTAGAGTTTCTAAATCACAGGAAAATGGCGCAAACATTTTAATACTAAAAGTAGGTTATATAAACAATTTTTTAAGTTTTATTCACCCAATAATTTTTCATTGAGACAATTTACAAATATATATAGGGTATGTTCCTTTATAGGATTTTTCCGCAAATTAATTATTTATTAAATTTTATTTGTTAAAAATATCAAATTAAAATTTATTTTTTTATTATTATATTATATTAAAAATTAATTTTATATTTAACATATCACGTATATTTATTTATATCATATCCTACAACTATTTTAGGTCAATTTTTTTTTTCAAATTTCAAATCTAAAATCCAAACCTCCAAACAAATACACACATAATATACACTCCCTCCGTCCTAAAACAATAGTCACATTTTGTCATTTTCATCCGTTTCAAAAGAATAGTCTCATTTCCATTTTGTAACGAACTCTCCACATTTTTACAAAACTATTCGCATTTTTTCACAATAATGACATAAAGTAGGGGTATTTTGATCTTTCAATACACTTTTACATCCACTGTCAATATAATATATTATTCCTTAATTTCTTTGTCAATCTCAAATGTCCCTATTGTTTTGGACCATAAGAGGTTATAAATTTTGGAGAAAAATAATGAAATTGTCTTATTGATTATCAAAAGAAAGGAGTTTATATATAGGCAATACAAAACGGACTCGATAGACTCCAATCTATGTAATCTAATATATTGATAAAACCAATCTAAATATAGATCTATTAAATTTAAAATCGAATATCTAAAATGTCTCAACATCCCCCCTCAAACTCAAGTGGTATAACAGGAACCAATTTGAGTTTGATAAGAAAGTTGAATATAGATGCAAAAACACAAATAAAAATAACAATTGACTCTCCACTGGAGCCAAAAATAGTTGTCTCTCCACCTGAGCCGAAAACAACATGACTCTCCATCAGAGACGAAAACGTCATGTCTCTCTACCGGAGCCGAAACAGATAGAGCGCAAACACCAAACAGATCGTACGCAGGCAAATCACAACCACCAAACAGATCATACGCAAGCAACAAACAAGCAACGGACAGATGACAGATCGCAAACAAATTTTAGATTGCACGCAGGCAACAAGCAGACAATGGACATATGACAGATAACAGATAGATTTCAGATTGGTGTGAGAGAAGTAGGCTCAGAGTCGGAGTTGAACGCAGACAGGACTCTGAATCTAATCAGAGTCAAATGCAAATAGATTGCACACAAAAAATATCGCAGAAATCGGACAAATCACAAACAATAAACATGTCGCAGACATCAGACATATTGCAGAACAAAACGCAGACACCGGACATATTGCAGAATAGATCGCAAACATCGGATAGATCGCAGAAAATAGACAAATCACACAAAAAATCGAAAAGATCACAGAACATATCATAGACACCAGACAAATAATATAACAGATCGCAAAACAGATCGAATAATCCAAACGGTAACAATCGCAAACACAAAATCAACTCCGATAACAACTCAACCGGTAACAGTAGGGAATTAAAGCAGAAGGCGACGGCTGGAAAATGGCGGCCGAAGGTAGCCCCATGCATCCACATGCGTGGCCGGAAGAGCGGCGGCGGAAAAGCTCTTCTGCCGCGATTTGCGTTAGCGGCGCAGAGCGGCTCCATATCGGCGTTTGGCGGCGAATTTTCGATGGCTGGCAACAACGACAAGGCGCTTCCAACGGCAGAGCCTGTGTCGATTGGCGAGTAGTAAGGGGCGGCGAACACTGATGGCGGCTGCTAGGGTTTCTGTTTTGGAAAATCAGGCCAGCAGACATATCTCAGACAAATTTTAAAGACATGATCTCAAAATCATAAGACCTCGGGGTAAAATTCAAGTTGAATGTACCCGGAGAAACACGGGTTGCTAGACTAAATCTACGGCATAAGAAAATAGACTCTGATACCATGTTAGAAATTTTAGGGAAAAATAATGAATTTTTCTTATTGATCATCAAAATAAAGGAACATATATATAAACAATACAAAACGGATTCAATAGACTTAAATCTAAGTAATCTAATATTCCCTCCGTCCCAAAAAATGTGGCCACGTTCCTGTAAACACGGAAATTTATGTGGGGAAAATTAGTTAGTGTAATTATATTATTAAGAGATGAATTTAAAAAAAATATAAATTACATATGAAAATTAAAAAGAGGCCCACGTGGGTTGTGCAGTCCAAAAGTAAAAAGGACAACAGTCTAATCAAAATCAATACACTTATACATTTACATACCCTAAACACACATAATCTGTTTCAATACATAAAAACATGTCAAATTTTAGGATAAAATATTCCCTCCAAACCATGACAAAACAAACTGAAAATTTTCCTCCAATCCGTGTCAAATATTTCCTGAATAAAAAACCAATAAATACAACAATACGTTCACACCATTTTTACTTTCACAAAATCAAGCCACATTAAATCACTAATCACCACATCTTACCTCAATGACCAAAAAAGTTCTTACCATTGCAGAATTGAACAATATGGTTCAATTTATGCTCGAAACATACGATGAAGGATTGGAGTTGGGCAAGGGAAGAGTCACATAAATAACAAAATTATTCAACTGCTCTGTACGGACAATGCGAAGACATTGAAAATCTGCAAAAGAGCAAATTAAAAAAGGTGAGGCTATTAGTATAAACAAGAAGAAATATGTGGTCCGAAAAAATAAGATGACACCAAATTTGAATGAAATAGAAAGTTTACCGTTGGTGCAAAGATCTTTTATTAGAAATATGGCAAAGGGCCTACAAACATCAAAATCAACTGTCCACAGATGGATAAAAAGAGAAGCATATCAGGCCGCATACAAGTGCAATCAGGCCACAGTTGACTGATGCCAACAAACTCGCAAGGTTGTCTTTTTCAATACAAGCCTTAGATGTTCATAGGTGTATTGAAAATGCATCTTTTCAAAATATGCATAATGTAGTACACTTTGATGAGAAATGGTTCTATATGACAAAGGTCACACATCGATATTACTTGACTCCTATGGAACAGGATCCACATAGAGCTTGCAAAAGCAAAAAAATCATTACAAAAGTAATGTTCATGTGTGCTGTTTCACGCTCTATATGGGATCAAGATGGGAATTTATTGTTTGATGGGAAAATAGGAATTTTTCCATTCAAACAAGTTCCGGCCAAAAGATCAAGCAAAAATCGAATGGCCGGCACTTTAGAGACTAAACCAGTTCAATCCGTGAAAAAGCAGGTCACCAAAAGCTATTTAATTAACCAGGTAAACTTTATTTGTCAACATAAGAGATTTGAAATGTGAGAAAACATAGTGTTGATGTCTTATATTCTCTTAATTATAATAGAAGATAACTGGTTTCTCTAATTAATTGTTGCATTTCAAAATACAGAATGTATGCAGGCTTGTGTATGCAATTTATGTGTCTATTTTCTACATGCAAATTATCCCAGCCATAAAAGAGAATGGCCACCCAATTTTTCGAAACACATATTGATACAACAAGACAATACAAAAGCACTTATTAAAGGTGATGATGCAGACTTTGTTCGTGTGGCAAATACAGATGGTTTCAACATAGTTCTTATCCAACAACCACCAAACTCTCCAGACATGAATCTTCTAAATCAACTAACTGTTTCAATGCAATTAGTGCATGAATGCATTCAATATCTAATTGAAAGAAGGGGCTGCCAATGGAATTGAAAAGGTTATGTATGACCTAGGTTATTAGAGATAGCAATATGTGAATGATAAAACTTTTGTAAGTAACTAAAGGTTACTATACCTGTGAAAATAGATCAAAGTAGGTTATTTTGTAAATATTTTGTAAGAATGATTTATGAAATGAAGAAGCAGTATGTGCTTAGGCACATAATGTTAAATGTTATACGATGAAATGCAAGTCACTAAAAAATATTTGTTTTCACAATTTTAACTTGAGTTCATGCTTAAGAATCCGAGTTCATAAATGAAAACATATTCACTTTAAGTATATGTACAAGAATCACTATCTGAAATCACATGCACAATCCGATCCGACAATAACAGAACATTTAGAATGTTCAAAAACAAGGGAATCGACAATAACAAGACAGTTAAGGTATTAATGAGCCTGTGAAAAATATCAGTAATTCTAATCAAAGCCAACCGACAGCAAAATCAAGCCCTAACAACTTATTTAGGCAAGAATTGCAATATACTCATATTTTAATCCAACAACCCACAAATATGAGAAAAGTATGATTTAGATCTCACCAGCGTTCTGTAAAAGGACATGTTCGTAGGGACGATTGAAATAGGTAAGTGGTAGGTTCTACATCGTACTCGTGCTCGTCCTCATCCTCAGATTTGGGGACAAATCCAAGCGCAAACCAAATATCCCAAGCTTCGGTAGGGACTCCAACGCTACCTTCCAACCCCTCGTCCTTTACCGGCAAACTTCGAGGACGAGGAGCAGTTGCAGACGTGGTTTCACAATCGAAAGACTAACGTCGAGATCCAGTCCGAGATCGAAGGGCTCTTCCGTGTCCGGCACCCACCCACTGTTGTCTTCGCACGCACCAACCTTTTCGCCGGAGAAAATTACCGAATCGCCGTCGCCGGAGTAAAGACCAGAAAATGGGGCGTTGTAAGGAGATTTAGGGTTTTCGATTAGAGAATACCAACAATTAAGGCAGCGAAAAACCACAGTGGGGATAGGGTGTCGATCCCTTGGAGTCGGAGCAACAATTGATGGCAAATGGCGGTGTGACAACATCGGCAGACAAAGGCGTCGTTCCACGGTAGGGTTTTCCAGATTGCGGACAGAGAAAGAAGATAAATGTGATGTGAGTATCTGGGTAGGTTTGTGGGTAATATTAAGATAATTAAAATATGGGTAGGTGGGGTAGTAAATAGGTATAATTATATTTAGATTAGGATTTTTAATTAATGTTTAAAGTGTGTAATTTTTTGCCAAAAATGGAAAGTGACAAATTAAGTAGGACAGATGGAAATGGCAACGTGGACATGATATTTGGGACGAAGGGAGTATATAGATAAGACCAAGTCTAAATATAAATCTACTAAATCAAAAATCAAATATATAAAATATCTCAACATAGAATATTTTATTTGCTCACTAAAAATAAATATTTGATCCAAAATGTTATGTATTATATCACTGATACAATTATCATACATTCCATTAAAAAATATACTTCAAACTAGAATATTAACAAAACATTCTTAAAGCCAAAATAATGTAGTGGGGAAATTCAGCACCCTGTTCATTTTTCAAATCAGCATATGTAAAATACAGAAAAATAATATGTCTTTATTATATACAACATGTGTTTTTTGTAATAAAAGTATGTGTTGTTTGTTCATAATTATAGCGTGTGTTGTATGATAGTATGTCATATGCTAAAATCAACTATTGTATGTGTTGTATGAGACTATATCATATGTTGTTAGGTCATGTGTTGTATTTGTATTATATTAACATATATTGTGTGTTGTTTATGGTAATACCGTGTGTTGTCCCGTAGCACACGGTGTGCTATTTAGCATAGTGCTGAATTTTACATTTAACACTGTAGCCGCCGCCTAATGTAGCACTTGTTTTGTATTTTAAATTTATAGTATTTTTATATTAAATATTAAAAAATATATTATAATGTAGAAATACTTTTTTTATACTTTCTCTGTCCCACTGAATTTGTCCTATTTTTCTATTTTCGTCTGTCCCACATAATTTGTCATTTCCTTTTTTTAAAAAATATAATTATACACTTTAATCACATTTTAAAATTCATAATTTATAATTTTTTATTTTAATTAAACTATTTAGTCATCTTAATCTTAATTTATAATTATTTTTATTAAATCATTATTATTTTTATTAATACATTTCTTAATTAATTATTAATTATACAATATTTAAAATTCTGGTGGGTAAAGTAAATAGGACAATTTAGTTGAGACAAAGGAAGTATTAAATTATTGATTGGAATTGATTCCGCAATATTTTATCAGCACTTTATCAGAGCAATTGCAATGGCCCATGGGATGAGGCGATTTTGGATATTTCGAAGCCAACCATCGAAATTTAACACATGCAATGGCTTTGCTGTTGCGGGTCAAATTTCCCAGCCCTGCCCCACCCCCCTCGCATTGAAGAGGCCACATTGAAGCTTTTATATTCTTTCTCAAATATTCTTTTTCCATCTCTTTTTTCTCCTCTTTTCTTTCTCGTTCTCAAATTCCTGATCCAGATCTCTCCGATCCAGTTCTGTTCGCCTCCATAGAATTCTCCTGCTTTTGTAAAACTCGACTTTTTCCGGCGTAGCTTGTGGATCGCCGGTGTTTGATGGTAAGTTTTTTTTTTTTCTTTTTCTTGTTTAATTGAGTTTAATTGAATGTTGGCCGCGAGTGCTTTAAGAAATTGAAGGCGTTGGGGTCTCAAAGCTAGGGCTTTGATTCGAAGAACATTTTGAGGTCTCAAACCAGGGGTTTGATTCGAAGGGACGTTTTGGGTTTTCTCTCGTGTCGTTATGTACGTTTTATGAATGGGTTATCTTTTTTTGCTTATGTGTTATTGATGTGATAAAATAGTAACAAAGTTGCAGGTTGCAACTTGTATTGACAGTAAATATGCTTGTGCCTTCTTGTATGTGTGTAAGTTATGTGTTTATTTGGACAAGTATTTTGGCAACCAAACCAACCTAGGGTGAATTTTGCATAATCAAATTTACTGTTAGGTTTAAAAATATTTAATTCCTTTGAAACCAGTGTGCTTTTAAAGCATATACTTGGTTGGAGTAAGATATTGTGTTTTGGCACATCAAGGTTGGAATTGTTATTGTGATTCAGTTTGATATGTTCGGGTTTTATTTTCATTATTCGTTGGTAGTTCTTTTTAACTATTATATATCGTTGTTGTATATCTCTCCTTAGTATGTTTTCATCAACTTTCTGAAGGTTTGAATACAATAATTATTTATAAGTAATTTTAAAGCTATTTAGATGATATAAGTGAATTGGGTATTGATAGAAACACTGTAATCTTGTCCACGCCAATATGGTTGATTACTTTTTTATCTCTTCCGAGGTATACTCAGACCTAGTCATGGTACCAAGATGTCCATGCGGTGGAGAGGGAGCACTTAAAGTTGCTAAGAGCGTAAACAATCCGGGTAGGTTATATTACAGGTGTAACCACATTGATAAATGGTTAAGTTGGGGAGACGACCAAACTGAACAATCATATCGGGAATTTGAAATGAAGAAGGAAAGGTCTTTCTACACTGGTAATTCAAGAGCTACATCACCACCGCCATGTATGGGTGATGCATGTCGATGTGCATGTTCATGCAACTTGGCTAAAAGGATCAAGAAAGACATTTCAATGTTATGTTGTATAATGCTGGCTAATTTGGTTATTTCTGTAATAATGTTTATATGCATGCATGTTGTTCCGTTGAGTATCTTACTTTGACTGCATATGTATTATCAAATATTGCAGCTAGTGTTTTGTCGTCTCGGCATGTATTATCAAATATTGTATAAGGATTTCGCTAGTAAGCTCTAATTATGTTGTGATATTTGTTGATTTTGAAACTTATTTTGACTTCCTTTAATTGTCTGGTGGGAGTTATATTTACTTTTTCGATTGAATGATTCATTATATTTTTTATGTATTATCGCTTAAGGAGAAATAAGCAGTTTTGGCATTCACTTTGGGGTAACTTTAGGTTTCATTTTTCATGGATGACAGAATGAGGTGTCATCGACCCAAATTAGCTCCATGCATATCTAGTTTACATAGAGCTCGATAGAGTCAGAAGGAAGAAGATAAGTGTTGTGAACTACTAGGTTTAAAGTGTCCTTTTTTTTTAATTTTGATTGTCAGTTGAATCTGATATTAGCATTAGTGTACCTGCCTCGTAAAGATAGTGTATAATATGTTTTTTGGCCAGGTTTTGGGATATAATAACTACCTTGAGCTGCTGTTGTGGAGATGGCTTATGCACATAAGAGTTATCGATCTCGAAATATCTTAGTTGAGGTATTTTGATTGATGACCAAATTTTGAACGCCTTAATATACCCAAGCTATCAATTACTTGTAATGTATATTTGTCTAATTCATGAACTTCATATATCTCCTAGTTGAGAATAAAAAGAAGCAAACTGTAAAGAATGTGTTATTTATGTACTTATTCCCAGAATTTATCTTGATGGAATTGAAACTCAAAATGATCTTGTGTGTGAAACCATGTATGCATTGGTATCTACGTATATACAACATTCAATGAGTTTGCTACCTTGTATCATGCAGACTGCTCCAGTTGGCATCTCTTTGGATGGGAAGGGATGATTTCAATCTGATTGTGAAAAGATGTAGAATTAGAAAATGCATTTACTGCACTTGAATTTATGGGGTCTGATTTTCCTTCTTCTCCCTATATCATAGATGTATTTACGTATGTATGAATATTGTTGGTTTATTCAACCTTGCAAAGACTAATATCTACAAAGCACTGTAACTTCTGCAGACATCAAAATAGATAGCCCCTTTTTGTTCGGCTAATAAATGTTCTCACTGCATGAGAACAGTCTACTTGATGAAAGTGATTTTAATTTAATGTTGGGTGCTGCCAGAAATGAACATTTTTTGTTGGGAATATTTTATGTGATTGGTAATTGTAGTCACAATAGATTGTTGTTGCGTGAAGATAACAACTAAAATACTTATTTTTGCATTGAATTGAAGCACTGCATTGTACAATCCGACTTGTAAAAGCATGTATTTATGTTGAGTTGCACTAATTAATTGTAGTCACATACAAGATCAATTTTTTGATTGCCTGTCCTATCTATAGAAAAGTTATCAAATCAGATGTTTTCATGTAAGTTGTAATTATGAAACACACATTGTCATTTATAATCTGCTGGTTGAACAGATCATATATTACATAAATGATCATTATATTATTAGTAAATATAAATATAAATCACAATCGATTTGTTTATTGCTAAATATAATTCTTTTTAAATATATTATTATTAAATACAAAAAAAACTTATTCCAAACAACAACATTTCTCTACCACATTATTACCTTTTACAATAAAAAGTAAAATTCGAAAATAGGAAATTATCTTCGAATTTGATATATTTAGCGCCTGAGAATAGAAATCTCTAAACACTGTACGGTACAGAAAATTAATTGGAAATTAAAATACTGAAAATGTAAATGATGATCCCCGAATCTCTTGACTTTGATGTCGTTTGAAGATAAATGAAGATCCACTGTTAGTTGCAAGTCCCAATCCTTAAATACTCTTCAGAAACGGTACTGGAAACCGTCGCCCGAACGGTTACAACGCCTTTTTCAACCGTATGCTAACTATTCTTCTGCTGACACGTGCCCTTAGCCGACCAAACTATTACTCTCACTCGCTCTCAACAGTATCCGACTTCCACACTAACCGATTTGCCTATCCAACCACGAATCTTCCGACTTTTTGGACCGACCGCAGGCCTTCCACCCTGTTGGTCCGACCGCAAACCTTCCGCCTTTTTGGACCGACCGCAGATCTTACGCCCTGTTGGTCCAGCCGCAAACCTCCCGACTTGCAAACAACCCGACTTACTGGTCCAACCGCAAACCTCCCGACTTACAGACCATCCGACTTGTTGGTCCAGATATCTTTATGTAAAAAAGAATCGATACGTCGATTTTAAACACTCTTAGCAAGTACTTCCCAGCAAAGTCGTCTTCCTGTTTTTGAGAGCTCCAACCCTGTAAGGGAGTTCTCCACAGGAATGGCCAAGGGAGTAAGAGTTCTCCTTCTCCCTTGGCCAAGTATTTACGGTTTTCTTAGATTAGATTACTGCTTTTGTTTACAGCTTTGTAACATTAGTCTTTTCATACTTTCGTAATAGATAATAAAATATCAGTTCTTCATCCTAAATTCTTCCACCATTTTTACACACTTATATAAACTTCGAAATTGGAGAATTCCATTCCACTGGTTTAGAGCTAAAGAAGAATTGATTATTTGAGCCTTGTTATGCGCCAAAAGCAGTCTCAAGGTAGTTCAATGTAGTTAAGTACGCGGGAGCCTTGTCAACCTGCTTAACTGCTGTTCTGAATTGAATTTTGATTAAAAAGAGGTAACAGAAGGGTAAAGCCACAAATGAGACAGATTTTGGGAAAATTAACTGGATATAGGCGGTGGTCTATTAGGTCGTAGAGATTCCTAGTGACAGTAGGGTTTCTTTCTTATAATATCTTGAATCTGGGTGTCATTGAAGTCTTGTTGTAAATCATTTAAGGTCAGAAATTCCAGTGTTATGAATTCTTTATATTCAGTTTATATAATAACACTACTTCCTTCTCACCGTTTCCGTAAATACATATAATTCCGATAACACAACTTCATCGCTCGCTCATTGCCTCCAGGGAAATCTATCCATTTAGTAACGCACAGTTCAGATACAACATCTCTTCTTCACTCTCGGTCACTCATCTATATATATATATATATGTATGCATATAATGTGCCGCTCGCTCATGTCCCGATCACTTGGTAACCGCCACTCATCCATGTCCCGTTCATCTAGTCCCCACTTCCGCTCATGTCCCGATCATCTGGCTACCGCTGGCACTTCATCTTCCGCCTTCGCTTCGCTCACTCCCGCTCACTCCATCTTTATCGCTTTACTTACCGCTTTTTATAGTCTAGTTATTGGATCCACTGTAAGCGGATCCCTTCCTGCATTTTCATCACTTTTTCAAGATCTTCACTGTTGAAATTCATGACTTAAAATCCTTGCGTTCGACCTGGAAACTCACCAGTAAAAAGAGTATAAATAATTTTGATGACTACTCAGGGTCTACAACCGCAAAAATTATTATATCTGATCATTTTCTATAAATTTCCACTCACTGATTTCCACATATAAATTCCCTGTGAATTGTGTAAAAATAAAGACATTCTTAGCGTCATCATAATTTGGCGCCGTTTCCGGGGATTTTTAAACTCACGAAAAGTATTCTGGTTGAGGATCTTTCGAAGCGTCATAAATTATGTTTAAATTCTTTGTAATGATTTTTGTATTTTTACTAATTTCGCTAACTTTTTCCTTGATGTGGCTATCATTATGTAGGGGTCCGAAGCGTTTTCAGCGTCCCACAAGTCCTACTCCTTCCGTTCGATCACAAAGATGTCTGTTTAGAGAGCAAGTTCGAGAACAACTTATGGCGAACCAAGGAAATGCCACCGCTCCTTCTACTGTCTTCCTAGCTTTCCAGACTGCCGCTGGGACATCTTCCAACTCTGCCACATCTGCATCTTCGCAGGAGGTGCCGCTCCACATCCAAACTGTGGTCCCTACTGCCGTTCCCCATGCAGTCACACCGACTAAGGAGCAACTAATGAGAGCCCTCAGTAGCATCCAACAGGGAATGGCGGGGCTGCAAGCGCACCTCGCTCAGGTGGAGAAAGCTCAAGCTGCGCAGGGGGCATTTATCGCTTCCCAAGCGGCTCAAGCTGCCACCACCGCTGCGATACCCGCTACCATCACTCCCCACCACCTACTGTTGAGTCTTACCAGATGGCTGAGGGACACAGGGCTGCTGAATGCCCGCTTGCTGAAGTCCCCATGGACGTTCATTACCAGTCCCTTCTGGATCATACACTAATTACAAGTTCTGCACCGAGAGGCTCTGGCCACTATGAGGTGAAACCAGCGCTCGTCAGCCTGGCGAGCCAGAGCCAATTTCATGGGCTGCTCAACGAAAGCTCTTATGAGCATCTACAGAACTTTAACAGGATCACTGCCACCTCCAAATCTCACAGCATCACAGAGGACGCTGCAAAGCTGATACTGTTTCCATTTTTGTTATCTGGAGAAGCCAGGAAATGGTTCGATAACCTTTATCCCATTCCTGGCTCTTTCAAGGAAGCAGCGCAGGCCTTCGTTAGTAAATATCATCATGTATCAAAGACCATTCGCCAAAGGAATGAAATACTCACTTTCAAGATGGCGAGTGTGACCCTTCCAAAAGCCTGGAGCTGATTTAAACAATTGCTCCGTAACTGCCCTCATCATGAAATTCCGGACTTCATGGAGCTTCAAATTTTCTACTAAGAAATCACTCATGAACTAAGAATGTCATTGGATGCAACGGCAGGAAGCTCGCTAATGGGGCGCTGCGCCTCGAAAGCGAGGGCTTTGATAGAAAAAATGGCGGCCAATCAGTCAAGTTGGCCAGAGTCCAACAGGCCCGAGCCATCGAGGGGTCTATACCAGGTTCCTGCTTCCGTTTCTCATGATGCAAGGATCGACAGTCTATCGATCCAAGTCAAGGAGCTGTCTAAGCTCATCAAGCAGGACCTGCGTAATAAAGGAAAACAGGCGCTGCACAAGGCCGCGGAATGTGAGGAAAGAGCTTTTGAAGACCAACAAGGTCCGCAGGTTGCTGAGTGCTCAACTAAAGAGGCTCAGAACCCAACGGAGGTCTACTATATGGCTGGCATAAATGCCGCTCAATTCCAGCAGTTCCAAAAGTGGCAGGCTCAAGGCCCCGCTAGACTGCGTCCTCAGCAACAATTTCAGAGGCCACAACAGTTCGCTGCGCAACAATATCATCAAGGGGGCTATTATCCAAATCAACAGCAATACTTTCAAGCCCCCCACTTTCCGCAGCAGGCACCTGCATTCGCTCAACCTCCCACAGCGGGCCAAGCACCGCTGAGTCTGGAGGAGCTCTGGAGGAACACAGAGCGAGCAAATCAGGAGTTCCAAAGAAATATTTCTGCCTCGACCAAAATGCTGGAAATACAAGTCGGGCAGATAGCTGAAGCTATAAAACTAAAGCAGAAAGGAACGTTGCCTGGGAGAGTCGAGACTGTCCCAAATCAAGCGAAGGCCATCGAAACAAGGGGAGGGAAGCGGACACAATCACCACCGCTGCCAGACATAGGTATTAATCATTCTCCTAACCCTTTTGTTGCTAACATGCCTGTGCAGGATGAAGATACACAGATTCCGACTGGGGAGGAAGGTCCATCCCAACCGCGAGCGATACCAGCCGCTCGGGTGCCTGAACCGAAGGAAAAGGGCCCCGCTCAGCCTTTGGCTCAAGCCCCCTTTCCCACACGACTTGGGAAGAAGGACAACTCCAAGAGATCTGATAAGTTTGTGCATACTTTTCGTAGTCTTCAAATTACTATACCGTTTTCTGATGCTTTGTCACAGATGCCACATTACGCTAAGTTCATCAAAGATATAATCAACCGAAAGCGGGCATTCCCTGACGAAGCGGCAGCGGTGTAGCTGGAGAGTGTGTGCAGTGCCGTATTTAAGGAGGACCTCCCGAAGAAATTAAGCGATCCTGGGAGTTTTATTATTATTTGTACTATAGGAAATTTAGAGCCGATTAGGGCATTATGTAATCTAGGAGCAAGTATGAATCTTATGCCCTTCTCGCTTTTCTCTAAATTAGGATTTTATGAATTAGAAGCATGCAGAATTGTAATTCAGTTTGCCGATAAATCAATAAGATTACCTAAAGGAATCATTCGTGATGTACTCGTGCAAGTAAACAAATTTATTTTCCCTGCAGATTTCATTATAATGGAAATGAGCGAGGATCGCGAAATTTCAATAATATTAGGGAGACCTTTCCTTGCCACCGCTTAAGCCACGATCAATGTCGCCGAAGGCGAAATCTCATTAAGCTTCGGTGGAGATAAAGTCACATTTTCAATGAACTCAGCATTGCGTCAACCTCAGGAAGAAAATTTTGATTTTATCAATGAGTTAAATGAAATAATAACTTTTGAGAACCTTATTACACTTGAAAATCTGGAAGGAATTTCAGATAACGGGTCACTTGAACTGAAAGCTGCGGAGGATTCAACTGAGACAAGCGGTGACACACCAGCGCTCACTAAATCCATTGAACAAGCAACAAGGGAACCAGCCAGCGACGCCAACATAAAGGATGAGGTGAAGAAATTACCTGAACACCTCAACTATATATTCCTTGGCCCGGAGGAGAGTTACCCGCTGATAATCTCCTCATCACTGTTGCCGGACCAGGCTCAGCTCGTCTTACTTCTCAAAAGAAGAAAAGCGGCGTTTGCATGGAAGATCACAGATATTAAAGGAATCAGCCCAGCGGTGTGCATGCACCATATAAGGCTGGATGCTGATGCTAAGCCATGCAGATAGCCTCAGCGGCGATTAAACGAAAATATGCAAGAGGTAGTCAAGAAGGAGGTGATCAAGCTGTTCGATGCAGGAATCATATACCCTATCAGTGACAGCCAGTGGGTCAGCCCAACCCAGGTGGTTCCCAAGAAAGGAGGCTTTGTCGAACAGACAAGCGACGACGGGGAGGTCTTGATGATAAGACCTGTCACTGGATGGAGGGTTTGCATCGACTACAGACGATTGAATTCTGCCACGAAGAAGGATCATTTCCCGCTTCCCTTCCTTGATCAATGCCTTGAGAAGCTTGCAGGTCACGAATACTATTGTTTCCTCGATGGCTACTCAGGCTACCATCAAATTCCCATCAAACCGGAGGACTGTGAGAAGACTACATTCACTTGTCCATATGGGACTTTCGCTTACAGAAGGATGCCGTTCGGGCTTTGCAATGCTCCGGCCACTTCCACCGATGCATGTACCATATCTTCAGCGATCTCCTGGACTCCTGCATAGAAGTATTCATGGATGACTTCTCGGTATATGGCAAGACATTTTCCAGATGCCTGAACAACTTGGAAAAAGTACTTCTCCGCTGCATTGAGACTGATCTCGTGTTGAACTGGGAGAAGTGTCATCTCATGGTAAATGAAGGAATTGTCTTAGGCTATAAAATCTCATCCGCCGGTATTGAGGTGGACAGATCGAAAGTTAGTGTAATTGAAAAGATGCCAACGCCCTCAAATAAGAAAGGAGTGCGAAGTTTCCTTGGACACGCGGGCTTCTACCGTCGTTCCATCAAGGGTTTCAGTCAAATCACCCAACCACTTACATCACTGTTGTGCAAGGATTCTCAGTTTCACTGGTCAAGCGAGTGTGAGGAGGCTTTCCGAATACTAAAGGAGAAGTTGACCTCCGCTCCTATAATTTCAGCATCAGTTTGGAGTGAGCCATTCGAGCTGATGACGGATGCGAGCGATTATGCCGTCGGCGCTGTACTAGGACAAAGGGTGGAATCTAAATTGAACATCATTTATTATGCAAGTAAATCACTGGATTCTGCTCAAAAGAATTACACTACAACCGAGAAGGAGCTGCTAGCTATCGTCTTCGCTTTCGAGAAATTTCGACAATATCTTATCGAAAGCAAGACCATTGTTCACACCGACCATACAGCTATTAAATATTTGATGGAGAAGAAGGAGACAAAAGCTTGCTTGATCAGATGGGTTCTGTTGCTCCAGGAATTTGACATAGAGATCAGGGATTAGAGGGGGAAAGAGAACCATGTGGCAGATCACCTCACTAGGTTAAGGCAAGAAGAGGACATATCTCCTGGAATCAACGAACAATTCCCAGATGAGAAGTTGTTCCTGGTGTAAGCGAAGGAGCCATGGTTTCCAGACCTGGCCAATTTCTTAACTACAGGACAGTTTCCAGTACATACTATACAAAGGGAAAAGAAGAGATTGCTCAGTTTGGCAAAGGACTATTTTTGGGATGAACCGTTTTTGTTCAACATCGGCGCAGATGGGATAATCCGTCACTGTGTAGCGGAATCTGAGATCCCGCTGATCTTGAATGAATGTCATGGGTCCCATGTAGGAGGGCATTTCGCTGGCCTGCGCACAGCGGCCAAAGTTTTGCAGTCGGGCTTCTTTTGGCCTAACCTACAGAAAGATGATGATGCCTTTGCCAAATCTTGCGACAAGTTTCAAAGATTAGGATCTATCTCAAAGAGAGATGAGATGCCCCAAACTGGAGTTTTTTTTGTGGACATATTTGATGTATGGGGGATAGACTTTATGGGTCCCTTTCCGCCTTCCAATGAGACATTATACATTCTGGTGGCGGTGGATTACGTGAGCAAGTAGGTTGAAGCGCAAACGCTCACCACTAATGATGCTCGATCTGTGATCCGCTTCCTAAAAATATACCATATTCCCAAGGTTTTGGGTCCCCAGAACGATAATAAGCGATGAAGGCACCCACTTTGTGAATAAGCCGCTGCAATCTTTCCTTCAACAATATGGTGTCCGCTAGCATCTAACTACTCCCTATCATCCACAAGCGAGCGGTCAGGTGGAAGTTTCAAATAGAGAAATCAAACACATCCTCCAGACCACAGTAAATAAAAGTCGCAAGAATTGGGCAGAGAAATCGGATGATGCGCTGTGGGCATATAGAACAGCCTTCAAAACTTCAATTGGAATGTCCCCTTTTCGGCTTGTATATGGAAAAGCCTGTCACATACCTCTGGAACTCGAGCATCGCGCGTATTGGACCATCAAGTATCTCAACTTTGATCTTCTCCCAGCAGAGGAGAAGCGCGCCAAAAGATTGCTCGATTTGACTGAGTTCCGTTATCTTGCATATGAAAGTGCTAAACTCTGTAAGGAAAGGATGAAATTCTATCATGACAAGAAGTTGAAGAAGAAGGAATTCACTGTGGGATCCAAGGTTCTTCTATACGACACTAGGCTCCACTTATTCTCAGGGAAATTGAAGTCACGGTGGACTGGGCCGTATATCGTCAGACAAGTGCTGCCAAGTGGAGCCATAAGGATCAATAATTTGGAAACCCCAGGAGAAAGAAACTCCTTCCTGGTGAATGGAGCAAGGCTGAAACCGTATATCGAAGGGCCTATATTGCAGCAGGCCAGTGCAGATATTAATCTGATGGAGGTTCAGAAGCTCGTTCAATGATAGAATTTTGGAGAAAAAGAATCCAGAAGCCTAATCTTATATCCGCCAATTTTACAGTTTTCTTTTATCGCTTTCCTAGTTAGAATTTATCGCTTTCATAGTTAAAATTTACAAGTTTTCTTTATCGCTTTCATAGATAGATTTCATAATTCTTATCGCTTTCATAGTATAGGTTTACAGTTTTGTTATCGCTTTCATTATAATAGGATTATCGCTTTATAGGAGTAGTTTAATGTTAGCATTTTAACTTCTAACCTAAGCCTGACCCAAGCCATCTATCCCTTCGCTTGTCTCACCCTGATATTCACTGGGAGAGCAGTATCGCTCATCCAATACTGCTTCCATTACCGCTTGTGTGTCATTCTTAGATAAATAGAAGTATTGCTTTACTCGCTCACCCGTCCTGAAAACCCTCTCTTATACCTTTATAAATAAGTATAATGGACTAGGCAGCGCTCCGCTCGCCCTTCAGATGAGCACTAGAAAACCCTATAAATACCCCAGTCACCAGTCATTTTCCACTTTTGCCCTACAGTACCTTCCTCCAGACGCTTTAGTAACCGCCACTCTCCAAGCCAAAATTTTTTCAAAATCTCGACATTTCAACCAATAATAGCTTCATCTAAGGTAAGATCTAGGTTAACCTTAGTACATAAACTCGATTTTACGGTTGATTTTCCCTGATTTAACGTTCAAAAACACAGAATCCCAAATTATTTTTGCGATAACTGTTTGTTCGTCATTTTTGCGAAACTTTTTATATATTTGATTTCTGTGAATCTAGGTCTATTATATGTTAGATTTAGATACAATAACTGATTTCCTTGCTTCCTATGGTTCAATTTTACAATAATATGTATGTTCTATGTTGTTTTGTGATTTTCTCCCTTTTTCACAACGTAACACTCACAGTAGTGTTCTGTTTCATTGTGAGGGGGAGGATCTAGGGTTAAAATCACTGAAATTGTGAAAATAATTGCCTGTACATTAATGTTGTTAGCATTTAAAAGCAGTAAGGCAAGAATCATAAATTTCGTTTATTAAACAATAACTCTGGAAACCCTAGGTTCAGGACAGGCTTAACAAAGTAGATCCAGTCAAGCGAGAAACGTTGAAGAAGGAGTTCGAGAAGGTTGAGGAGAGAATAGAAAAGAGAGTCCAAAGGATTAAATCCACGGACGGACGTCAGGTGGTGACAACAACCTCAGGGGCAGAATTTGTAGAACCAGCGCCGCCTGAGGCATATTACAAAAGGAAGAGAGTGTTGGAGCTTACAGAGGACTGGGAGAAGCTCAGGCAGCTGAAGTCACTCCCCTTTAGAAAATTCATTCCAGAGTTCCCGGAGGACTACCTCAGATTTGAATACACTGAAGAAACAGAGCATAGGTATCCGGTGAGCGACTGGTGGTTGGACTACGAGAACCTGAAGAGTACCAGCTGAAAGAGCTGAAGGACAAACTCGTCTGCCAAGAGGCACCACTGAGGAGGATGAAGGCATTCAGAGGCGAAACCTCCAAAAAGAATACCGCCGATGCTGCAAATGATGTGTTGAGGTCCAAGCAGTTTGACAAACTCCACTTTTCCAACATTGATGCAGCAGCGGCTTATGAGCGGATGAAGGCGATGGGGATCCTCTATGAGAGAGGATTTGACCCCGAGAAGATCACAGGCCCGCTCTCTGACTGGCTGGCGGAGCGAGGCCTGTCTTGGTTGATCAAAGACCCCAGTGAGCCAGTGGATGTATCGCTGGTGAGGGAGTTTTACGCTAATCTGAACCAGGCTGAGAGTCTAAAGCATGCCTACATCCGGGGAAGATGGGTAGACTGCTCAGCCAGGAATATCAACCGACACCTGGGATGGGAACACCACTACCCCATCCAGGAGATGCGAGATAAATTGGAGGCAACAGAGGTCTGCAGCTCGCTTAAGTTGCAGACGCATTACAGGACCTTCGCCGCCACCCCTGTATACGAGAAGAGAAACTTAAAATTTGGGTCGTGGACGAAGACAAAAAGGAATGGGTGAAGTGATCACTGAGCAGAATAATGATCACCGCACATACCACTGACATCCGTCCTGACTACCTCATTGCCCTTCGCTCAATTCTGGAGGAGAATGTTGATGTGGATTTGGGCGCGATCATAGGCATAGATATTTGGGATCGAAGAAACGGAGACAGAACATTGGGCCATGGGACCCTGATCACAGAACTATGCCGGCGCGCGGGCGTCTATTTGCCCACTCCAGCCCTAGAGCTACAAATGAAGCCGCTGTTTCCAGCGGCCTTCCACAAAACCTGGCTGGAGTCCAAAGGATTTACTCTTATCCCCAAGTAGAGAAAGAGGAAAGCACAAGCGGCAGCGCCCCCTCCACCAAAAAGTAAGATGAAGTTTGTGGGGGGGGAAATCATCAGAGAGGATGTGACACCTCAGGCCATGCCCGATTCGGAAAGGACAGTCTCCATTGAAGCCCCCAGCGATGAGGAAGAGGAAGCACTCTGCTTCGCTCGGGAGATAGAGGAGGATCTATTCGGGGCTGAAGCAGTAAGGAGTAATAAGGGAGGAAAAGCACCGCGAGCGGCCGCGAGCGAAAAAAGGTCAAAGAAGCAAGAAGACCCTGCTCCGCCGCCTGTCAAGAAGCCGAGGATCAAGGAAGCACTGCGAAAAAATCCAACAACCTCTCGGCGAGCAACGAGGCAGGAGAAAGGAAAAGAGAAAGCGGTGGATGTAAAGTCAAGCGAAGACACGATCCCCCTCTCCAGACTACGGAAGGGGATCATCATCAGAGAACCCACCGCTCAACCTGAGAGACCTTCGCCAGTAAGGCCTGCGACGGTGGAGGTGTCACCAAGACTGCCGAGTCCGCTGGGTGATGAACCTGTTCCCTTAGACCAGCAGGGGGCAGGTGAGCCAACTGCTGCTGGATCAGGCGAGGAAGCCGCACCCGTTAACCAGCCGGGAGCGGAAGAGCCTACTACTGCTGGAGCAGAGGAGGAGCGGGAGACTGTGCTCACCAAAAAAACCATCGGCAGGATCGATGTCACAGTGGAATCATACAGAGAATACCTCGCCGAGGTCCCCGCTGCCACAACCGCTGAAGCTGCCAATGAAGCCGTGGAGGTAGAGGTAGTAATTTCAAATATTCCTATCCTACAAGTGTCCCCACGCAGCCGAAAAACACCTACCAGGATGGGGACACCTGCAAAGAGTCATTTCTCAGTCAGATCAGACAAAACACTAATAGAGAAGGAGGAGGAGCAGCAGGATAGGAAGCTACAGGAAAAGCAAGCTCAGCTGCTCGCCGAAGTACAACAGATCGAACAATTGCGACAGCTCGAGCGACAGAAGAAAAGGAAAATGAAGGTGCTAGCCAAGCTGCTCAAATATTGGAAACCACTGACTCAACTCCAGCTGCGATTTAGGAGATATATGGAAAAAAAAAAGGCAGAGCAGCTGGAGTACGAGGCAGCGAGGCAGCTAGTATTCCTCAGGGACGTCACCCCTGAACCAGCACCTGATTCCCTTCGGGAGGAAGAGCCAGTGGAGATCAGTTCGGCTGAGTCCGAGCGACAGTCACCACCGGCGGCGGGTGCTGGACCATCAGCCCCCCGCTCATCTCTGGAAAGTATTGAAAAAAGACTGGAAGAACTCGACTCATCCATTCTCACCCAATACATGATGACTCAGACAATAATTGACACATACGCTAGGAGTCTGGATGCTGAACTGGCCACTGGAAAGAAAGCGACTGCCGCACTAGAAGAACGTGTAGAAGCACTAGAGACTCAAGCTGAAAGCATGGGTACGATGCTGCAGGAGATCATGAAAAGCACTCGCAGCTCTCACCCAACAAAACGCCATTCTTATGGAACAACAGCTTGACACAGCCAGGAGTCTCCAACGAATGGAAGACCTAGTGCGGCAGATATCCAGAAACCTTCCTCAGGGGCGAGGACCGCCAAGCGAAAAAAGGAAGTAAAGAAAGGTCCTCCCCCATTTACACATCTTAAGAATGGCAAGGGCTGTACATATCATTGATCAACGACACAACATTTTTTGGTAACAAGTGACAAATTTTCTTTATTGTATGCCTAACATAACCTGAAGTATGTGTTCTTATGTGAAATACCTGTGATATCCTGCTGAGTTAACTTTGTGATATGTTTTAGAGTAGAGTTAGATGACCTAAGCACATCAGACCAAGTAATTGTCCTTCGAACTTCACAATAACTTGAACACTAGCATTGAACTAAGTAACAGCGAATAAGACTTGTGAAGATCAGTGCCCCCTTCATTTCAACTTTCCCATACTCAGTAGGGCAAGCGAACCTACATTTTTCGACTGTGATCATAAGAAATAACTTGAAAAAAGAAGTCCTTAAATATGGTTTAAGATACAATGCAAGCGAAGCAGAGAGGACCTATCATTACAAAGGGACTGAAAAGGCCTAGGCGTGTGAGAATCAAATAAGATCTTGAGCAGACACAATGTTTGTTTGAAACTCTCGATCCAAAAAAAAAAACTCCGCGCCCTTCGGCTAAAGGTTTCCTAAATAAAAAAAAAACATTCCCTGCTAAGCAAGCAAAGTTGACAATACCTGGATAACTCCAATCTTGTTAAATCAAATGGCAAAGCTAAATACTTATGGCTTCTTTGATTCTATTTAAAGATTCACTCTACTCCCAATCATGGCACTTGTTGGTAACACTTCTTAATTGCAGTGAACAGTATAACCTCTTGATCTTTTAATGCAGTTTGTTTGAGGACGAACAAAGGTTTAGTGTGAGGAGGTTTGATAACTCCAAATAGGAGCATAGTCTTAGCTTGACAAAACTGTGTATTACTCGAATTTCTGTATAAAAACCATCACAATGAATCATCAATGGCATACATTATTGATATATATCGCTTGGCATGATCCAGATTCGTTGTTGAGATTATTAACGATTTTCGCCCTTTTAAGAGGTAGTCTGGTGCCAGAAAAGCTAAGACAGACGCCACAAGCGACAGCCACCTTCGCTCGCAAGCGCCTAGAATACATCCTGAAAATTACTAAGGCATGAGAGGCAAGCGGCAGCCTTCACCGCCCGCAAGCGACAGCCTCTCTCGCTTGCAAGCGACAACCCAGACACCCACCGCTGCAGATCATCACCAGATTCCGACTAAGTGTTCCAACTGTAGCGGTTCAGCCATCCTATTTCCAGCCAGCACAAGCGAGCCTAGCTGTGCTGATGCCCTCCAGCCCTTCGGCAAGTAAGGAAGATTTGCGCCCTTACAGTTCAGTGCAATAAAAGCAAGCGCCCTGGGAGTTATGGCCAGCAACTGCCTCAACGGAATAACTACCAGCAACCGCCTAACTGCCCAGCGGTTGGAACTGCCCAAAAACTGATTGCAACCGTCCCGTTTCACCTGCTATAAATAGGGCCAGATATCTTTATGTAAAAAAGAATCGATACTTCAATTTTAAACATTCTTAGCAAGTACTTTCCAGCAAAGTCGTCTTCCTATTTTTGAGAGCTCCAACCTTGTAAGGGAGTTCTCCACAGGAATGGCCAAGGGAGTAGGAGTTCTCCTTCTCCCTTGGCCAAGTCTTTACGGTTTTCTTATATTAGATTACTGCTTTCGTTTACAGCTTCGTAGCATTAGTCTTTTCATGCTTTCGTAGTAGATAATAAAATATCATTCAGTTCTTCATCCTAAATTCTTCCACCATTTTTACACACTTATAGAAACTTCGAAATTGGAGAATTCCATTCCACTGGTTTAGAGCTAAAGAAGAATTGATTATTTGAGCCTTGTTATGCGCCAAAAGCGGTCTCAAGGTAGTTCAATGTAGTTAAGTACCCGGGAGCCTTGTCGACCTGCTTAACTGCTGTTATGAATTCAATTTTGATTAAAAAGAGGTAACAGAAGGGTAAAGCCACTAATGAGGAAGATTTCGGAAAAATTAACTGGACATAGGCGGTGGTCTATTAGGTCGCAGAGATTCCTAGTGACAGTAGGGTTTCTTTCTTATAATATCTTGAATCTGGGTGTCATTGAAGTCTTGTTTTAAATCCCTTAAGGTCAAAAATTCCAGTGTTATGAATTCTTTATATTCAGTTTATATAATTACACTACTTCCTTCTCACCGTTTCCGTAAATACATATAATTCCGATAACACAACTTCATCGCTCGCTCATTGCCTCCAGGGAAATCTATCCATTTAGTAACGCACAGTTCAGACACAACATCTCTCATTCACTCTCGGTCGCTCATCTATATATATATATATGTATACATATAATGTGTCACTCGCTCATGTCCCGATCACTCGGTAACTGCCACTTATCCGTGTCCCGTTCATCTGGTCCCCACTTTCGCTCATGTCCCGATCATCTGGCTACCGCTGGCACTTCATTTTCCACCTTCGCTTCGCTCACTCCCGCTCACTCCATCTTTATCGCTTTACTTACCGCTTTTTATAGTCTAGTTATTGGATCCGTTGTAAGCGGATCCCTTCCTGCATTTTCATCGTTTTTTCAAGATCTTCACTGTTCAAATTCATGACCTAAAATCCTTGTGTTCGACCTGGAAACGCACCAGTAAAAAGAGTATAAATAATTGTGATGACTACTCAGGGTCTACAACCGCAAAAATTTTGCAGTTGTAGGTTGTAACAAAGTTGTATTGACAGTAAATATGCTTGTGCCTTCTTGTATATGTGTAACAAAGTTGCAGGTTGTAACTTGTGTTGACAGTAAATATGCTTGTGCCTTCTTGTATATGTGTAAGTTATGTGTTTATTTGGACAAGTATTTTGGCAACCAAACCAACCTAGGGTGAATTTTGTGTAATCAAATTTACTGTTAGGTTTAAAAATATTTAATTCCTTTGAAACCAGTGTGCTTTTAAAGCATATACTTGGTTGGAGTAAGATATTGTGTTTTGGCACATCAAGGTTGGAATTGTTATTGTGATTCAGTTTGATATGTTCGGGTTTTATTTTCATTATTCGTTGGTAGTTCTTTTTAAATATTATATATCGTTGTTGTATATCTCTCCTTAGTATGTTTTCATCAACTTTCTGAAGGTTTGAATACAATAATTGTTTATAAGTAATTTTATAGCTATTTAGATGATATAGGTGAATTGGGTATTGATAGAAACACTGTAATCTTGTCCACGCCAATATGGTTGATTACTTTTTTATCTCTTCCGAGGTATACTCAGAGCTAGTCATGGTACCAAGACGTCCATGCGGTGGAGAGGGAGCACTTAAAGTTGCTAAGAGCGTAAACAATTTGGGTAGGTTATATTACAGGTGTAACCACTGTGATAAATGGTTAAGTTGGGGAGACGACCAAACTGAACAATCATATCGGGAATTTGAAATGAAGAAGGAAAGGTCTTTCTACACTGGTGATTCAAGAGCTACATCACCACCGCCATGTATGGGTGATGCATGTCGATGTGCATGTTCACGCAACTTGGCTAAAAAGATCAAGAAAGACATTTCAATGTTATGCTGTATAATGCTGGCTAATTTGGTTATTTCTGTAATAATGTTTATATGCATGCATGTTGTTCCGTTGAGTATCTTACTTTGACTGCATATGAATTATCGAATATTGCAGCTAGTGTTTTGTCGTCTCGGCATGTATTATCAAATATTGTATAAGGATTTCGCTAGTAAGCTCTAATTATGTTGCGATATTTGTTGATTTTGAAACTTATTTTCACTTCCTTTAATTGTCCGGTGGGAGTTATATTTACTTTTTCGATTGAATGATTCATTATATTTTTTATGTATTATCGCTTAAGGAGAAATAAGTAGTTTTGGCATTCACTTTGGGGTAACTTTAGGTTTCATTTTTCATGGATGACAGAATGAGGTGTCGGAGACCCAAATTAGCTCCATGCATATCTAGTTTACATAGAGCTCGATAGAGTCAGAAGGAAGAAGATAAGTGTTGTGAACTACTAGGTTTAAAGTGTCCTTTTTTTTTACTTTTGATTGTCAGTTGAATCTGATATTAGCTTTAGTGTACCTGCCTCGTAAAGATAGTGTATAATGTTTTTTTTGGCCAGGTTTTGGGATATAATAACTACCTTGAGCTGCTGTTGTGGAGATGGCTTATGCACATAAGAGTTATCGATCTCGAAATATCTTAGTTGAGGTATTTTGATTGATGACCAAATTTTGAACGCCTTAATATACCCAAGCTATCAATTACTTGTAATGTATATTTGTCTGATTCATGAACTTCATATATCTCCTAGTTGAGAATAAAAAGAAGCAAACTGTAAAGAATGTGTTATTTATGTACTTATTCCCAGAATTTATCTTGATGGAATTGAAACTCAAAATGATCTTGTGTGTGAAACCATGTATGCATTGGTATCTACGTATATACAACATTCAATGAGTTTGCTACCTTGTATCATGCAGACTGCTCCAGTTGGCATCTCCTTGGATGGGAAGGGATGATTTCAATCTGATTGTGAAAAGATGTAGAATTAGAAAATGCATTTACTGCACTTGAATTTATGGGGTCTGATTTTCCTTCTTCTCCCTATATCATAGATGTATTTACGTATGTATGAATATTGTTGGTTTATTCAACCTTGCAGAGACTAATATCTACAAAGCACTGTAACTTCTGCAGACATCAAAACAGATAGCCCCTTTTTGTTCGGCTAATAAATGTTCTCACTGCATGAGAACAGTCTACTTGATGAAAGTGATTTTAATTTAATGTTGGGTGCTGCCAGAAATGAACATTTTTTGTTGGGAATATTTTCTGTGATTGGTAATTGTAGTCACAATAGATTGTTGTTGCGTGAAGATAACAACTAAAATACTTATTTTTGCATTGAATTGAAGCACTGCATTGTACAATCCGACTTGTAAAAGCATGTATTTATGTTGAGTTGCACTAATTAATTGTAGTCACATACAAGATCAATTTTTGATTGCCTGTCCTATCTATAGAAAAGTTATCAAATCAAATGTTTTCATGTAAGTTGTAATTACGAAACACACATTGTCATTTATAATCTGCTGGTTGAACATATCATATATTACATAAATTATCATTATATTATTAGTAAATATAAATATAAATCACAATCGATTTGTTTATTGCTAAATATAATTCTTTTTAAATATATTATTATTAAATACAAAAAAAAATTATTCCAAACAACAACATTTTTCTCTACCACATTATTACCTTTTACAATAAAAAGTAAAATTCGAAAATAGGAAATTATCTTCGAATTTGATATATTTAGCGCCTGAGAATAGAAATCTCTAAACACTGTACGGTACAAAAAATTAATTGGAAATTAAAATACTGAAAATGTAAATGATGATCCCCGAATCTCTTGACTTTGATGTCGTTTGAAGATGATTGAAGATCCTCTGTCAGTTGCAATTCCCAATCCTTAAATACTCTTCAGAAACGGTACTAGAAATCGTCGCCCGAACGGTTACAACGCCTTTTTCAACCGTATGCTAACTATTCTTCTGCTGACACGTGCCCTTAGCCGACCAAACTATTACTCTCACTCGCTCTCAACAGTATCCGACTTCCACACTAACCGATTTGCCTATCCAACCACGAATCTTCCGGCTTTTTGGACCGACCGCAGGCCTTCCACCCTGTTGGTCCGACCGCAAACCTTCCGTCTTTTTGGACCGACCGCAGATCTTACGCCCTGTTGGTCCAGCCGCAAACCTCCCGACTTGCAAACAACCCGACTTATTGGTCCAGCCGCAAACCTCCCGACTTACAGACCATCCGACTTGTTGGTCCAGCCACAAACCTCCCGACTTACAGACCATCCGACTTGCACATCGTCCGACTCACGGACCCTCCAACCTGCGGACTTTTCGACCTGCGGACTTTCCGATCTATGGACCTTCCGACCTGCGGACCTTCCGACCTGCGGAATTTCAGATCTACGGACTTTCTGATCTACGGACCTTCCGACCTGCGGACCTTCCAATATGCTATTTCCTTAAAAATACGTCTATTTCACCTGATTTTCCCGCAATGCCCCTCAATCAGCTCGACCAACTCAATTTTATGCCCATTTTTCCATTTAACTTGGGCTTTTTAACCTAATTCTAAATTTCATACGTAACAACTTGCCCGTCGCCATCGGACTTTCAAACACCATTTCTCAAATTGCCGTTTGGAAGTTCGTAATCCACAAACCCACTGAGGAATTGCCTCTGCAACTGCAATCAGTTACTGCAACACACGGTGTGCCACAAAACTCCCCCTTCTTCGCTACCAGCCTTTGTTGATCGCAATCTCTGCGACCCAAACCATGACAAATCAATACATTCCTGCACTTCCCTTCGATGGATCAGCTCCCGAAACAGCTTTTGTGGCGACGAAAATGCTTACTCCAACCATCCGCCCATACTGCACTACCCCTGAAGACTCAAACCGAATGAGAGAGGTCTTGGAGGCAAGAAATATACTGGCTATCAACAATCCCAACTACAACGCTACCCGTCTCCATGATAACATCAAAACTCATTTGACGGACTCCAAGGATCCCTACCGCACCTGGTACCAAAGAGTAGCAGAACATTTCCAGGATCAATGGAAAAATCAGCAAATCGACCAGGCCATACGTCTGTCTACACTCACATGCCATTTACATGAGAAAGTTCTTTTAGCAATGACAGCGTTCTGGCACCCTGAGGTATGCGCCTTCTTTCTTCCAACAGCCTCCATCAGCCCTACACTCATGGATGTGGCCATGATCGCTTATCTACCCATTGTGGGAGAAGACCCTGTAATGGGTGCCCTAGATGGGCAAGGGCCCAATGCGGACCATTTGGGCTGGTCACTGGCTGGCATTAAAGAATGGGGCTGGACTAAATTATTGAACAACCAACAAGGAGCAGATGGGACCCCTGTGACCGACCGGGAGCATACAGCCTTCCTGCTTTTTTGGCTCTGTAAGTATGTAGTAGTTTCCCCTTCGAAATGTGTCATCCCTTCTCACCTTGACCTAGCCATACATATAGCTTCAGGTCGTTTCTTTTCGTTAGGCACCCTTTTTCTTGCCAATCGTTTTGAAGGGCTGTCCAGGGTTAGCACCCGTCTTACAGATAAGGATGGTAAAAAATTAGATACTGCTGCATCAGGCCCCGTTTGGTTTTCAGAATTGTGGTTCCGCCTCTACTTTTCCGATGCTTTCCAACTTGGTCAACCTCCCGTTGCTCCCACACCTGATAAGTCTCTAGGATTAGTCCTTAACCGCCTTTGTTTAGGTCGCAACAACCTCCAGGCATCCGACCCTATCATAACTGCCATTCTAGAAGATGATCGTAATAACTCCCGATTCTATATGTATCGAAAGTATATAGGTTATGCGTCTGGCCTATTTTGGCCATTCCCTATACCTTCGCCTTTGTTTGAACCGGACCCACTTCCACATCCCACTTATTCCTTCTCCTGGGATGCTGCTCTTAAGCCTAGGTCCTTATTCGTTAGCAAGAAAATTGATAAGAAAGGCCCCAAAGCATTTTATACCTTCAACTATCAACCTCAATTTTTGGCACGCCAATTCGGAAGCCAACAAGGCTTGCCCGGTCCTATTGCCCATCCACATTTAATAATTCAGAGTCCAGATGGGAAAGTCATTCCTGGTCTGATTGGCCCGTATATATCCCAACTCACCAATTACATAACTTCCAACTCCTACATCCCTTTCAGAACATATCCAGCCTCAATCAAAACCTTTCGCGAATGGTGGTCGGTCACCTGGCCCTTAATTGCTCCTGACAAAGATCGCCTGCTGGGCATCCTTTTACCCCAGCCTGCGCTGATATTAGGGGCGACCCCACCTAACACCCGAAGGAAATTAATTACTCAGGGCACTGGGTCGGGCACTCCACAGAGAAAAAGAAAAGCCTCCCAGACTCAAGCTATTCCCTTCTCTGGAAACGATCAACAGCCTTTGAGAGACCGCTCAACAGGTCGGCCACCTGTAAAGACCCGACCTTGCCCAGGTATTTTTCCAGTAACCCTGATTCAATACAACTTCTGTACTTAACATTTTATTAACCATCATTCTGACATCCAGGTCCGACTTCGGTCAGAGCGACTGCCCAAACTACTACAACTCCAAACGAATCATCAGAGTCACCAACCGACCAACTTCATGCACCTGAACCCCCGACCAAACGACAGACCTTAATGCAGGCGCCTTCACCAGCCGGACTGGCAACAACAAAGATTTCATCTAACAGTGATGCGACTGCTTCTGCTGTTGTCGCTTCTGCTGCGGTCGCTTCAAAAGACAGAACTATCCCTGAGGTGGCCGTTCATGATGCTCCCGACGAACTCATTGCAACTGCCCTAAATGCACCCGACCAAAGGGTAGCAGACTTAGGAGCAGCCGACCTAGGGGCTGCCGACTTGGGAGTAGCATGCCCGAGGGCAGCCGACCTGGGGGTTGCCGACTTGAGAGTAGCAGACCCGAGGGCAGCGGACCCTCTTCTAGAAGTACACAGACATGAGGAAGAACCCGCAGCTGCTCAACCGAGGGGCCTTTTGCAAGAATTGCAAGAAATTCCCTCTTCTGATTCAGAGACTTCTGTTAACTTGGTAAACGCTTGATACCCTCTTTCCAAATTACAAGTTAGTGTTTTCATGATATTAAATACATTACATTCCCACTTTTCAGGGACCTAGATCCAAACCTCAACGTCCATTTGAAGCAGCCGACGAATCGGTTATCGAAGTACCAGCCGCTCATCCTTCCAGACCTATGGCTATTCTGGCACCTTCAACGACCACCATCCGTCCAGAGGTACGTACAATTTCCACAATCAATTCTCAATATTTGTGCTCCATTCAATCTGAGATAAACATCCTTTCCTCCAGGGATATTCTGATCTAGCCCTCTTTTCGGCTGTCCCCATCCCAACGGACGTCCGAACTATAATTGCGCAGGCTGTTGACCAATCTTTCCCCGACCTGGGATCAGACTTGCTTGACAGCCTCCTTCAAGCCATTGGTGGTCTTTTGTTTCAAATGTCTTCAGAGTCGGCTGCTACCTCCATTCTTCACCAGTTGATGGAGCGACTATCTGAACTCCGAAATGAATTTTTGTTTGCTCAGCTCTTGACAACTGATACACCCTTGCCCGATCAGGATCGAATAAATCTAGAGGCTTCCTTGACCAAAACCAAGGAATCCATTCAACAAGCGACTGGCCGACTAGAAGGCCTTAACAACGCCAAGGCACAAATAGATGGATCAATCCAACAAAAAGAAGCAGAACTGAGGGCGCTTCATCAAGAAAAGTCCGTCATGGAAGGCCACATAAATGATGAGCAGCGTCTGATTGATCGATACAAAAACAATGCAGCCGACCTGGACCAGGAGTTAAAGATTCACACTCGATCCCAACTTATAAGGCAATACCAGTCGGCTACCAATAACTGGCGACTCTCCAGGACAGAAGATAAATGGTCCCAGATTAAACTTGTTTTAGGATCATTTTTTTGTAAACTTTTTGGAAACTTTGACTTGGTAAATAATTTTTTGTCCTATTGTTAAGGATCATTTCCCAAATTTCCAACCCTCCGGAGAACCAATCAATTCATCTCCCTTATAAACACTTGCAGTCCTTGCAAAATAGCAAACAAGCGTTTATCCACAAATCAAACCTTGAACACGCCTGCTAACAAATATTAAAATGCCACCCCACCGTCCTCATGTTCCTGTAAACAATTGGCAAGGTGTTATTCAACCCTTTTTTGTGGGTAATCATCCAGTTGGAGGTCATGCCGAAGACCTGCTATGCATCCTCAAACAATTAGATTTCAAATTCAGATTTTCCCAACGAGCCAAAAAAAACCCTTCATCATGTTATTCACATGATGGAAAATGTGCTACAAGGATATGAGACTCTTCGGGATATACAAAATTGCCTTCCTGACATCGATCATCACATGGATTTGATTGAACACCATGTGACAGCCATACTCCCAGACCTTGGCTGGGATCATACCTTCTCCAATCAACGCGTAGTCTTTTCAAGATTGCGCACTCTTGTTGATCGTGAGCGCCAAGCTATGACAGACATGAAAGCTCATACCGACTATGATCTTGAGAAGATGCAAGATCAGTGGGAGAAGTACCGTCCTAGCTTAGAAGACCTTATTGATGAAGAACCAGAATTAATCCCTAATCACTGGTAAGAAGATTCTGACTCAGAAGAAAGTAATCCTCTGTACGACTCAACATCTGATAATGAATGAACCTTTGTTAGGTTCGAACCCTTGGGCAACGGATTCTGAATAAAATTATTGTTTCATGCTTACTTGTTATATGAAAAGGCAGGAAAATAATTTTTCAGATATCTAGCATTAATACAATCGTGTACCCTTTTACCTTCTTGATTTATAATAATAAAGGCACTATTTCCGATCTCCTTTTGAATTATGAATGGTCCCTCCCAATTCGGGGACCACTTTCCTAATTGATCAATCTTCTTATATGTTAGAAGAATAGTCTTCCATACCAGGTCTCCTTCTTTGAATGTTTTGTAAGATATTTTCTTTCCATAAGTCTTAGCCCTGATCTCATTCTACTTTACAATTTGATCAATTGCATGAAGTCGGTTGACATCCAGACTTTCCAATTGCTGCAACATCATTTGTTGATATTCCTCAGTAAATTCATCATTAGTAAAGCTTGTACGTCCAAATGAAACTTGAACTTCAGCTGGCAACACAGCATCTTGCCCAAAGGTGAGTTGATATGGTGAAAACCCTGTGGCAGAATTTTTGTTATTCCTATGCGCCCACAAGGCTCGGGACAACAAGTGCCATTTTCTTGGGTTCCCTTCAATCGTTTTCTTTATAATCCCAATAATAATCTTGTTAGCTGCTTCTGCCTGCCCATTAGCTTGGGGATAATAAGGCGAAGAATGATTCAGACGAATGCCAAACTCTGCCAAGAAGCTTAAAAACCTCTCCCCAGTAAAGACCAAACCTTGGTCGGTTGTTACTGAATGAGGAATACCATACCTATATATGATCTGATTCAGCACAAAATCGATCACCTCTTTCTGATCCACATTTTTCAAAGCAACCGCCTCCACCCATTTGGTGAAATAATCTGTTGCAACCAGAATAAAACAATGATTCTTGGATGAGGGAGGATGAAATTTTACCAATGATATCCATAGCCCAAGATTTAAAGGGCCATGATTTTACCATAGTCTGTAATTCTGTGACGGGCAGGTGATTCAATTGCCCATGCCTCTGACATTCTTGGCAACCCTTGGCAAATTGTATGCAGTCTTCAAAAATCTTTGGCCAAAAGAAACCTAAACGATGGATAGCCCATCTCATATTCAGACCTGCCCGATAAGCTCCACAAATTCCACTGTGCACTTTTGTCATTACCTCCAAAGCCTGCTTGGGCCCCAAACATTTCAAGAGTAATCCTTCGAATGTTCTTTTATATAGCCCTCCTTCTATCAATTGGAATCTTAAAGCTTTCAGCCAAACTCCAATCGGTACATTTGCTCCTGGATCTTGTAGATACATGACAAGTTCTGTCCTCCAGTTGGTTCCAGCTTCTGTCTCTGGACCGACCTCTGCACAAATATCTTTTGGGATTCCTTTGCTAGCTTTTTGAGCTAAGTCGTCTGCAAATTGATTTTCTTTTCTAAGGATGAACTCAATTATCACTTCGGAGATCTTTGATAGCAACCGACCTACCAAATCCTTGTACCTGCGTAGGTGGGGATAATTGCAAACATACTGTTTGTTTACCTGGTTAATCATCAACTGAGAATCCCCTTTTATAATAACCGACTGAACTTTCTTGGTTATCAAAGCCTCCAATCCCAAGATTAAAGCCTCATATTCTGCTGAATTATGGGTCATGGCTTTTAATTGCAATTGTAAACTGACCCTTTGGCCGTCTGGTCCTTCCAACAAGACACCTACGCCCGATCTGTTTCCTGAGGTAGAACCATAAAAAAACATTAACCAATTTCGGGTGCTTACATAGGATATACACCCAGTCGGTTGCTGCTCACGACCTGCGAAGTCTGCCAAAAAATCTGCTATTGCTTGACCTTTGACCGCCCTCAAAGGGGAATGATACAAATCGAAAGGCGCTAATTTAATAGCCCATTTCATAAGTCTGCCCTGCATCATAGGTCTTCGCAAAATTAACTTGATGAGATCAATCTTTGAAATAACCTCAACTCTTCTGGGCAACATATAATGTTCAAGTTTGGTGCATGCAAACACCAAAGAATAACACATCTTCTCTGGCATTGTATAATTTAATTCTGGTACTGTGAGAGTCTTGCTCAAATAATAAATTGCCCTTTCCTTTCCATCATCTCCATCTTGAGCTAGTAAGCAACTGACCACTTCATAGGTATTTGCCAAGTAAAGTTTGAGGGGCCGACCTTCCTTGGGAGGCATCAACACAGGTAGTTGAGCCAATGTTTGCTTTATAGCCTCTAAAGCTGTCTATTGGTCTGGTACCCACTCAAAGGCGCTTCCTCCTGCCTTCAATAATTTAGTGATTGGTCTGACCTTGCCAGCAGCATTGGAAATGAACCGTCTGAGATAATTTACCTTTCCCAAAAGACTTTGAATTTCCTTAACCGTCTTGGGTGGTCAGCTGGCAAGGATTGCCTTGGCTTTATTAGCATCAATGTCGATTCCCCTTTCATGAACCAAAAAACCCAAAAAACTCCCGGCTGATATACCGAAAGCACACTTGGTCGGGTTCATCTTCAATTTGTACTTCTTCATCCGACTGAAAGCATCTTTAAGATCTTTCAAATGTTCCTCGAAACTAGAAGATTTGACAATAACATTATCAATATATACTTCCATAGACTTGCCAATGAGATCATGAAAAATCTAATTCATGGCCCTCTGATAAGTCGCCCCAGCATTCTTCAAACCAAAAGGCATAACCATCCATTCATAAATACCAAACGCTCCTAGACATCTAAATGTTGTCTTGTGAATGTCTTTTTCTGCCAAAAAGATTTGGTTATATCCTGCATAACCATCCATCAAACTGAGAATTTTGTGCCCTGCTGCCGAGTCAATTAACATGTCGGCCATAGGCATCACATACTCATCTTTAGGAGTGGCCATATTAAGATCTCTAAAATCGATGCATATCCTGATCTTATTACCATTCTTTTTAACCACTAGCACAATATTGGCCAACCAATCCGCATAACGGCAAGGTCGGATGAAACCTACTTTAAGAAGCTTATGAATTTCTTCTTTGATCTGAGGCATCAAATCAGGACTCATACGTCTTGGAGATTGCTTATAAGGCTTGAAATCCTTTTTAATGGGCAATCGATGTTCTATCAGACTTCGCTCTAAACCGGGCATTTCTGAATAATCCCAAGCTAAACAATCAATATTGTTTCTTATAACCTCGAGCATCAATTTTTTGTTGCTCTTCAGACAAATAACCACTAATCCTGATTATTTTTGGAACCAAGTCGGTTCCTAAGTTAAATTCTAGCAAAGGATCTTGTGCTGAGAAAGCTGGCTCTATTTTCTCTAACAAATCAAGCCAACGAAATTGCTCATCTTCTTGGAAATGAACATCATATTTTTTTTATTTTTTCTATTTTTTTCAAAAGCTGGTCTAAATAATATTGATTAATAAGTACACTACAATCTTGTAAATCTGCACATTCGATAAGAAATATATTATAAAAAGTAGGTTTGGCTTTCTCAAGAGCCATACAGTATAACTGTTCTTTTTTTAAAAGAACATTGAATTCGGGCCAATGAATTTAAAACCCTTCTTTGGAGGTACATGACCAGAATAAAAAACTGATTCTTCAACTTGTTATGATGCTCCAAATGGATTGTCATTTGCCTCCATTTTGAAGACCTGATTGCCTTCCCAGAACATTAATTGTTGATGTAGTGTTGATGGCACGCATTTAGATGCGTGAATCCAGTCTCGTCCAAGTAGGATTGAATATGTAGTGTGTGCGTCCACCACAAAGAAAACAGAAGGAATTTTTTTTGGACCGACTTCAATTGAGGCGACCATCATGCCTTCCGGTCTGGTCGGCTGCCCTGTAAAGCTAGTCATCTCAAAATCCACATGAGATAGATCGTTAATTCCCTTTCCTAACTTCTTGAGAGTCTTTAATGGCATTACATTGAAGACGGCCCCGTTATCTATAAAAATCTTTGTTATTGGTTTCCCACAAATATGAGCATTAACATACAGAGGCTTTAAATGAGACGTCGTGCCTTCAAGAATGGGAGGGAAGACTATTGGAGGAACCTCTTATTGAAAATCAGGATCTGAAATCTTTGCCCATTCTGACTCTTCTATAAACTCATCCACCAGACTTGCCCACAAAGGCTCTTCCTCAACCCAGTTAATTTTTGTCATTCGGCAGGGGATACGTGGCCCTAATCGAAATTTGACAGACCTTGAAACGGTTTCTGGAATTTCGTCTTTGATTTCAACTTCAGGTTGAAATGTCAGAGATTCCAAACGAAATTCCTCCAGAGATGGGTTAATGTTAATCTTCTTGCAATATTGACACCTGAAACCTTCAACTCTTTCATCTGACAAGCCTTTACCCTTCTTTTGCATGGACAGACCTCCCTCATTATAGTTAGAAGTATCTCGTATGCTGGTCGGCTGCTTTGACGAGGCGACCCATATGGGCCGACCTCCTTCTGCCTCTTTCGGCTGCTCAAACGAGACGACCCTGATGGACCGACCTCTTTAGTATACTTAGCAGCGCCTCGGGTGTCGTTCGGTTGCTTTGATGAGGCGACCCGTATGTACCGACCTCCTTCCGAAGAATTATCAACACCTTGCATATTCGGTTGCCTCGAGGAAGCGCCCTTGTCCCTGTATCTCGCAGCATATCTGTGCTTGGCATTCCGAATCTGAGTACGATTCATGCCTGGGAAGCGAGGATCCACATCAATTGGTAAAGGTTTCTTATTTCGAGTCCATTTGCTTCCGACCGAACCCGTCCTCCTAGTCGGGTGGTCCCGAACTAAAGCTTGCTCCTTTAATTCCGCATTAAAAGAACCATCCTGATTATCCCATTTTTCAGCCACTGTTTTTTCACAGACCTTGAGTTTCTCTTCTGGTCGGCCACTGTTTGATGAATTCCCTTTTTCTGATCTGGAACTCGCTTGTATATTAACCATTGCTGTAGTTACTTTTGGAAACGGTTGTTGCTCTACTCCCAAAGCAATATATTTAAGCCGACCTGCATTAATAGCCTTTTGGATCTCATTTCGAAAATGAGTGCATTGACTTGTATTATGTGTGAAAGAGTTATGCCACTTACAGTACGGCCTCCCTTTGATTTCTTCCTTAGTAGCCAACCTTTGCCCCTTTGAAATTCAGATCTGACCATCAGATAGCAAAATATCAAAAATCTCATCGGCTTTTGAATTGTCAAAGGTCGGTTGCTCTTTTCCTTCAGTTCCTGATATTGGCTTTAACTTAGAACACACATAAGGCTTCCCTGAAAGTATTTCGGCCGCCATCTCTTCTGTTTGATCATAATCAAAGTCGTATGCTTCTGTTTCCATACTTCCCATATGCTGGACTTTATTACACCTGAAATTCTGATCCTTCTCTCTAAAAAAAGACTCCAAACGTCCAGCCTTGGAAGCAAGGCTTGCCAAATCTTCCACATCATGGGCAGTGAGCGCCTCTCGCAAGCGACCATGCATGTTCCTGACCACTAAGTTGGTCATTTCTTTTTCATTGATTACAGTAGAACAACGTCCTTTCATCAAACGCACCCTTTCAATAAACTGTGAAGCTGACTCTTCTGGATATTGTTTCAATTCCAATAAATCGGTAAGAGAGACATTCGGTAAAGGATTGAAGAATCTAGCATGGAACGCCATTTCCAACCCTTCCCAAGTTTGTATTTGCCCATGTGGCAGGCTTACAAACCATGAAAACGTTGTTCTGGTGAGAGATAACCCAAATAATTGCAGTTTATAAAAAGGATTATTTCCAACTTCCCCTAACTGTGCTGTAAAGCGACCCACATGCTCAATGGTGGAGGATCCATCTTCCCCTGAAAAAGCATGGAAATCAGGTGGTCGATAATTCCTTGGCAGTGGATAATCGTTGATGATCCTTTCGGGGAAAGGCCTTTGATATGCAGGGCGGTTGGCCATCTGAGGATTCAGGCCGAAATACACTCTCAAAACTTGCGCAATCTCTTCAGGGTCCACACGAGGGTGCTGTTGATCAGGGATAAAGATGGGATCTTGCACATATGCTCATTGCCTCTCCTCCCTGACAATGTTTGGCTGCAAATTGTCAACTCTTGGTCACAAAGGCACATTATTAGGGAAAGTTAAAGGAGTCTTTCCCCTATCTGTTCGGTTGAACGTCGTGGCGCTTGGAAGTCTGCTGTCGACGAATGATGGCCCTGCGAAATTTGCTTGCATTCTTGATGGTGATATCCCTGGTGGCGTCTGAGTGGGTTGAAGAGTAACCCTTGATAAAGCTTGGTCTAACATGTTCTGCATCAGATTTTGTTGCTCGCGCAACATGACGTTCTGTTGCTCGTACAACATATTTTGCATCGCCGAAGTTTGCTGATTGTTCAATTTTTGAACATAAGCCAACCAATCTATAGGTGGTTGGGGAATCTCCCCTAGATTTGGCATGACGGGTGGTGAAACATTTTCTCCCGCCGGTGCTGATGATGATTGAGGTTGTGAGCCTGCCATACTGATTTTTCTGATGATTTGGCCAGACCTCAATCGTATGAAATTCTCTGTTGATGTAGGATCAGCAATCTTGTCTTTCTCCCACTGTGGTCGCCAAATTGTTGATGTATTTTTTCAACAATAAAAAGTAAAATCCGAAAATAGGAAATTATCTTCGAATATGATATATTTAGCACCTGAGAATATAAATTTCTAAACATTGTACGGTACAGAAAATTAATTGGAAATTAAAATACTGGAAATTTAAATGATGATCCCCGAATCTCTTGACTTTGATGTCGTTTGAAGATGATTGAAGATCCTTTGTTAGTTGCAAGTCCCAATCCTTAAATACTCTTCAGAAACGGTACTGGAAGCCATCGCCCGAACGGTTACAACGCCTTTTTCAACCGTCTGCTAACTCTTCTTCTGCTGACACGTGCCCTCAGCCGACCAAACTATTACTCTCACTCGCTCTCAACAGTATCCGACTTCCACACTAACCGATTTGCCTATCCAACCACGAATCTTCCGACTTCCTGGACCGACCGCAGGCCTTCCACCCTGTTGGTCCGACCGCAAACCTTCCGTCTTTTTGCAAACCACCCGACTTATTGGTCCAGCCGCAAACCTCTCGACTTACAGACCATCCGACTTGTTGGTCCAGCCGCAAAGCTCCCGACTTACAGACCATCCGACTTGTTGGTCCCCTCCCAACTTACAGACCATCCGACTTACACATCGTCCGACTCACGGACCTTCCGACCTGCGGACTTTCCGACATGCGGACTTTCCGATCTACGGACCTTCCGACCTGCGAACTTTCAGATCTGCGGACTTTCTGATCTACGGACCTTCCGATCTGCGGACCTTCCGACATGCTATTTCCTTAAAAATACGTCTATTTCACCTTATTTTCCCGCAATGCCCCTCAATCAGCTCGACCAACTCAATTGTAGGCCCATTTTTCCGTTTAAATTGGATTTTTTAACCTAATTCTAAATTTCTTACGTAACAATCTCCAAATCGCTAAAAACAATTGTCATAAACCTTCAAAAATAAGTTTCTCCCCATGATCTGTAGAAGTTCTCAATTAAATCCCTAATTTCATGAGGTTTGCACTCAATTTAAAAAATGTAAAAAATAACTCACAATACAGTCATGTTCAGAAACGCCCAGATGGAGGAATAAGCAAAAACATCCGAAGGAGGAGGAAGAAGGAAATCAGAGTGCTCAATTCAAAAGTAAAATCGAAATGAAGAAACCAGTGGAGAAAATATTTTTTAAGGGTTTGGAAGAGCAAGAGAATGGGATGGGTTGAGATGTTTCTCTCTCTTCTTCGTATATTAACTTTGAAATAAAAGTCATTAAAGGGACTCAAAGTTACCTATTATCTCTCTCTCCTAAATAACCTTCACACATGTGCATAAGGAGACAAGTTTTTAATATAGCGTTGCAATTGCTCTCACCACGTGGAGAGGGTTCTCCTCTGTAAATCAACTCCCACATCATCAAATTAACGAAGTTTTTTTTTTTTCGTTTTTTTTTTGCCTTTTTTTTTTTTCTTGCTTGCTTTCTTTTTACTTTGTTTTTTTTTTTTTTTTTTTTTGTGTTGCCTCTTAATTGGCACATACTTTTTTGTTTTTTGGAACAAAACTTAACTAGGTTGATAGAAAACTTGAGGCTCTAATACTAGATGACACGGCTTGACCGTGTATAATTATACCCAATATATTTTTGTTACCCACAAAGTTTAATAGGACTAATAGATTAACAATATGGATAAAAGAAAAGAGAAGAAAGAAGAAAAGATAGTGTAAAGAATGTGAATTAGTATGGATGATAACCAACCGCGAGAATAAGTCTCGAACCTGAAATCAAACCATAGGCTAAAATACAAACAATAGGCTATATCCCATGCAAATTATTAAAAGCCACGAACCGTTAGAATCACTTCAAAGACCCAATCTAAGACTCTAAATGCGAAGAAATCACTCCCTAATATTAAAAAATTATAAAAGTAAAATTTTGATTCATGGTGTAAAAAAAAAAAAAAAAAAAGTTCTCATTACAATGATAGGCAAAGACCTTATATAGAGGTACTTGAGGTAAATAAAAAACAGCAAATAATAAAAGAAACAAACCAAAAGATAAGTCTGACTATAAGGAAATAAATAATAAGTAAAGTTTTAGATTTGAAATTATACTATATAGAAACTTATAATAAAATGAAATATATATTAAGGTAACTTCTAAAAGCTTCCATAAGTGATAATTCTTTTGATAATCTTCCATAATTTGTAATTCTTTTGATAATCTTTCATAATTAGCAATTTTCTTGATCTTTCAATTTCGATTCTTACGGGTCCCATTGAAGGAGTGTCAGGTGAGAGCTAAGTGGTCTCCAAGCATCATCCTTAAATTGATTCTCCATGAAAAATCGTCGGGTCAACACAGAGACGAATTCTTGAAACTGATGAGTTTGGCTTTGAGTGATGGGTCCCACAGACATTTGAATCATTGAAGATTGGACGTCCTCGTCATTTATCCTTAACGGAAAACTTTTATCCAATCAATCCATCTTCCACAAGGTCCTAAGGAAAAATTATTTGCACAACATCAAAAGTAGCTCGAAAAGATATGAGTGTACTTTTGGTGTTTTAGGAGCTCGATTTCTATTATTCGCAATCCATCAGTTATTTGAGATATCAATTTAATTGGTAAGATCATAACGACATGTATCATCTTAGATTACTTGATTCCAAAAGATGAAAAAGATATATATATATATATGATTTATTAAAAATCATCTCAATTTGATCAAGAGGAAACAGATTGGTCATATTTTACGGACAAACATATTAGTACGACAGAGTATCTAAGAAATCAAATCAAACTTTAAGATCATAGAACACATCATTAACTGAATTAGATTTAGTTGAATAAACACGGATGGAAATTTAATTCTCCAAATAATTAAATTTTTTAATATTATTTTAATTTAAATAATTATAAAATTATATTTACAACTACTTTAAATTTTTTCGTTTAAATTATTATATTAAATATATTTTTTATATTAATATTTTATTAAAATATAAATAATTATCATCAACCATATCAATATCAATTATAACAACAATCATAATAATAACAACAACAATAATAATAAATATTTTTTATAATATTTTATTGATATAATTCTCAATATATATAATAGTTATATTCTATTATCTTACAAAAGTCAATAACTCAACACAAATTATTATTTTTCTTATATTAACATCACAATTTCTTATATATTATATTAAAAAACAATCTCAAACTAAAATACTAAATAAACAAACCATATACTTCATCCGTCCAATTCATTTTGTCATTTTAATTTGTCTACTTTTAATTTATCCGTTTTTTTTTTAATAATTATATTTTTTTTACTTTGATAAACAATACTCATATATTTTACATAATATTACAAACAATGTCACTAAATAAGTAAATAAGTTTAAAACAAAATATCTTTTTATTTTTCAATTGTAGTATTATCTATAAAATAATTATATTCTAAAATCTACGTGTTAAAGGTAAATTATTATATTGGCGATGATCAAATAAAGTATAATAAATGACTTTCGTTAGCATGTTGATTAAGGCTAATGAGCACAGTGCTGATTAGTGGATTAATAATTAATCTAAGGGCTAAAATTAACCGCAATGATATGATTGTATTATTACAATTTCTTTCACAATAAGGAATACAAATTCATCCGCGCTGTAATTTCTCTTTATTCCTTCTATTATCTCCTTCAACACATGTGATTATTTCAATTAAATATAAAATAAAATTAAATTAGTAAAATTAAACAAATGAATAAATAAAAATATTTTTTTATAGTGTAGGTGTTGACTTTTTATAATGTAAGTATTTTATAAAGTACAAATATTTTTGTTACGCACAAAAAATAATAATAATAATAAAAATAAAGATAGCAGGATCTTAAAAGAAGTTAGACACGAAGTCGGGTGGAAAAGGAGAAAATTTGCACTCAGGTCGGTTGGTCCCAGGTCGGTTGGTCTTCGGTCGGAAGGTCCGCAGGTCGGATAGTCTGCGAGTCGGACGGTCTACAGGTCGGACGGTCCGCAGGTCGGAAGGTCCGCAGGTCGGATAGTCTGCGAGTCGGACGGTCTACAGGTCGGACGGTCCGCAGGTCGGAAGGTCCGCAGGTCGGATAGTCTGCGAGTCGAACGGTCTACAGGTCGGACGGTCCGCAGGTCGGAAGGTCCGCAGGTCGGATAGTCAGCAAGTCGGATCAGTAAGTCGGTTGGTTTGCAGTCGGATAGTCTGTAGTCGGTTGGTCCGTGGTCGGACCAATTAAAGTCGGGCGAAGTAAGGTCTGGTAATTGATTGCCCACTTAAGTGAACAGTAGTTTGGTGGCGGCCAAGGAGTCTTTTGGTCTAGCGACTAGTTAGTCGCTGGATTAGTCAGTTGGGTTATGCAGTTGACGAGACGGTTGTTGTAATTGACCAGACGACGTTTCAAAACGTTTCTTTTGGGCGGTTGAACGGCGGTTACTGTAACCAACCAGACGACGGTTCCAAGCGTTTTCTTCAAGGAATATTTAAGGATTTGGATTTTTCTGGAGAAGACATCTTCAATCAACTTCAACACAGCAAAGTCAGATTCGGGGATCACCACTTTAAATTTTTAGCATTTTTATTTCCAGTTAATTTTCTTATGTACCGTACAATGTTTAGAGATTCCTAATCTCAACCGCTAATTAATCAAATTTAAGGATATTTTCCATATCTTTAAATTTTACTTTTTGTTTGTTGAAAAAATACATCAACAGTTTTATTTTAAACGTAATAATATGCTAATTTTTCAATATGTTTGTTGTGCAATGAAATATGCGCATTATAGTGTAATCATTTGCTATTTAAATATAAGTACGTGCTAAACTATAAATATATTATTTTAAATGTAATAATATTCTAATTTTACATTTACTTATTGTATGCTGAAATATATTCATTATAGTATAAGTATTTTCTATCTAAACATAAATATGTGCTAAATTACAAACGTGCTATTTTAAACGTAATATATACTAATTTTGTAAAATATTTATTGTATACTAAAATATATTCATTATAGTGTAAGCATTTACTATCTAAATATAAATATATGTTAAACTACAAATTTGTTAGTTTTAATGTAACAATATATTATTGCAATGTGTTTGTTGTCCGATAAAATATGTTCATTCTAGTATAAATATTTGCTCTCTATAATATATGCGAATAAAGAAAAGAAAGTGTGAGGACAAAGAATTATTTTTTTAAAATTTCTAAAAAAATAAATTAGTAAAATTGAATGAATAAATAAAAAATATTTACGCGTGTTTGTTTGGGGGTTTGAATTTTGAGTTGAGATTTGAATAGTAAAAATTTTGAATTTGAATAGTTGTATAATGTGATATAAATAGGTGTTGATGTCATATTTTGAATGTAAAATTAATTTTTAGTATAATATAAAAATTGAAAAATAAATATTTGATTTGATATTTTTGAGGATAAAAAATTGGATGAATAGTGTAAATCTAATCCAATCCCCCAAACAAATCCACCCTAAATTGATTAGTAAATTCTCATAGTATATAAAATAATAAAAAAGTATATTGGCTAATATTACTCAAATACTAGCACCTATAAGAGTAAACAAAAAGTATCAATATGTACCAGTACAAATTAGAAAATACAAATTTATTAAATTAACCTTATTTAATAGTAACTATATGATCTAATTTGAATGGAATCAAAAAATATAAAATCAATCAGCAGAGTAACTATCGTCATATTAAATAAATATTATTTTTATTTAAATTATTTTAAAAATAAATAATTTAAAGATGTAAAGGAAAGAAAAATAAAATAAATTTATAAATAATTTTCTTGATATTGATATAAAATACTAATGTCCTCTTCGTCTTAATTAAAAGTAATTTTTTATCATTTTTGTTTGTCTTAATTCAAAATTTGTTTTTATTTAAGAAAATTTAATTATACATTAATATCAAAATATTTTTAATTTTTACTTAAACTACAAATGTGTTATTGAAGATACAATTATTATATATATAAAATCAAATGACAAAAATATAAAAAATTCTTACAGATTTTCTCATTTGATTTGAGAGTAATCTAAATATCGCCTGTAGCAAGAAAAAACCGATGAAAAAGAGTAGAAGGATCCAGTTATGAAAAAGCAAAAAAGTGGAAGGATCCATTTTAAATTATTTGATGCAGAGGGCCAAAGAAACAAAAAAGACATGCAGCTCGGCAGTCGATATTGACGAAACATATTTTGACGAGATTATATGAGGTGACAATCCCAATATAAGAAGTCCAATTATTTTAAAAGAGCCAAAATTGACTATTAAACTAGAACTGGACAAGATAATTATTGCGATATATACATACTTACAAACCTAATTAATTGAATAAACAAGGTCTATAGACCTAGTTGAATTATTAATTTGTCACTGTCTTGAAAACAGACAACAATTTCTCACATTTAAAAAATATTACCCCCTCCTCCTCCATCGTTATACAGTACTTGACATATTTATTTCATAGCAATCAATATATATTTTTTTTATTTTAATTAAAATTTATTAAATCAAAATATACATGAAAAATATAAATAAACTTAGTATGTGTTTGTTCGGGGGTTTAGATTTTGAGTTGAGATTTGAATAGTAAAAATTTTGAATTTGAATAATTGTATTATGTGATATAAATAGATATTGATGTGATATTTTGAATGTAAAATTGATTTTTAGTATAATACTCCCTCCGTCCCATAAAGAAGTATCTATTTGCTTTTTGCATGTAGTTTTAGAAATATTAGTATTATATTGGGATATAGTATAATTGTTTTCATTCTGGTGTTTGGTATTCTATTGGTGTCTGATGGTGACGAGAGGTATGACTTTATTTTATTTTGTTTCCTTTTAATTTTCTAGGTGTCTTTGTGTTTGGCTCTTTATCAGGGCTAGATTAGATTCTTTGAATCTACAACTTCAATCTTAACATGTCTCCTTATATACTTACTACATTAAAAACATATTTTCCTGAGTGACTTGAAAAAGCATTATTGACACCAGAGGCAGCATGGATCAAGGACAAGGACAAGATCTACTGTCCACCTTAAGATATTCTTAAATACTTGCCCTTCGAATGTCTTAGGAATCAATATACTAGTTTCATGTCAAGGCTGAGTCATTGTTGCGTTGAGTCCGTTTGGGTGAGTTTTGTTTTTAAAGTGTAACATTTGAATGCATATTTCATTTTTTTTTCATTGAATAGTAGAAAGCAATTTTAAAATAAATGCTTGGAAATATGATACATGGTTCTCTAAGTTGATTCAACACTTAAGAATTTGAACATGAGGTTGGTTAACCTAGGTGCTTAATGCATTAGGTTCAGGTTTGCTTGAAATATTGAATACTAAGTAAAACCTTGAAATTTTTTTATTTTTTGTATTGCTTGTTTTGTAGCTATCTTCCCAAAATTGTTGATTCTTTGGAAGTTCTTTTTAAATGTGTGTTGACAATGATCCCAAGATAATTGAGCAGGTGCAGGAGTATTGCGTATTATCTTTGTTTTCGTCTAACTATTTTTTTTCCTAATATTATGTCTTTAGAAATAACCAAGTTCTAAAATGATTTTTCTTTGCAGATGTTCACATCATGGTCATATATCATGAAACACTTGCAGAAGTATCTTGTAAAGAATGTTGGTTTTATTTTAAAGCAAATTATTTTTGAAGATATACTACAATATCGAACATTATTAAGAGAATTGTCACTATTATTCAAAGAAACCCTTAAAAAAGATAATTGCACAGTACAACTTCCTTAAGAAACAGAAGAGAAAAAAAAACAACGATTAACCCAATGAAATTAAGGCCAAAGGCAGTAAGTCATATTGGCTGAATTATAGCTTTTGAAAAATCTTTTTTTGTAAGGGAAACGTACCGATCTGACAATATTGCTCTCTTTTTAGGTTTTCTTCTTGTTTGCCGATGGATTAAGTTACAAAATGTCTTGTTGTTCCTTTTGGAATAGTAATTCACCATTTATTTTTTGCTTTCTATTTTTGTAAGGTATTTCCACGATATCTATGATTGAGAATGGTTTAAATAGTAATTTGGATAATATTTTAGATTAAATTAGGTAGTTTAATGAAATAAATAACTAATTTATATTATTGATATATCTTAGATTGTCTGCTAACTTGTTAAATATAGAACAAGTGCTAATTAGTAGATAGGTTAGTTTAGGTCTCAAATAAACTTACTCATTTGTTGTATTAGATTAACTTATCCTCCTGCATGTCTACTTAATTTAAATTGGTTGCAATTAATTGTCGAAATGTACATTCTACTGCTCGCTCCTTTCCTACTTTGCTTTTGTTAATTTTCATTGCTACTTTGCTTGTTGTGTTTAATTTTATTCTATGTTATTCATGTAGCATAATTTTAGTTTGGATATATCATAATAGGCCCTCATGTATTGTTGATTAATCAATTTTTATTTATCGTATTATCATTTCTTAGACTTAGTTTTGTTCCACTTTGATGGTTTGTTGTTGTACTTCTTTTGCTTGGATTACTTTAGCCTTATAGTGTGTTGTTTGATTTTGTTTATACAATAGTATATTAGATTTGGTTCTCCAACGATTTGTTCATGTTTGATGCCTTGCCGCTTTAATTTATTTTTATATTTTTTTTATTTTGCCTGGATACTTTTAGCCTTGCAGTGTGTTGTTCAGTTTTTTTATATTATTGTATTAGATTTTCTTGTTTGAATTAATTGAATGATATATTAAATCCCATTAGCTTCGGTGTGCTTGTAATTGTGTTATTATAGATCAACTTGTTGTAGTGGAACTGTGCACATTATTCAGACTTACTAATCTATGTGCTAGCTAATTACTTAGTTTGCACTAGTTGGTAGCTTGGTTAATTAGTTCTATTTATCTTAATAGTTCAGCTCCGCACACTATGATTCTCTGCTTTCTGTGTGGAAATATGTATGTCACTGAATAAAATATTCATGTAAGATTTAGCTCGCCAGAGAATAGAATGGAACTAACTATAATTGTAAGACTCCCATCTATTTTATCATCACAATAGCGCAAAAACACCTCACTCAAAATGACCATTTTTCTCCAGGTTCTCCATCGATAAATGTATCAATAATTTCCAGAGAATATGAGTTTATGAATGTCGGGCAGCTAATCGAAGCCGCAGCTGGCCGGTCACTCCAATCTTCCGTAAACTGCATAAGATAATCATTTTGCTCGTGTTGGTATCCATCGCCCTTCCAATCTCAAAGCATTTACCCTCTTCGCGCAAGGTATGTCATTAATTATGTATATCTGTAGAAAATGTTTTAGAAAATGAAAGCATGTTCCACAGTTTGATCACTTTCTTAGGTAGCCTTAGGCTTTACATATAGAGATTCATAGAAATAATATATTATACACCATTAGACTTGTTGTTTAATCAATGTTATGATTGTGAACATAGTATTGTGTAACTTCTACGGTAACATAAAAGTCTAACTTCCAGATTGATACGGATTTGAATGTTAACTTCTTACATTCCTCCAAACTTGGATGAGAACTCTAAGATGTTTACAAATAAAGAAAACTAATTGCATCAACTATGACACATAATGAATAATATTTTGGTTTGTTCCCCATTCGTCCTCTTGAATGCTCTAGTAAGATGGTTACACCCCTCATAATACCACTTTGGCATATTACATGCTCCTCTATTACTATCAAGATGGACCTATTTGGATCTAAACATCATGGTACACTACATGAACTTCTACAGGCTTAATTTGTATACAATTTCTTGTTCAAGATTTCTATAAATCGTCTTAAAGTTAAACTATACCTGTATGGTGCTTCAACCATAGGGCATGCCATATATCATATAGATCTTTCATTCTTTTTGTTATTTTCTTGTGGTGCATCATATCAAAGTTTTAAATGCTAAACATATTATAGAGTTATTTGAGATTGATTTGGATTGAATCAATATGATGGACTTAAGGACATGCCAAATCTGAGAATTATCTGGTTAGTTTAGGGGATGAATTATCAATGTTATGTATTGAATGAACTCAAATGTTGTTTTGGTTAATTTAGGTGATGGATTACAAATGTTATATTTTGGTTTTATATTTAAAAGATAGTTCAGATAAGAATTTCATAGAAATTTTTTTATTATAGTTTGTAGTTCTTTTTATTATCTGTGTATTTTGGTTTCTTCAATGCATTAAAGCAAATAGAAGATCTTCTCTTGAGCGATATATGCTTTGTTTTTATTATGTGAAAATTAAAATCTTATGTAAGTTCACATTTCATTGCAGCTGCTTTGCCGTTCTTGAGTGCTTTCCCGGAGATTGGAGCAACAAGTTTATTTTTCAATTGCAACTGCTTTGTCATCCTTGAGTGACTCCTCGGAAATTGCAGACAACGACCATGTGTGTTCATTATACTATGTTAATACTTATGTTTATTTCTTTATCTTTTGGATGTTCGATATTCTGGATTTTGGATGTGTTGGTACTCATTTGATAAGGTTGTTAGGGGCAAAATATTACATTTATGTTTTTGGCATGTCGGAAATGTTGTTGGATCAATGTCATTTTGTATATTGTTTTTATAATTTTTGTATTTGATATAAAAAACAGGTATTATGCTATTTGTGATGAAATTAATTTTATAACAAAATCCTTATTTGACGCAAAAAAACCTTTTGTAGCAACATTTTGTTATGGGCATTGCCTGACACAAATGGTGTTTCACGATCACATGCCTTGTACTTAATTTGTTGTTACGGGCAAATTCTGTAACAAATAATTTTCTAACAAAACGTCTACTTTCGTACCATCTTTTTTGTTTCAGATATATTTTGTAACAAAAAGTTTTCTGACAAGATTTCACTTTTGTTCCGCATTTTTTGATACGGACATATGTCGTCACAAAAATATGATCGATTCTTTTGTTACGTATAAAAAACGTAACAAATACAACTAACACATGCTTATTTACTGCGTTGACTACTACTTATTTATTACGGATTTTGTTGCAGCAATGACCTTTTGTACCGCGACTTTTCGTAGCAGTTCAAATCCGTAACAAAGTCGACACAAAAGGCCTTTTTGCACAAAAATTGGGCTTTGATTACGAAGTCAGACCGCTACAAAAAATCAATTTTTTAGTAGTGATAACATATAATATATATATATGCATCATAGGACTAATTTAAAAACTCTTTTATTTTTATCTCTCTTAGAAAAAATAAAATATTTTTATCTACATTTAAAACTCCATATCTTTTATAAAATTAGTTTATGTTAATTATAAATAAATATTATAGAAAATTTTATTCTCTACAATCCATATTGTATATATTTTCATTAAGATATAATATTGAAATATATATTTTAATTTTTTTAACCATATATATTAAATTATTTTAAAAATTAATATTATTAATTATATAAAAATATTAATAAAATAATATTAAAACTCACTATTATCAACTAATTAAATATCATTTTTTTAAAAATATTATGTCATTAATGAAATGGTCAATTATCTTGAAAATGAGGAAGTATAACGTGTGTTTATTTGAAATTTGAAATTTAAGTTTTTTTTTTTTTTTTTGTAAAATAAAAGCTTTGTTATTTCAATCAAAGTTTATCCACACATTCTTCAAACAAAAATTAATATATTACATATATTCATTATTTTATATTACCTATACAATTCCTTATATCTCGTAAATAAAAAAAAAATTCAAACCAAAACACAAAATAATCACACCTTGTTTGCTTGGACACACCTTGTTTGTTTGGTTGTGGTTTGAGATTTATATAAAATTGAGTATTAATTTGAATTTTTGTTTAAATAATATTTTAATATAATATTTTTTAGGAAAAAATTATATATTTTTGTTTGAGATTTATATAAAATTGAGTATTAATTTAAATTTTTATTTAAATAATATTTTAATATGATATTTTTAAGAAAAAAATTATATACTTTTATTAAAAACTGTAGGGTTAAATATTTATTTTAGATTGAAATCCTAAGAAACAAACCTAAAATATTTAATTAATTATTTAATATGATATAAATTAATATTAGTGTCTTTTTTAATATAAAATTAATTTTTAATACTCATTCCGTTTGTCTCTAAGGCCACATTTATCTTTTGCGTCGTCGTATTTAACATTAAAAATATTCTTATAATTGTATAATTTTTTTGTACAAATATCATTTTATTAGTATTATAAGATACTAATGAAAATACTTTTGCAAATTTTTAATTTTTTTTAATTTGTACTACGTTTTGATATAATAATTAATTTTCAAAGATCAACACATAAAAAATAAAAAGAACTCTTAGAGCCGGAGATAATATGATATAAAAATAAAATTATATTTAATTCGATTTTTTTTTTAAAAAAAATATCATAATTAATAAAAATAAAAAGCACCCGAACAAATTCACCCATTACGTGTACATGCAAGTGAATTTCACATATGTTAGAAGACAAATGACACTGTTCACAAGTATTTTTCAATTATTTTCAGGGAAGTTTGTTCCCATTGTATTTTTTCAATCATACAATTTCTCGTAAATATTATTAAAAAATATATTATATATATTAACATACTATATATAATATATATATTTTATTAATTTATAAAAAGTTTAACAGTTTAAAATAAAATACTATTTTATATTACCGACACAATTCTCCATTCATAACATAAAATAATAAATTCACCTAAAAATACAAAATGAACACTTATGTCCAAAAAAAAGTATGTTAGTTTTATCAATTTAATTTATCCATATAAATATGTTTATACTACATTTATTAAAAAAATTAAATTATTTTTCAAATTTCTATCAATTATTTTCTATTTATTTATACTATTGTTATTTATAAACCCAATATATTATCTCCAGGTCCATTCACATATTTTTTTTTGTTTGACGGTCAGTAACTCTTCCTCGTATGGGCTTTCCTCCGACACCACTTCTAAAAAAGATGTCTACTTAAGGATGGATTATTCACATTCCATTTGATGGTAAGAGGCATATGAAAGCTAAGCAGTTCCCTCAATAGACTACCTTCGTCCTCGAACAATCAATTTGTGACATAGTGTTTTAGATAGTTAAATTTAGTAGGCTAATGAAAAGATTTATGATATTATTTTATTTTTTATATGGATTGGTATTGTTGGTAATTTAAACTTATTATTTAAAATTTATAATATTAATAAATTTATTTCATCACTATTCGAAAAAAGGGCATTTGGCGCGAATAAAGATTGCGGCATGTCGCGGGTAAATACATACGCACCAAACAAAACGCAAACTATCGTACCTTATTATTTTTTATATAAAAATAATAATTATTGTTTTAAGTAGGCGCCTTTTTACGCGCTCTGATTTTCAATCTTTTCTTTTTTTTTTTAATAAAATCTAAAGGCACCAAAGTTTGTGCTTATTATTGAAAAATTAACAAAATAATGTAAGTGTTACAGTAGTCGACACCTATTTGAGTATTTTGATTCCTATTGATATCAATTGACATCTACGTCTGAATATGGAATTTTTGTTTAAAATATAGGCACAACCATTTGCGCCTAATAATTTTTTTATTAAAATAAGATATTCATACTACTCGTTTATATGGGTATGGATCAATATATGTTATACAAGTAATCAGTATATGTTATATTATAATTCAACATATCTTACATTCAACATAGCTTATATTATAACTAAATATATGTTGTATACCATGTGTAAATATATGTTGATTATGTGTATGACATATGTTGATCCGGTAAAATCAGCACCATATTGATTTGGCCGAATCAGATCCCCAGCTTTTTCATATCCATTTAGATCGACCCTGACGAGGCGTCTCAAGTAAGACAATGCAAATACCTCAACTACCCCCGGTACCAATAACTCGGAGCAAAGCATGGAAATTTCAAGATCAAGTTTCAGCCTTGGCAACTCAATTGAAAGAATAAAATAAATTGAAAACACAGGCATGGAGGCCTCTTTCGGTCTTGCTGATTTTAATCCAGTTGAGTCAAGATCAAGGCGAACTTGCGGAAGGTACATTTTTGTTGGTCCACTAGAGGAGTCTAATCAATGTTTTATTTAATGCTACTTAAATTTCTTATGTGACTAGTAGAAATTTAAAGAAAAATTAAATATTGTTGAATTTTCAAAAAAACATAAATGGTGGTGAATTTCCAATAATAAATAAGGGTGTACATTTCAAGGTGACATAAATGATAATGGAGTTCCAAGATGTGAATGTATTACATCTAGAATATTTCGTAGGTTGATTACATTAAGGGTGTGTTTGTTTGGAGGATTGGATTTTGAATTTGGATTTTGGAGAATTTTGAATTATGAATTTTTAAGTTGTGTTTGTTTGGGAGTTTAAATTTTGTAATGATTATGTAGGATGAAATTATTATTTTATTGAAAAAAAATGATATATTGATGTGATAGTTTGAAAGAGATGATATTTAGATAATATTTTATTGAAGAAAATGATATATTTAAATTTTAAAATTTTATTTTTTTGTTCTTTAATTTATTGTGTTCTTTTATAAAAAAATTTCAAATTTCAAATTATTATTCATATTTTTTTTTTTGCTAAAAATATCAAATCAAATACATATTTTTTACTTTAACAATATATTAAAAATTAATTTTATATTTAAAAATATCATGTCATTGACATCAATATCTATTTATATCACATTATACCATTATTTTAAATATAATTTAAAATTATTTTTTTAAAAAATAAATATAAATATATAAAAATAAAATAATATTATCATTCATTTTTTCCTATCACTTATAACTATTATTATTATTATTATTATTATTATTATTATTATTATTACTTTTTAAAAATATAAAAAATAAAAATTTACACATGTTCATAGTGTTGTAAATGCACGAAGATTAGAAAGAGAGAGAACTAAAAGTCCTATTCAACGCGTGTGTAATTTGTTCACTGCAATAGTACTTTCACAGTATGATGATGACAGAATAGCTGATTAATTGAAGATCAATCATATACGGTACGTTTTGAATAGTGTATTTCAATACAGTAATTTAACAGTAATTTTTTTTTAAATCCGTCAACCGAACACACCCTAAATTGTTTCACCTATTTCCTAGATTGAATGTAATAGTTTTCAACTTTTGCATTTATTTTCTATTGTCTATAAAAGGGAAAAATTAGATGTAATTTTGGACCATCTTTCTTTTGAATATATTTAAACATTAGTTTTTTTCCTTAAACTAAGTGTTTGAGAGTAATTCCTTTCACTTTGGTTTATCCATCAAATTGGGTCTTTGGTTAAGTCCACAAGTTCGTTGCTTCCAACCTTCGTAGGGGTTTAGCATATTCATTCGAGTTTTCTTTGTTTCAACTTAGTGGGTCTAAGATAAGTTACTTAGGTTCCTAAACAAGCAAGATACTTTGATACTGCTTGTAACACCCCCAGTTGGCTCATACTGGAAATGCTACCGCCAACACTGCATCATGAGGTCGTCACCTCCTACTTCGGGCCCCACAATACAGTCTTAAGGCTAAAATTAACTATAAAAGCGCATTATTATATAAAAAAAAATCTGATTTATGAATATTTACAAAACACACTCCTAAACAAGAGGTTTTTCCGGTTAAAAATTTACATATAATACAATAGATGTAAGTTCACTCACTCAGCCCGTCTTTCTATATCCCGAGACGTCCCCTGTCTCGGATGTGCCATGCATACCTGAAAAAAATATTTTTCTTAAAAGCAGTCTAGAATTAAATCCATTTTAAGAACTAACGTGAAATATGTCATTTCATACCTTTTTAAAATAAAGTCTAATTCCCGTTAATCATAAAATACGTGTCATGTCATGCCAATAGTGAAATGATGCAATACAGATATCAAACTCGACAACAATGCACATCCACATATATAAATATACATCCGCCGAAGTGAGCAGCCGGAATAACCTCGGCTCTATAATCATAAGCTCATTATATTTGTCTAAGTGAGCAGCCAGAATACCCTCAGCCCCGTAATAACAAGCTCCTAGACCATCATCAATAAATAGCCGGAAAATCCTCGGCTCAAGGAAGGACCTGGTAAACCCATAATAATATAACGGTCCGGTCACTTCCATGTACCCACCATACGACTCCCACAATCAATACATGGATAGCCGAACATTGTCGCCATTAACCACAAGACGCCCCATAGTCTGTGATAGCAAAGATAGGACCCCCATTGACTAGCCCTATCCCGTGTAATGTAATATAATCCGTGCAACCTGGAATCACCCAAGGGAAACCCGGAAACTCTACTCCTCCTCGCGCGCCCTGACGGGATCACGTTTGGAGTTTGGCATATGATCTAAACTACCGGTAGACCTCACTAGTAGCTACTCCAATGAGTGGAACAACACCGAACACGAATGATTAGACCAAATACGTCTCAACTACAATGGGTCTAATCCCTGAATGACCGTGCGACTAAGTCACCCAGTTGTCCGACTACTATCGCCAAAGTGTTACGGTACATCAGGGTCGAATATCGTAACCCCAGATGATGCCCTCGCCTAGCACTATCGCACACGGCAAATAAACGAAGATCCATAAAACATATCCGATAAACCGTGTAGTATGTGTGCAACATGCCAAATAAGCGAATTTACCGAAAAGGGCTGGTGAGACAGCTCACCTATCCTCCTTTTCATAAATTCACCAACGCGATCAAATACGTATATCAAATACCATAAACCGTGAAGTCTCCCACATGCATACGCACACATACATATATAAATATATACATGTACTGACAAAATGATTCACATAATATCACATTAGCATATTAATTAGAATCGCATGCAACATGCATACCTAATTTCCTTAAAATTAAATTTAATTCCTTACTGCTTACCTCTTATCGACACTCCATAACTTTTTCAATCTCACCCAAATCTCCCCCAACGAGCCCCATTATTTACTCAAATCAGTTGAGTTATATGCTTATTCATAGGAGCTACCTACTTATTCAAAAGCTAATTTCTATAATTAGTTCGTTGGGTTTCAAACTTTTATATTTAGAAAACTACGATATTCTAGCTATAAAACTCTTATACCTCACAATATTTATATCGCCCGATTATTAAATAAAAATACTTAAAAGATATGAATAAACAGGCAGGTGCAGTACACTGCCGTTTTCAATTCGGCTCGGATCGATACAAAATTCTCAGAATATAATGCTAGGACTACGAATAGGCTATTAGCTAAAGAAATTCGTCGATTAAATAGCCAAATAGCCAGTTATGAATTTTTGAAGAATTTCTAATTTAATATTCCCAATATCGAAATTCATATTAAAATCCATAATTAAATTTTATGTATAACAAGGAATACAGTACCAAAATCGAAATCGAAATCGAACGGCTAAATCTTTTTCTTTCTTATTTTCTTTTTCTTTATCCTTTTCTTCTTGTTTCCCTACGTTTCTTCTGCTTCCTTCCTTCGCAGGTAAGGTTTGCTTGTTTTGTTTATATATATATAATTATATTATTATTATTATTATTATTATTATTATTAACATTAACGTTACTATTATTATTATAAACATCTTTATTTTCTTTCTTTCTTTATTATATTATATTATTAAATTATATATTATATTTTATATTTATCCTTATCGATATTTATCTATTTAACAGTCTTTTCAATCATAATCAATATATAAAATAGGTATAAAATTTATTCCAGAATATTAATTTTTTGATCCCAAAATATTATAAAAATATTTATTTATTTTTAATATTATTATTTAATACACTCCAAAATCGGGGCATTACACTGCGATTCTCTATCCATTCTTCGAGTAGATGTTTGTTGTTTTTCTATAAGTCCATTTATCTATAATCCTTTTCCTTCTAAAAAAGAGTGCAAAAAAAAAAAAAAAAAAAAAAAAAGAAAATACTATTGAATTTCAAAAGTTGGTACCAATCAAAAGATGGTACTAAGTCGTCCGGGTAGAAACAAGTTAACCTTTCTTTTCATCCCTTAATTTTCTATTTAAAGAATTTTCTTTCCTTGTCTTCTTTCTTCTTTGAATACATCTTTACTCTTTGTGAAATCTAGTTGCGACACTGTGGATTAATACCAAGGACTTTGATTTGGCTAAAGTGTAAGGCGGAGAGGTTTGTTATGCATGGAGTGATACACGAGGGTCGTGAAGGATTTTTTTTCTAACAATTTAAGAATATATCTACTAATTTTTTATGGAAGGTGAAGATAACAGTCCTCACGGGTTCGGTCCTAAGTTTCTGATGGACCCTTTGCTAAGGGAGATGCGCAATCTGCACTACACATCTCTCGAGATGATCAATAATCGGCTGGATCAAATTGAACTTAGCCAAACTCAGGGAGGCACTCCTACTCATGCAGGAGAACATGACCCCGAAGTACTGCCGGCAAGGAACTATCACCCACCACAGAAGAATGGTAGGCATTTACCATTTCATGAGGATGAACGTGAGGATGGAGAAAAGTACGAGGATAACCATCTTAGAAATTGGAATCGTCGGGAGCAGCGGAGACAAGAGGATGATACCTTGCGATCTATCAAATTCCAAATTCCTCCATTCTATGGAAAATCTGATTTAGAGGCATTTTTAGAATGGGAACGAAAGATTGAACTTGTCTTTGATGTTCAAGCGTTGTCCGAGCTGCGTAAACTACAGCTTACGGTAATGGAATTTTCAAAATATGCACTAACATGGTGGGACCAACTGAGCCAATCTAGAAGACGAAATGGAGAGCCAACCATACACACATGGACTGAATTGAATAGGTTGATGCGCAAGCGATTTGTGCCATCATATTATCATCGAGATCTATTGTGTAGGCTTTAAAGCCTTACTTAAGGATCCCAAATTGTGGAAGATTATCACAAAGAGATGGAAATGCTCTTAATGCAGGCGGATGTGCAAGAAAATCCGGAGAGCACCATTAAGAGATTTCTCAATGGATTACACTGGGACATTGCTGATGAAGTTGATAGATATCCTTGTCTTGACTTGGAAGAAATGGTAAATTTGGCCATTAAGGTGGAGCGGCAACTACGGCGGAAAAAAAAATTGGGAGCTCTATCCACAAGAACTTCAACCCATCCACCTATCCGAAGAATGATGAAGATAAGACACCTCTTGCACCACGACATGACAAAGGCAAGGCGATCATGGGAGCTGACGTGGCCAAAGCGAGTGCTTCAAAATAACCCAAATCTCAAGGTAACCAAAGTCATGATATTTTTTGTTTTAAATGTCCAGGTCGAGGGTATTTCGCTAACCAATGTCCAAAAAAGCGAACAATGATTCTAAATGCAAGTGGGGAATAAGAATCCGATGCGAATAAGAATAATTAGGATGTTGGAAATGAATGTGAAGAAGAGGCCAACTATGATCATGAAGCTGGTTTAACCTTCGTCACATTGAGGGCGTTGAGTGTGTTGCCTAAGGAGATAAACAATGATGAACAGCGGGACAACATTTTCCATTGTAGATGAAATATAGCAACAAGGTTTGTAGTATGATCATAGATGGACGAAGTTGTGCTAACGTGGTAAGTGATCTTGTGGTTCGGAAATTAGGGCTGAAAACTGAAGCCCACCCAAAGCCATATAAGCTTCAATGGCTTAATAATTGTGGTGAGGTCAAGGTTACGAAACATGTATGTGTTGATTTCAACATCAAGGACTATAAGGACCAAGTATTGTGTGATGTGGTCCCTATGCAAGCATGCCATATCTTGCTTGGGAGACCATGACAATTTGACAAAAGGACAATGCATGATGGACACCTAAATTGGTATACATTTTTTCATGATGGCAAGAAGATTACACTCAAACCATTGAGTCCCAATGAAGTGAATGCCGACCAAAAGTACTTGTACAAACAATTTGTTAAGGAAATGAAAGAGAGAAAAGCGCGAGAGAAAAGTGAAGAAAGAGTTGTTGAAAAGAGTGAAAATACTTTGAGTGCTCAAAATTTGAGTGGAAAGATAAACCTACGGTTCCGAGAGGAGAGAAAAAGAGCGAAAAAGAAAAAAAAGAGAGCATACACCCCCAAAATTGTTCTTGAGATTGAGACAAGTTGAGCATTTGAACGACGGTGAGACTAACTTCTTTATTATAATATGTAAACCAAACTATCTATCTGTGCAGGATATGAGCAAGCTTCCCCTAAGCTTTGCTACCCTCCTTGAAGAATACCAAGATGTGTTCCCCGAGTATGTTCCTGGTGGTTTACCTCCAATTCGAGACATTGAGCATCAAATCGATTTCATTCATGGAGCTTCAATTTCAAACCATCCAGCTTATCATGTTAATCTGGTTTAGGTCAAGGAGATTAGAAAGCAAGTTGAAGAGTTGTTGAGCAAGGGGTAGGTTCGGGAGAGCCTTAGCTCATGTGCCGTTTTGGTTTTGCTTGTACCCAAGAAGGATGCATCATGGAGGATGTGTGTCGACTGCCGAGCTGTCAACGCCATTGTGGTAAAGTATCGACACCCTATACCTCGCTTGGATGATATGTTAGATGAATTAAATGATTCTACTATTTTTTAGCAAGATTGATTTAAAGAATGGATACCATCAAATTCGCATGAAAGAGTGAGATGAATGGAAAATGGCATTCAAGACCACTTTTGGTCTCTATGAATGGCTTGTTATCTCATTTGGTTTAACAAATGCCCTAAGTACATTTATGCGGCAGTGAACCTTGTGCTTCGAAATTTCATTGGCAAATTTATGGTAGTTTATTTTGATGATATTATAATTAATGGTAAATCATTTGATGAACATACTAAGCATGTGTAGGCTGTTTTGAGCGTGTTGCGTGATGAGAAATTGTATGCTAATCTGAAAAAATGCAACATTTGTGTCGACAAGTGCAATTTTTTTGGTTTCATTGTAGGCAAAGAAGGAGTGAGTGTGGATGAAGCAAAGATCAAAACCATCCAAGAATGGGCAACTCCTACTACTATTCGAGATGTATGAAGCTTCCATGGGCTTGCAAGTTTTTATAGGTGTTCCGTACGAGACTTCGGTACTATTGCAACACCTCTCACAACAATCACCAAGAAGAATGACAAGTTTGATTGGGGAGTAGAGCAACAACAAACTTTTGATTCACTGAAGCATAAACTTACACATGCGCCCGTACTTGCACTTCTTGATTTTTCTAAGGCTTTTGAAATTGATTGTGATGCGTCTAGTGTAAGGATTGGAGTTGTGTTTTCCTAAGAACGTCTAGTGGCCTATTTCAGCGAAAAGCTACACGGGGCTGCATTGAACTACTCAACGTACGACAAATAGTTGTACTTGGTTAAAACCTTTCAAACGTGGCAACACTATCTTCGGCCCTGATAATTTGTGGTGCATACCGACCACGAGTCACTAAAACACATTAAATCCCAAGCGAAGTTGAGTGCACGGCATGTATTCTGGATTGCCTTCATTGAAACCTTCCCATACATTGTCAAGTACAAAGAAAGTAAGGAGAATGTGGTCGGCGATGCTCTATCTCGAAGGTACGCACTTGTTACATTACATGAGTCCAAGTTGAAGGGTTATTATCATGTGAAAGATCTTTATGAATTTGATTCTGATTTTGGTGACATCTATACAACATGTGTTACGCATGGTCATGACAAGTATCATTTACATGATAGTTATTTGTTGTATGAGAATCGTTTATGCATTCCTAGATGCTCACTTGGGAATCTTCTTGTGCATAAACACATTCTGGAGGTTTGATGGATCATTTTGGTAGGTCTAAGCTTTGAACATATTGCAAGAAAATTTTTACTGGCCACACATGAAGTCTGATGTTGAACAATTTATAAATAAATGCATTGTGTGTAAAACAGCCAAGTCCACCATCCAACCTCATGGGTTGTATACTCCTCTATCTATACCCAAATTACCTTCGATTGACATTTCTATGGACTTTGTTTTGGGATTACCTAGGAGTTGGGGATGGAAATATTCAATATTGGTTATTGTTGATAGGTTTTTAAAAATGGCGCACTTCATTCCATGTACGAAAACCACTGATGCCACATATGTTTCTAACTTATTGTTTAGAGATGTTTTGAAATTGCATGGTGTACCGAGGACAATTGTTTCTGATCGGGACACAAGATTTTTAAGTCATTTTTGAAAAAATTTGGGCACTAAATTGTTATTCTCTACTTCACACCACCCTCAAACGGATGGTCAAACTGAATATGTGAATAGGACTTTAGGGATTTTACTGTGTACCTTAGTCCGTGAGAATGTAAAATCTTGGGAAGAATGTTTGCCTCACGCAAAATTTTCTTATAATTGAACTATTCATAGGCTACTACTTGTTCTCCTTTTGAAATTGTTTATGGATTTAATCCATCGACTTATTTAGATCTTTTTCCATTGACATGCAATGAGCACAAAAGTCTCGATGGTAGGAAAAGTGCTGAATTTGTGCAGCAATTACATAGCCGAGTGAAGGAAAATCTACAACGGGCTGCTCACACTTATGCGAATCATGCAAACAAAGGCCGGAAAAAGGTTATGTTCCAACCTGGCGATTGGGTTTGGTTACATTTGCGTAAGGAGAGATTTTCGGAACAAAGAAAGTCTAAGCTAACACCACAAGGAAATGGTCCATTTAAAATACTTGCGTGTATCAATGATAATGCTTACCGCATTGAGTTACCTGGTGAGTATCAAGTTCATGGAATATTCAATGTTGCTGATCTATCTCTTTTTGATACAAGAGACGAACATCTCAACACAGAGAACTCGAATCTTAAAGAGGGGGGAATGACGAGGCCGTCTCAAGCAAGACAATACAAATAGCTCAACTATCCCCGGGACCAACAACCCGGAGCAAAGTACGGAAATTTCAAGATCAAGTTTTAGCCTTGGCAAATCAATTGGACAAAGAAAATAAATTCAATACACAGGCATGGAGGCCTCTTTCGCCCATGCTGATATTAATCCAGCTGAGTCGAGATCAAGATGAACTTTCGAAAAGTGCATTTTTGTTGGCCTCACGAGAGGAGTTCAATCAATGATTTATTTAATGCTACTTGAATTTCCTATGTGACTAGTAGAAGTTTCAAGAAGAATTAAATATTGTTGAATTTTCAAAAAAACATAAATGGTTGTGGATTTCCAAGACGACAAAAATAAGGGTGTATTTTTCAAGGTGACATCAATGAGAAAGAATTCCCAAGATGAAATCTATGAGAGTGGATTTCCAATATGACATTAATGAGAGTGAAGTTCTAAGATGTGAATGCATTGAATCTAGCATGTTTCTTAGGTTGATTGCATTAAATTGTTTCATCTATTTCCTAAATAGAATGTAATAGTTTGCAACTTTTGTATTTATTTTCCCTTGTCTATAAAAGGGAAAATTAGATGTAATTTGAGATCATCTTTCTTTTGAATATATTTGATCATTAGTTTTTTCCTTAAACTAGGTGTTTGAGAGTGATTCCTTGCACTTTGATTTATCCATCAAATTGTAAAATGATTTTGTAAAATAAAAAAAAGACACAAAAATGGAGCCTGTATTGTAAAATGATTTTGTAAAATAAAAAAGTGCAAAAAACCGTGCCTACTATAAATTATTTTTTAAAATAAAAAAATAGGCATGGTAGTTAGCATCCGTATGTAACACCCCAAAAATTCTATAGGAATGTCACATGCCGACACCGAAATAACAACGCATATGGACGTACCGTGTTTCGATGCCAAGGCTAAATTATAATAAAAATAAGTATAAATATTTTTTTTTTACGGAAGTCATCAATATTTTTACCAACACCCACAATTACATTAAAATACCTAATTCTAGAAGGTCATGCATGCTTGATAATAGTCCATGCCTATGATGCATCAAGCCGATGAAGGTCTAAATTTGAACTCTGCATGGAAGAAAGTAGTAACATCAGGAAGAGCTGAGTAAGGAATTAAATATACAATGCATGAAATAAATTATCAACCAGTAGTGTTAGCTAAGCAACAACAACTATCCAAAATTCATGGCTCACTTATTGATCAACCAACTTGCCAAGTAACCGCTAATTCTAACTAAATCTACTGCTCACACAATTATTAATTAATTTGCCAAAATTGCTGAATCTAACTAAATCTATGGCTACACAATTTAACAATCGACTTGCCAATCAATAGCTAAGTCTAGCCAAATCTATGGCTTATACAATTTATTAATCGACTTGTCAATCAACGGCTAAGTCTAGCCAAATTCACGGCTTATACAATTTACCAATCGAATTCTAATCAATGGCTAAGTCAAGAGAAATTCATAGCTAATACCATTTACAATCGGCTAGCCAATCAACGACTAAGTCTAGCCAAATCCACGGCTTATACAATTTACCAATCGACTTGTCAATCAACAGCTAAGTCTAGCCAAATCTATGGCTTACAATCAATTGACTTGCTAACCAATGACTAAGTCTAGTAAAATCCATAGCTAATACAATTCACCAATCGACTTGCCAATCAACAGTTAGGCTTAGCCAAATCCATGACTACAATTTACCAATTGACTTGCCAATCAATGGTTAAGTATTGTCATATCCATGGCTTATAAAATTTACCAATCGACTTGCCAATCAACGACTAAGTCTAGAAAAATCTATGGCTAATATAATTTACCTATCGACTTGCCAACCAACGGCTAAGTCTTGCCCAATCCACGGCTAATTCAATTAACCAATCAACTTGCCAATCAACGACTAAGGCTAGCCATATCCACGGCTTATACAATTTACCAATCGACTTGCCAATCAATGTTTAAGTCTAGCCAAATCCAAGTCTTATACAATTTACCATCGACTTGCCAATCAACGACTTAATCTAGCCAAATCCACAGCTATTACAATTTACCAATTGACTTTCCAATCAATGACTAAGTCTAGCCAAATCTACGGCTTATACATTTTATCAATCGACTTGCCAATCAAAGTCTAAGTCTAGCCAAATATACTTCTTATATAATTTATCAATCGAATTGTCAATCAACAGCTAAATCTAGCCAAATTCATAGCTTATATTATTTACCAATCGACTTTCCAATCAACGGCTAAGTCTAGCCAAATCCATGACTTATACTATTTACCAATCGACTTGTCAATCAACGGCTAAATCTAGCTAAATGCACGACAAATACAATTTACCATCAACTTGGCAATCAATGGCTAAGTCAAGCTAATCTACTATTTATACAATTTATCAATTGACTTGCCAATCAACGGCTTAGTCTAGCCAAATCTATGGCTAATATAATTTACCAATAAATGTTTGGCCACAACAACATCAATAACCCAATGAACAATTTATCATATATACTATATACCACATCAACTTCATTTAGCAATTAGTATTATCATATCACAACAAGTTCATCACATATTATGAAGATATAATAATAACAATCTATTTATTTCAAACGTGCATAATTTAACACCTTACCTTAGTTTTATACTTATCTCGCTTAATGGAAATATGGCATAACCCTAAGCCGGCAGGGACCTTTGGACAAATCTAAACCACAATAAAGACACGAACATCAAACTACAATAATGCACAAAACTCGGTAACTCGAAAAAAAATACACACACGGCTCCTAAATGATCCCAACCCAATCCTAGAACTACCAAAATCATTCACAAGGCTTTAGAGTACCTTTATAAATTATTTTCAAGCCAGGGCACGGGTAAAACAATGTCGATTCTATAATTTAAATATCCTAATTTAGAAATCAATAAATCAATTATGGGAAAATTGCACTTAAGCTCAATTTCTCAAAATTGACATCAAATTCAATCGTTAAACAGAAAAAGAGGTTCAAATACATCATTTACTAATAAAAAACAAGACCAATTCGAAATGACCTCAAAACATCCATTTCCAAATTGAAATTACACCATTAAAAGAGGAACAAAGGTTAGATAATACTTTAGAAAGTAAAGAAGATCCAAAAATATAAATTAGTTGAAAGGTCTATCGTAAAAATTGACTTGGAATGGAATGGAGTGATTCAATACCTTCCATAAACCTTATCCACTATTGAAGGATAAAATGGAGAAGAAAAAAGGATTGGAGGGGTTTTTAATTCGTCAAAATATGCAAAACACGCTTTTTAAAATTTTATGACCGTACGGTCTGGATATTAAGACACTGTTTGGGTTGTAACTCACTCGTTCGACCTTCGATTGACCTCTCGTTTGCGGAAATGGATAGCTAACTGAAATTACTATCTATCAGTAAAATTTCAGATCAATTATAATTTCACACAATTTATGGTGAATTTTGGAATTTAACAGTTGTGGCGTAAACTCTTTTGTCCAATATTCAACCAACTCTCTGTCAGTGACATTAGAAAGATAACTTGAAGACATATCTAATGAGATCAAATTTATCTGCAACAAATACAAACTCAAAAATCTGTATCCGACCAAAATGAACATATTGACAAGGGTTGAAATAATTAAATTCATCAAATATCTAATGAGATGATTTTGTTACGAGTTGCATATTACACCGTAAGTATAAAATTGTTTTTTAAAATAAAAAATTATTTAAATATGTGATGAGTTTGTGCATAGTTCATTTCCAAATTCAGATTAGTATTGTAGCATCAACAAAATTATTTAAATTATTAAAATTGTTTTGAGACTAACAATCGTTCGTCAATTATAAAATTATTATTATTTGAAATAGAAAAAGAAGACGCAAATAACAGCGCATAAACTATAAATTTATTTTTAATATAAAAAAGGAGGCATGGTTATTGGGAGAAAATTAAAATAAGTATCCCGTACCTATGGTCAATTATCAATTTTGTCCTTTAATGGTCGTTCTGACAAAATATATCTCATACGTGCCACTTCTTTGAGATTTTTGTCCTCTAGGTGCGTGTCAAGTTCACGACAGATACAATCTCCCCCGCGCAAAGTGAGATTAAGCTATGGAGGACAAAAATTGGGAAAAATGATACTTGTGAGACGTATTTTGCCAGTGTGACAATTAAAAGGTAAGAATGATGATTGCTCGGACTTACACCAATTTTTAGATTTAGAATTACATGAAATTCACAGGGTTAATGATAGCTAGAAATCGCATGCGTTTTATGTTCATATCATATGCAATATTTGATTGATTTTGAGTGGATTCTACCTAATTTCTATGAGTATTGTTTATTTCCGACATGCATAAGAGAAAAAGCAAACTTGGAGAAAAATAAAAGAAAAAATCAGCATTGGACAATCAAGTTAGTCATGACCATGACTAACCACATCCTCCTGACATAGAAATTTAATTAAAAGCCCAAAAGCCCAGCTACAAAATAATTAAGGCAAAAATTAAATAAAAATAGAGAATCACACGCAGAAAGGAAGGAGAAGACGGCAAGAAGCATATACGCACAAGAGTATGAGACTGACAGACTCATAGATCGCAGAGGAACAAATCGACAGAGAAGATTTCCCCTTTCATTATGACTCTATCTTTCCGTTTTGTTCTTTTCTATTTAATTATGGAGTAGTTACTTTTCTGGTTTGAGGGATGATAATGTTTTGGTTCTTATATTTTGAAGATTCTTGACTTTCTTTATAAAAGTTCTTTTTAATTATCAACATTTGTCTAATTCTGAAAATAACATTTGTGATTGTTAGATTGATTGGATATTTTGGTACTTATATTTAAATTAGTATGATTATCTAAAGTCAATTCAGGTAGACTATCCGTAATTGTATTCGCATTTGAATATGTGACAACTGGGTTGAATAGTTCCTTCCCGGGGGGTTAGGCAATCAAACTTAATTGCTCCTCTTAGATAGTAATTGTTTTGAATTGGGTTTTTCTAGATTAGAATACAATTAGGCAATATTTCTTATGGGTGCACCTAGATTTATTAGCTTTATTAGGGATAGTTAACGGTCGTACCTTAATTACCTATCAATTGCATACTTCAACGAGAAGCTAGGTGGCGCAGCCTTGAACTACCCAACTTACGACAATGAATTATATGTCTTTGTTTGTGTACTTCAGGTATCGTAACATTATCTTTTGTTAAAGGAATTTGTTATCCACTCAGATCACGAGCCCCTTAAGCATATAAAAAGTCAGGCTAAATTAAATAAGAGGCTCGCTAGATGGATTTCTTTTGTTGATACATTCCCCTATGTGATAAAATATAAGAAGGGAAAGAATAATGTCGTAGCTGAGACACTCTCTAGGTGCACTAACATTCTTACTTTTTTTATTTCTCAATTGCTAGGGTTTTCACATGTAAAATCCTTGTATGAAAATGATAAAGATTTTTATGCATCTTCAGTAAGTGTGCCAACTCTGGTTTTAAAAGATTTCTATTTGCATGAAGGCTATTTGTATAAGGCTGACCGGTTGTGTCTTTTACAAGGTTCTATTCGAACTGTCAACTCACGAAATCCATGAAGCTGGACTCATGGGCATTTTGGAGCCACCAAAACTCTTAAACTTATGCAGAAAAAATTTTATTGGCCAAGCATGCGCGCGAATATGGAACAACACATTACACATTGCATTACTTGTAGACAAGCCAAATCCACACTACTCTCGCATGGTTTATATACGCCCCTGCGTACACCCGACATACCTTGGGTAGATTTGAGTATGGACTTTATTTCGGGGCTACCTCATACAAAGGGAGGTAAGGACTCTCTCATGGTTTTTTTTATATAGGTTTTCAAAAATTTCCCACTTTATTCCGTGAAATAAGACGAATAACGCAATGCATATTACTAATTTGTTTTTTTAAAGTACTTAGAATGCATGGAATTCACCTTGAAATTGTATCTGATAGGGAGGGACACTAAATTCTTGAGCTTTTTCTAGGAAAACGTTAAGGGAAAATTCGGGACGAAATTTCTTATTTCTACCCCATATCACCCACAAACGGATGGTCAGACTGAAGCAACAAATTGCACCCTAGGCACCCTCCTTAGTTATATTATCAAAAAGAATTTGTGTAGTTGGACAATTTTTCTTCCTCATATTCAGTTTGCATATAATCGTGTTATTTATAGTGCTACTAACATTTCCCGTTTTGAAGTAGTGTACCGCTTCAATCCTCTTTCCCTTATTGACGTATTGCCACTACCATGTAGTGAGCAAAAAAATGTTAATTTCAGGGATCGAGCACAAAAAAATCAAGAGTTTCATAAGACAGTAGAAAAAGAAATCGACACAACCAATGCACGGAATGCCAAAATTGTTAACCATCACCACAAGAAGGTTGTCTTCCAACCCGGTGATTAGGTGTGGCTCTACTTATGGAAAGATAGATTTTTGGCATAACGCAAGACTAAGTTGTCTCCATGAGGCGATGGTCCTTTTCAAGTTGTTGCATGCGTCAACGATAATGCCTACCAACTAGACCTCCCATGTGAATATAATGTCCATGCTACGTTTAATGTTGTTGATCTATCTATTTTTTATGTAGGTGACAAGAGGTTGATGGAAAAACCTTTTCAAGAGAGGGGGGATGATGTGACCATCATGACATAATCGGATCCAAACATAATTCTTCCTTGACCAAATACAAGGATTCAAGCCCATAAATTTCAAGTTTGCAATTACAAAACGTACCAAACTTCAAATGAATGACACTGCTGAATTCTACACCGATGATGAATACAAGTTATGCATTCTTTTAGAATTGGACCACAAGTCCCAAAGACCATTAGACCAGGAGCATTCTACAAGGCATTGGATTTCTCATAAATAACTACTCCTAATTGAAGAGATTTCATGAATCAATATCTCCTAATTGAAGGAATTTCATAGATTATAGGATTATCAAGAATCATGGGATTGCCAACAATTATGGGTCAATAATACTATAATAAGGTTGATTAGAGTCTATATGATTTATTTCCTTTAGGAGTACACTTTCTTATTTATTTTCCATGTGTCATCTATAAAATGTCTCATGATTATCATTATAAGGATTCATTCAACAAAGATATTTTATAAACTTATTTTTATTTTAAGAGTGATTCTTATGCATTTTTTTTAATTGTAATTTTGAATGATTTTGTTACATCTTCATATTCCCAAATCAAATTGTTTCGAGTGAATTGAAATAAGTCGTGGCCTATCAAATAGTACTGGAACTATTCTTGTCTTACCTTGTATAGTCAGTTTGTTTAAAGGATTGTGAGATCTTTCATGTTGCCTTCCTGACTACCCTCCAATTCAAGAGAGTCCAGGTCTTCATTAATATATATTATACATATGTACATCCATCCCTGTTGCTACCAAACTCTGGCCAATATTATTATTACTTTTTCCTATGAAATTCGATCCGAATTTTCATACTTGCAAGTTTGCATCAATATCATATCAATTCTTCGATATATTAATTTACCATAAATAGATATACCGTACCAAAAATTAATATACCAAAATTAACAGTATAATGTGAAATTACCGATTGAGAATACCAAACTATAAAAAAAATAATAATAATAACTAAAAGTACCAAAAATTATCAAAATTAAAAGAAAAAACATAAATACATTAATTCTTTTATTTTATTTGGTATACAGGTAAATATTTAATAGCGATATATACCACCCTTTTATATATATTAAGATGGTATATAGCCAATTTTGGTATACCAAAATTTTATGATACGAGTATTGTATCATATCTAAAATTTTGATATAATAATTTTCATATCGATATCGTATAATTTTTTGATTTATTAGTTTAAAAATATATTGTATCAAAAGTTAATATACTGAAATTAACAATTACTGTGAAATTACAAATATGTCAAAAATACCATAATATCATCAAAAAAATAACTCGAAATATAAAGAATTATCAAAATGAAACATAACAATATATAAATACATTAATTTTTTTATTTAATTATTTTCCTTTATTTGATATAGCAGTATATATTTAATACTAATATATACTAATATTCATATATGCCATTATTGTATTGTAATTTTATGGCACGGTAATATACTAAACTGGAAATAACAATATGTCGAATATTCAATGTTTTATGATACCATATTTTCGGTATATCTTTTTCATCCTAATTTCTACAGTTGCGATGTGTATTTCTATTTTTACTCCATATGTCATACAAAATTTGCCCTACTTTCTTTTTTAATCTTCACATGTGTTTTTTTTCTAACAAGAAATTATACTGCTTCTAACACTGTTTTAATACATTTTTTTATTAAAAATAAGAAAATATATATCATATTAAAATCAGTGTCAAAAGTAAATGAGTTTATTTTTCAATGTCGGAGTGAATACTATTTTCTAGTTTTCAGTTTAAATTTATTTTATTAAATATTTTTCCTGTCTCAACTTAATTACGCCGACACAGTTATTTAGGTGTGGATTAGATAATTAATTATTTTTAGTTTAGTTGATTTAATAGTTGTAATAGAGTGATTTATTTTTTATTTTTATCTATTTAATGAGTTAGGAGTGAATTAGATATTAATTAATTTTAGTTGCAAATCTGTTTGTATTTGAACAAATTATTAATATAATTTATTTCTAACAGTACAAAGGGTGTGTTTGTTTGTGAATTTGAATTTTTGGTTTTGATTTTTGAACGGTAAAAACTTAAATTTAAATAATTATTTGATATAATATAAATAAATATCGATATGATATTTTAAATTAATATAAAATAATTTTTAGAGTAATATAAAAAATAAAATTATTATGAGAAATCTACAAGAGAACACATAAAAATTTAAAAGATAAAAAATTAAATTTAAAATTAAAGATTTTTCTATTGGTTGGATTTTTCAAAATTTTTACCATCTACTAATTTTCTCCTAAAAAAATCAAATCAAATAAACGAGGACAAGAATTCAAACACATGTAAGAGTTTATTCACATTTTTTTTTTCTCCTTAACAATATCAAATCAAAATTCTATTTTATTTTATAATTATATTAAAAATCAATTACATATTTAAACACCATATCAATATATATTTATATTATCTTAAACAACTATTTAAATTAAAAATATTTATTATTCAAAACTTAAATTCAAACTCCAAACTCCAACAAAAAACACCATTAGTGTTTATTTTAATTTTTTAAAAATTCCAGCTAGGTCCGGCCTTAGTTTGGCCTTTTGTATCGAGTCCAAGTCTGATTTTCAAAATTTTTGACCTTGTTCATTTTTTTCGGTTCTAAAAACATATAATTAAAAATAAATTATTGAAATAATTATGCGTAAAATAACTAAAAAGATTAATTTGAATTAGTTAAGATTTAATTATTATTAAAATTTATTAATATTTGCCTTTTATAGAAAGTTTGTGACATATTTTGAAAAGACAACTAAAATATATGATATATTATGGTAGCATGGATGGAATAATTTTATTAAAAATAATGTTTTTTTTATTAATGTAAATAACTTGATTACTTTTTAATTATAATTATTAAATATGTTTTGAATGGATGTCACAGAAATTATTTTGCAACCAGAATTTATTTTTTATCTTCAACATATTTTAATAAAATAAAAATATATATGACTACTTTTATAAAAATTTCAATTATGTACTTATAAAATATATATATATATATATATTATGATATATTTTAAGATAGGTGTCATATATTTATTACACGTGTTTCTATTTGATGATGCCATGTTAAAATTGATGACTAATCATTTAACTTCTTACATATAAATAGGCATTTGTACTCAATTGGAGATGGAATAATGGTGGCTGGAATGATGTTGAGCATGCAATAAGTTCAACACCATGCTTAATTAATAAAAGTCGTTGGATCGATTTATTTTTCATCTTGCGGTTCATAATGATCAGAGTAATTTATGTATTGTATAAAAATTAATTTTATGACTTTCTAATTAAAAAAAAAAATCAATAACATATATTTTATATATTATATTTGGAAATAAGAATCAATCCAAAATATGAAAACTTAATATATTAAATTTTACCCGAAAAATTTACAACGAAAGCAATATGTATTGGTAACAAGAAAATATACTCCCAACAAGACAATAATATGAAATATTATTTAAAATTACATATAAATAAGGATTTTGAGGAATATCCAAAAATATTATATTATTAGTAACACAAGATGATGATATATTTTTTACCAATAAATTATTTAGAGTTTTTTATTTCTTAAAATAATATGACTGACTACAAAAATGAAGCCTCAATTTAATGATATATTTTTAGTAAAATAAATTACAATTATTTATGAAAATATATGTTATATAGCCCACCAAAAATAATATTTTTAACGTAATCTCCAAATTTTAAAATTTCCTTCAACAATTAAAATAATAAAACAAAATAAAAACAAATAAAAATAACCTAATTTAATTCTCCCCCCTCACCATCTACCCACAGCCCCAAATTCTCTCGCAAGTTTTTTGTCCGAAAACCCTTCTGACGCTCCGTCAGCAAGAAGTCGCCGGATTCGACCTCCCCTACGATGCGTCGTTGATTCAAACACTGCCGTCGTGACTACTTTTATTTCTGACCCGATTTGTCACTTATTTCTTCCATCTCTCTCATTGTTTCTAATCTCCGCAACATATCATCAATGGCGGAAAAAATGGTAGATCCTGAGGTGTCAAAATCCTTCTTAATTGTTGTCGGCAAGACATCTCTTGAATTGCCAGCCCCCACGCCATCAACTGTTGATTCGAACTGAGCCGATGTATACCATCCTATTTTCGATTCGATTCACCTCTCCATTTGAAGTCGAGCTTCAACTCCGCCATTCCTCTCATTATATTTAATCCGCGCAACAAAGCATCAATGGTGGAACCAAAGATAGGCGACTAAGCCAAAGGTCACGAAAGCAATTGCATCCAATTCTCATGTGTGCCGAAGAGGGTTGTTAGACATCAACCACGAGAAATATTTTAGTACTTCTTTGAGGTACTTTATGTGACAAACCTGTTTTAAAGTCTTTTTACATGTAAAATTCACGGCGATGGATGCAGAACCAATTCTAAACAACCAAGTGAGGTATCATGCAAGGTAGACATAGGAGGAGAGGAAAAGCTCGGTGATAGATATAACTCTTGGATTGTTGTTTCTTAGGTCTAGATCAATTATGTAATTAATATCTTTTAAACATAGATGGTTGTATTTGATTATATCGTGGTTAAAAAATATTTGAGACACTTTAATTTAAAAATATGATAAATTTATTATTATTATACTCGGCAATATATGTTGTGCACTTTAAATAGATATACTAATTGTCTTATACAGAAACTATGGAGGTAACATCTCTTTTTTTTTGAAAATGTAATAACTTTTTTGTTGTACTAGTCAACAATATATGCTACATGTATATATTAGATAGGCTAATTGCCGTATGCAAAGATGATGTCTGATTTTTTTTATTCTTTTTTGCAAAATATAATAGATGTATCAACCAACAATATATATTACACTTTAGATAGATATGAAAATTGTTCTACGCAAAAATGATGTTTGGAACATTTTTTTTATATAATTAGTTTTCTGTGAGTGTAAATTTGTATTCATCATTGGCGGCGTAAAAAGTTGCAGTCATTCAGTCATGATAGTCTATGATGGTAGATTTGTATGCATCGTCGAAACTCGAAAAAATTTTGATCGTCCAGTAGTCTACACGAGTAAATAAAGTGGATTATTACAAAAGATATTGTAGTCAACAATTTAATATGGTTTCTATAATATTGCAATATAATATATTTATTACTTTCTCCGTCATGCAAATGTGTGCTCATTTGACCGGGCACGGATTTTAATAAAAGTGAGTAATAATGGTTACTTTTTCCTTTTATAGTAAAAAAAAATTCAAAAATATAATAATTTTTTACTTAAAAAGAAAACGAGAATATTTTTCAATGACAACCAAAAAAGGAAAGTGAGCATAGATTTAAATGACGAAGGGAGTACATGATAACAATATTATTCGTCATGACTATGTTACAATTTATTAATTTTATTTCAAACTAATATTTCAGAAGAATAATATTATTCGATTTATTGGGCTTACTTTTTTGAAAATAAAAATTATATGTATAAATTAGTTTCATAATTAATGTCCTATAGTTTAGATGGATATATAAAATAGGGCGGCGGCTACCGTGTTGAATGTAAAATTCAGCACTGTGCTGGATAGCACACCGTGTGCTACAAGAAAACACACGTTGTTACCATAAATAACACATAATATACTTTAATATAATACAAATACAACCCATAACCTAACAGCACATGATATAGTCTCACACAACACTTGATTTCAGCACATAATATACTCTCATACAACACACACTATAATTATGAACTAATAGCACATGCTTTTATTACAAACAACACATGCTATATATAATAAAGACGTGTGTTGTTTCTATATTTTACGTGTGTTGATTTGGAGAATCAGTATGGTGCTGATTTTCCAAATTCAGCACCCTAATATTTCCCATAAAATAGATTACAAATGTAATCAATTATAGGTCAATTTTATGACATTATAATCAACAAATGTAATATTTGCTATAATATGAATATATTTTAATTTTATGTTAATTTATTTTATTAAGTTTGACTAAATTTTAAATTTATAAAACTACCAAAACAGATTTGTATATAACTTATGTAAATTCAATTTAGTGTGCAAAATTTATGAAAATTTAAAAAAGTATATAAAAAATATTTAAAAAAATAATTTCAATTATTATTTTTTTAAGATGATGTATGAGAATTAAAAAGTTTATAATATTAAAAAATAAAATATTACTACGTATATATTTCAAAAATAGTCATGACTAAAAATAATATATTTGTTCGTAAAAAAACACAAATGATGAAATGATGACCGTCTATTATATAAATGCTTTCTTACTCCTTCAATGTTGATGTTTATAGAATAAATATATGATGTGGTAAAGAAAAATATATAAGAACTTACTCTCGACATGAAAATTTACGATGATTCAAAATTAAATGAATGTAATCTTTATTCCAAATATTTTGAACTATATCAGTTTCTTTTTCAAATTGATCCATATCATTTCACAATTTTATTTCATTTTATATTTTGGACGATTTTATACTTTGAACAAGTGATATTGAAAAAATTATTAATTATTTTTCATATGAAAAGATCTTTCCGACCAAATAAAAAATAATTTATATAATTTTATGTTGTGACGGGTTAGGGTTAATGAGCAAATAACAAACATAAAATATAAAGAAGACACAAATTTACATGGTTCACCAACAACGTATTGGCTACGTCCACGGGCAGGAACGGAGAACATATTTATTCACAATGGCAAGGTTACAGATTATAGATTTCGTATATGTAAGTCTATTCAAATAAACTAAGAGAATGCATCAGACGTGCTCAGCCTAATACGAACTCAAACGCCCAAACTCAGCGAGACCCCCATGAAAATTGAACGAAGTGGCAAACTAGATTCAAGGCGTATCAACAAATCTCCACCTTGATTTGAATCCCACTTACAGATGCATCATTACAAGCCAGATGAACAGGCTCCTCTATTATGCCTTAGATTTGCCCCTCTTGGGAACCTACCAGCTTGTGATATTTAGCAAGTCCAAACAATATCGGAACCTGCTATGAGGGACCATTTTGGTGAACATATCAATAGGATTATTAGCAATCCCTACTTTCACACCTTGACTCTCTTCTCATTCCTCATAAAATGATACCTCACATCAATATGTTTGGTCCTCTCGTGATGGACCTGATCCTTGGCTAAATAGATTGCACTCAAGCTATTACAATACACAATAGCTTAATCATGATGTAGACCAAGATCACCAACTAGTCCTTTTAACCAGATTCCCTCCTTAGCAGCTTTTTTCAACGCCATATACTCTGCTTCAATAGTAGACAAAGTCACTGTAGCTTGCAAAGTTGTCTTCCAACTATCAACAGAACCACCAAGAGTGAAAACATAACTAGTCATAGATCTTCTACTGACGATATCTTCAGCATAATCAGAATCTGAATAACATGTAATAGAACAACAAGTATCACCTCCATAAATGAGACCAACATCATATGTACTACTAAGATACCAGAAAATCCTCTTCACAGCCTGCCAATGCTCCTTTCCAAGTTGTCCCATGAACCTGTTGACAATACTAACAGCATGTCCGAGATCTGATCTAGTACAGACCATAACATACATCAGACTCCCTACTGTATTAGAGTATGTAACTCGAGAGATGTACTCATGCTCAGCTACAGACTATGGTGCATAATTAGATGACAGATGAATATTTGCAGCGCTTGGAGTATTAATAGGCTTAGTTGTAGACATGACAAATCTAGACAAAGACTTCTAAATATAGCTCTTTTGTGACAAAAAAAAGCTTCTTCTGTTCTCTTTGCTTGTATGTCTCTATGCCCAAAATTTTCTTGGCAGCACCCAAATCCTTCATATCGAACTTAGAACTGAGAAGATCCTTTAGCTTATGAATATCAAATGTGGACTTCGCAGGTAAGAACATATCATCCATGTATAGAACAAGATAGATCCTGGAACCATCATCAACTTTGTTGTGATACAAACAACAATCATACGGACTTTTATTATAACCTAACTGGATCATGTAACTGTCAAACCTCTTCTACCATTGCCTTGGAGACTGCTATAGTCTATATAAGGAGTTCTTCAACTTGCAAACATAATCTTGCTTCCAAGGAACAACGAACTCCTCTGGTTGTTCCATAGATATCATCTTCTAATATTTCGTGTAGGAAAGCAGTCTTCACATCCAGTTGCTCAAGTTCTAAATTCTGATGTGCAACCATTGCTAGTAAAACTCTGATAGAAGTGTGTCTGACCACTTATGAGAAAATCTTATTATAGTCAACCCCCTCCTTCTATGAGAATCCTCTTGCAACTAGCCGAGCTTTGTATATGATACCCTCACTCGGTGTGGTTTCTTTTTTCTTCTTGAAGATCTATTTACAAGAATCAGTCTTTCTATCCTTAGGCCATTTGACCAGCTCCCAAGTCCCATTCTTGAGAAGTGATTCCATCTCTTCTCTTATTACAACGAGCTAGTGAGCGAACTTATTACATGAAACAACTTCTTTATATGTGGATAGTTGCTCTTCCACCTCACCAACAACTTCTAAGGCATAATTCACCATATCCTCAAAGCCATATCTCAAAGGACCCTTCATGCCTGTACTCCTTGCTCTATCATCAGCTATGCTCGTCTAACAAGTTCCCAGAACATCTAAACTAATTTTTTCAGACGTAGTATTTTCAGCAATAGGAGCATCTGGAACATCTGAACTAAGAGCATCCATAACATCTGAACTAGTGTTTTCAGATGTAGTATTTTCAGTAGTAGTATGTTGATCTTCTCCACTTTGGAGTTGTGATGCACTCTTCTTGAGAATGACTTCCAGCTCCGCATGTTCATCAATAATACTACAATTCTCTGCACTAATGGAATCGTAAGGTGTCTTGCAGTCAATGCTAGTGTGAGGTCCATGGTTGATCAGATAGCACACCGTATTTATAGCTTCTGCCCAGAACCTTCTAGCCAAAATAGCATGAGAGAGCATGCATCTCGCTCTCTAGTAATGTCTGATTTATGTGTTCTGCTACACCATTCTGCTGCGGTGAATCTCTAATGGTGTGATGTTAAGCAATCCCTTCATTTTTATAGAACTCATTGAACTCAAACGAACATAATTCCAGACCATTATCAGTTCGCAGCCTCTTGATCTTCTTCCCAATCTAATTTTCTACCAAGGCCTTCCACTGTTTGAACTTCTTGAATGCTTCACTTTCATGCTTCATCATAATTACCTAAGTCATCCTTGAGTAGTCATCAATCATAGACACAAAATATATGTGACCTCCAATAGACTCAACACGTGACGGACCCCAACAATCCATATGGATGTAGTCAAGAGTCCCCTTGGTCTAATGAATACCTATTTTGTGAACTTGCTATTGATTGAGCTTCCTAAAAATACAATGTTCGCAGAATTCAAGATTATACACTTTGTGCTTAGAAAGAAAATCCTGCTTTGACAAAATCTGAATCCCTCTTTCTCCCATATGGCCAAGCCTCATATGCCATAGTCTAGTCATATTCTTAGTCTACATCTCAGATGATGCAACACAAGTAGAACCTATAACGATAGAACCTCGCATAAAATACAAAGTACCACGTTTCAAGCATTTCAGAACCACCTTTGAACCTTGACAAACATACATAACTCCACCCTCACCTCCGAAACTGAAACCCTTGTTGTCAGAAGACTCAATGATATCAGAATCTTCATCATCTATGAAACATGTCTGACTTCATTCAAGGTGCAGAATACCCCATCATGTGTCCGTATCTTGATTGAGCCAATTCCAACCAACTTGCATACAACATTGTTGGCCATGCAAACATTGTCTCCATATATCTGCTCATAGGTCGAGAAAGACTCCTTGTTAGGAGAAATGTGGTATGATGCCCCGGAATAAAGAACCCACACATCATTACATTGTTATTGTTCATCAGCAACCAAGGCCAAATCTTCTTCAGAATTCGTATCAGTTTCTCCCACGGCTGCAGAACCACCGTTACATGTTTTCTTCTCCTGCTGCATTTTTTAGGATAATCATTCTTCCAGTGCCCCGATTCTTTACAGTAATTGCAGATGTCTCCGAGTTTAGGACCTTTTGAACCTTTATGGTTCGGCTTCTTCTTTCCAGATTTCTTATGCCCCTTACCCGTAATAGACAACCCTGATGCCTGATTTTCTATTGCCGAACCAGACGCCTGTTGACGATCTTCTCTGCTGTGGAGAGAAGATCGAACATCTTCCAGAGGCAAATTATCTTTCTCAGTAAGAAAGATTCAACAAAATTCTCATATAACTCAAGGCAATGATACTAACAGGATGAAAATAGCATCGTCATCATCTACTTTAATATCAATATTTCGCAAATCAAGTAGAATTTTTTTCAACTTATCCAAATGGTCCCAAAGATAGGTACCTTCCTGCATTCGTAGCCTGAGCAGACGTTACTTCAAAACCAACTTATTGGTTAGAAATTTTCATCATGTAAAAACTCTCAAACTTCTTCCAGAGGCCAACAGTAGTTTCCTAATCGGAAACTTCGATGATTACATCATCGGACAAACAACATGATTGTCGAGTGGGCCTTTTCCTCTATGGTATACCAGTCTTCATCATCTACTTCTTTACCTCTCGGTTTTTCCGATAGCGGCGCCCACAAACCCTGTTGATTCAGCAAAGATCGTATCTTGATTTGCCATAAGCTAAAACTATTTCTTCCAGTGAATTTGTCAACCTTTATGTTAAAATCAGGCATTGTTGATCGACTCACAAAACCCTAGCAGTGAGGAAATAAACAAAACCCTGATCAAAATGACCAGGCTCTGATATCAGTTTTTTGTGACGGATTACGGTTAATGATCGAATAACAAATAGAAAATTTAAAGAAGACACAAATTTACGTGGTTCACCAATAACGTGTTGGCTATGTCCACCAGCAGGAATGAAGAACATATTTATTCATGATGGAAAGGTTACATATTACATATTCAAGGCATATGGCATACATGATGAAAACTCAGCGAAGTGACAAACTAGATTCAAGGTATATCAACATTTTATATTTTCCATATTTGCAATGCTTAAATCAAGTTCATACACGATGAAATCAATACCATAATTAACAATTAACATTAATTAAAAATTTTATTTTTATACATTAAATTAATATGGACCGCTGATCAATTTTAAAATCTAGAGGATATGATTTATTTAGTATGGTGCTGAACCTATAATTCAACACCATACCCGGACGGGGTGATAATAATATACCACTATTACTTTCAAATTCCCTTTCTCTCTCTCTCTTCCTTCTTTCTCTCTCACTCTCTCTTACCCCACTACAAGAAAAAATCATTTTTGTAACAAAATTTTTTTGTCTTTAAATATACTTTTTCCGTTACTAATAACATTAGAGACGGAATTAGTAATAGAATTACGTTAACTACGTGAACTTTAGGGACGGAATTCCATTACAAATATATTTTTTTTGTAGTGCCCTTCCTTTCTTTAAAACATACAAACACATATACACGTTCCGTTTTATACATATATATATTTATATATTATACTTTGTATACTTCTATATTATTATATTGTATTATTATTATATCTATATTTTATAACACATTATTAGCACGAGATTTTTTCAAGGAAGTGCTAATATAAAGATAACGTATTTCTTTTTTGTGTTTTTTTAAAGTTATTTAAATATGTTGCAAAATTTTTGTTTGAAGAAAAATAAATTTCATCCCAAATTTCTACTCGAATATAACAAAGAAAATTTTCAAAACATTGCAAAAGCTCTATTGAAATTTCAAGATATTTATTTAATTATTTTCTTTCAATAAAATTATTACTAACATATAAATTTTCAAAATTTTCCACTAGATATGTAAAAGACACCTAAAATGCCAGTAAATAAATTTATCTAGAAAGAATTCTAGTGATTGTGATCATTTTATTATTAACACAGAATTATATGTATGATTTTTTTAATGTACCCAGAAGATACATATTTTAATAATCATGAAGATTTATATTTTAAGAACCCTGAAAGTTATTTTGAAAACCCCAATAATGTATACTGAGCACCCTGAAGAGGCATATTGTGAAACCCCCAATATTATATTGCATACTCTGAATGTACATATTTAAAATTCCCAATAATTTGTATATAATTATTTTTACTCTCGTATTTGATAATAATATGACAACTATGAATTTTGTTTAGATTTTTTATTTATTTATTTTGTGATATTTCTTCGAGAAGAAGAAAAAATATAAATGTTGAATGCGCTATAGTGAATAATATGAAAGATAATTTATGTCTCATTAATAGTGCATCAACGACACCATCCTAAAATATAAAAAATATTTTATCAACCTGAAGTTGAAAAAAAATTAAGGTGAATACAATAGTTGGTTGTGTGAAATTGATTGAAGGCTCTGAAAGAGCAATAATATTTCTCTCCTAATGAATAAAACTTGATATCGAACATGCACTATATTCTAAAAAATCTCAAAGAAATTTGCGAAGTTTTAATGATATTCACATAAAGTGAGTATGTTTATATTCTGTTTTGAAGTTTTGCAACCTCAAATTTTGTCATTTGTTGCGAACTTTGGCAACACGATCAACTATAGGTGATCGTATGTTTATTTAATTTATTCCACAAGTCAAGATGATTTTTGACAAAAAGATATTTTAATTTCAGTCTTTCATCAATATGATGTCGGAGGAATATCATTATCTTAATTTGGGTTTGATTGGTGGCATTATAGTCTTGTTTACTTTGCAAAATGTAGCGTGAGCGGAGAATCGCTCGTACTAATAACATGTTACAAATATTATATCGAAATAATAAATATATATATATATTAATTATCGCTGTGGTAGTCACTATTTTGTATATATATACAGATATAATATATATTGTGTGCAAAGTAGGTATATTAATATATATCTATAAATTTAATATATGAAGTATGGTGTATTATGTATACAATATATATATGTGTAAGATGTGTGCAATATTTTTTTTTATTATTTTTTTTTTTTGAGAATATGGGAATTGTTACTCGTCGAGTGCACTATGGGGAAAGGCCCGGCCGAACCTAATACCTTGCAATCTAAGTCCGACAAAATAGTCGCACTAAGCGAACTATGTGTGCAATGTTTATACATATAATATATAATATATGGGGGAGAGAGAAGGGAGTAAATGCAAAAGGCCATTCCAAAAAATGGAGTATTTGTAGCGGACATACCGTCCGTAAATATAAGTCTGTTACAAAAAGACGTTTTTGTGACGAAAATTGTTGAAACATTTGTCAACTTTTTTTTTATTTGTTTCAATAAAATATATGTAACAAACAACTACATATAGGACAAGATGTCGTTATATATATTTGTTATGAAATTCAAGTTGTAATAAAAAGATCAATATTATAATTTTAATAAATAAAATCTATACAATTTTTTTAAAAATAAATAAAATAAAATAAAAAACTTATTAGTTTCGGTACGTTATTCGTAACAACTACATAAAAGACAAGACTTTGTCCTCTATATATTTGTTATGCAATTCAAGTTGTAACAAAAGATCAATATTTTAATTTTAATAATAAATAAAATTATAAAATTTGTTTTAAAATTAAAAAAAAAATAATAGTTTCGATACTTTATTCGTAACAACTACATACAAGACAAGATGTTGTCCTCTATATATTTGTTACGCAATTCAAGCCGTAATAAAAAAATGCCAATATTAAATTTTCTTTAATAATTAAGAATCTGTATAATTTTATTTTACAATTAAAAAATATATATTTATTTCGATAATTTATCTCTAACAACTACATATATATCTACTTGTTACGTAATTCAAGTTATAAAAAATATATATTAATTATATAATTACAAATATAATACTAAAAATATTATATAAAATTATTTTAAAATTAAAAAGATAAAAAAACACATTTACGCTTCACGAATATACATATAGATTTTTCGAAACGGTTTAAACAATCGGTTATAGTTTGAAAAAGTCGGTTTCGGTTTTTCAAAAGATCGAATCGAAACCGAACCTTCCGAATCATTATTACAATTTCAGTTTGACTATTTCGATTACGGTTTCGAAACTGACGGTTCCGGTTTAAAAACGGTCAGTTTTGGTTTGAACGTTGACTTATATTTATTTATTTTTTATACTTTATATTTATATTTTTTGAAAATTTTAAGTTATTCAAATAAAATTTATTTCAATTTTGATTTTATTTAGATATATATATTACTTATATATTGTGTAAAAATTATATAAATACTAAATTATTAGATTTCTATATTATAATACATAATTTAAATAATAATAAGCTTAATTAATACACTGTTAATTTAAATATTGAATAAAAATAAATTATAAAAATATTGATGCATTAATAATAATAATTTAATTTAAATATATAAAAATTATAAAATTTAAAATACAAATTTAAAAATAGTAATTATTTATTTATATTAATGTTGATACTATTTTTATTTTTATAGAATAATATATAATATTTTTTATTATAAATATTGATTATTAAAAATATACCCTTTATCTCAAATTTTTACCCTAATTAAAACATATACATAGGGTGGCAAATGAATTAGGTCGGGTCAGGTTCGGGTTTGGGTCGAGTCAGGTATAAATGGGTTTAAAAATTACCAACCTGAACCTGACCCATTTAATTAAATGGGGTTAATGCGTTCAACCTAGAAGAGGATTGCTGATAGTGTAAATGTGATTACATATAATTACATTTACACTATTAGCATGGGTGCTGATTTTTTAGAATCAACACCCAATCCCTTCCCGTTCATATTAAAATCACAATTTTCACTAACAAAAATTTTCAAATGAATAATATATGATTAAATATATACTAAAAAAAATTATTCATACTATGAAACAGATTTTCGAAAATCTAATTAACAAACACCGAACAAAATACTAAAACTGGAAGTATTTATCTCATATTATAAAGTCATAAGGTAACAACAAACCAACAATACAAAATTTTCTACTGTCATCCCCACTACTAAAGAAAATGATTATTTCTAGCAGGTTTGAATTCGCTATAAATGCTCATTTTTCGTAATAAAAAACTATTTGTGACGATTTTGTTGCGGATTTTTTTCGGTATGTTTACTCGAGTAACAAAAAGTCTGTCTCGCAACAAATGTCGTAACAAAAAAATGATGGTCTACACGTGTGAGGAGACTTTTTGTTGCGGTTTTTTGTACGTGACAAAAAATAGAATTCTTTTTATAACGAAAAATAGGCGTAACAAATAATGTGGTGCAAATATTTTCTGACAATCACATTATCTTTTTGTAAAGATATTTTTTATGGTTTCTTGTTTGAGAAAAAAAAAATTCTATTTGTAACGAAACATAACCGTAAAAAATGATGCGGTGCAAATATTTTCTGACATTCACAATTTTTTTTTTATTGTAACGATATTTGTAACATCTTTCAGCAACAAAAAATATATTGCATGTTAGTTAAAATAATAATTTGTTACAACATCTATTTCATGATAATTAATATACAACTTATTTTTCTATATTCTCTTCGAAAATCATTATTAAACCTATAAGACGAGAATGATCCAACCACATTTGATGATATCTCATAATCAGTTACACTAACAATCGTGTCAACTACATATAGAACTACATAAAATGCAAACAAGGCAAAACTTACTTATACGCAAAATGATTAATCTAGTAAGCCCAAAAGACGTAGTATAGAAAATATGCAAGGCATCAATCCATGTCCAAACATATACTTCATGTGCGGATGCTTATGCAGCAATAAAAGTACGGGAGAGGAACTCGGGTATGGCGAACCAGCTGCAATTAATAAATAAGTTCTATAAGAATTTAATTATGAAATAAATATTACGAACATATAAACAAGAAAATCTTAGAAAGCAAGAATAAAATAAACACACAAATAAAGGGTAACGGAAAAAATCTAAATACAATAGATAAATATGTGTTATGCCCCACAATTATACAAACAACAATACACATTAAGCATTATGCACAAACTTAAAATTTCATGGCTATTACGTATTAAAATTGCAAATGAATCTAGGCTGGGACGAAAAGCATGATTCCTCACCAACATATTTTTTCAAGCCACGAGACCCAATCTACATAATAGTATTTGCAACTATTAACAACATTCTTATGGGCTAACAAAGCATAAGCAAAAGACAATGCTAATTTACAGAAATTTAGGTATTACTTTAAAACCCATCACATATTCATGTAAACTAATAATAAGTGGTTCATGGACCTTAGTCCTCCGCATCTCTAGCCTTCTTTCGGTGCGGTTAATTCCCTACAATGCATGGAAAAATTAATTTCATAAAGTACAGCAGCAGACAACATGACAATTAGAGTATAGATTAAACAGATAGCTAAGCTAGGCTAAGGATTAAAACTAAAGCTAAAATGATAAAGTTGAATCTTAATATACTAAGACAACAACAGGTAAGCTAATCTAAACTAAACTTATCTTTAACATTTACCATAGTAATCTAATCCCGTATTACAATGCTAGCGCTAGCAGGAATTCACATTACACTAAGAAAAGCAGCCCAGAAACAAATTAACTTAAATAGAATTAATGATGAAATCACAACAAACTTCCCTTTACATGTTTGTTCATCCTCGAACAACTTTGCCCAAGATCAAGGAGGAGCTACAATTAACCCAAACAACAAATCATTACTACATTTTAGTTCTTCCCGAAGAAAAACGCAACCAGCAACAGCCAAAATGCCATTTAACCGAAAGAGAGAAAAAATCAGCGCAAGATAGTAGCTAAAGCTAATTCCAACATCAACCTAAGTAAAGCACATCTCAATCGTTAGGCCTAGACAATCTACACTAATCGCAAATAAGAACGGGCTGACAACCAATATATTACACAAAAATTCAAAATGCATGTCAAAAATTTCAAAGACTCATTAGGATAATTGTTAAGAATACAAACCGACAAGATATCAAGTTAAGGAATCAAGCAATTCAAAATGGCGAACTTCCTTGGCTCCATAACAACGACCATATTGATAGCATCTTAGGCTCCTGAAAAATTCTCAAGTTAGCAACAAAATTTGGAATAGCAAAGATCTCTTCTGACACTTAGTAACAAATTAACAAAGCATATATACTATGAACATGCAATCAAATTGTATCAAAGTGCAACAACAGCTACAACAATTAAGCTTCTTTCATGTCAAGCAACCAAACAAGAGCAAATTTATAGATCAATCAAGACTTTACCAAGCAAGGAGTTGAAACCACAAGGTATTCTATCAAAGGCAAGCACTATACATAACTGGAATATAAGCCAAATGATCTAACTAGGCGCTGCTCACTACTTCGATAAAAGCTAAAGCAAAGCTGGCATCGTTAATCACTGGCTCGATCTCAGAGATTGCGGCACAACTTAGAAGAAAAAGGAGAAGGAAGACGGAAAGGATAAGAAGAAAATTAGAAAAGAAAGAAGAAGAAAAAAATGACATAAATTTTAAAAATAAAACCAAGATGTAGTAAGAAAAGGATATTCCTTCCAACATCCTTAATCACTGGCTTGATCTCGGAGATGGCTTAACTGCAAGTCTCTGATTCCAGCCACTACATAGTGCCATAGGAAAAAAAAAGACAATGAGATGAAAAAAATATTCATTGATTAATTTTGGTCCCAAGATGAAGGAGAAAAGTGAAAATTTAAATTACAAGATTGTAATATTTAATTATGACAGCATAATAGATCATGAAGATTACTTCAAAAGAGAAGTTACACAAAATTATCTTTAGATTTCTATTACAATCAAACCTTAAATAGGAGTAAAAAACCACGATGATATCTAATTACAATCATCCACAATATGACAAGAAACAACTTCCTGTGTTAGATGATTTTGAGGAGTAATCACAGTCAATATCTATATATAGTTGTTGTGTGCGAAAACAAATTAGTCATGTTATTCAGGCAATTCACTGCACTTCTCTATACATCATAATGAAACTCAGAGCTTCCATATTAGAGCAATGAAGAGTTTATCTTAAGTAATTACTAAGCTGACTTGTTCAACGATGTAACCATATGAAATGAGTTCACCATTGGAAAAAGTTAAAATTGCATACCACACTATACAACCAGCGGTGCCCGGGTGAACTATTAAAAGTTTATTCCAAGAATATGATTATGTAATCACCACTGCATAGATTTGGTAAACATGCACCAGTTACATATTGATTTGAAAACTACGCTCAAGTTTAATTAAGAAAATATAATTCTTGATTAACAATTTAGATTTGGTAGACATAAACTAGTTCACTGGACAATTTATATTCTTGGTTTACCATCAGACATCCTTAGTAATACAATTATCATAATTTAGATAAGAAAACTCGTCACACAAGCTTACATCATTTCAAACTTGAATAACATCCTCACTTACAACTAGAAGAGGCATATCATTGAACATACATTAGTTTTAAAACTTTAGCACAGTGATTGAAACAAAAAAATATGTGCTAATATGACAATGAGTAAAGTTCCCATCCAGCTACAACTATACTTAGACATTTGATACTATCGTCTTAATTGAAAGTGCAACATGTTGAACTAGAATCCCCAAAATATCTCTTACATATAAATCTAATTGTGGGTAGAATAACTAATTTTGCATCTTAAACATCCAACACATATAAATATATATATATAAACGCGAATCTATAAGGTGCTTGGAAAAGCAATTTCTAATGAATTTCAAATGACTATTATCATGTTAAAAAATATATGTTTCGAAGTAAGAGTCTTGCCCAGTTTTCCTACATTCCTATGAATAGTCATATTGATTTACTAAAGTAAAGTGTCACATAAAAAAAAAAAGTTGCTATCCTAAGTATGGTGCTCAACCATTATAATTGTCTCATGGTCATGAGCATCAATAAACCCCTTTAGAGGAAAAGATGAGGAATGCATCGCTTACCGTACTTATTAGTGAAAAACAGGCAAAGGTGAAGGTATGGTCCTCTCAAGTAAGTGATCTCAAAGATATTATGGGCCCCTATGCATCTTCAATAATAAATTTTGATTCCGCGGTGGACCATTCCTATAGGAAAATAGGAAAAATAGTGTGAATGCACGACCAAGTAAATATCTGCAAATCACAGTAAACTCATGAGCTATATTTCAAATAAAAAAAAAAACTCAAATCAACAAGCTCTAACTGATTGAGTAAATCGTGAGACAATTAGTTCAAACTTTTGTAGATTTTTCAACTGAATTATTTTGAATCAAATCTGAATGTTTTCCAGCATTCTCTCACACCTAGACATCCTAAGATTTTAATGAAGAATTCATTGTGAAAAAATAGTTAGTCTAAAAACCAAATGTTATTTTAGAATACAGCTACACTTTATGCTCACAATGTAAAGCTTTCAAGAACACATAGGAGATTTGAATCCACCCAAACATAATATCTAAGATCTTAGAAACTAGAATTTCAAAACCAAAAACAAATCCACCCAGGTATTGGTATTTTTTGTTTTCAAATACCAAACTAACATGAGAAATATGACCATAAGAAAATTAATAATTTTTCTTCTTGCTCACCGAATAGGTATAAAAATGATAGTAACAAAATCACCTAGGTCATGTAAAAATTTATTCTTTAAAACTTTTAAAAATGTTAAGAGACAAATAAGGAATACCAAAAGTAACACACAATATATATTCTTAAACGTCAATAACATACACAATAAAAGGAAAATCAAAATTATTATGAGATCTTCCTAATTAAATTTTTAGAATACAATCATCTTTACAAAACCTTATCTGCTCACCAACAAATTAAGCATATCTTGATAATAAGAAAATCATTTACCAAATTTCAATGAATATCATTCTTATTCTTATAATTGAATTAATTCCAATATTTATTAAAAAAAACTAATTTATGTATATAATTAGCTAAATCACCGCACATGCCTATCTTCATTTTAAGTAACAAAATTCAATGTAATATTCGAACATCAATTATACCTCTAGAAATTATTAAACTTTAATTAGTATATTTGAGGCTTTCTATAATGTTTGATCCTGTAGTCAGGTATTGGTACATACAAGAACCTTTTCCACTAAATTACAAGGTTCTTGTATGTACCAATACCTGACTACAGGATTAAACATTATAGAAAGCCTCAAATATAGATTGTGACTAGGTTCAAAGCACATAATCAAGCTCACTGGATTGATAAACATATGAAATAAAAATAGTTGTTAACTATAATCAAAATCATAAAATATAATACTCCAATGCCACTTTTAATGCTTCAAATTATTGGTACAAAGCTAAATCAAACGAACAACATGCACCAAAGTATATAATCCTTTAGTTGAAATGACATAAATTTACACTCCAAATGTTTGAAATAAATCCCAAGTTTCAATATTTCCAACCGTTAAAGACGTTTGCTCTCTTATTTAGTTGGTTCGATCATTCAATCAATTACAACTCAAATATACAATTTTAGAAAATAAATGAATTGTCAAAATATAGTAAAATACAAGATTTACAATCATTGTGTTGAGTCCATCAATTATTTATGTAATTTAACTATACCAGCACACCAAAATAACTAAATAAATAAATTAGTATTCCTAAATTGTAATGTCTCTTTTAAATCCTTTGGCAATCATTGAAATAGTAATTTGTAAATTCAAGTATCTAACAAATATCACTGCAATCTTACCTAGGCGGTTAAGATACATATATTTTTTCAGCACAAGAAACACATCCGACCACCAACCCCAACATTTCGAAGGGCGGCTCAATAAGCAAAAGTAAAAATAAAAATTTGGAATAGAAATAACTACAAATGAAAGCTCTCTGTACAGATTCAATAATTTGTTTCCACAACATCAAAATTAAAAACTATTAAGAAAACCAAAACAATTTTCATTGTCAGAGGCGGGGGCCACAGTTGAACCTAAATCCAAACAAAATTTCACAAATTAATTATTTTCTACTCCTATTGTCTTTTTCCCCCAACCAGGGCAAGAACACCAATTAAATATTAGGGAAAAAATTATTTTTGGTCCCAGTATAACCAAAATTCATCAATTTTGATCCCAATATAAAAATCTTATCAATTTTGGTCCCAATATAAACAAAAACTCATCATATTTTTGTCCCAATATAATCAAAACTCATCATTTTTGGTCCCAATATAAAATTATTTTCAATTTTTGTCCCAATATAACCAAAACTCGTCATTTTTTGTCCCAATATAATCAAACCTTATCTTTTTTTTGGTCCCACCGTCAACAAACCGACGGAAAATATTGATACCAGAAGAGGACAAAGTAGGAGCATTTCAGCGGATCATTTTCCTAGAGCTCCATACTTTGGTGAAAATTTTTCTTGTAGTAATGCATTCCGAATGATATTCAAAACTTTTCCGTACTCTGATACAGGAGATTCATACCAATGTTGGGAAGAGGCACATAATGAAAATAAAGAAACTTTGAAGGACAGATGCCAGGGAATTCATTGCATCTCAGCAGGAAAAATGATTTCTGAAGATTACACTGGAATTCCTTTTGTCAAAGTGCATGTAAATGGAGAAATACAGGATGTAGAATCTGCATCGTCTGGTTCCTCTCCAAATGAGAGCTGCATGTCATCTCCTTTTCCGTCGGTTTGTTGACGGTGGGACCAAAAAAGATAAAATTTTATTATATTGGGACCAAAAATGATGAGTTTTGGTTATATTGGAACTAAAATTGATTAAAAAAAAATATTGGGACAAAAAATGATTAGTTTTAGTCATATTGAGACCATTGATAAGATTTTTATATTGGGACCAAAATTGATAAATTTTGGTTATATTGGGACCAAAAATGATTTTTTCCCTAAATATTATATCTATATTCCAAACCCAGGCCTTGCAGAAGACAAAACTACAAGCAATGGTTCAAGGAAAGCTTCACGCAATTGGTCCAAACTCGTATACCCATTAAATATATAAAATAATGTGTTCCAAAAGATTATTCAAAAATCCAAAACACGAAAGAACTTAAAAATTGATTTTTATAGCTACGCAATAAAATTCCTAGTTTTTAAGTTACCGTTTGATAAAGCGATAAAGTGAGAACAACAGCGTGGCTAGGAAGATTCACATCACCAATAACTCAGACAACCACAAGTTTCAAACAGGCGACGGTAGAGCAGAGGACAGAGTAAAGTTTCAACGAGGTCATCCTCGTGGATTGTAAATCGATTTGGGAAAAATTAGAAAGTACAGTGAGCGATCAAATTTTTGTAAGTGTTGGGGCTATTTGTATATATATTATATTTATTGGGAAAGTGTTAACATTGGAAAAATGTTAAGACGCTTTTCAAGTTTGATTTTTTTAATTATTTTTTATTTCTTTAATTATTTTATATAATTTTTTAAAAAAATTTATTTATAATTATAATATTGACTTTTTGTTACGGTCTGATATATGTAACAAATATAAATAGGATAGCAACTCGATATATTTGTAGTTGTTACGGAATAACTATCGAAACAAATAAGAAAAAAGGTTGACCAATACAAATTTTTTTTGTTCCGACAAAAAGCGTAACAAAAACCACTTTTTGTAACATAGCTATTGTCACGGATTCAATTTCGCTAGAAAAAGACATTTTTTTTGTAGGGGCCCAATTAACAAACACAATTCAGATCCACCACTATCCACCTCAAATCACCATTACATCGTACCTTCATGAGCATCTTCGATATTTTTAGCATTGGAACTCATTAATTTTTTCACATAAATCATCCAATTGATGATTCATTTTTCCTATTAAACACATATAGATACAAACACAAATAATTAGACTTATATTGATAGAACAAAAAATATTTAATTAATTGGTAATATATAAATTTATTACCTTCTCCAAATGTCCAGTCTCTCAAGCAAATAATTGCCTTAACAGTAGACGGTTTCAACAAACTTCTAAAACAATCAAGGATCCTCCCACCAATGCTAAATGCCGATTCCGAAGCCATAGTTGATATTGGAATTGCTAATACATTCTTAGCCATTTGAGAAAGGATAGGATTGCATTAGAATTCCAATATTTCAAAATATCAACGTCATTTGTGCGAGGTACTAGTGGCTCTTCATAATAAAGTTCCAAATCAGATTTTCCATTTCCACCAATATGAGAATTTGAGAAGCTGTCAAAATCCTGAAAATATAATATTAAAATTAAAAAATAATTAAAAAATATTTCTTTCATATAAAAAATAATAGAAATATAATACAATAAAAAAAAATTATATATAATTTTACCGTCATAAACTCATCACATGATGTGTTAGAAGCACTTCTGTTTTGATTGCCCTCATTTTTTAGCCGTTCTTGTGATGCATATGACAATTGTAATGCATAAGAATCATACAACCGTTTCATTTTCTTTAAGATTAAAAAACTCAAAGCCATAGTCTTCACCAATCCTATAAATTTTTCTCAAACTCCATTAAACAAATTGCAACTTGAAACGAGGATACAAAATCACAGAAATAGCCATAATTGTGCTAAATTGAGACCAATATTTGTCAAATTTCTTTAATATTCTACTTGACATTGTCTTCATGAAAGTATCCAAGCTGTTCATTTCATCTTTAAAGAGTAATCGAATCCTCAAGATATTAGGAAAATACAAATTGGCAATAGAATATTTGTTTCCAAAAAAAGAGAGGGCGACTTCATAGAAATTTTTTAAATATTTGAATATTTTCTCTACTTTTACCCACTCTTCCGTTGTTGGGCAATGCACATAATTAGCATCAACCTTCTGAAAATGGATTAGAGTTTTTTGTAGTACAAGACATTTTCTAACATCAAATATGTCGAATTCCACCTAGTTGGAACATCTTGTTTTAATCCCCTAGAAGATTCAAGTCCAACATGTTCAACACAACTTAAAAATCGTTATTTTCAACTTTGAGAACCTTTACAATACTTCACACTTTCCCTAACCTTCAAAACAGCACCATCAATCTCTTTCAAACCATCTTGAACTATCAAATTCAATATATGGGCACAACATCGCACATGAAGAAATTCACCATCACAAACCAAGTCAAGTTCACCTCTAAGAACATCAACGAAAACATCATTTGACGATGCATTATCCAAGTAATAGAAAAAAAAATTCATTTAAATACCCCAATCCTTCAACATAGCACACACTTGATCACTTAAATGAACTCTTGTATGAGGTGGAGGCATAAAACAGAAGTTCAAATTCTTTTTCTGCAAACACCAATCTTTATCGACAAAGTGAGCGATTGGAGAGATATAGCCATCTGCAGTTATAGAAGTCCAACAATCAAATGTGAATGATACCCTACCATTAATCAAATGCAATTCCTTCTTTAGTCTCTGTTTCTCCATTATGAATATCTTAAGCACATCAGATTTAATTGTATTCCTTGAAACTGACTTTGATTCAGAATTCAAATAATAAAAAATTTGTCTAATTCATTCATATTCAACAAATTGAAATGGAAGACCGTGCTTAACAATGGCAATGGCTAATAGTTCACGAAAAACATCAATACTGAATTTTGACAACATGTTTTCTAAACTTGAAGAACATGTTGATAAAATCATTTATCCAACATCTTTATAGGTACTCTTCAGACAAACTTTAAGATGACGACTAAAGTTTTCTGTGTCCATTGTACTTGACCCATTAAAAAGTTTGCCACATTTCTTCCATTTACATACCAACTTTCCATTTTCATCAGGTTCACCAAGAAAATCGAAATGGGCCAAACTTCAGAAGTAGGTCTACTGTTTGATACCTGTGATTGTTCCTGACGTTTGTTACTGTTATCTCCTTCCTCTTCAGAAGAATCTAAGTGAAAAAAATCAGCACTCTCTTGATACGTTATTGTTGTTTATATACAATTTGAATAAAAATAAATTTGTTGCAAAAAAAAGTATAATAAATAAATCTGGAAAAATAATAATAATAAAATAAAAATCAACTCATTCGAAATACATTTAAAATTATCTTCAAAGTATAAATTTTATTATTTAATTTATGACTGCAAAACAATAGTGCACAGACTTAGCACACAAACATGCGATAAATTTTGTTTTTCAATCTATTGAAAGAAAAACAAAAATAAATAAATAGATTCAAAGACTTACTATTACCATTTTTAGGGATGATAGGATAAAACGATAGTGGCGGAGGAAAGGACTTGAATTGTGGAGAAGAGATGTTTGAAATTAGACCCTAATTTTGGGGTATTTGGGCTTAATTGTTATTATTTTTCTATAAAATGATCCATTAATAATTGAGAGTGTTAAGATTTAAAAAATATATTTAAATTTAAAGAAATATTCATTAACGGGTTAAACTGATTATTTTTGGGTTAAATATTTTAATCCAAACGTGACTCACTTAATTAAATAGGTTAAATAAATTTTTGATCCAATTATTAATTGACTCAACAATTTTAACCCAAACTCAAATATTTCAAGCTAGTTTCATATTAGACCATCTCCAACCGAAGAGATTTTCCTCTATTTTTGCGGGGTGGGGCGAAAAAAACTGCTCCAATCCACCTTGCAATTTTGCAGAATTCACCCGCTGGAATCAGCGGGTGCTACAGTATTCCGCTGGACCCAAAGGAATACTGTAGCACCCGCTGATTCCAGCGGGGTGCAATTTTCTTTTTATTTTAATATAATTATCTATTTATTTATATAATTATCTACTTTTTTTTATTTTGTTTATATTTTTATATTTTACTTATTTTATTCTTTTTAGGTACATTAATGTTACAGGTTTTTGGATAATCTTTTTCTTACCCAATTGAAACCATCCAACTCAAACAATCGGATGATATTCTAATACTCCAAATTTCTAAACTTCACCGTTGAGCCATATGTTCCCTGTGTCAGGGTTTTGTCAGATTTAGTGACAACTAACTGTTGCTTTTATATTTCTAATAGATTGATTTCAAACACATACAACAATATTGTAGCTCAAGAGCAGTTCACAAAGACAAGATCCCACCATGTTCAAGTTTCTCCTTATGTAACAATGATGCATGTTAATGAATTTAGAATTTTTTACCTACCTATCTCTATTACTCAAGTCACAATCACTACAGTTTACTAAGGTGCACTATCAACCTGATTTGGTCAGAATGAATAGTTACATTAGATGTTTCACATCCATTTTGTTTATGTGAGATAGCAGCCAACCTATATGATACATGTGGTCATCTTGTTGGACTGAAAAACAATGTAGTATTATGTGAAGCAATTTCTCTTTGCCACTTTACTTACATGCGTTACTTGTATATTTAATTATCTTTTATGAGTTTGTCATTCATTGGTTGATAATTACTGTCTTTAAAAAGCTATCGTTTAAAGTTTGTCGTTTAAGTTTGATGTATCATTAGATGCCCATGTATATTCTTGTTGTTTTGCATTTATGATGAGATTTATCACTTATTCTACACTACATTTGTAGAGCAACCTTATGAAAACATCCCTAATTTTAGTGATGCAGATGCACTGCGACTAACAGGAATTGGAAGAAATGAATTTATTGACATCATGAACAAATGCAAATCTAAGGTGGGGTCTAATACAATGCAGTCTGTTTGTCTACTGTCTTTACAACTCATGACAGCTCAAAGTGCACGTCTTTAAATATTTACTTGTCACTTTAACATCACAGGAGAAAATCTTATTTGATATATGAGTAACTAGAAAAATTATCTTTCTTAAATTACGTGTTCACCAATGAACATGAAGTACCATGATTTTAGCCTGATAGACAAGTGGAAGAATGATTTATTTCTGATGGGTTGCACTACCAAAAAAAGGTTCTTTCACCACGGCTCGACGGTTCGTTACAAAAACATCGTAACAAATAATGATTTTTGTTACGACAATTTCCGTGACCAAATATATATTTTCTTGGTCAACGTTTCAAGTTCTTTAATTACGCAAAATAATCCGTAACAAAAACAGAGTTGGTAGACTTTGTTCAAAATAACATTAGTTACGATTGTGCTTCGTAACAAATGGTGTTTACATTTATTTTTTAAATTTAAAAGATATTTTGGATTTAAAAAAAAAGGTAAAAACGCTATAGTGCTTTCGGAAAACTAAGAACGATTTCATACCCACACGCGCAGGCTTTCTTCTTCCCTTCCTCGGTGCCGAATAGATTTCACACTTAGCGAATTTCAGAAAGTTAGGGCACAACTCATTCTTCGACGCGATTTCTCAATCAGCAGACGCGACGTACTGGGCGAAGGTGGGATCGAGGAGGTTAATCGGCACCGGCGTCCAGGTAATGTTTTTAAGTTATCTCGAGTAGTATAAGGATCGATCCACAGATCTTCGTCGCGTCCTCTGTGAGGAGAAATCGATATAGGGCGTCGTAATATTCTTCTTCTTTCTCAGGTGGTATTGGGAATTGTATGGCTTGTGTGTGATAAACAGAACTTGATTAGTTGGTAGGATAACGTATTCTTGTGTTAGAGAACTAGTAGGCAGATTGTTTAAGTGCCCTGTGAAGTTTGATTTATTAATGGTGTAATTTTATCACATGATTATTTTGGTTCTGAAATTTTGGTTTTTGGTCTGCTGGTTTGAAAGGGAAGAATCTCAACCTGTACTTGTTCGACTCTACCCTGGGATCAGTATGGGTTGAGGTGTTTGTGTTTCTGTCTTGTTGTTTAAGATGGGTGATGAGAGTATAAAAATGATAAAATAATACATAGCTGGAGTATAAAATTATTTATAATGAGAGTATATTGTTTCGTGACTGACGAAGAAACTCTGGTATGAGTAGGGAAAGATAACAACACGCACAGCCGCGGGGCTGACAGCTGAGATGCACCCAGCCTGGCTCGCTGTCGTCTGCAGGTATTTCGTCACAATGCCAATCGGCTTCATTTTTGCATTACAATTATACTCATTGTTCCAGTTACAGTGAGTCGTCGTCTTTTATTTCAAATTTGTGCAGGAAAGGGAGGGTAAGAGGTGCTGATACTTTGCCTGGATCAGATCAGATCCTTTATTTGTTTATTTTAAATATTATAACATAGTTAGATTCAATTCATCGTATTCACTCTCAAATTGATTGAGGGTGAGATGGGAATTATTTTCACGAGGTTGTTTTCTTCACTCTTCGGGAACAAGGAAGGTTGGATTCTTGTGTTGGGCCTCGACAATGCCGGAAAGACCACCATTCTTTGTATGCCTCATTTTTCGCTTCATACGATTCACGTTGTTGTGGTTGCCTACTTGCCTTGGTGATGACTTTTAATTAATTCTCTTTAGCTATTGGTTTTCGCAGATCGACTTCAGATGGGAGAAGTAGTGTCTACTATTCCAAGTACTTACCTTGTTATCCTTACTTTAAGCAATTCTATACTGTTATTCTATGAACGTGGGTTGACTGACATTTAACGCGCTAATTTTTGGATATTTTGCATTGTTTCTAATTGTTTTATGTTATTCTCTTCTCTTGAGCTTGTTTTGGTTGCTTCCTTGAGTTCATTAATTTGCTGCATCTATTTCATAGGCATAATTTAATATGACAAATGGTGATATGCGAAATGTGTAGTCTGAAAATAGGATTAGGGAAACTTTGCTTTACTTGATTAATGAGTAGATGTCTTTTTCATTTTACAGCTATTGGGTTCAATGTGGAAACAGTGCAATATAACAACATAAAGTTCCAAGTTTGGGATTTAGGTGAGTTTATCATCCTTAATAGAATTGGGATTGTTTTCAAAGTTTTTTGGCTTTCAGGATCCTTGCTGTTTGACTTGGACTTATGAATTTGTTTATTTTCATATGGGGTTCATCATTTTAATTTGTAATTTTTGAGTTTGGTTGTTATTGACTGTGTCATGTGTCGCCCTTGGTGATTTATGTTGAAATTATGAAAAGAAGGAGCTGAGGACTTCTTGGCTTTAGGTTTTCACTCTCATTAGAGCTCCAGAGCATGAAAACAAATGATGTCCATGGATGAATTATTCACATTAATACACAATGGAATGAATTTGTAACAACTATCAGCTATTAAATGTTGCCACTGGCTGTGGTTTCAAATGCTGCCATATATTATAAAAGATAATTGTAGGTTTATCTTAACTGAATTAGAGAATGTAGACTACAAGTCAACAATATCCTTCTAGTTAGCCTAAGATTTTTTTATTTAAATATATATAATCACTTCACCAATGAGGGAGGAATATTGTTTTGTTTCGGCGTGTCTCATGAGCTAAATGATTGGAATGTAAATGTTTTAAATTTGCTTCCTTATTTTTTCTTTTTCATTCTTTCCATCAAGGAGCCGAGGATTCTATAAGCTATGATTTACTTTATAGACATACGATTTGCTTATGAGGGTGGGTCGTGATTCTAGAGTATAATTAGGCATCTAGGCCATTAAGCTTAATGCAACTACAAAACACAGTTATAACTTTAACCTGTGGAAGTCATAAAATAACATTCAAGAAAATAACCATGGGAATGCTCTTTGTTATCACAATTTCATTTATGCTTAGCGGTTTTGTGATTACTTAGTAGTTTCTCTTCCAACCATTTCTAAGAAGTCCATTTTGAAGTTTTTTATTCGTAACATTGGTGGTTCTCCTTGTTGTGGCAGGCGGGCGGCCAGTATCAAGTAACTAATTACTCAAAAAAGTTCCAAGTAATTACTTGTGATTTTTATTTCTATCGTCTATTTAGTTAATTTGTCCAATTTAATGGTTCTCTTTTCAATCACACAATACTGACATGTGTCTGTACCCTGTCTAATATTGCCTATTGGATTTGTGCAGTAATGACATTTCTTCGTTCTAAATCCATGTTAAAATCTCTCTCCAATGATTTTTTTTCATACTTTTCTACTTTTCAATAGAATGTTTTATTTTTTATTATGTATTTAAGAATTGATAGATTTAGTTAATTACTGCCATGGATAAATAGTTTACCCAGGTGAAATTGTCAAAATAATATTCTGTTTTCAAGTAGGAATTGCTTTTATTGTTATTATATTTTTAAAAAAAATCTAACTTTTTTCTTTTGTATATTTTTTAATACTTTATGTGGTGCTTGACAACATCAAGTTCACTTTAATTTTTCAATGGAAGTGGTAAAAATGTCTAGCAGCAGTTTTTTTTTTTTTGCTACTATTATTACACACATTGGTTGTTCACTAGGAGCTTTGGTTAACTATTGAATTTCAATGATTGTTTATCTTGAATGTGTTCATATATACATAGGTGGATAAGTCGAAATTTTGAATTAAGACAACACTTTGCCAAATCCTTCAAATCTGGATAGATTGCTGGTACATTTTTTTGTTAATAGCCAAAGTGCTACATATTTTTATTACTAGATGATGCTACAACGAGAATCCTTATTTCTATATAAAACATGAGTTGTGGTGAGTGAGTGCATCTTACAATAGACCTTACTCATCTTTGAACCAACCACATGATACACATATACTAAATGATAGTCTTATTTTCCGGTATCTTTTCCTTTTTATTTCTTATAAAACAAGCTCAGCTTTCTTTAGAACTTCCTAATCCCTTGAATCGATGCTAAGATGTTTTGCTTTGTTGTTTAGGCCATACTGGAGGTGCTACTTTCCCAATACTCAAGCGATAATATATGTTAGTGATTCAAGTGATACTGATAGACTAGTGGTTGCCAAGGAAGAATTCCATGCAATATTGGAGGTGATATTTCCATTTATGTATTATCAGAAGAAAGTTCATCACCTATATATTTCAAAGGGGATGTTCTTGTTCCGTTTTACACCAAGGTTAATGGAAGATCAAATAAGCTAAACTTTATGTTACTGGACAGATCTTAAGAATGTAATGAAAATATTTTTTTATTTCATATGTCACCATCACATATTCATGGTAAACAACTTGCTTGTGCTTGGCTTCAACAGGTATGTTGTCCCGATTATGGTACTTTTAGTTGTCAAAGGTTAACAATGTTCTCATTAATTGTGAAGCTTTAAATTTCAAGAACATAATCAGAATTAGAGTGATGATTTTTTAATAAACACTTTAGTAGTTTTTGTAAAATATTGAATGGCCACTGTTTGCATAATTTTGCTGCACATGATCCTTTGAAGTTCTCTGAGTGTTCTTACAGTAAGTTCCTACCTAGGTGGCCCTGGAACTTGAACCAGTACTTAACAGTTTGTTTACCTTTAGCTTTGGTTTTTTATATTTTAGGCCTTGGCAGTTTTGTTTTCAACTTAAATAGAAATGAAAAATGGTTCTTGTTTCTAGCTGTTTTAATTTTCCCTACATCAGTTAAACTGTTTGTTTAAACTCCTGATGATATTTGTTAATGATTGACTGTACTTTCCTCTTTCTTATATGGAATTACATTGGTCCCATGCCAAGAGGAAGAGCTAAAAGGCGCCGTTGCCCTCTTGTTTGCTAACAAGCAGGTGGAATTTTATACCATTCTTTCTGCTATATATATATATATATAAACATTAACATTGCACTTAATTTACATACGATAAGCAGAAATTTCTTGATGCATTTGCATACTTGTTAACTCTGTGTCTCGGTTGAAGTTGCTTGTTAATCCACTCACAAGTTAGATAAGTGTACTCTCTTATGGCTTAACATTATCTGACTTACAGGATCTTCCTGGAGCAATGGATGATGCTTCGATAATTGAGGCCTTAGAGTTGCACAAAATTAAGAATCGGTAATGGGCTATCTTCAAAACTTCCGCCATAAAGGGAGAGGGCCTCTTTGAGGGCCTAGACCGGTAATTCATGGATATATAATGTGCTTTGGTACTTAATTCATGGATATAATACCATGTATTGTACGACATATCTAAATATACATACTCGTATTGTTCTAGTTGCAAAGCTTTACACTTCTAATGTCTGTGTTATGGCATGTTATACATATAATTTGAACGTCTGTTGATATTTATGGCTCAATATACTCAAAAATTGCACTTGTGGATATTGTAGGTGGCACACTTTCCCTGGTCAAGGTCTTCGTGACATCCGCCTCAGTCCCGGACACACCCCTTATTTTGCCGACCATTGCTGGGGCGACTACCCTTTGCGATGTCGTTGGTGAAGATCCTATTGAGTGGAACTACAAGGATGTACGGATCTACTTTCATACCTTTCTTGTATTGTCTTGAAAAATTTATAAGAAATACGACTTAAACTAATCTTTGTGTTGGCCATTGCAGCTCATGCACCGCCCCTGAAGCGTATCTACCGATTCACCCATGTTAGTTGCCCCGTTTGTCTTATGGAATGTATGTCATACCTGTTTTCGGATGGATTGTGTTGAGGCTGTGTGAACGATATGTGGAATTGATGCATAGACCATTGGAGTTTTAATTCGTGTGGTGAAAGATGTGGTTATGGATTGATGGATATCCGTACTTGCTTATTGTTAGGTTTGGTGTTTGAACTGTTAAGCCCGTTTTGCGGAACAGGATGTTGATGTGTAGTGCTTGCTAGGCTTGTTTTATGGGTTGCTTTACTTCGTTGTTAGGTATGGAGATTGTCAAGTAAAATCTGTGGTGTCCATGGGCCTTAATGTTGGGATTCAGATTTTACTATGAATTAATGTTTGCATGTATTGCCAATGATGATATGTTTATAGCATTATGTGTATACGGAATTTCTTTCGGTATTGGGGAGATCACAGCAGGTCATTTTGTTCCACACATTTTTAATTGCAGTAACACCTATTTTTCATAGCATGATATTTCTGCGTAACAAAAGGATGAAATACCGTGACAAAAAGTGGTCATTGGATATTTGTTGTTTCAGGTTGTTCCGTGACTATAGGAAAGTATATTTTTTTTATTACGGGTTCAGTGTCGTTACAAATATTCGTAACAAAAACCAAATATGACAAGCGATCACAGGAACGTTTTTGTAACGCAACGACCTTTCGTAACAAATATCGTAACTAAAAGCTCTGACACACGCGCGGAAGGATCGACATTTGGTTACGAGAGGATATTTGTAACAAACAGCGTAACAAAAACCCTGCATTAGGGAGCGTTGACTGACAGTAATAGTTACGAAAAATGGCGTGGCAAAAAACATTTGTTACGCGAGTACACATTACGGAAAAAAGTCGTAACAAAGGCGTAGCAAATACACAAATTGCACGAAAAATGGCTTTTTGTTACGATTTTCCGGCCGTAGTAGAAAACCGTTTTTTTAGTAGTGTTGATTGTCTTTTCCGTTGTTACTTCTTATTTAATCATTTGAGAACAGCTGTTTGTTCCACTCTTTTTGGCTTGTATACAGCTGTGGCTTGTCAGGATGTCATATTGCATTTGTAGATACCAGAATAAGTTTTCGGAGAGCTGCTACCATTTATGAATATGTGGCCTTTTGTTAGTTAGTTCATAATAATTATATGATACTTTTTTTCGTTATGGTATGTTTTTTTCTCTTGTCTAAAGCAGAACCTTCTTTGTGTATTGCATGCACGGGGAGTTTGTTTGTAAATATTATAGTTGCATGTATGAGTGTGGCGGTAACCAATTTATTCGTTACAGGCCTAAATGCAAACTTGATAACATATTGCCCGAACCCCAAAATTTGATACAAGCATTATTCCTAATATTCTTTTGTGAACTTGAATGAATCAGAGTTCCACTTGATTTTCTTACTACTGAAAACTTTCGTCAAGCAGCTTAAAGTTACATTCAGCCATTTATAAGCAATGTAAATATTTATAGTTGTGTTGTTAGGTTAATGGTTTAAATACTTTTTCTAGTTGTAGTAATTTTGTGTTGTGCATCAAGGGTGCCCCATCATTATTTCCTGATCTTTCCCCATTATATGATCATGCTGGAAAGATATTTTGTTCCTATCTTGTGCTTATGGTAATTCCATGGTTATTATTAAGAATTTTAATTTCTTGTATGTTTTTAATATTTTGTACATTGTGTTGCTAACTATATCTTCTTGTGAAAGTAATTCTATAGTAATTTCATTTTCATGTACAGAATCAATTCTACCTTAATTCTTTCAATCTTTGGCCGCTGAAGTATCCAAATAAGCAATTGTTCATTTATTTGTGGTCATTCATATGAAAATCTGCCGAAAACCAGTAGGTTAGTCTCAATTGCTGTTGGTGGAGTATAAAATCTTGCATTTTGCTCTCCCGGAGACCGGAGAAACTGTAATACCCCGTAAAAATACTTGCTAGAAGTTTGCCGGACTTCAACGCCGGAGTCGGAAAATATTATTTTAGGCCTAATTTATTTTGAGCTTTTGGTGTAAGAAATTAAGGAATTGGCTGTAAATTAGGAATAAAATTGAGTTTGGGGTAAAATAAATAATAAACTAGATTTTGTTTATCCGTATCTCTTAATTTAGGTATCTTTATCCATAATTTGTTAAGATATATCATATCTAAGTGTAGATCTGATAAGATATAGCATATCCATAGTTCGTTAAGATATAGCATATCCAGGTTAGAGTGTCTATATATATATAAAGAGAGGATGAATCCAAATCTTTTATGTTTAAAATAAAATAATAATAAAAAAAAAAACAGAGGCAGCACAGCAGAACACACGCTGCCAGCCAACCTCCTTCTTCCTTAGAGTCCTTTTTCTCCAAAACTCTTCCTTTTGGTCTATTTTCTTAAAGTAAGTGGGATTAATCTTAGATAGATTGATATGTTCTAATCCCTAGACCCTTCTATTGTTATCTTTTTCAATATTCTTACCAAATGGGTTTGCCCTAAAAGTGTTAGGTTTTGCCAATTTCTTCTAGAAAGTTGATTATAATGTTTATGTGAAGATTATTATTGGATTCTAAATTGAAAATCGTGGAATTTATGGGATGGGTTTGAAACTCTAGTTTTGCCCTAACCTAGTTATGATTTTTGGAAAAAGATTTACGATTATATTTAAATATTATGATTTTTGGAATTAGACCATGCCTATTGTGATTGAAATAGTTTTTGAATGCTTATTTGGCGAAATAAAGTGAGATCATAACGAACTTGTTGGGTCTAATATCCTTCTTTTGGATGGTTAAATGTTGACAATTGAAATATTTCGAGTTTAAAACACTCTTTTGAAATTTGCCTAAGAGCATGTTGAGTATTTGGTCAAATTGGTGATTGAAACTACCCGTCGAGTCCGATCAACTCGTCGATTGTTTGGATGATAAGGCATAGTCTTCCACCTCTGTGCCTTGCAAACACGTGAGGGTATACCGGTATTTTAGGATAACTAGCTAACCTTGAACTAGATCCCGAACGGGCTAGGTCGAGGGATCGAGATGGTGGGTTCCCTTTTTGGGTGATTCCGAGGTGCCCGTCATTCACGATGAAAAGGTCTTTAGACCGTCATCCATAATGGAGGGATGGATTGCGTACAAACCCCTCTTGGTATGTTATATTGGAGACTAGAGGGTTGTAGGCCGTATGGCGCCCCTCGCAAACTAATAATAAATTGATTTACATGTACTTTGGATTTCGACCCTTTATGTACACATTGTGGAGTTTCCTTTGAGGGTTGTGACCCTATATTTGTTATGTGAAACTATGTGACGTGTCATACGAAGTAATAAGGTTGGAAAACCGGGTCGAGCCGGCCCTGATTAAGGCCTAGGGGAGTTTTCTTCGTGATGTGTTCATCACTCTTATTTGAGAATGAAAAGGAGATATAAGGGAGGCGCTAAAAGACTCGTGTGTGTGAGTTATCCTTATGTGATATGTATCGTCTTATTCAAGCTATCTTCTTCAAATGATTTTGTGGCATTATACCGTATTAACTTATCTTCGATTAATTGCGTTTATTCAACCGTTGTGTTGACCCTCTTCTTACAACCTTTTTGTAGGTGATCATGTTTCTGTTATACCTAAATGATGCATCCACGTCATATGATCCATCGGGGGGAACTATAACTACTTTATCTTCTAAAATATTTTTGAAATCCATTATTAGTGTTTAATAACTAATGCCTTTTGAATTATTTTCAACTTATGCTTTTGACTCGAACATTATTTATTTAAATGATAAACCGGTGCGCTTTAATTCTAAATCTCTAAATAGTTATTTTGTAATGGTTATTTTAGCCTTAGCGCCACAACGTAGAGCTAGTTGGTTGATGAACGAGCCTTACGATGTGGCATGGCGGTGACGCTCCGGTTTGAGCCGACCGGGGTGTTATAGAAACGGTCGGCGAATGAGTGATGCTAAGTCTCCCTACACTAGTTTCGTTTACATTTGATATGTTAGCCTTTCATTTTGTAGTTGTAGAGGGTGAAATGGACGCATAATGCGTGTTTCGGTTTTAAACATTGCTACATCCGTATTTAAAATAAGATCCATAGATCAAGCTGAAAGATAACTATCATTTTAATATGAAATTTCCATTGCCACAATTTTCTTAATATATTTATATATTTTATTATGTCATCCATGTTGTTTACAGGTGTAACACCCCAGCTGGCTCAAACCGGAGCATCACCGCCACGCCACACCGGAAGGCTCGTTCATCAACCAATGAGTCCTACGTTGTGGCGGTAAGGCTTAAATAATAAATACTAACAACTAATAGGAACTTAGAATTAAAGCGCACTGGCTTATCAATTAAGTAAATAAAGTTTGAATCAAAAACATAAATTGGAAATAGTTCAAAATGCATTAGTCTTTAAACACAATCAATGAATTTCAAAACATTTTAGAAGGTAAGGTAGTTCTCATTTCCCCCGATGGATCATATGACGTGAATGCATCACTTAGGCATAACGGAAGCATGATCACCTACAAAAAGAATCGTAAGAAGAGAGTCAACACAACGGTTGAGTAAGCGCAATTAATCGAAGATAAATTAATACGATATAATGCCACAAAATCATTTGAAGAAGATAGTTGAATAAAATGACACGTATCACATAAGGGGAACTCACACACACGAGTCTTTTAGCGCCTCCCTTATACCTCATTTTCATTCTCAAATAATAGCGATGAGCACATCACGAAGAAAACTCCACTAGGCCTTAATCAGGGCCGGCTCGACCCGGTTTTCCAACCTTATTACTTCGTATGACACATCACATAATATCACATAACAAACATAGGGTCATAACCCTCAAAGGAAACTCCACAATGTGTACATAAGGGTTCGAAATCCAAAGTACACAGTAAATCAATTTATTATTAGTTTGCGAGGGGCGCCATACGGCCCACAACCCTCTAGTCTCCAATATAACATACCAAGAGGGGATTGTACGCCATCCATCCCTCCACCACGGATGACGGTCTAAAGACCTTTTCATCGTGAATGACGGGCACCTCGGAATCACCCAAGAGGGAACCCGCTATCTCGATCCCTCGACCTAGCCCATTCGGGATCTAGTTCAAGGTTAGCTAGTTATCCTAAAATACCAGTATGCCCTCACGTGTTTGCAAGGCACAGAGGTGGAAGGCTATGCCTTATCATCCAAACAATCGACGAGTTGATCGGACTCGACGGGTAGTTTCAATTACCAATTTGACCAAATACTCAACATGCTCTTAGGCAAATTTCAAAAAGAGTGTTTTAAACTCAAAATATTCCAATTGTCAACATTTAACCATCCAAAAGTAGGATATTAGCCCCAACACTTTATTTCGCCAAATAAACATTCGAAAAATATTTCAATCACAATAGGCATGGTCTAATTCCAAAAATCATAATATTTAAATATAATCGTAAATCTTTTTCCAAAAACCATAACTAGGCTAGGGCAAAACTAGGGTTTCAAACTCATCCCATAAATTCCACGATTTTCAATTTAGAATCCAATAATAATCTTCACATAAACATTATAATCAACTTTCTAGAAGAAATTGGCAAAACTTAACACTTTTGGGACAAACCCATTTGACAAGAATATTGAAAAAGATATCAATAGAAGGGTCTAGGGATTAGAACATATCAATCTATCTAAGATTAATCCCACTTACCTCAAGAGAAGAGATCAAAAGGAAGAATTTTGGAGAAGAAGAACTCCAAGGGAGAGCAGGGGACTGGCGGCGGCGCTGGTGGGCGTGCTGGCTGCTGCTGCTCCTTCTTTTTTTTTTTATTCTTTTATTTAACATAACATATTTAGTCCTTTATTAATTATTTTATTCTACTTTGGCCCAAACTCAATTTTTACTTCTAATTTAAATCAAACTCTTTAATTTATTCCACTAAAAGACCTAAATAAATTATGCCCAAAATGAAATTTGTCCGACTCCGGCAAACTTCCGGCGATTATTTTACGGGGTATTACATCCTTCCCCCCTTAGGACATTTTGTCCTCGAAATTGATCTGCACGCCCGGAGCTACCCCAAACAACTCTGGATACTTTTCTCGCATTTCTTGCTCGGTTTCCCATGTCGCTTCTTCAACCCCATGCCGCGACCACACTACCTTCACCATCCTTATTTCACGGTTCCTCGTCGATCTAACTTTGAAAGCCACAATCTGAATAGGTTGCTCTGAGTACACCAAATCCTCATGAAGATCCAAGACTTCCGGCTGAAGTATATGAGATGGGTCAGCCACGTATCTCCTCAATTGAGAGAGATGAAAAACATCATGAACCCTTTTCAATGTCTCCGGCAAAGCCAACCTATAGGCCACCTCTCCAATCCTTTCTATGATCTCGTACGGCCCTACATACCTCGGGCTCAACTTTCCCTTAATACCAAATCTCCTCACACCCTTCGTCGGTGAGACCTTAAGTAATACATGATCACCCATCTTAAAATGCCCATCCCTCCGAGCAAGGTCGGCATAACTCTTATGGCGATCTTGGGCGGCTTTCATCTTAGCCTTGATGTCACGAATCTGATTCATCATCTCCTCAATCATTTCGGGCCCCAATACAACCCTTTCGCTTAGGTCACTCCAACACAACGGCGTTCTACACTTCCTCCCATACAAAGCCTCAAATGGCGCCATCCCAATGGTCGCTTGATGGCTATTATTGTAGGAGAACTCCACTAGAGCCAACTGATCCTCCCATCGGCCTTGAGAATCCAATGCACAAGCTCGCAACATATCTTCCAAAATTTGAATGGTGCGTTTAGTTTGCCCATCGGTCATCGGATGAAAGGCCGTACTCATCCTTAACCGAGTACCGAACTCTTTCTGAAGCTTTTGCCAAAAATGCGACTGAAAACGGAGGTCGCGGTCCGAGACAATCACCTCCGGAACTCCATACCTCTTCACCACGTGCTGGATATACAACCTTGCCAACTTCTGCATGCTCCAAGTCATGTTTATCGGGATAAAAACTACTGCCTTAGTCAATCGATCAACAACTACCCAAATGGCATCCGCGCTCGATCTCGACTTTGGTAATCCGGTCACAAAATCCATAGCAATCGAGTCCCACTTCCATTCCGGAACTTTCAACGGTCTCAACAAACCCATAGGTCTCTTATGCTCCGCCTTGACCTTTTGGCAATTCAAACACTTGGCGACATACTCTACAATGTCCCTTTTCATACCGCGCCACCAAAAATGTCCTTTCAAATCTTTATACATCTTATCGCAACCGAGATGCACTGAATATGGAGAACTATGAGCTTCTTTAAGTATCCTTTCCTTAATATCTACCCGATTCTTGGGTACACACCATCTATCTCGAAATCTTAGGCTTCCATCCCGACCAACATGGAGTTCGCTTATTTCACCTTGTTGCACCTTTATCGCTAAGTTGAGTAAATCATCGTCATCAACCTGAGCCTCCCGAATCTCCCTCAAAATCTCGGGCTCAACCAACAAGGCACCCATATATCCTTCAATCATCTTAGGACCCACTACCTCAATTTGTAGATTCTCGAACTCATGACACAACTCTACGGGTAATGTCATCGAACATACGTCATGACTTGACTTCCGACTCAAAGCATCAGCAACCACATTCGCCTTGCCTTCCTGATATAAAATATCCTCCGTTGTCTCAGATTCAACTCTCTTTGAGTGAATATGTATTTCAAACTCTTATGATCAGTGTAAATCTTGCAATGAACTCCGTAAAGGTAATGTCGCCATATCTTGAGAGCAAACACGACAGCCGCCATTTCCAAGTCGTGAGTTGGATAGTTCTCTTCATGCGATTTAAGCTGCCTCGAAGCATATGCTATCACCCTTCCATCTTGCATCAACATGCACCCCAATCCTCGTCTTGACGCATCACAATACACATCGAACTCTCGGCCATCTATCGGCAATGCCAATACCGGTGCAACTGTCAACCTCCGTTTCAACTCTTGAAAAGCTTGTTCACATGATTCGCTCCACACTACTTTGACATTTTTCTTCAACAACGATGCCAATGGACTTGCCAATCGTGCAAAGTCTTGCACAAACCTCCGATAATACCCGGCCAACCCCAAAAAGCTCCTAATCTCTGTCTGCGTCTTTGGTCGGGGCCAATTTTCAATAGCGCTCACTTTTGATGGGTCGACCAAAACACCATCCCTCGAAATAACATGCCCCAAAAATGCTACTTCCTTCAACCAAAATTCACACTTAGACAGTTTAGCACACAAGTGATGCTCTCTCAATACTTGTAGCACTAACCTGAGGTGATTCGCGTGATCCTCCTCGCTCGAAGAATACACCAATATATCATCAATGAAGACCACAACGAACTTATCCAAATATGGTCTGAAGACTCTATTCATCAAGTCCATGAAGGCAGCTGGAGCATTCGTCAACCCAAATGACATCACCGTAAACTCATAGTGCCCATAACGAGTTCGAAACGCTGTCTTCGAAATATCACCGTCTGAAATCCGAAGCTGATGATATCCCGACCTCAAATCTATCTTCGAGAGTACGCTTGCTCCCTTCAGTTGATCAAGAGGTCGTCAATCCTTGGGAGAGGATACTTATTCTTAACGGTAACTTGATTTAATCCTCGATAATCAATGCACAACCGAAGACTACCATCCTTCTTCTTAACAAATAGAACGGGCGCTCCCCAAGGAGAATTACTCGGCCGGATATACCCTTTATCCAACAACTCTTGAAGCTGCTCATTCATTTCGGCTAACTCCTTAGGTGCCATACGGTAGGGAGCCTTAGACACCGGTTCTGCTCCTGGAATTATATCAATCGTGAAATCTATCTCACGGTGAGGCGGCATACCCGGTATCTCATCAGGAAATACATCCACAAACTCTTTTACCACCAGCATGTTCAAAAGTTGACTCCCATCTCCCAAGACAACATGCACTTCGCATAGGAACAACGGGTGACCTTTACGAGTTAACTTATGTAGAGAGACAACAGACACTATCTTAATCGATGGGCGATAAGAAATCTTCTCATACACAACTTCTCCACCGCAAGGGCTCCGAAGAAAGATTTTTCTCCCACCACAATCTATTCGGGCCTGATAGGTAGCTAACCAATCCATACCCAAAATGATATCGAACACCGCCAATTTAAGCTTCAAAAGATTAGTAGGGAATTCTATGCCTCCGATCATTACAGACACTCCTACGAAAAGACAATTGCACGGCGCTAGCTTTCCTGAAGGTAACCTAATCTCCACTGAAACCTCTACTCGAGAATATAATTCTAACCTCTTAGTACATCTACTCGATATGAAAGAAAGGGATGCACCGGAATCAAAGAGAATAATTCACCAAGAACGTACCGGTCATGACGTCTCCCTGGTTCTCCACAAGTTGCCCTCTCGTCATGACATTAATGTGACCTTTCTGGCCACTCCTTCCCCCTCCTCTTGCACGCTGAGGTGCCAATGGCAGTGTACGACCTTGCTGTTGTGGAACCGGGGTCCTCTCAAATGCATTCGGAGCTCCAACTAACTTAGGGCAAAACATCTTAACATGTCCCGGCTCATGGCAGTAATAGCACGTGATGGGCTGGCCGTCACAACGAACTCCAGGATGAGATTTTCCATATCTGCTACAAATAGTCGGACCTCCACGGTTGTCACTCGAATTCCCCTTAGTGAATTTAGGGCGAGATGCATAGGGTGTACCCGAAAACCTCTCTGATTGATCCTTTCGCTTATAGTTCTTCAAACCCTCGCTCACCTTCCATTTTCCTCTATCTGCCATGCGGGCCCTAGCCCTCCGCTCATCATACGCTATTCGATTTGCTCGATAAATGTTAGCTGCTTTCTCGTACGCCTCTTGAAGGGTCGACACACTGAAGCCGGATAAGAACAGCTGAAGGTCTCTATTCAGCCCACCAAAAAATCTTGTCAGTTTGCACCGATCATTCGCTGCCAAATCCGGAGCGTAGGCAGCCAATTCATTAAAATGCGTGAAGTATTCTTCCACCGTCATATTGCCCTGCACCAAGGCACTAAACTCATCCTCTTTTGCTCTCTGAATGTGCGGAGGATAAAAGCACGCCCTTATCATCGTCTTGAATGCCTCCCACGATAATCCAACCAAATTGCTCCCGGAAGCTTTCTCATTATTCCACCACTTCTTGGCTAGTCCTTCTAAATAATATGCAGCTATCATTATCTTCTCTCCTTCCGGGCATTTCACCACCTCAAATATAGTCTCCAAACGATCCAACCATTCTCCCAAAATAGTCGGGGTCCGATTGACCCGTGAAAGTCGGAGGACTATGACGTAACACCGTATCCATAGCAGTCCGGGGCTGCCGAGTGAACTGTCCTATAAACTGACGAAAGATCTCCAATGTCGGCTCTGACGGTCAAACGGGATCCTGAACTGGAGGCTCGGGGTTTTGGGATTGCCTACTCTCAACCTCTTCATCGGAATCAGGTGCCACAGGTGGCTAACGAGCACGCCTAGGGGGCATCTTGCTAATTGAGACTAGACCTAATAAGCTCCAATTAGTCTGATAGCATGAACAATACACATAAACACATGGAATAAACATAAAATGCAATGCATGCCATAAATGCACCCAAACCCGACTAAGCCCATAATCTAATTGCTTTTAGAAATTTTTAAATCTTCAAGTTTTATTAACCAAGAAGCATAAGCCTTTAACCTAGCTCTGATACCAACTGTAACACCCCGGCCGGCTCAAACCGGAGCGTCATCGCCACGCCACACCGGAAGGCTCGTTCATCAACCAACGAGTTCTACGTTGTGGTGCTAAGGCTTAAATAATAAATACCAACAACTAATAGGGACTTAGAATTAAAGTGCACCGGTTTATCATTTAAAGAAATAAAGTTCGAATCAAAAACATAAATTGGAAATAGTTCAAAGGCATTAGTCTTTAAACGCAATCAATGAATTTCAAAATATTTTAGAAGGTAAAGTAGTTCTAATTCCCCCCGATAGATCGTATTGATGTGAATGCATCATATAGGCATAACAGAAACATGATCACCTACAAAAAGATCGTAAAAAGAGAGTCAACACAACGGTTGAGTAAGCGCAATTAATCGAAGATAAATTAATACGGTATAATGACACAAAATCAACTGAAAAAGATAATTGAATAAAATGACACGTATCACATAAGGGGAACTAACACACACGAGTCTTTTAGCGCCTCCCTTATGTCTCATTTTCATTCTCAAATAATAGTGATGAACACATCACGAAGAAAACTCCACTAGGCCTTAATCAGGGCCGGCTCGACCCGGTTTTCCAACCTTATTACTTCGTATGACACGTCACATAATTTCATATAACAAACATAGAGGGTCACAACCGTCAAAGGAAACTCCACAATGTGTACATAAGGGTTCGAAATCCAAAGTACACGTAAATCAATTTATTATTAGTTTGCGAGGGGCGTCATGCGGCCCACAACCCTCTAGTCTCCAATATAACATACCAAGAGGGGATTGTACGCAATCCATCCCTCCATCACGGATGACGGTCTAAAGACCTTTCCATCGTGAATGACAGACACCTCGGAATCACCCTTATCATCCAAACAATCGACGAGTTGATCGGACTCGACGGGTAGTTTCAATTACCAATTTGACCAAATACTCAACATGCTCTTAGGCAAATTTCAAAAAGAGTGTTTTAAACTCAAAATATTCCAATTGTCAACATTTAACCATGCAAAAGTAGGATATTAGACCCAACAAGTTCGTTATGATCTCACTTTATTTCGCCAAATAAACATTCGAAAAATATTTCAATCACAATAGGCATGGTCTAATTCCGAAAATCATAATATTTAAATATAATCGTAAATCTTTTTCCAAAAACCATAACTAGATTAGGGCAAAATTAGGGTTTCAAACTCATCCCATAAATTCCACGATTTTCAATTTAAAATCCAATAATAATTTTCACATAAGCATTATAATCAACTTTCTAGACGAAATTGGTTAAAAAACCTAACACTTTTAGGGCAAACCCGTTTGACAATAATTTTGAAAAAGGGTATCAATAGAAATGGTCTAGGGATTAGAACATATCAATCTATCTAAGATTAATCCCACTTACTTCGAGAGAAGAGACCAAAAGGAAGAGTTTTGAAGAAGAAGAACTCCAAGGGAGAACAGGGGGCTGGCGGCGGCGCTGGCGGGTGTGCTGGCTGCTGCTGCTGTTCCTTTTCTTTTCTTTTTTTTTAATTTTATTTTATTCTCTTATTAAACATAAAATAATTACTCCTTTATTAATTATTTTATCCTTCTTTGGCCTAAATTCAATCTTTACTTCTAATTTAAATCCAACTCTTTAATTTATTACACTAAACGATCAAAATTAATTATGCCCAAAATGAAATTTGCCCGACTCCGGCAAACTTCCGGCGATTATTTTACGGGGTATTACAAGTTTACCCTAATATTATACTGCAGTTTAATGCCAGATTTATCTATTTACATTTTACTTTTTTGATTTGGGGATCGTATGTGAGCAGGTTGTTAATTGGTTATTATGTTGGTGTACAATATGGTAATTTTTGGGATACTTTAATGCATATTATATATTTAGCATGACTATGAACATCGTTGGATTGATGTCAATTTGTAGGTATGAACAAGGATTTCAGATTAATCGTGATAAAATTATAGTTTATGTTATTTGTAACGCAAATCAATCCGTAACAAATACTCTAGACAATTGCTTTTTATTTGTGATGACAAAACTTTTATTTGACAAAGAGATGTCTTTTGTAGTATATTTTAAGTTACGGTTATTATCCGGTACAAATGTTTCACGGTCGTATGACTTTTGTAACAAATTTTTTGTTACGGACAATTTTTGTATCAAACAGTTCTTTGATAGGATACTACTTTTGTAACGAGGTTCTGTTGCAAACAAAATTTTTAACAAAACGTTTTCTAACAAAATTTTTCACATTTGTACCCAGGCCTATGTTGTAATAAATAATTCTCTGACATGATTCAACTTTTGTTTCGCATTATTTGTTACAGATAATGTCATTCCAAAAATATGATCGATTTTTTTGTTACGTACAAAATAAAGCTAACAAATACAATTAAATGTACTTGTTTTTAGGGTTGACCACCATTTATTTGTTATGGATTTCATCATAACAAAGACTTTTTATACCGCAATTTTTTGTAGCAATCAAAATCCGTAACAAAGTCGACACAAAAGACTATTTTGCACAAAAATTGAGTTTTTGTTACAAATTTTGGGCCTCTACGAAAACTCAATTTTTTGGTAGTGTGGGGGAAGTAATGTATGTTGTTTTTTTTTCACTCATTTACATTCGTTGTGCATATATGTACGAGGGTGACGTGTGCTAAACAGCACACAGATAGCTAGCAAATAACACATGGTAATGTTAGTGACAGCATATCATTTATATTCATATAATACAAACACAACACATGATATAGTCTCACACATCGCATGTAGCACTTTATTTCAGCATATAACATATACTTGTACAACACAGTGTAATTATAAACAAACAACACATGTCATTATTACAAACAGTACGTGTTGTTTTTAATACATACTTTTATTGTTTTTGTATTTTATGATTGTTGATTTAGAAAATCAGTACGATACTGATTTTTCCAAATCAGCATCATAACATTCCCCTGTACGAGACGTGTACATTTTATAACAAATTTTAATTAGAAAAAAAGTCCATACTTAGTAAACATAAATAAAATAAAAATAAAATAAAATCTAACAAGATTTATCTGTGAAGCAATCATTGATCGAAAGAATAGATGGATGATTCGCACGTTTTTGTTTGAAAAACTTGAGGATAAAAATAAGTTGTTATGATTTAGTTTTAATTGTTAAATAAAATATAAAATTGTATATCAGAATCTAGAGAAATAAAAAAAAAAATTATAGATACAAACTTGGAATTGGGGACAATTTGATAAATAAAAATTAGAACTTGGATATTGAAAGTGACAGAAAAGAATAGAAGAAAATAAATGAATCGAATTATAAGTGAAAATCGTAAAAGATGAAAAAAAAAATCAAATCAAAATATTGTTTTAAAATGAAATTGAGACTTGAGAGAAAGAATTGTCCGTTATTGAAGAAATCACAGTATCAAAACTTAAAAAAAATTGTTGGGTTGGAAAGATAAATGGTTGCAGTAAAAGATTAAAAGAAAATTAAGTGAAAAAAAAAACCATAAACTTACTTATGAGTGTGCGCCCACTTTCACTTATAATACAATTTTATATATGTATATATAATACATATTAAATTTAAGAAATGGGTATCCTTTTATTTTTGGCCATGAAGAAGGGCCCCTTTTCGCCTGGTCAAGGATTGGGTTTGCCTAACAAAAATTATTAAATCATAATTGAATTATAATTTAAAATTTTTAATAGTTATTTGATTTTTTGATAAATTAAAATCGCCAACTGTTTTGAGAAGTCTACGTAGTCCTCTCTTTCTTGTACCCTTTTTACATCCCTTGTGTGGCAAAATGCACAAAAAATTGAGGAACATGAGATCTCACCGGGTATTCTATAATTTGGTGGTCCGAAAAAAATCATCCGGCTGCTTAATGGAAAGCTTGCCAAAATTGATTTGTTTCAAAGAATTTTCGGTCTCCTAAAAAAAGATTTGTACTATCTCGCGATATTCGAATATTTTACGAATCAAGAAAATAAAAATAGCTTTGATATAATAAAGAAAAAAGAGGTTGAAAATTTGAATAAAGAAGTTGAAAAATTAAAATCAAATAAAGCTGGAAGCAGTAAAAAAAAAAAAAAGTGATGTTCTAGAAAGAAAAAATACAGAGAAAAATAAATTGCTGAGGAAAATTATAGAAGAAGGTGATGATCGTGTAGAATCTAATCTGCCTCTTGAATCTTGTTATATTTTTGAATTTTTTTGATAAAATTTTATCCATATTTTTTTTTCAACATTTTTTAACAATTTCTTGATCTTCCTGCCTTAGTTGGGTTGCTTCCAAGTCGAATTGGACCTCCCTGAACAATGAACCAAACGGATCAGCAAGTCATCTGTACTTTGGGTTGTATACCGGGCCGTGAATGTCCTTGAGCTGCGTTTACATTGGACCAGCCTCTCCACCAGCTTTAATCTTTTTTCAACATATTTTCTCCCACTAATTAACCTTCTGGAAGCTGCAGGTGCTAGGCCGACTTTGGGCTGTTGTCCATCACCAAATTTGGGCTGATTTTGAATTGTGGATTACAACTTTTATTATTTTTATTTACAATCAAAATTTTTATACTCAAAATATTTTCAGCATACACCAAACCAAAAACCAAGCACACATGTGTGCACATATATTACTTTATAATAATAAGATAAATTGTATAATACATTTTTTTTTAATTTTATAAATAAAGATAAATATATTAGTTTAGATTTATTTTATTTTTATCTAACATTATTTATTTTATTTGAGTTTTAACTTAAAAAGATACATAAATTGTTTTATAGTCCCTCCGTCTCTTAACAATCTATCCATTTTTCCATTTTACTCCGTCTCATAACAAAGTATTCATTTCATTTTTTTTTAGTAATTGTACTGTATACCTAACATTATAAATATCCTTCCAATTTCCAATATATTACACAAATGTCATTACATTTATATCATACAATACTAATAGAGTTAATTTAGTCTTTTTACCTTTATTTCTACTTTATCCCAATATAATACTAATATTTATAAAACTCCATCCAAAAAAAAATTGATATATAGATATGGGACAGAGAGAGTATTTATATTCTTGATTTAAAATTGATTTTTTTAAATTTTAAATTTTAATTTAAACAATATTTTAATATGATATTTTATATATAAAAAAATAATACTATCTTCGTCAGACTTTAAGGATCTCATTTACTTATTGCGTATTGATCTTTGAATATTACTTATTATATTAAAACGTAAGTATAAATTAAGAAAAAATTGTAAAAATACTTCTATTGGTATTTAATACTAATAAAATGACATTTTGTAAAAAAAAATTATACAAATATAAGAATATTTTTAATGTTAAGTACAATGACGTAATATGACCTTTAGAGGCGGACGAAGAGAGTATATTTTTATTAAAAATCTTATTATCACTATGGGTGTGTTAACTTGGAAGGTTTGGTTTTGAATTTGATTATGAATAAGTAAAATTTTGAATTGAAATAGTTGTTGGATTTGATATAAATATGTGTTGATGTGATATTTTAAATAAAAAATTAGATTTTAGTGTAATAAAATAAATAAGAATTGAATGTTTGATTTGATAGAGAAAAGAAAATTGAAAATAATTGGAAAGACAAGTAAAACACATTAGGCGAACCATGTGTGACAGATGATTTGAGACACGTATAATCCCCTGTTACACCGGTCTATCCCTTACCAAACTTTGGTTCATTTGCGATGGTTCTATTTTTAGCTTCCGTTAAAAGCGATGATGCGGTCGAGAGCAATAACTTAACAAGAGTTTCAAGCGCCGAGATGTTTGCATTGTATTTGTGTTCATCTATCTTTTCTTCTGTTTTTTTTTTTAGATATAACGATGATTTTCATTGCAGGCTTACCTCTCAGACGAAGAGTTCAATTCAGTATTCAGCATGGTAAAAGACGCCTTCTAGAAGCAGTGCAGTACAGGAAGAAAAAGAAATTTGATTTCTTCTAGAAACCCTACTGGCCTGGGTCACGCCATTTAATTTGTTTGTTGGTACGCCGGTCAAGCGTTGATTTTTACAATACAGCTCGTCTTGTGGCTGGTTGCTTCATTCCTTTTTGGAAATGAGCTTGTATTAAAATTCAGGTGTACTATCGGGTGTTTTCACTTTATATTATGGCGTCTTTGTTAATTAGCTGATAGCAGATACCTATTAGTTGATTCAACAATTAATTGATTTGACTAGTTGTTTATATTAAAATATTTGGTAAAACAATTATTCGATATTAGTTGTTTATACGTTGATGACATTTATATTTTATTTTTTTTAATATATTCAATTGTGTTCTTATGTTTAAAATTTTTTATTATTAATTATTGAAAATTGTAAAAGTGTTATAAATCCATCCAACTAGAAAGCATACATATTTCTATTTTTGGACATCTAATTACAAAGTAAACATTTCATTAAATACCTCATTTTTTTCACAAATATCTTTACTTTACATCACATCATTACTTTTACACTAAAAAACAAGGGCAAAAATGTCATTTTACCACTTTCAATTACCCACTATAATTAAAATACTATTATTTCTTAAACACCTCTTCTTAAACACCGCGCCAAAAATAAATGTTTACTTTGTGTGTGGACGGAGAGAGTATTTATTTTTATTATAATTAGATTTAAAAAATAATATATTTTTATCGACAAATATAAATAATTTTTTTTTATTGAAAATAATGTAAAATATAAAATAATAAATTTTCAGTGAATATATTTATTATGTTAATTATTGATTAGTTAATTATATTTATAATTTTCAATAAATTTAATTTATTTAATTTATTTTTAGTATAAAATTTATATAATGTAATTTTAATATAAAAATAAATTTTATTTTTATATTTTCTATTTTATGTTGAATTTAATAAATTTATATATTTTATAATTAAAATAATATATATATATAAATTAATTATTTTAAATTTATAAAAATAAAACTATAATATAATAAAATATTATAATATAATTAATAAATAATCAAAATATATTTATTTATGTAAAATACATAATAAATTTTCAAGGACGGACGCATACTTTACTTTCGACTCGTTTGCCAAACACTAAAAAGCTAAAAGTTCTTTAAAAAATTATTTGCCAAACACTCTTTAAAATGTTATTTTCGACCCATTTGTTTACTTTTGTATTGTTGTTAGTCTTTTAACACCAAAATTGATTTAAATGATCTATAAGAAAAATAAAATAAATCATTTCTTTTTTATTTATTTTAAAACTCGAATGTATTTTTTTCGAAAATTTGCATTTGTGGTTTTATATATAATAATAATAATAATAATAATAATATTAATATGTTTGTAAATTAAATAAAAATTTAAAAAATATACTCACTTTTATTGAAATAGAAAAAAAAAAAAAATCCTTTTGAATAATACAACAAAAATAGTAAAAAAAATACTTTAAATTGGGAAAAAAATTATATATAATTTTAACAGATTCTTTCCCATATTTATTTAATAATAATAATAATATTCTAGGTATTTTTAAGAAAAGCCAAGATTGATAATTTACCCCTAATAATATCATACTATGTACTAATAATACTCATCACCCCCCGCTTACCCTCCAGACAAACAAACAGGAACAAACTATAGCGTACTTACCCTCAGCAATCAAGATACAATAAAAACAGATCAGATCAGATCCGATCCAATAGAATAGAATAAATCAGAAGCTCACAAGCTACCAATAGCTGGACAGAAAGTTGTGTTACCAACACCAAGTGAGCAAACATAGGCTCCATGCTCAAATCCTGATGTTGAAGTAATCACTGTCAAAATGATGCAGCCTCACATATCCATCTTCACCTCCACTTGAGAAACTACAGACAATAAACGCATTTACAAAGACACATAAGTCGTTATGCCTTATAAAATGGACAAACTACATGCTCGTTTTTTATTTGTAAATGAATCGATCCTTTTGCAAACAGCCGCAAGGGCAAACTAGGATTTTTGTTGCAACTACAAGAGCACAATTTGTCACACAGCCCCATCATTGAGACAGATTAACTTGTGAGATATATTATTAGTGTGCACACCAGGACCCTTGCCTTGATCAATGAAAGAATTCAGGACACAAGTATGGCAGAAAAGAAAAGAAAGAAAGGACAATGGAAGCTAAAGCAAATGGCAATATCATTTGCATTACGATAGCTAAATAGATGTAAATTCAATCTCACCTTTTTCCATCAGGATTAAATGCCAAGGCATTTATTGGTCCAAAGTGTCCTTTCACACCTCCAATTTCCTCTGCAAGGATCTATACACAAGAAAGAGAAAAACAATCAACAAACCTAACATCAAAGAGAATGTTTTGTGTGGTTCATTGTGCTTTTGCATCATTTTTTCTCTATTTATCATTTTGTGGCCTAACAAAAGCTCTTTTTATATAACTTGTGCAGTGTGCACATCAGTTTAATTTTTGCCTTATCATAGAATTTAGCCTCAAACTTTCCAGCACGATGATCAGTTGTAGTAACAGCCGATGCATCCTGACCACCTCCAAGTACCACCTACAAATACAATAAATCTATCAAAAGTCAGTAATAAAGAGGTAACAGACTCCATCAAGGGACTTGAATTATGCACATAGAAACATCACTATATACCACATATTTATACATTTTAGTACATCAATCTACAAACTCGGTAGATTCAGCCCCTTTTATCCCCAAACCTTATTATCAAAAACCAATCAATGTGCATTTCTACATTACTATAACAAATACAAAATCTAATATCCTAGTTTGAAAGGTTGCATTCAACCAAGTAGTATGAAGCTGTCTTCGTTCAAATAAGAAGGATAACTCAAAAGCTACACAAAAGTTAAAATTATATGATCAAAAGTTAAAATTATTATAAAAAAAAAAAAAAAAAAAAACAATCAATGCATATTTCTGCATTACTATAACAAATACAAAATTTAATATCCTAGTTTGAAAGGTTACATTCAACCAAGTGGTATGAAGCTGTCTTCATTCAAATAGGAAGGACAACTCAAAAACTACACAAAAGTTAAAATTATATGGTCAAAAGTAAACATTATTATAAAAAAAAAACAATCAATGCACATTCCTACATTACTATAACAAATACAAAATCTAATATCCTAGTTTGACGGATAACTCAAAAATTACACAAAAGTTAAAATTATATGATCACTGACAAAAACAGCAAGAAAATCAGCCAACTTAATTGAATCTGTTTGGCACTTACGTGGTCAAGAAGTGGAGACATTGCAACTGCGTTTACAGGTCGTTCTGTCACATAAGTCTTGATAAGTTTTAGCGTTCTTATGTCCCAGAGCTGAATAGATCAAGCCAGGTCATTAGGAAAGTTATTATTCATAGCTACAACCACAGAGAAACAGCCAGATATTAGAAGGAATAGAAAAGCTACCTTTGCAGATTTGTCCAAAGAACCAGTAAGAAAATGAGAAGCATCTGAAGATTTTGCAAGTGATGTGATTGGCTTTTTATGGCCATCCTCCTTGTCAGATTCTCTCAGCAATTTCCCAGTCTATAATTCAAAAGAAGGATCAAATTTCAAGCATAGGTAAAATAGGTGATCATCAACACATGAAAGGCCATGTCAATTGCTATTGATATTTGTCAAAATCCTTCATTACAGCCCAAAAGAAAAATCTATTTATACAATTAGCATCACTTTAAGGGTACTAGCCTCAGAATCCCATATTCGAATTACTGAATCTTCACCAGCACTTATGACAGTCCTGTTCAGAGGCCCCCACACCGCTCTGTTAATCCTTCCTTGTGGCCCCTTGATAATTAGGACAGAGTCACCAGTCTCTGCAATTACCATAAAAAATAACTTAGCACTGGAAGTAAATTTGTGATCACAGGCAAAATCTAAAGCACAGCAATTTAGATGCACCAAACCAAAATGAGAAATATCAAAGCTTGCTTGCGACAATGACATCAGCCCATATATATGCATCAAAAGCATCTAGATGCCATAACTGGGGTCCCATGTACTCCATTCAATAGCCATAAGATCTTGTAAATCAAGATGCAGAACTGAGTTGAGCTCAACAGTAGAAACAACAAACTCAAATTATGATCACTTCAAATACGTTAAGAAAACCATTTGCTCTAGCCACAAAGCAAACATATTTCTGCAATTTAACCTTCAATGGAAAATTAATTCAAAAGGCACCAAGATCTGTCTCAATTGTAAATTTGCATCCAAACGCAATTTACTGAATCTATCTCATCATACAACACAATAATACTCAGACAAATAAAAGCAACTAGCTTCCATGCATATGGCTCACAAGAAAAGCAATCCATGCAAAAATATTGCATACGCAAAATCACTTACGGTCATCCACATCTCTGGCAATACGTTTGATGTGAATAGCAGATGACAAACCCATGAAAGGATCAGTGGTTATAACCACAAGCTTATCACCAACAGCAAAATCGACAGACCTTGCTGGCGAATCGAAATTAAATGTATACAATGGAGTTCCTGATTCGACATCCCATATCTTTGCAGTCTGGTCTGCGCTTCCTGTTATAAGCCTAGTGGAATCCCCTACAACAAACAAAAGACTATATATATGAATCGTCTTCTAAATCCAAAAGGCAGTTGCAAAGACGGCAACATGAGCTTATTCTACTATCCTTCGAATGGCATGCCACATATGAACACCTCCCAATTGAATTAAATTCCAACAAAAAGGTTAGCTAAACAGAGAGAAAAGGAAGCAATACTTGAGATATCGCAGGACCAAACAGCGCCATTATGGCCTCGGTATGTGCCAAGACGCTCTCCGTTGTCCGCGAACCAGACGGTTGGATTATGGTCTTTGGCGCAGGAGAAGAGCAGATCGCCATCTCGATTGTACTTGAGAAACGTAAGCGGCCTCTCGTGCCCTTTCATCAATATCGGCCTCATCTTTTCTAACCTCAGCAATGCAAAAATCACCGAGCTGCGACGAAAAATCTCCGGCGGCGGCGGCGGGGGCAGCAGGCAAAAACCCTTCTGACGAAACACGGATTAATATTTATACATTGGCCCAATAACTTTGGTTGCACCTAAACCGGACGGACACAAAATGTTCAATCGGGCCGGATGGGCCGGTCAGGGTCTAACTGACATTGAAGGTGGGATTGAATCCAAAACTATTGCGGGTTTTAAAAGTTTTAAGAGGATTGGCAAACAATTTTGGTAAAATTTCCAGTAAGGTTTTGAGACTCTAGCGTGTACTTTGAAAATTTCATACTCTATAACAATCGTTATAAAACTTTCTTTTACACCACAAAAAAATGTAAATTATGGGCAATTTTACCAACAATTTTTGCAAAAGTTTTTATTTAGTTTATTTGAATAATTTTTAACTGTTTTAGGTAATTTAAAGGGTATATTCATTCTTCATTTCGTAAGATTCTATTGGACTTTTAAATTTAAGTGTATTCGTACTTTTAAAAATTTTTTGAAATTTGGAAGTATTCAATCAAATTTTTAAGAGTCTATATATTCAATTCATACTTTTAAAAATCTTTTTAAATAGTGTTCAACAATCGTAAACTTTAAAAGCATGTAGATTTTACTAAATTTTAATGAAAAAATAATGAAAAGAAATTATATAGTATAAAATATTTACTGATCAGTAGAAATTTTTGATAAATTATTATTATTATTATTATTATTGTTATTATTATTAGCATTATTTTTATTATTAGAAGTGATAAATATTATGATAGTATTTATTAATATTATTGTAATGTTTTAATAAAATAATAATAATTCCAAAAATAAAATATACTTGAAAAATGATAATAATTTAAAAAAAAATAAAGTATAATAGCAAATTATATCAATTTTTTTGAATATATATATTTTTAATTGAAAATTTAATTGATTGAATGCAAAAATGTAATAAAACTATCATTAGAGAGAAAACTTATTTAGAAGATACCACATACATATCTGGAGAAGAAATTGTGGCAACATTCTTGATCATTGTAGGACACAACGATCGATATAATAATGTTCAACAAAGATTTAGTCGTTCAAATTTTGGTTCTAGTAGAAACTTCAACAAAAACTTTAAAGATGTTGAACACTATAGCACTGGAAATGATGGTTAAGCCATCTATAGGTCTTGCTAAAATTACAAGATTTAACCATTTTTTTTTAAAAGTATGAATCTTTTTAATAATATTATCTATAACCTAAATTTAATATTGTAATTTTTTTTTTATAAGTGTTCGCTATTTTAAAAGATTGCATCGAAGCTATCGATAGAATTCATATTCCGGCAATAGTAATGGGTCGTGAAGTAAGCAGTTATCGCAATCATCATGGTGTTTAATCACAAAATATTTTAGCCGCTTGCAACTTTGATTAGCAGTTTATATATGTGACCGAGAAGGTCAGCACATGACTCAGAACTTTTAAATGATGTATTATCAAGAAGAAATGGACTTCAAGTGTCTCAAGATAATATATTCTTTTATTATATTTATATTTCTTTTAAATAGTGACAAGCTAACTATTTTTTTAATATTGATTTTTAGGTAAATATTTTCTTGTGAATTGTGGATTTGCTAATCGGCGTTAATTTTTAGCTCAATTACGTGGTGTTCGATATCATTTAAAAGATTTTGTTGGTCAAGATAGTCATCCCAGAAATGCAAGTGAGCTATTCAATCTTCGTCCTGCATCATTAAGAAATATGATTGAGAGAAATTTTGATATTTTAAAATCGCCATTTGTAATTTTTAAAATGGCCCTCCATTCTCATTTCAAACACAAGCAGAGTTAGTGTTGGTTTGTGCTAGATTACATAATTTTCTTCGGAAAGAATACCGATCTGATGAATTTCCAGTCGGATATGAAGATCAATATTCTCTGCATCTTGACGTGGAAGATGAAAATTTAAATTGACTTTCTTAAAGTGAACTACAACAAAGAATGGAAGTTAATGTATGGAGAATGAGTATTGCTAATACTACGTGGGAAATGAGGTAGAGGTATAATGGTGATGAAAATCAAGATGACAAGAATAAAGATGAAAATAATGAATAATTTAATGTATTTTTTTACTATTGCATTTTTTGTATTTTTATTTCATTATTTGAAATTTTTTATTTACAAATGTGTTTTATATAAGTTTATACAAATTATATAAATTAATAAAAAAATTTTACAATCCTATGAAATCTATATAAATCCATAAATAATTCAATCAAATGTATAAAAATTAATTTAAATAAACAAATAAAATTCATCAGACTCTTGTAAATTTTCTAAATCTATATAAATCCATAAACTTTTTAAAATTCGATAAAATTCTATATAATCTCAAATGAATACACGCTAAGTGTTTGGTAACTTAGTTTTTTAAATAAACTTATTAGATGTAAAAAATTAATTTTTGAAAAGTTATGTAAGCCAACTATTCACAATAATTTTTTCACTTTAATTTGTTTTATTCTTTATATGCTTTTATTAAATTATCATTTATTGTACACACATATAAAATATTTTATATTTCAATATTTATTTGTACAATATATAAATTTATCTAAACTTGAAACAAAATAAAAAAATATATATATAAATCACTCTTGTTGCGTAGTCTTTAAAGACATTAATAATTTATATACTATATAATTTTATATTTAAAAATAATAGAGAATAAATTTATTAAAAATTATAAATATAATAAAATAATATATTAATTAATAATTAATATAATAAATATATATACAAATATTTTTTTATTTTATATTTTACAATATTCTCAATATAAAAAAAAAATTATTTATATTTTACAATAAAAATAATTTTTTCTCAAATCTAAAAATAATAAAAATAAATATTTGATAACACTTTTACAATTTAAAATAATTAATAACAAAAGTTCTTAAATTTTTTAAATTCGAAACAACATAATTGAATATTTTTTAAAAAAATTATAAATTCTTAATTGTCATTTTACATATAAACTACTAATATTAAACTCTTGTGTTACCAAATATTATAATACAAACACCTAATTGAATCAGCTAATTAAACTTGCTAATTGACTTAACTTACTGTTAATAACTAATTATTGAATCAACTATCAACTAATTGACAAACGCACCCTTAATCAATCCAAAGTAAATTGCGAGTTTGATCAAGAACTCTTTTGAACTTGATCTCGTTCTAAAATTTGTAATATTAATAAATTACAATATTATATACTTATAAAATTATTCATATTATATTTTTCAATAATAATCATAATAAAAAATCACATACTCAGGCCCAAAAACACGGTCCAATTAATTCCAAAAAAATCCAAATAGACTCAAATGATGAGATATATCCAAAATTTGGTTAAAAATTTATTAACTCATGGTCGAGGAAAATTAGGGGAGTGATGAAAGTGGAAAATGAAAAGTGTTTACAATTTAGGGATATAAATTGAGAAAAAAAAAAAAGAAAAAAAGATGAGGACAACATAGATTCAATCATAGTTATGCTATTTATTCTTTTTTTAATTTTTTTCTCTTATTTTTCATCATTTTTTGTTGCATTATTTTCTATTGCTATTGTCGATTTATGTTCTTATGTTTTCTAATTTGTTGAATTAAAATTTCAGATTTATTTGGCATAAATTTTCACTCATCCATTCCAGCTTGGATTGAGTTTTTATCGTACTAGCTTAGTTCCCTATCAATTTATCGCAATAATTTCCATCCAGATCTATTACATGTTGACTTTTTATTGTGACACCAAACCTGAATCGTTTCTTGAGGAGGTCGGGGAACTTGATTAATGTTGATTTCGACTTGTCTAAATTTGTTAGGGTGTCTGATAGATTTTTTGGCACATCTGGTGGGACTCCAACAAAATTGCAAATTACTTTCACCAAAAAATTCCACTATGTCAAAAAACTAATGGATCGTTGGAAAACATTAGCGCAATCTGCTGCTAAAAGGTCTAAGTGACAAATCATCTGCAACGCCCGACGAGAAGATAGAATGGTCATGCTGGTAGCGAGTGTCCTCTAGGATCAGATTTAGGCGAAGATTCAAGCCTCACTCCAAAAAACAGTGCTGCAGCTTTCCCAATATCTTACAACCATCCTGAAGCCCACTATCCGTAATACGATCACATGGATGAAGAAAGAGGAAGCTCGTAAGGGAAAATCGACAATGATCAGCCCCGAACATCTTCAATCCAACCTTTTGTTGAGGATTCCACGAGAGGCCATGGCATATTCGTTATCCATCCCGCTCCAATATGATCATGTGATCATATTAGGCAAGAAAATCGGACCTGGAACTTTCTTGGTTAACGCCACGAAGTCAGAAGAATCCAAGCCATCCTCAGGGCAGGTCCCTTTTAGGCCGCCCCCAAGCTCCGGAGTTGTAGGGAGCTTTGGATGTGCACCATCTTTGTCAAAATGGTATACGAACCCATTGTTCAGTGGAGTAGTTTCCCACATGTCAACTATCAAATTGCATACGCAAAGGAGTGTGACAACGGCGCAAAGAACTGATGCATGGAGGACTTGGCTATCAGCAGCTCACGGGCCATTCCTCATCCCACCAACTTTGGGGATGACCTAGAGATCAGCACTACCAGCTCCATGAATGATTTGGGGGACGGCTCCGATAGCTCTAGCAGTGACTAGGGGTGCATCTCCGCCAGCACCATCTCCAGCTATGGGGCAAAGGACCAATCATGAAAGAAGTTTTCCCACAGCTTCCGGGCAATATCAAGCTTACGGATCTCCAGCCCAAGTAGATCCAATATATTTTGGAAATTTCCATACATTGCCGGCACCATTGTTAAAGGGACCCAACAAAGGGAACCGAGTGTGATTTTTGCCACAAGGATCGGTTCACCAAACTTGTCCATAGTCCGCCCCGCGCCCTCAATTAGGTTCCAAACAACCAGGGGCAATTTGAGGTAGCCCCACAACCAGGTCCTTTTGTCTACCCTTAGGCAATTGAGAAGACTGTCCGGAAGTTGTACAGTGATCCTATCCGGTTGTCAGCAAGATCTCACTACAAAAGGCTATTTCCAGATAAGATTACCATAGATCATCCGCTTCCCCCAAAAGCCTAGATTTTGGAGTTCACACTTTTTCGGATGAGGACTCACGCTCAACCATTGACATATTACCCAGTTAACAACAACACAATATGGATACAAGTTCGGAAATAATAATTGGTACAAACTTCAGTTATTTTCACTGTATTTAACTGGACCAGCCTTCACATCATATGTCTCTTAACCTCAAAATTCGCTCCAAATATGGGTGGATATGGAAATAGTGCTTTGTTAATAGTTTTACAATCCATTGCCAAAGGTTACAGTGTCCGACCTCACCAATTTACGCCAAAAAAATGATGAATAAGTGGAACAGTTCCTCAAATATTTCCGGAGGGCCGAGGGCCGCTACAAAGTGCGAATGCCAGAGAGTCAAGTGGTTAACATAACAATCGAAAATATGAATCACCAGCTCCAGGAGAATCTAGCCCGTAAAGAATATCAAGACGTTTGACAGCTTACTTCCAACGCTGTCAAGGAGGAATAATTCCTCAAAAACGCTCAGGCAGCCGGAACCAAGGGTTGCATGATGAATCTTGATAACACTGAATTCTAGCATGTTCTTCTGATGATTTTTATAACCATTTATTATGATTTCTGATTATATGTATTTAATAAAGTCAAAATATCTTGGAAATTTCTTTTAATCCTTTTTTCTATCATTCGATGTCTTGGTATCTTAAGTATCTGAAAAGAGAAAAATGGCTTCGCGTGGATAGTATCTGGCAATGTGACGTGATCTTATGTCGCATTGTCAGATCACAAGTTTAATCGCGGTTTAAAGTTGAGATAGTGTTGAGATTAAGAATAGAAGAAAGAAAGAGTTCAAAGTGAGTATGAAGAATAGTATGATCCATATGAAAATGAATCTAGACACTTGAAATTAGCATCTGTTGGATTGGACGGCTGAGACGCGTTGTACCAGTTGGAAAAGTGTAATCGACATCCTTCTAAAAGCTCTACTCCATGCTTACAAATAGGGGTCAAGTCGAGCTCATTTGTAACAATTTATTCTAAGAAAACACAATCATTTTAGTAAGAGCTGTAGTTGTAAAGAGCTCTAGAAGTCTAGTTTGGGTGTTTAATTCATAATGTAAAATGAACTTCAAGTTCTAGTTAATGCAATATTATGTTTCTTCATATCATTAACATTCATGAATGACACTAGCATAAGAGTACGATATTGCGACGTACTGTAATGCCCTGATTTCAGAGTGTATAAGATAATATTATTATAGCAAATAAATATTTTTATAATATTTTGAGATCAAGAAATTAATATTTTGGATTAAATTTTATTCTTATTTTATATATTGATTATGATTGAAAAAGTTGTTAAAAGGATAAATATCGATAAAAATAAAAATAAATATAAATTATATTATATATCATATAATATAATAATAAGAAAGGAAATAAAAATGGTGATGATGATAATTGTTGATAATAATACAAATAATAATAACGTTTAATAATAATAATAATAATAATAATAATAATAATAATAATATAATATAAATATATATGTTAAGAAAAAACAAACAACCCATTTACAAAGGAAGACATAATAATAAGAAAGGAAATAAAAATGGTGATGATGATAATTGTTGATAATAATACAAATAATAATAACGTTTAATAATAATAATAATATAATATAAATATATATGTTAAGAAAAAACAAACAACCCATTTACAAAGGAAGACAGAAGCAGAGAATAAATGTCCAGGAGAAAAGTGAGAAGAAGAAATAACAAAGAAAAAAAAAAGGGAAAAAGATTTAGCCGTGTAATTTTGATTCTAACTTCGGTATTATATTTTTTGCTATACGTAGAGTTTAATTATAAATTTTAATATGAATTTGGATATTGGGATATTAAATTATAAATTCTTTGGAAATTCATAACTAGCTATTTGGCTATTTTATCGATGAATTTCTTTAAGTAATAGGCTATTTGTAGCCCTAGCAATATATTTTAAGAATTTTGTATCGATCCAAGTCGAATTGAAAATGGCAGTTTATTGCACCTACCTGTTTGTTCATATCTTTAAGAAATTTTATTTAATAATTGAGTGATATAAATATTATGAGGTATAAGAGTTTCATAGCTAGAATATCAAATTATACTAAATGTAAAAGATTGAAGCCCGATGAGCTAATTATAGAAATTAACTTCTGAATAAGCAGGTAGCTCATATGAATAAGCATATAGCTTATCTGATTTGAGTAAATAATGTGGCAGATGTATATTAGAGGAGATTTGGATGAGATCGCAAAAGTCAGAGAGTGTCGATAAGAGGCAAGCAGTAGATAATTAAATCTAATTTTAAGGAATTACGTATGCATGTTGCATGCAATTACGATTATATGTTAATGTGCTATTATGTGGATCATTTTATCTGTTCATGTATACATATATCTATATATGTGTGCGTATGCATGTGTGAAACTTTTGAAAAGTAGGATAGGTGAGGTATCTCAGCAGCCATTTTGGTAAATTCACTTATTTGACATACTGCACACATATTTCACGGTTTATCGGTTATACTTTATGGATCTAGTATTCAGTTGCCATGTGCGGTAGTGCTAGGCGAGGGCATCATCTGGAGTTAGGATATTCGACCCCGATGTACCGTAACACATTGGCAATAGTGGACGATAGTAGTCGGACAACTGGATGACTTAGTCGTACGGTCATTCAGGGATTAGACCCATTGTAGTTGAAACGTATTTGGTCTAATCATTCGTGTTAGGTTTTGTTTCACTCATTAGACTAGCTACTAGTGAGGTCTACCAGTAGTTTATGATCATATGCCAAACTCCAAATATGATCTCGTTTGGCTGTGCGAGAAGGAGTAAAATTTTTGGATTTCCCTTGGGTGATTCCAGGTTGCACGTATTCTACATCATTACATGGGATAGAGCTAGACATGAGGGTTCTATCTTCACTATCACAGACTATAGGGTGCCTTGTGGTTAATGGAGACAACGTTCGACTATCCATGTATTGATTGTGGGAGTTGTATGGTGGGTATATGGAAGTGACCGGATGACTGTTATATTATTATGGGTTTATCAAGTCCTTCCTTGAACCGAGGATTTTCCGGCTATTTATTCATAATGGTCTAGTGAGCTTGTTATTATAGAGCCGATGTTATTTCGGCTACTCACTTAGACAGATGTAGTGAGTCTATTATTATAGAGCCAAGGTTATTTCAGTTGCCCACTTCGGCAGATGTATATATATATGTGCATGTGCATGGTTGTTGAGTTTGATATCTTTGTTGCATCATTTCACTATTTTCATGGCATGACACGTATTTTGTGATTGACAGAGATTAAATTTTATTTTAAAAAGTATGACATGACATATTTCATGTTAGTTCTTAAAATAGATTTAATTCTAGACTACTTTTAAGAAAACTAATTAGTTCAAATATGCATGGCACCTTCGGGACCAGGGACGTCTCGGGATATAGAAAGACGGGCTAATTTATTATATGTAAATTTTTAACCGAAAAAACCTCTTATTTAGGAGCGTATTTTTATAAATATTCATAAATCAGATTGCATTAAATAATAATATGCTTTTATAGTTAGTTTTAGCCTTAACACTGTATTATAGGGCCCGAAGTAGGAGGTGACGGCCTTATGATGCAGTGTGGTGATAGCATTTTCACTATGAGCCAACTGGGGATGTTACAGTGACGAACTTAAATATTGGTTAAGAATGAATATAAGTCACTTAATTAAATTTATTTAGGTTTGAATCTCTTTCAATTATCCTTTTCTTAGTTTATTGGTTTTGTTTAGTCAGTTCATTATTTTTTATTTTCTTAGATTCATTTAGTTAGTTCTTTTCTTGCTTTATTAGCTCTATTTAGTTAGTTTATTCTATTTTTATCTTGTGTAGTTCATCAATTCGCTCTATGACGAAGGATTAGTTCAAAGCATATGTGTGAGTAGCTCTTTAAATACAAAACTATTGATTGAAAGCTCTACCATCAAAGGCCAGATGGAACGCTGGCCTAATTATTGGGAAAATATAATGCCATAATTGTGATCACGAAGATACATAAAGGCATCAGAGGTGCCCATAGGGCCGGCCCAACCATGCGGATAATCCTCCATTATGGGAATTGCGGGCCTAAGATCTCCCAAGACTATGTGGACTTCGCCTGAGGATGTCCCTCTTGTCAATGCCACGGTCCTCTACGGTGAGTCACAATCGAAGAGTTGTATTCTATTGTCAAAATTGTGACCCTTCAGAGGATGGACGATAAATATCATTGGTAAAATCTATCTTTTGTCATCCAAGAGGCAGGCTCTTATTTTTATGCCAATCGACTATTTCAAAAAGTGGGTGGAAGCTGGTCCTATTCGGCCAGGTGCCATAAAACCATATCATCCATTTTATTAAAAAATAATATTAGCCATCGGTTTGGTATCCTTAGGACAATTATGACCAATCAAGAGACCATATTTACAAGCATCAAGGTCAAAGCTTTCACACCAATACAAAATTAAACTGGTACATTCCCCTCTTATTACCTTCAGGCTAACATACTACCCAAGGCAACGAACAAAACTATAATTTCGATAATAAGAAGGCATTGAAGGATAACCTGAGGGGATGACATGATACTTTGGAGGAGGCACTATGGGCTTATTAAAATTTCAAATCCTCCATAACCAATAGCACCCAGTACAAGTTCATTTGTGAACAAGATTCTATATTGACATTGGAAATTATGGTACCCTACTTTAGGATTTTGTAATGAAATGAGATGTCAATAGATGAACACAATCAGGTGCTGCTCTAGGAACTTAATTCCCTATAAGAGAAATGATTGCAAACTTTGGAATAAATCTGCCTTTAAATGAAGACCAAGAGAACATTTCATCAACATGTGCGGCCACAAGCATTCCAAGAAGGCAATATGGTTTAGAATGAGGTGCTCCCGAAAGGCCCCAAAGATCCAAGGTTTGAAAAGTGGTCCCCCAATTGGAAATGACAATATATCATTTCGGCTAAGTCATCAAGCGGTGCCTACAAACTAATAAAACTCGAAGGGGAGGAGTTGAAAATATTTATAACAAAAAAAATCTAAAATAATTCTACCCATCTATGTGGGAGCTGAGAAATGACTCAGGACATCAGAAAAAGGAAACAAAGCTGCAATGCGTGTTCTTAACACTAACTGATCACTATCCAAAATTCCGCATGAGGCCTAATGAAATTTTTATGGATTAGGGGAAACTTGACCTGTTGGTCCCAAAAGAAATTATAGAAGATTCGAAAACAACCCTGCTCTAATGGCTATTCATGGCAGCGTCAAAGTCAGGTTCAATTTGAAAGAAACTCATGTAAAATAAGCCCACAAATATAGGCATCAAAATAATTCATTCATTCATGCGTCAGTAACACCCAAAAGAAAAAAAATAAACGAAAGCAGCTCCAAAGGCCAACACTAACCCAATTCGTATGTTCAGAATAAGTCAAAAGAGGATGCACATGATATAAAACCTAAATAAAAACATAAATTCATGAAGTTGATAGATCGTTAGGAGACCCATCCCGGGCGATGCAAATATCCATCGATGAGTCATCATTATCAAATAATGCTCTCACTTCTTCTAGTGCTACTTTGGATAGCCCAGTCAGAGCTGAGGCTGGTTGGCTAAGGATGACAACATGATCAGGCTTGAAGGCATCCCCGTTAGAAGTTTAGGATCAATAGATATATCCGGAGAAACTGGCCGCAGAGCGGTCCATTTCGATATAATGTTCATCTACGTTCCTCAGATCTTATCCAAACTTTGTTCGGCTTTATCATAATTCTACTGAAACATTAACTTCTGATCGTGGAGCTCAGATAAGGGAAAATCAAGCACGCAAGTGTGACCCTACAGCTCCATCCGATAGGCAACTCGACTAGCCAAGTTATAGACAATCGTTCTTGAATCAGGTCCAATTCAACCTTAAGAATGATTTCCTCTTGGCGAATACCCTCTATGTATGTTGTCTCTTCCTCCGCCTTGCGTTGCTTCTTATTGTAGGCGCACGTACACTTTTTGTTTGTTCTTCAGTGAGGTGAACTCGACAAACTTGTGTCTATCGGCATCCTACAGAGTTTGGTACAGTTTCACACGCCCAAATGTATCCCCTAACCAATCAGTCAAAGCTCAAGATGGGTTCTCTACCCCAAATCCGGAGCTAACAATCTGGTCACATCCAGAGCCGTAAGCTGCATCAACTCAAAAAGCTCTGGGCTGCCTGGCAATGAGGATGAGTACCTTCCAAACAAGATCCAACCTAAGTCTGTAGAAGGGCACCTCGGTGACGTATGAGGAGATGAAGTGGGGTAGCCTTTGGAGAAGTAGTCTTCAATCTCTGCCGGGACAGTCACTAAAGTAGACGGGATGGTGATATTTCTAGTGAAAGAGATTAGTGAATCCCAACGGTATAAAAAGTCCATATGGACTCTTGAATCAGAAAGAAACATTCGGTCTAAAAAATGTTGGTGAAGCTTCGGTAGCTTCTGGAAGTGGAGTTCCTATTAGACCTCGGCCCAAAGTGGAAGCAACCTTCTCGATCGTAACTTGCTCAAAAACAATCTTGTCAAAGGAGTTCACTGTAAATTCTTATTGACCGTGTTTGAGCATTTCGAGTCCAATAAAGTATGAGACTTGAAATGCTTCTTACTTTTGGCCAACTTGGATTTTGGGATGGATGTGGGAATGGCCAATCTAGTTGATCTCCTTGTTCCTGAAGAGGTGGGAAAAATGAAAGATTTTTGGGAACTTTTTTTCTTTGCAGGAGCCGAATATGCAAAGCCAATAACACGAAGAACATAAAATGCTTGCAAAAACAGGTAAATTATCTATGTATCGAAATCGGGTAGCTTGTGCACTACGTCAACCTCCACCAAGGCCGAGTTAAGGCAGCCTCATCCCCTGAATGCTCGTCCACAAGTCCTACGAGAGAACATTGCAATTCCTCAAAGTCTACTAGCACCTGGAGCTCTCTCCACCACTAGTTGAAAGTGGTAACTATCTTGGGGTCAAAAACATAGAATTAGTATAATGGCGTATTTGCTTGGCACACGTATATTTTCCAGGCCTTTATGTTATTTTTAGTGATACTATCAGATAGATTGAAGGGCGGGAACATAAAGAAACCGAAGGATGGCACTTCTTAGACTAGACGAACCGTCGAGCACAAAATTGGGACTTATACACCTTCCCAAATAATAAGTTATACCTTAAGCCGATGCCCAAACCACTAAATAACACCCGGGCTGAAAGGCATTTCCACTAAAAGTATAAGTAATTGGTGACTCAGGAAGGGGCATCACAACCACCATCAGAAAGGACAACTTAAGTGGGGACATGGGTGCAGTTGGTAAAGGTCGGAACTTATTGAAACGACGCTCCATCTCATGTAGCAGAGTCAATTCGAGGCTAGGATTTCAAGGAATTGAGTCAAAATCAATTGCCAAATCAAACAAGTTAGGAAAGTAGAGCCGAACCCACAAGATATCTCAAGACAAAGAGCTAGCCATCTTCAATAGGATATTGTTAATGCCATGGTATAAAATATGTAAGAAAGAGTTGACCATCTTCAATAGAGCATCATTAATGTCATACCAGAGATAATAGCATTGATGACTTGCTCCGCCATCGAAAGAAATCCATTCGATGTAAAGCAAGCAAAATATTTATTGAACCTGTAAAATAAAAGGGCAATGTTCTTTTCCAAAGGGCCAGGTTCACCTGATAAAATGTTCGATTTTAAAAATTCTTCTAATTGGTATTTCTATCATAGGTCGAAGGTAGAGAAAAAAGATTGAATACATAAGAAAGTAATGTGGGGACTCCAAAATTGTAAGAATGCCTTAGTCACAATTTTCTATTGGGAACAATCTCCTTACTTAACATCAACATGTTGTAAATCCCCTAATATCCCCAAGTCTTACAAAAAACGGGCTCTAATCTTCTAGTCCAAAAGCTAAAATCGCTGATGTCTTTGGGAAAAAGTTATAATCGGGAAGGGGAACGGTTAGATCTAAACCAAGATTAGGCCAAGAAAGTGTTACATTGACCAAAATCCTTTTCGGAAACTGTGGGGTGGCATCATCACCGAGCAACTTCTGGACTACGAAAGGAAGAGATACGGCCAATGAACGCTCCAACCGCAACACCAGTTGCTTGTCCACAATTGATGAACCCGAGCGAGCCTTGCTTTCGGATAGGCAAAAAGGTTTATGAAAGGAACCACATGACATTGTCGAAAATCAAAAGAAAATAGGCTGAAATTGCATTTTAGTTGACAGATTCAAAGCACGTGCTACAGTTTGGAGAGTCACTAGAGATGCCGAAGTGAAAACAAAAGGCAAAATCAATTTTGTTAGGGGAGAAAGACTTAAGGATATTTTTCATCACATGAGGAACAGAGGGGAAGAGAGAGAAAGAGAGATGTGGCTGCTTGTTGAAGAACAACAAAATTGTGATCAAATACTTTTGAAAATTATCTATGTGAACACACCCTGAGATATTTTTTTGGATTTTTTTAAAAAAAATATCTGGACTGCAAGTTAATTTTTGCTCAAGTATTTTTGTAAACTATTTTCTTCCCAACAAAAGTAATTCTCCATAGATCTGGCCTAAGAAGCACTGTCTAGATTAGGGATGGTATACCATACCGTACCGAATTTATTGAATCATACCGTATACCATACCGAACCTATCGGTATGTTAAAAAACATACTAGTATCACACCGAAACATAACGGTAAACCGAAAGTTTCGGTACAGTACCGGTATATACCGATTGTACCAAAATTTTAAAATTTCGGTACGATACCGGTATATACCGTTTATACCGAAATTTGCTTATAAATATAGAAACACAAAATCTTAAAACAGAATTAGTAGACATACAAAATAAGAACAATTAGATGATACAACAACACCACTATATTTTTAAAACACAATTAACAATCAAACAAGGATAATTATCAAAATACCATACACAACTCAGTAGCAGCAAGCCAGCAACAAACATTCTCTAAAAGCAAAATCAGTTTATAACATACAACAAACAATATATATATATATATTGCCTTAAAAACAGTTGCGGACAACACTACACCTTAAAACACAATTAAGAAGCATTCAAAGATAATTAATCAAATAGCAAAACAACATCAACGGTAAACACACGTCCTCTTAAAACATAATTAGTTTACGCCACCCAACAATATTCACCAACACACATTATGTCTTAAAAAATAATTAGCACCCACTCCATTCCATAATCCATACTACAATTCCGGCTCCGGTTGTTTCAATTGATCCAAACTACTTCCTTTCTATCATGGTCACTGCCCACACGGCCACACATATCAACAATGCTAAAGTTTTTAACTGCCACATATTAAAACATTTCAAGAAGTTGAATACATAAAAATTACAAAACTTACAAATTTATTAGAGAGACAATTTTTATGTAGTTGGGATCTGGTCTTGAATATCTTTTGCACCTGTAAAAAAATATAAATTTATTAATATATTTTACAAATATAAATAATATAAAATTAAAATTACTTAAACATAATAATAATAATAGTAATAATAATAATAATAATAATAATAATAATAATAATAATAATAATAATAATAAAATCCCTTACCCATCTCAATTTCTTCAATTTCTTTGTAAAATTCTAGATTATCATCGGTTGGATCCTTAAAGTTCATCTCATCAGCTTTCAACCAATCACTAGTGCACACCAATTCTTATACCATTTTAGAAATTAAATTACTTCTAAAAGAATCCACAACTCGTTTTCCCAAACTAAAAGCGGACTCACTAGCCACCATTGAACTTGAAATTGCAAAAATATCTTTTGCTACCATTGAAAGAGCAAGATACTTAGTTTCACTTTCCTTCGACCACTCCAAAATATTGAAAGATGGATTAGACCATTTATCAATATCATCTGCTAGATATTTATCTTCATTCGAGATCTCTTCAAGATGATCTTCTTCATTTTGTGCATTCACACATTCAAACAATTCATCACAAAGACCACCGCCACCGCCACTGCCGCTAAAACCATCTCAACTACTACACTCTATCTCCATATTTTGTCCTCCCACACTCGAGGTTTCATTCATTCCCTTATACTATGTCCACAAAATCACCAAATTCTTTTAACTGTATTAATCACTTCTTGGATCTTTTCAAAGATTCTCTCAAAATTTTGATGCTCGCTTTGATCACCTGAAGCTTGTTTCTTGGGTCCAAAACATTGGCAACGAAATTCAAAGGATTCATGCTATCCCAACTTCCTCAATACTTATCAAATTTCAGTTTCATTGCACTTGCAACCTTTCTAAGGGTTGGAACGAAAAGACCATTGCACATTTTTTCAATTTCAATATGGAGTGCAATCAATGATTGATATATCAATTGAGAAGTGAGAGTTTTTTATACACTTAATTCTAAAGTAGCATTGTAGAGCTTCTACATAAAGTGTATAAAGGCTTTCGCATTCTCCCAATCCTTCTCATTTGGTGGCCCTACCCTTTCTTTACCTTTTTCACTCTTTTCAGAAAAATAGTTCATAAAAGGCACCCATTTTTCAGCCATCCTCTCAAACATCCTACGATACTTCAATGCAACATCAAGCATTTTATAAGTAGCATTTCATCTGGTTTTCACATCCATAGGCACTATTGATGTACTAGCAAACATTCCTGATGGACTTAATTGATGCATCAAGTTTTTTCAAACCATCCTTAACAATGAAGTTAAGAATATGACATGAACACCTCAAATATAAATATTTTTCTTCAAACATCAACATATTTTCCATTTTCATTCTTCTTTTCAAATAATCAATGGTGGTGTTATTAGAAGATGCATTGTCAACTACAACTGAAAAAAAAAAAAAAAAAAAATTCTATCCCCTACTCTCTTAAGCAAACTTCAACCATTCTACCAATTTCTTCCCCATAATGACAATTAATTTTTGTAAAACTAATTATACTCTTATGCAATTTTCATTCTCTATCTATAAAATGAATTGTGATTACCATATAATTTATATTCTAAATAAATGTCCAAGTTTCAGTAGTGATGCTCGCTATTAGACCATTGATTGTAAGTTTCATCTTAGCTTTATTCTCTAAGAATAAGTCATAAACCATACATGCAACCTTTCATCGATTAGGGAGTCTGAATCTTGGTTGAAATTCATGCACAAATATCATAAACCCCTTCCCTTCAACCGCTTGAAATGACACTTCATTGCTAATCACATACTCAACGAGCTTTAAAGCACACCTATTTTGCAATAATAAAAAAAGGTTACTATTTACAATAAAAAGACTCAATATTAAAAAAAAAACTATTTGCAATAAGAAATAGAAAAATGTTTAATGCACACCTTTTTTGATTGAACCAATGTGAAATCAATGAACTTCCTTATCCCACTCATAGAGACTCATTCGTCAAAACACATTGTTTTTCTTCCTTTCTAGCTCTTTCGTATAGCGGACTTAATTTACAAATTTTTACCAAATGATTTTTCAGTCCACTTGTACCTCCATAAGTAATAGGAATCTCAACTTTGCAATAATTGCACGTCCTGATTGATTGCTTGTTTCCATCACTTGATGTTCGAACTCTTTTTTCACAATGCAACCAATATTGACTTATTTGTTTAGGAGCTACATGAGGCTTTGTTAAATCTTATCTTTCTCGTTTATGACTGGAATACTCATCAGGTATCTCACTAGTTGGAGTGGGAAATGAACCTGAAGATTCAGACTCCATCTTAAAAGAAAAAATAATAACAAAAAAAGTTGACAAGTATTGCAACTAATAAGAACTGAAACTAGCAAAATACTCATAAGTCATAACATACTGCAGTTATAATTTTTCATTGATATGAAAATTTTGAATTTTGACAGCATAGAAATTCATTAAGCTAAACTACTGCATCTAGGCTACATATAATATATATATGTATATTGTATCCAAGAGCACAACATAAGCCATAACATTCTGAAATTGGAATTACAAATTTCATCCATGTTAAAAAACCAGGAACTTCTTCTTCAAAACTTACTTCAACACATACTCACCCACTCACTCACTCACTTACTATATTATATTTGCCCATATATATATATATATATAAAGTTATATCCATTAATTCTCCTCATTAACCAAAACAAATTATATTACTGCGTAACTACTACTAACCAAGAAGACAATAAAATATAGAAAAATATAAATAAAATGAAAAATAAAATAAATACAATAAAAGAAAAAAAAATAAGAAACACAAATCAACAAAAAAAAGAGATTGAAAAATAAAATTGTGCTGAAACTTTGGTCTTGGGAGGAATTATTTAAACTTGCAGTCTTCTTTGCATCAATGGTGAGAACGTTGGAGGAATGAGAAAAATATTTTTGTAAGAGAGACAATGAGAGAGTACGGGACAATAGGAGAAGCTTACGACCTGCGAGCGTTGGGGAGAGCAAGATATAAGACTAAGATTGTAGTGCGACATGGTGAAATAATTTTAATAAAAAACCTTCGGTACGGTATAAATACCGAAATACCGAAATACCGTAACTTTCTAAAATTGATACCGATACCGTACCAAAAAATTCGGTATACCAAAAGTTTTGGAAAATTTGGTATTTTTCGGTACGGTAAGTCGGTATACCGATTCTTTTAGTAAATTTATTCATCCCTAGTCCAGATTAGCCTCAAGAAACCCAAGACTGATCCAAATGATGAGATACACCCAAGATTTGATAAAAAATTATCCATTCACGGTTGCGAGAAGGTTTAAGAAAAATTAGGGGAGTGACCCCTCATGAGGTGAAAGTGGAAAAGGTGAAAAAAAAATCTAAAATTTAGGAATATAATTGAGAGGAAAAAAATTAGGGGCAATAGAGTTCCAAACCAGATTTCAGGCCATTTATCTTTTTTCTTTTTTTTTTTTCTCATTTTCATCATTTTTTGTTGGATAATTTTCTACTGCTATTGCTGATTTTCGTTCATATGTTTTCTACTTAGTTGACTTAAAATTTTAGATTTATTTGGCATAAGTTTTCACTCATCCATTCCAGCTTGGACTGAGTTTTTGTCGCACTAGTTCAGTTCCATATTAGTTTATCGCAAAAGTTTTTATCCGAATCTGTTACATGTTGATTTTTTTATTTGAGATCAAACCTGCATTATTTCTTGATGAGATTGGGATATCCAATAGAGGTCGATTTCAAAAGCCCTAAATCCATTGCACCGTCATCAATGGGGTCGGACCTGGTCAGGCCAAGCTTAAAGGTTGGACACGAAGGTTCGGGTGTAAAGGTCGGACAATGGGGTCGGACATGGTCGAGCCCAGCTTAGAGGTCGGGCGCAATCAGTTTTGAATTTGAAAGTCGGGTATGATTAGGTCTGGTATGGAGATAAGGCAAGATAAGGTCGGGCGTAATAAGGTCGGCTAGTGAAGTAGCTAATCTGCAGGTCGGGTGAGAAAGCAGATTCTGATAGTGGAGGGTGGTTTCAACTGACGAACAGTTTTTGAAGGTCGGACGTGGTAGGACGGTTGACACACGTATCAATAGAAGAGAACTTTTGGGGTGGTTAACAGCGGTGATGGTAACCGACCAGATAGCGGTTCGAACCGTTTCTTCAAGGGGGTTATTTAATGATCTGGTGCTGTTCGAACAAAGGCATCTTCAATCGACAAAAAATTCAAGAGAATTGCTTTTGGGGATCACCACTTTATTTTCCAGTCTTTATTTTTATTTTTCCTATTTTATTTTATGTATTCTACAGTATTTAGAGATCCCTAATCTCAGGCACTCATCTATCAAATTTGAAGATATTTCTCTTTTTTCGAATTTTACTTTTTATTGTTGAAAAAATACATCAACAATTTGGCGACCACAGTGGGAGAAAGGCAAGATTGCAGATCCTACATCAACGGAGAGTTTCATACGATTAAGGTCCGGCCGAATAGTCGGAAGGATCCACATGGCAGGCTCACAGCCACAAGCATCATCTGTACCAGTGGGAGAAACAGTCTCACCACCTGTCATGCCAAATACAGGGGAAATACCACAGGCACCTGCCGACTGGGTTTCTTATGTTCAGCAATTGAACAATCAACATAATTTGGCCATGCAGAATATGTTGCGGGAGCAACAAAACCTTATGCAAAATACGCTAAATCAGGCGTTATCAAGGGTTACTCTGCAACCTATACAGACGCCACCAGAATTATCACCATCCAGATTACAGACAAATTTTGCGGGGCCCTCTTATGTGGATAGCACTTTTCGAAGTGCTACTGCCCCTAGGGTTGACAGGGGGAAGACTCCTCTTACATACCCAAATAATATTCCGCTGGGTGTTAGGACCGAACCAACCGACCCCAGAGAGGAAAGAATGGGAGGATAGGCTTACAATCCCATTCTTGTATTGGATCCTGTCCCACCCAGGGTAGATCTGGAAGACATTGCTCAGGTCTTGAGAGTACATTTTGGAATGAACCCTCAGACGGTCAACAGACCTGCATACCAGAGGCCATTCCCAGAGAGAATCATCAATGAGCACCCGCTTCCAAGGAATTACAGACCACCCGATTTTCATTCGTTTTCAGGAGAAGATGGAGCATCAACCATTGAGCATGTGGGACGCTTCACGGCTCAACTAGGGGAAGTGGGCAATAATTCGTTCTACAAATTACAGTTGTTCAGATTATCACTCACAAGAACCGCTTTTTCGTGGTTCGCTAATCTGCCCCCAGGACAGCTGCAAACGTGGGAAGGTCTGGAGGCTGCATTCCATGCAAGATTTGTTAATCCGCTCCCAACAGTCTCACTGACTGTTCTTTTAGAGATCCGGAAGATGCCAAAAGAGACTGCGCATCAATTTATCGAGCGGATACGTCTAATGAAGGGACGGTGCCCGACAATCATCGAAGAAAGCGAGATGACCAATTTAGTGGTCAGGAATATGCATTCCAGACTACGGGATGCACTAACAGCCCATGATATTCAGGATCTGGCCATTCTGGCTTCCAAATCAGGGAGATTAGAATCTCTTTTTAGAGAAAAGGATCATAGTTTCCGTCGGAATAGGGTCCAACAGATGGCTAGTGTCGATACAGAAATGTATGCTCCAGATGACGATCAGAGAAGCATCGTTGAGGAAATGGCGGCTGAAATTGTGAGCGGCAAACCATACGTGTGTTCCAAACTAAAGCCCCTTCCGGGAACTGAAGAGAAGGAACAGCCAACATTCGATGCGTCTAAGGCGGACGAAATTTTCGATATCCTGTTAGCAGACGGGCAGATTCGCATTCCGAAAGGGCAACGTTTAGCAACGAAGGAAGAGATAAAAGGGAGGCCATACTGTAAGTGGCATAATTCTTTTACGCATTACACTAATCAATGTACACATTTTCGAAAGGAAATACAGAAAGCTATCAAGGCAGGGAGATTCAAGTATGTAACAATGGGAGTGGAACATCAACCATTCCCAAAAGTGACTACTGCTGTGATCTCTCTGCGTCCTTCACAAGATGCGCAAAGTGAAGATGAAGAGAAAACCAAGGGAAAGGAACGCAAGCCCAAAGAGCAGGAACATGATCAGGAAGTGAAGTTCAAAGTTTGTGAAACCAGAGTGACGGAGAAATGGGACAGAGAAGATGGGTCTTTCAAAGTAGAATTGAAAGATAAAGTCGTGGTACGAGACCGACCAATGCGCAAACCACATCATCCAGTCCAGGAGAAATGGAGCTGGAATAGAAAGCCTCTGCCAATAGACATAGATCCTCGATTTCTAGGTATGAATCGCACACAAATTCGTAATGCTAAGCGCAGGTATGCGGCTCGGCATGGAAAACGAGTAGATAAAGGGAAGGAGAAGATGGAATCGTCACCCAAAAGGAAAAGCTCAAGTGAGGGACCGGAAGAGCGCTGGCAGACCAGCAAGCCTATCAAGAAGGCCAAGTGTTTTCGATGTCAATTCTGTAAGCGGATGAACATTGATCCTGAAATAGAAGATGCAGAGGAAGAGTCTCCTGAGATAGTCTTCTGGTCCTTTGCCCCAGAAGAAACGAAAGCTTTGCGCAACAACATAGGGAAGCTTGACAAAGCAGGGTTCGAAGTCAGGATGACGGATATGCGATGGTTCACCGAAGAAGAACCCATTTGGGCAAAGTTCGAGGAAGAGGAAGAACCAGAATGGGCGACGATGGTTGGTAGACCCCCACATATGGTTTTTCCACCTATACCAGAAGGAGCAATCCCGCACATAAAACCATTGTATGCTAACGCTCACATATGTGGTAAGCCGGTTAACAAGGTTTTCATCGATAATAGGGTTGTTTTTAATGTCATGCCTCTCAGAACACTGAGAAAATTGGGCAAAGGGATTGGCGACTTGTCTCCAGTAGACATCGAGATGACAAGTTTCACAGGATAACCAACCAAACCAGAAGGGATGATGGTGGCGCCCATTGAGGTCGGACCAAAGGTGATTTCAACAGTATTTTTCGTCGTAGATGCTAATACCACTTATTCGGTTTTGTTGGGGCGAGACTGGATTCACGCTTCCAAATGCGTGCCTTCTTCTCTCCATCAACAGATCATGTTTTGGGAAGGAGATTAGGTTTTTACTATGGAAGCCAGTACCAATCCGTTCGGTTCTACTGAAGGAGTGGAAGAGTCAGTTTTTTATTCAAAGTATGTGTTTTAGATGAATATCCCTGGAAGGATTGCAGGCTCACTGCACAGGGTTATGTGTTTCATTAGAAACAATCTTCTGTATTATGGCTCCGTTGTTAGCAAAAATAAACTTTTATTTATTTAAAGTTTAAATTATGGAAGAAATAAATAAATGTGATAAACTGATTAGGCAGTTTTATTTAAACCAATTAATGGTTAGATTACATAATAATGAAGATTCCAACAATAATGTTGGCGAGGGAAAAGGTTTTCGCTGGCCGGATCTCTTGGAAAAGACAGAAATTTCTTTGTCAAGTCAGGATCCTCTCATTGAATATAATGTGGGAACCAAACAGATACCCAAGATGGTCAGGGTAAGTGGTTTATTGACGAAAAACCAACAGGAGCAATTGGTAGCGTTAATTCGGGATCACAAGGAATGTCTGGCATGGGATTATTCCGAAATGTCCGGATTGGCACGCAGTTTAATAGAACATAGGTTGCCTATGAAAAAAGGGTTTAAACCTTATAAGCAACCACCAAGGAGGGTGAGTCCAGAATTGATGCCCCAGATCAAAGAAGAAATCGAGAAGCTGCTGAAGGTTGGTTTCATTCGCCCATGTCGATATGCAGATTGGTTAGCCAATATTGTTCCGGTAACCAAGAAAAATGGAAATATTTGAATCTGCATTGATTTCAGAGATCTCAATCTTGCCACTCCAAAAGACGAATGCGTCATGCCCATAGCAGACATGTTGATCGATTCTGCAGCAGGGCATCGAATTTTAACTTTGATGGATGGATACGCTGGGTATAATCAAATCTCACTAGCAGAGGAAGATATACCCAAAACCGCGTTCAGATGCCCGGGAGCTTTAGGGATCTACGAGTGGACGGTTATGCCGTTTGGTTTAAAGAATGCTGGAGCGACATACCAAAGGGCGATGAACACCATCTTTCATGATCTAATTGGGCAGTCAATGGAGGTACATATTGATGATATGATCATTAAGTCTACCAACTATGATACACATTTGGTTGATTTAAAAAATGCTTCTATACGAATGAAGCAGTGTAACTTGAAAATGAACCCAACGAAATGTGCCTTTGGAGTTTCGGCAGGGAATTTCTTAGGGTTTTTAGTACATGAAAAAGGGATAGAAATTGATGCGAACAAAGCCAAAGCTGTTCTAACAATGAAGTCGCCTCAGTCGGTCAAAGAAGTGCAAATTTTTCTGGGAAAGGTGAATTACCTAAGGCGTTTCATATCAAACGTCGCAGGGAAATTAAAACCTATCACAAAATTGTTACGGAATACGGCCACTGATTTTTCTTGGGGTCAAGAGCAACAGAAGGCATTGGAAGAAATCAAGGAGGCGTTAATTAATCCGTCTATGTTGGTTCCTCCAAGAGGCGACCGACCTCTTCGGCTATATGTGGCGAACAGTTTTGATGTTGTAAGCAGTCTTTTGGTGCAAGAATGGGAAGATGGTAAGGAAAGAGCCATTTATTATTTAAGTAAAACTTTGGCAGGACCAGAGTTGAATTACAGTATGCTCGAAAAAATGTACTATTCTTTAGTCTTTGCTTGCACTCGGTTGGAGCATTATATTCTGCCAAGAGAGACCGAGGTGGTTTCTAAAATGGATTTAGTCAGATTAATTCTGCACAGACCAACCATGCAGGGAAGATTAATGAAATGGGCTATTAAGTTGGCTTCCTTTGCGCTGCGGCACCGACCCCTCAAAGCGGTGAAAGGGCAGGTTGTGGCTGACTTATTGGCTGAATTTGCAAGCGATGAGTCATCAGAAAACAGAATAATGCCCTATATCGGCACCAGTCCTTGGAAAATGTTTTTTGATGGTTCTCGTTCGAAAGGAAAGTCAGGAGCGGGAGTAATATTAGAAGGACCAGGAGGCGGCAAAATTAATTTGCAGCTTCAAATGGAATAGATGACACATAACTCCGCAAAATATGAAGCACTGATTTTGGGTTTGGAAGCACTTATCGCTAAAGGAGTGCAGTTTGTCTTAATTTATGGGGATTCTCAACTCGTTATTAACCAAGTGTTGAAACGGTACGCTTGTAATTTTCCTCATTTGCGTAGATACCGAGATGTAGTACTCCATCTGTTATATAGAATCACGGAGGTAGTTTTTGAACATGTACCAAGAGCAGAGAATCGGTTGGTTGACAATTTGGCTCAGAATGCTTGTCAGCAAATGATTGGCAGTACCGATTCTGGGACTGATTGGAGAACAGAGATTATGGTGTATTTGGAATCACCAAGTTCTGCCACTCCTGTGGGTATTCGGTTGAAAGCGTTACATTTCCAACTTATTGAAGGGGTTCTGTACAAAAGAACCTTCGAAGGAGTTCTATTGAGGTGCCTGGGACCTGAGGAATCTATTAAAATAATGGAGGAGGCCATGGAGGAATATGTGGTGCGCATTAGGCAGGTTTAAATATGCGATGGGCTATTCATCGTATGAGATTCTATTGGCCGAAGATTTTTGATGATTGTATCAGATTCGCCAAGGGATGCCAGGAATGCCAGAAGCATGGTCAATTAAACCATCTGCCTACAGTAGAATTGCAGACGATGGTTAAACCTTGGCCATTCAAAGCCTGGGCATTGGATGTAATTGGGAAAATTCATCCGACCTCGTCAAAACAACATTCATTCATTTTGGTAGCGACTGATTATTTCACCAAGCGGGTATAAGCAGTTCCCTTGAAAAATGCGACGCAGAAAGAGGTGATTGAGTTCATACTTAATCATATCGTGTATCGGTTCGGGATCCCGCACACGCTTACAACCGATCAAGGGTTGATGTTCACTGGGGAAAAGTTTGTTGAGTTCTTGGCCGAATTCAATATTAAGTTGCATCATTCTTCAACATATTACCCACAGGCGAATGGGTTGCCAGAAGCTGCGAATAAAATTGTGATTGGCATTATCCGAAAAATGGTAGGAGAAAATCCAAGGAAATGGCACACTTTATTATCTCAAGCACTGTGGGCTCACCGAAATAGTAGAAACACTTATACTAACATTTGGGCAAGATGCTGTGTTACCTGCAGAATTCGTTACGTCGTCACCTAGAGTAACTCATACAACGGCATATGTTGACGAGGCGTATGTGCAAAGGATGTTGCGACAATTGGAGGAGGTAGACACAGATCGATTGAACGCTTTGGACCAAGTGGTTAGACAAAGCGAGGTTAGGGCGAAATACTATGGGAAAAGAGTATTTCCAAAGGTCTTTGCAGAAGGAGATTTGGTCTGGAAGACAATTCTGCCCACTTACAAGAAAGTGGATCAATTAGGAAAGTGGTCTCTCAACTGGGAAGGTCCCTTCATCATTCATAAAGTAATTGGAAATGGGGCTTTTATTATCATAAATCAAGAAGGAAAGATGGTACATGAGAATATTAATGCTAAGTATCTGAAAAGGTATTACCCTGCCTTTTCAGAACCTTGTCATTAGTTTCTTATTTTCAAATTTAAAGAACCCTCTAAAGGGTTCAAACGTATTAGTAAAAGGGTTCTCTAGTCATCAGAGAGGTTAATGGTGTCATCCCAGCCTGCCGAAACCATTTCAGGTTCTTCATCCAAGAGATCATCCAATACAGGCGGTAGCGATCCTATTGGTCTTGCATGTTTTGAAGATTTTGTTCAGTCCGGGCCTTCATATCTTGCAGGGATTGACTCTCTCGTTCGGCAATGACACTCAGTCTGGAGAGTGTCGATCTTTGTGGTTGGAAATCGTTGTTCCAACTAAGATCTGGGAGAATGGCAGTCACATGATGGTTTATCAATTCTAGATGATGGTCAAGATCTGATATACGTGTAAGTATGTCGGTGTAGGGTTCGTAGCTGGTGGATATACGTTTCATCAGTCGGATTGTACGATGAATGGTTTTTCTGCCTCTACCGAAGAACCTAAATTTAAAATCCAGTTGTTTCAGAACCTGTATCATGTCTTCAGCATGGTGACCTATGGGATGTTTTCCTACTAAGAATGGTTGGAGAACACCTTCCCAGTTGGAAAGAGGAACGCGAAGGTGAGGAGAAACCATTTTGAGTGAAAGAGAAATGATGATGACGTTTGTAGTTGGAGGTACGAAGTTTATATAGATGTTTTGGTTTCTAATCTAGGTGGGTTTATTAATAGGCAATAAACATGGATCTGTGTTTATGTTAGACTTAATATAAACGCAAGGAATGTAGGATCTATGTTATGAGAATAGGAATTATATACAAATTATGTTTGGAGCTATATACATGATATTTGGATTACATAGAAAGAAGGGCCCTTAAAGCAGTTTTGAGGTCGGTCCACTTTAGTTCTGATTTGATGGTCCTCCGACGTTGATAAGCTTCTTGATGTCTCTGGACAAGTCTCATTTGTATAGCCGTATGAAGTTGCTCGCAAAGATTTGTTTGGTTAAGGCAATGTGCCTCAACTAGACGACTTCTTTCCTGAATGCTATCATCCAGAGATTCCAGTTGTTCTTGGAGACGTCGAAGTTCTTCTGTCTTATGGGAGATTTCAGTAGCTAATATATGCCTTGCTTGTCGGAGTTCGTCCAGTCTGGCCCTAGCAATGTTAAGGTCCTGATCGACCTTCTTCAAATCTGCTTCAAGATTTGTGGGATCCACAGCCAGTTAAGATGAAGTTGCTTCGGATGATGGGGGTCGGATCAGAGGGAGTTCGGCTTGAAGTTCGGTGATCCTGGCCATCATCCGATCAAGAACAGGGGAAGCTCCCGACTCCAAGGTGGGTTGAACCAACAGGGTTATTGCAACCTAAACTAGTGCCGAGAGGTCAGCTACTTCCAAGTAAGCAAAATCCAAGTCGGCGCAGCGTTCTACAATAGTTCTGATGGAGGTCGGGAGGTTTATTCGGGCCAAAACATTCATCTCCTGGGTAGCCTAAGCCAGGAAAATGATAGTAAGTTAAGAAAACATAGTGAACTCTTTGAGATATAAGGTTAAAGATTACCTGATTTAGGGCGGCCGTAGCCTTAGAAGGGGCTATGAGTTGGAAAGCTGCAGAGTTTCCTTGGCGAATGGTCAGGCCAGGAACCGACTCATCCCCTGGTTGAAGGTGATGGGCGGCTGCTAGTTCCATACCCTGAACAAAGAATATTAAGCACCATTGGAGGGGAGAAAATAAAAAAATAGATAAGAAAGAATACTGACCGAACCCCGCGGGGCAAAATTGACGGAGGCTTCACCCGACTTTGAAGAGGAAATTTCCTCTATATCGTGAGGTGGTAGGTCTGGTTGGACTAGTTCAGGGGCAGCAGGAGGAACCTCATCGATTTGTTGAGCGACTGGGTCGGGCAATTCCACGACCTGGTTAGGCAGTACCACATTCGCAATAGGTTCCTGGTCGGAATAGGTTTTAAGTGTCAGAAGTTCTGTAAAAGGGGAACATTGAAAAAGGGTCTGGCGCTCACTTGTTGTGGTTCCGCAATTTGATCAGGGAGAGCAACGAGTTGGTCGGGCATCGCCGCGACCACATCAGACGCTGGAAGCAGTGGAAGAGGAATTTGCCTTCCCGTTGATTCTTCCGGTCGGTGTACCTACAGTAAAAGGTTTGGAGTTAATGGTTGAAATAGATATTCTTCTTTTCTGAGGAATATCAGGAAAAATTTACCTCTGTTTGCCTGGGAGTTGGTTGTTTTGTGGTCGGGACCACAGTCGGCTGCTCTGTGGTCGGGGCCACAGTTGGTTGTTCTGTGGTCGGAGAAATAGTTGGTTGGTCTGCGGTCGGAACCATAGGTGGTTGGTCTGCGGTCGGGGCGGCAGTTGATTGGGATGAAGTCAGATTGATGGGAGATTGCGCCACAGTTAGCTGATGTTCGGTTGGTTGATGGTCGGTTGGTTGAGAGATAGATGGAGCAATGGTCGGTGGCAATGAAGGACCTTCTGAAACAGAAGAATTAAAATTAAAAAGGTCCGCAAGGAAAAATGAAATATCAAAGGAGGAAGTTAGATGGAGAAACATAAGGGAATTTGCAGAAGTTTGAATACGTGAGTTTGAGAAGGTGAAAGTAGGGTTTAACATAAACCCTTTGATTTGACACGGCACAGTGTGATGATTACATTATGTAAACCCCTAAATGTCACGTTTCCCAAGGAGTGACGTTTCGGTGTTAGGCGGGAAGAGGCAAGTTGTTGAGCACAAAAAATGGTAGGTAGGGTTTTTTTTTAGAATGGGCCTGCCAAATTAGGTTAAGATTTATTCAAAAAGTCTAGTGGGCTTTTGAAAGTCCAAATATGGCTGCAAGGATCGGGCGGTCAAGTCGGGTACGATCAGGACGGGCACGAAGGTTCGGGTGTAAAGGTCGGACAATGGGGTCGGACCTGGTCGGGCCAAGCTTAAAGGTCGGACACGAAGGTTCTGGTGTAAAGGTCGGACAATGGGGTCGGACCTGGTCGAGCCGAGCTTAGAGGTCGGGCGCAATCAGTTTTGAATTTGAAAGTCGGGTATGATTAGGTCTGGTATGGAGATAAGGCAAGATAAGGTCGGGCGTAATAAGGTCGGCTAGTGAAGTAGCTAATCTGCAGGTCGGGTGAGAAAGCAGATTCTGATAGTGGAGGGTGGTTTCAACTGACGAACAGTTTTTGAAGGTCGGACGTGGTAGGACGGTTGACACACGTATCAATAGAAGAGAACTTTTGGGGTGGTTAACAGCGGTGATGGTAACCGACCAGATAGTGGTTTGAACCATTTCTTCAAGGGGGTTATTTAAGGATCCGGTGCTGTTCGAACAAAGGCATCTTCAATCGACAAAAAATTCAAGAGAATTGCTTTTGGGAATCAAGACTTTATTTTCCAGTCTTTATTTTTATTTTTCCTATTTTATTTTATATATTTTAGAGATTCCTAATCTCAGGCACTCATCTATCAAATTCAAAGATATTTCTCTATTTTCAAATTTTACTTTTTATTGTTGAAAAAATACATCAACAGTTATTATACTCCATCCGTCGCAATTCAAAGTACGATTTTTACCATTTTCGTATATCATATTTCAAAGTATCCATTTTCTATTTTAGAAAAAGTAATCATAAACTAATACCAAAATACCCTTAACTTTTTACTTAAATTATAAATATATCATTACACATACAATTATTTTCTACATAAAGTCAAAGGACAAAAATGTCAAAAACTCTTACACACTTCCATTAATCAATAACAATATTATTATTTCTTAATATACTACAAATCTCCAAAAGGTCTCATTGAATTGGGACGGCGGGAGTAGTATTTTATTACTTAGTGGAAGTGTGTAAGAGATTTTGATATTTTGTCCCTTTGACTTTATATATAAAGTAATTGTTTGTAAAGGTATGTTTCTATTTAAGTAAAAATTAAAGTATTTTGTATTGGTGTATGATTACTTTCACTAAAATAGAAAATAGATACTTTTGAATGGATCATACAAAAATGGTAAAAATGTACTTTGAATTAGGACAGTGATAGTATTATTTTACAGGAAATATTAAGTATATATATTACAAAATAGGGTGAGTTTTTCGAATTGGCCTAAATCAAACAGTTCAAGATGAACAGGTTTTGGGGCCGAGTTAACATTAGATTGGGCATATTCTAAAATATATAATTTTCTAATAAACTCGGTTTTGGAGCCGCACAAAATCCATTGAACCTACTAATTTATTATCCATAATTCTTAATGCCATAGTCAAGCTATATTTTTTTAAAAAAAAAGCATATGTAAAATAAGTTGAGATCGATCTCAATCTAATACAGTTTGAAATGAAAAAGAAATTGGTCGCTTTATTGTTTAATTAAGAACGAGTTTAATAGTTTGAATAATTGATGCTATATGTAACAAATTAAAATTGTTACATATGTTTGAAACATATATTAAGATATGTTTGAAATTTGAAAAAACAAATTAAAAAAAAATTAAGGAAAGTTATTTAATTTTAATTCCGTAACTAACTTACTATTTTAGTTCCATAATTGGAATATATAGGAATGGTCTCGTATCTCATTTTTTTTGGCACAATTAGTCCTTCGGCACCGGAGCTGCGTATGTGGCATCCGCGTGGCTCACTGAAGCTTGCGTGTTTGTCAAGTAGGCGCTATCTGACGACACTTGTAATATTTTTTAACTGAATTGAAATTGAAATTTTTCTATTTGATCCAATTGGGCAAAATAGAAAATATGATATTTGATATTAAAACCTTCATCCTCATGTCAGCTATAATTTTTACCTTAATTTTCTCTTATGACACGCGGTGAGGAAATTCGGCGTCAATCTTCAACCCCAATGCGTCTCGTTTTTCTGCTCTTGTCTCTGATTCTCTCCACCATTCGTTTTCATCAGCAGTTGTAGTTTTCTTGCATCAATTACATCACACAATTTTACGCATCGCGCCCAAATAGACTACTATTTCTCATACAATGTTGGACTTGAATCTGAATGCGATAAAAGGACCTCCATAGTTTGTCTATGTCTGCTTTGTTAATTCAGCGACACTGTGAGGAATTTGAAGAATTTTATTTTTGTTAGGGATCTGGCCGTGTTACGCTATTGGTATGAGGGAAGGGAATAGAAGACAACTTAATTTAGTTTAAGGTAAAGAATATCTTCGAACTCGAGGGATTTTAATGGAATGTGATTTGACCATCATGAGAGCTACCAATTCTTCAATTTTCAAAGCAAGAACAAAAACCCGGAGCCAAACACAAAAGCTTCGAATAGCTATATCTTTCTTGGCCGAACATGCTATGAACTTAATTGTTAGAGAAATTATTGAAGATGGAGAACCTATTGTGGACCCGTTTATATCCGACACACTGATCACTTAATCGGATCATCCCAAGTATACTGCTATAATATTTCAATAAATTTCGAGAGCACAAGACCAAAATTACAAAAATCAGGAATACAAGATCAAAAAATTATCAATAGTTATGGAAACATTAGAAAGTTGTCATATTTCTTATTACCTTATAGATTAAGTTTTCTATTTGCTTAGGAGTTTCCTTTAAATTTATTTCGTTTTCACTAGCTTCTTTGTTTAGATGTTTCCTTATTTTTATATTTCATAGTTTGGATGATACCTTTTAAATTGTTTTCTTATTTTCTAATATTTTCTTTATTCCACCCTAAAAAACCTCTATATAAAGGCCTTGTTTATCATTGTAAAAATACACCACTTCTATAATGCTTATAAATTTTTTTTTGCTTTCAAGAGTAATTTTTTCTTACTTGATTATTCGAGTAATGTGATGCAATCATTGGTAGTCCATCAAAATTTAATTCTTTTTGAGTGATTTGACAGTTCGCCGCCTCTCAATCGGTGTTAGACCACTTGTTGCATTAACTCTATTCCTTGATTGGTTTAGAGATCTTGTGTTGCGTGTTGTCTAGTTCTCAAGTGGTGTTCATATAAGCAACCATGTGAATCAAGAATCCAGATTATCCTTATATATTCTTTGATTGGTTTAGAGATTTTGTATTGTATGCTGCTAGTTCTCATAGGGTGTTTATCCAACCAACCTTGTGAATTAAGAAGCCAAATTATCCTTCTATTCATCTTCTTCTATCACTATTTCTCCACCAAATTCTACATTTTTCTATTTTTTAATTTTCTATGGTTTGTAAGTTTCCGAATCCTTCGGTTACGTTCGCATCATCTTGTATCGGAGCTAGATAATACAATCTAATGATTGTTACCACGGTTCTGATTAAAAAAACAATCCCAAAGAAGAGAAAAAAAAAAACAAAAAAAGGAGAAAAAATCCAAAAAAAAAAAGATAAACAGCTTTTTTTTAAAAAAAAAAAAAAGAAAAGTCGAAAATTGGCTTGAGAATATTTTATGTACTTTTTCTTTTATATAATATTACTATATTTCTATATATTTTTATCCCTATTCATTTCTTTTCATATCTTTTTCTTAATTTCCTTTATAATATTTTCATATTCATTGTTATGTTTTTCCACTTCTTCTATATTTTTTTCCTAATTTTCTTATCTAATATTGCAATATTCATTATTTCCATATCTTGTCTTTGGAGTTAATGCAAATGTATGCTATGTAATGATTGATTAGAACTCGAATGGAGAATATTTTTTAAAACTTTTCAAAATTGAGAGCATGCAAGAAAATTAGTGAGAACACTTGTGTTGAGCGATACACGAATTGAGAGGAAAAAAAGAGTGATTTTGTCGATAGTGCTTTACATCCTGAAGATATTATTATCTGAGAGAGAAACTAAGTGAGGTTTTCCTTGTTTTTTTTTTTTTTTGTTCTGTAACTTGCGATACATATATCTATCCTTTATCCTCATGTCAGGTGATGAAGAAAGACAAGATATTCCTTTGGAATCAACTCATATGATGTCGTCGATGCGGCACTAACAAAAAAGATCAGTTAAAGGTTTTCCGGACTAAACCAAAACTTAAATCAACTAACTGCATACCTCTCTTTTAGTGCACAATCTAGGCCCACGGTACGCCCACCAGAAGTTCGTAGTCCTCGACGTCACACTCCAGAGTTGAAAAGACAAATATCTCATTACAGATGTCTACCCAAATTTGATGACAAGTGAGAACCAACCAAATGTAGATTCTAACTGCATGAGTCATTATGATGCATTGCTACTTTAAATGGTTAGTCTGACTCCGAAACATTCCTCGATTGAGAGCGAATGAAAGTGCTTGTATTTGATTGTTATGGATACAATGACGAACAAAATGTATGATTTGTTGTACATGAATTTACGGATTATGCTTTGAGTTGTTGGGACCAGATCAGTCGTAAGAGAAAATGTGAAGGAAAAGCACTCATAACTACTTGGGAAGCATTGAAAACAACAATGAGGAAAAGATTTATACAGTCTTGGTATGAACGAAAGCTTTACCAATGCACACAAGAACTTGGTAGAAAGAAGGTTTATAAGCAAGTTGATTTGGATTGCCATATTCACAACCTCAAAGACAAGACGATGATTAAGATAGTTCCCGCAGAAGCATGCAACTTGTTACTTGGGCCGCCAATGCAATTTAGTAAGGTTTCTATTCATGATGGTGAGATGAACACATTTACCTTAGGTCCAAGGGCGGAAAATGGTACAGAAACCACCTAGCCCTAAATAAACACATGACAATCAAGATGCTCATCAAAGTCATGTTTTCGAGCTTAAGGAAATACAAGAGAGTGAAGCAAATGAGAGAAAATAGAGTCAAACATAAGCGAAATGTGAGGCAAAAAGAAGTGAGGCTTGTAGATCCATATGGGGAAGAAATCGATAGACATAATATTTATATGTATAATTCTTATTGTTTACCACTTCAAGATTTTAAATCTAACTCATTATCCGAGTTTTGTGTTATTTTGCATAAACTTTTTGATGCCTCGACTAATGATCTATTCGGAGGATTGCCACCATTGAGAGGAATTGAGTATCAAATTGACTTTACTTTGATAGTAGTAGTATATCGATTTTCAAAGATGGCTCACTTTGCTACTTATTGCAAAATTATTTTTGGCATGCATACTGCTAAATTATTTTTTTTAAAAAATTGTGAATTTTCATGGGGTGTCCATCTTTAGTATTTCTACAATGTCAAAGTTTTTGAGTTTGTTTTGGAAAATTAGTTTTGGAGAGTTGGTATTATCAATCTCATACCACCCATAAACTGATGAAACAATAGACATGATTCGTAGCACTTTGCTTCGAAGGAATTTATCTACTTTGAAAAATTATTTGATACATGTGGATTTTTTATTTTTTATTTTTGATTGGATCATACATATTGTTACTACTATGTCTTACTTTGAAGGTGTTTATGGTTTTTTTTACCTACTTACCCTACTTGACTTGGTACCATTTCCTAGTAATGAGCAATATCACATGGATTTCATGGAACAAGTGTGCAAGATCTTACAATTTTATGCAGAAAAAGAGCATCAAATGAAATGATGCAATTTAGAAACCGAAAAGCATGCCAAATACAATTCCAAGAGAGTGATTTTTCAACATAGACATGGAAAACAGTTGCGCGTTGGCAATAAAAAATATCCTAGAAAGGAAATTCTAAGTCATCTCCACATGGAGATAGTCTATTTCAAGTGATCAATTGCATAAGCGACTATGCTTCTAACTTGGATTTACAAAGTAAGTACAATATACATGTTTTTTTTATGTTTCTAACTTAACTCTTTTTTATGTAGGAAATGAATGGTTGATGGTACAACCTTTTGAAGAATGAGGAGATGATGTGACCATCAGGAAAGCTACCGATTCCTCAATTTTCAAAGCAAAACCAACAACCCTGAACCAAACTCAAAAGCTTCAAATAGCTATATTTATCTTGGCCGAACATGCGATAAACTTAATTGTGAGAGAAATTGTTGAATACAGAGAACATACTGTGGACTCGTTTATGTCTGACACACCAATCACTTAATCAGATCACCCCAAGTATACTACCATAATATTCAATAAATTTTGAGAGCACAAGATCAAAATTACAAAAATCAAGACTACAAGATAAAAAAATATCAAAACTTCTAGAAACTTCAGAAAGTTGCGATATTTCTTATTACCTTGTAGATTAAGTTTCTTTGCTTAGGAGTTTCGTTAAAATTTATTTTCTTTTCACTAGCTTCCTTGCTTAGATGTTTTCTTATTTTTATATTTTCTAGTTTAGATATTACCTTTTAAATTGTTTCCTTATTTTCTAATGTTTCATTTCTTCTATCCTCAAGGATCTCTATATAAAAGTTTTGTTTATCATTGTAAAAATACAACAGTTCTATAATGCTTATATAATTCTTTTCTTTCAAGAGTGATTCTTGTTTGCTTGATTGTTTAAGATTGTGTGATGCAATCCTCGGTAGTCTATCAAAATCAGGTTGTTTTCAAATGATTCGAGATAGTTCGTCACCTCTCAATCGGTGTTGGACCACTTGTTGCATCAACTTCATTTCTTGATTGGCTTAGAGATCTTGTGTTGCGTGTTGCCTAGTTCTCACGTGATGCTCATCCGACCAACCATGTAAATTGAGAATCCAGATTATCCTTCTATATTCCTTGATTGGTTTGGAGATTTTGTGTTGCATGCTACATAGTTCTCAAATGGTATTTATCCGACCAAACTTGTGGATCGAAAAGCCAATCTTTCTTTCCATCTTCTTTCATGTTTATTCTTCCACCTAATTTTGCATTGTTTTTATTTTCTTTGGTTTGTGAGTTTTTGAATCCTTCGGTTATGTTCGCATCCGATTGTGTACTCTAATTTTAACAATAGTAGTTAAAAATAGCAGATCCGACCTGAGATGAATGCATAGCCCAATGAAGCAAAAAGGAAACCTAAGACTTTGAGAAAATTTAGATGTCAATGTCAATATTTTGAAAGAAAAGCCCAAGTTGAACAAGACTCAAGAAAGAGTGATGAAAAGACCAATTGAGAAAAGAGACCCAAATTGGTAGAGGCTTAAGAAGAGAGTAAGAAGCCCAAAATCTGAACCAGTGAAAGAGACTCAACTCACTGCGGAAAATTCGTAGCCTTGCAAAAAAAAAGTGGCAGCAAAAGTGACAACGGTGGAAATCATAATGATCATCAAGACGGAGAAATTTGATTCTCAAAAGCAACTTAAAGGTTACTCAAGTGAAGTTAATATCAAGCAATTAAAATTGGATTTATCATATAATAAATGAGCTAGGGGTTATGATGATTAAATATGGGAGCTAAAGAAATTGTCCATTAAAAGGAGTAGAGTTATAATGCTTTAATGAAGTAAGTTACATGCAATTAATGAAGTTGAATTTTAGCTCTAAGGTAGGACTATAAAAGTGAGAAGATTAAAAAAAGAAAAGGTCCCCTACCAATGCAATTTTTTTAGCTTTTATCTTTATTTTTTCTAGTATTTTACATTCTAATATTTGACATTTTCCACATATTTATTTGTTTTCTTTACCTTTTTTCTTTCGATTCCGCTTATACTTTATTTTCTAGTTCAATAAAATTATATTTTTATGTTTTTTTCCCTTTTCTTTCTTACTAGGTGATTTTTCGCTAAGACACATTTCTGCAGATACGAAATATCACCTAAAGGCTTTTTGGAGTGCCTTAAGGAACTCTTGGCCGTTCTCCAACCAATTTTATCAAGCTGTCATGAGACTTAAAATACATGAATTTTCGTATACAATAAATTGGCACACTTAGTAGGACCACGATCATTTTGTGTCTCACTTTTTGTGAATACAACTACGGAATCAATAATTGCCACCCATCATGCCGCCAAGAGTCAATACTAACAGAAGTGGAGGCGAGAACATTATACCTCGTGACACTGATCCCATCACCGGAAATACAACAGCTCCCGGTGGAAATGAGGGTCAGATGATGGCCTTGTCCGTGTCCGCCAACAATATCCAAGAGCAAATCAGGGAGGAGGTTCAATCATCTTTGTATGATTCCGCCCTAATGCTTTCTAAATATTTGGCTGACATTATTCAGCAGACTATCCAAAATAAAATGGCCTAGTTGAGAGATGAAGAGGCAAAAAAGGGTAAAGCACCATTGAACGAAACTACTGATGCTACCTCATCTTATCAGCCGCCTCAGGTAACATATCTTCTCCTCAGTTTCAATATGGACATGATTTTATCTTCTAGCAGGATGGAGCTTCAGTAGACACTTTGGTAAATGTTCTACCTTCAGGAGGAGTTGAATTTTCCGCTAGTCTCACCCATCAGCTCAGATAACCTGCTTGGGGGCAGAATGGCCTGTTGAGCAAGCCGAAGGATTTCTATGGTTCAAGCAGAAATATCCCAACATCATTTCCACTAGGACCATAAGGGAGTTGTAATTCTTGGAATCAGCCGCCTTATATTTCCCCTTCGTAGTATGGAACACCTTGGGGTTCATCGGCTAAATGGTAGGCGACTATAAAGAGCATAACAACCATGAAGGTTCCATATGCACCACCACCAAGTGTATCTAGAGATTCCCGTCCGAATTTATCCCTTGTGTGTACCAATATATTAGCATATTCCAGCTAACTGGCCAATTGGGGTACCAACAGCGGAACTGCCCGAAGGCCCAAGTCCTCAACTATCAGTAAGTGAATTAGTGAATCAAGTTATGTCACTTCTAGTGAAAAATCTGCAGCATCTAACAAGTGGCTTATATCATTCTCCAGGTTTTCTTCCTGTGCAGGAAGATCACTCCGCTACGGAAGTGGTTCAACAAATTCCACCGGTGGCCATTCCTAAGGGGCCACGGTTGTGGTTACCTAATAAGGGGGCCTTTGCATCAAATTTTGCCAGCTTCAATGCAAATTCAGCCAGATCTAGTGGAAAATACACCGCATCTAGTAGGTGGGGAACATATTTTTCAGGATGTTCCGCTTTATAATACTAATTTTAGATATTTTTCCCTAGCAATTTCTATAAGTATTCCTTGCGATTCTTGACTGAAATTGTTATATCTTGTGCCAAAATTGTCTGGTAAATGTGTGTTGTGTCTTTCTTGTGCGAATTGATGTGTCTTGGTTATTTTGGAGTATTTCATATACGAAAACAAACAAATTCTACATTTTGGCAAGTATGCATACGAATCAATTGAGCCGCGTGCCATATTGTTCATCGTGCTATGATTTGGAGATAAGAAAGAAGGCAAGGTCAGTTATATGATAGAAGGATGGAGATTGAATTGACCAAGATCCCAGTCTCAATCTAAACTCAAACTACAAAACACGTATTTTAGTTATTATAACAATATTTATATATTGACTGGATTGCTTGGGAGAACTATGTACGGGTTGATCCCGTTTGGGGTACGTAGACAGTTCACTTGGGCTTAGCCAAAATAAAAAATAAAACAAAAAACAATATTTATATATTATTTCATCCGTCCGTTAGAATTATATAGGTTTGGTTCGACACAAAAAGTAAAAAAAAAAAATATTTTAATATTAAAGTAGAATAGGTAAAAAGTAAAGTGAATGTATTATTAAAACAAATTAGTTAAAGATTGATAAGAAAAAGAGTATGTGAATAAAGTTATTTACTTTATAGAAAAACATTAACGGACGACCAAAAAATAAATAATTACATTAAGCTTTGTTCAAACAACATTTTTTGACGAAATAATTTTGTGTGGTATGAGAAATTATGTCAAAAAATAAAATATATTATTTTATATTAAATATTTGACTTTTTTACTTTTTAAATGAGTATTTTGACTTTTATATAAAATATTTTATATTTTTTATTATTATTTTAAAAAAAAAAATCGCAATTAAAAAATTGTGCGGAAAGAACATAACTTTTGGTGGACTGATTAAATATATGAGGAAAGACTTAATAATATTAAAATTTATTATATACATTTATATACAACATTAGTATTATAATTTATTATTATTATTTTTCGTGCAATAACATGAGTTTAATGCTAGTTTTTAAAAATATTTGAAAAATATATATAAAGTGGGTTTGATTTTAGTTTAAATAATATTTTGTCATATGATGTTTTGTAAATAAAATAAAATAAAATATTTTTACTGAAAATGGATGAGTCGAATAGTTTTAATTTTGATTTCAAATCAAAATTAAATAAATCATCACAACTTTGAAAAGAGTTAAAATATTTGTGAGAGAAAAAAAAGAAAAATTAATGTGATATTTTTTAAATTTTGAAATAGTGTCAAAATCTAAAATTGTTGTCAAAACTTTGGGTTTGCTCCTTTCGTATTTTTAGATAGTACGAATCCAATAAATATTAGTCTTAAAAAAAAACATACACACAATATATTATATATTACCTCTGTCCGACTCTAAGGGTTTTTTTTTCGTGTTGATATTTAAATATTAATTATTATATCAAAACGTAGTACAAATTAAGAAAAATTTACAAAAATACTTTCATTAGTGTCTTATAATATTAATAAAAGGACATTTGTACAAAAATTTATACAAATATAAAAATATTTTTAATATTAAGTATAATGATACAAAATATAAAATATGAACCTTAGAGGTCGGACGGGGTGGGAGTATTATATATTTTAGGGAATTACAAAAAAAAATCAATAATTTAATACAAAATAGTATTATATTTTATATTATCAGAATAAATTTTCATATCTGATATAAAAAAAGAAAATGCACTAATTCAAAAATACAAAATAACAAACTCAAGGTTTTAATGTCAAAGAGGGCGAAGTTTTGCTTACTCCATATTCCTAAATCATAACAACCGAAGGTTGGCCGAAGCACACCAGTGTTGGGTAAGATGTCATATTTATGCCTACGTTTCGGTCGTGTTTTTTGTTGGTGTTTATTTGTGCTTTTATTTTTATATATGAATAGTAAGTGTGTGTTTGATTTTTTTTTAAGTAATTCTTTTATATATATATATATATATATATATACTTCCTCCGGACATATCTGGCGGTATCATTTATCTTTTACGTCATTGTATTTAACATTAAAAATATTTTTATTTTTGTATAATTTTTTTTGTACAGATGTCATTCTATTAGTATCATAAGACAATAATGAAACAATTTTTGTAATTATTTTTTTAAATTTATACTACATTTTAATATAATAGTTAATATTCAAAAATCAACATGCAAAAAATAAATGGGTCCCTTAGAGCCGGACGGAAGTATTATAATTTACAATTAAAAAAAAAAAAACTCTTTTCTTCTAAACTCAAAATATTTTTTTTACTATTTTAATTTGTTACACTTTTAAGCATCTAAATTATAAAAATACTAGGGTAAACTGTTTTTTAGTCCCATAACTGGACTCCTTTATCATTTTAATCTCGTAACTGGAGGTTGTTTTAAAAGAGTTCCGTAAGTGTAGAATTTTCTCAATTTAGTCTTCAATGTCTAGGTGGCATCTGCGTGGCATGCTGACGGACACGTGTAGGCCAAATCAGTACCACATGAGTGACATGTGGATAATTTTTATTTTTTTTATTATTTTATTTTTTAATGAAATTAAATTAAATAAAAATTAAATATATAAAATATATAAAAAATAAAATTTTAAATTTTAAATTTTAAGAATAAAAAAAATATATATATAAAAATTAAAATTGAAAAATAAAAATTATCCAGCATGTCCGTCAGATCAGCGCCACGTGGCTTCTACGTGGATAATTTATATTTTTATATTAAAAAATAAAAAATATATATGAAAATATAATTAAAAATATAGTAATATATAAATTATTAAAAGTCACATAGTAATGATTTGACGGACATATGGATAATTTTATTTTTTACTATATTTTATTTATTTTAAATTTTAAATTTTATTTTTATTTTTATATTTTAGATTTTATTTTTATTTTTTAATTTTAATTTTTTATATTAAAAAAATAAAAATAAAAAATAATCAACGTGGCGGACACGTGTCAGCCACGTGGCACTGATCTGGCCAAAACGTGTCCGTTAGTCTGCCACGCAGATGCCACCTAGGCATTGAGGATTAAATTGAAAAAAAAAAAAAATTCACTTAAAACATCTGCAACAGCTTTGGTATAGAAAGCTTTGATGTAAAAATGGAAGTTTTTCTTTAAAAATGGTTATACAATGACTTTTTTGTAGAGAGAAAAAATAGGATGGCTTGGGAATGATCCGGTGCAGGAGAGGGCCTGTGAGCAACGGCAGTGGCTAAAGCCAAAAAATCCCTCGAAAAATGATCTGTCCACGCTGATGTTTGAAATAGAGGCGGAATGAAATAAAAAATGTACAATGGCTCAAATTAACCATCACCTCAATCAATTAATTTAATTTTATTTATTTACTCATCAATTGTTAAATTGTTGTGACAAGAGGCACAATTTCTTCTTGGCCGAGCTTCCGCCGAGATCAGAGATTCGAAATCGACTGCATTGTTGGTTAAGGTGTAAAGCCGGGGAAAGCAGTGGTTGAAAGCCGTTTGGTTTCGCCGTCGGAGTGGCGTACTATGCACTGAATCGGTTGGGAACCGCTTGGTTTCGCCGTTGGAGTGGCGAACTGCGCACCATCGGAGATCTATGCGAAACCAGTGGAGAGAAAAAAAAACAAATGATTGAGAGGGCATAGAGAGAGAAAGGCATTGCCTGTGCCTCGCCTGCACCAGGGGGACGTCGCGGCTTTTTGAAATTTATGCTTCGATTTGTCAGAAAAAAGGTGTCTGGAAAAGATGAAAAACCCTCTCAAATAAGGCCACTGTCATTGCTCTGAAGTCTGGCATCCTTTCTTCTCTCTCCCCATTTCTTCTCTTCTTTTTTTTCGTCACAATCTGTTCTATTTCTCTCTCATTTCCTCATGTTTGTCTCTTTCTCTTTCTTCCTCTCATCATTTCTCTCACTATCCTCTCTCTTGAATGTTCACTTTTTTTTTCTTGCTAAATAAAAGTCATTACAACATTTTTTTCAATTTTAGACGGCTTAAATTAGAAGACTAGACACATCATATTTTAGAGATTTTTTTAGACTAAACCATTGCAATTGCTTTTACGGGACTATTTTAAGAAAACCTTCAGAACTAAAATGATAAAAGAGTCCAGTTACGAGACTAAAAAATCAGTTTACCCAAGATACTATTACACATACTAAAATAATAGAAATATCAAAATTTCTTATACATTTTTATTAATCAATAAAATACTATTATTTTTTTAATTTACTATAAAATTTCAAATGACCATTTGAAATAGAAGGATTATAAATCTTTTTAACAAAATATCGTATAAAAATAAATTTAAATTATTATTATAATTTCAAATGAAAATCAAATAAAAAGTATTTAAGTTTTACTTGTATATAGATAATTTTGAATTTTTAATATTATTTACAAAATAATATTTTTTTCAAATTATTTATGTTAATAAATTTGTCTATGATTTTTACAATAAGGTCAATTTGTATCCATCACCACACACAAACACACCCAAATATATGTGGTCCGTTTAATTTTGGCCCAGACCCACTGGCGCCCAATCCACGTCCAAACCTGACCCGCCTGCCTACTCCATGACCTGCGTCCTTTTACTAGCCTTGATCTGGACCGTTAGATGTAGGGATTTTATCCCTACTCTCTGATCATACTTAACCTACATATATGTCATGGAGAGAAAGAGCAATCATTGATCACCATCCTCTCCCATTCTCTACTTTCTCTCCCTATACATACTCTCTCTACTATCTCTCTTCATCCATGGCGATCTTCAGCGGCCTTCTGGTGACTTTCCGACGAGCTTTTTTCTTCTATTTTTGTGGAGATTTAGAGGCGTTTTTCTTCCTCTGTTTCAAATCGAACTGCAAAGGGTTCGGTTTTGAGTTTTGCCTACGGTTTGTGTGGTTTTTTTACCTTTCCGGCCACTGTTTTGCCGTTTGCTCTATTTTCTTACATGTAGAGATATTTTTTATTATGTCGTGGGTCTAGGGCAGATTTCACGTGTTTAGTCGCAATTTTGGGTTTTTTTGTGTAGATTTGTGTTTCTTGGGAGATGAGCCTAAAACCAAATTCTAGTTGAAACTTTTGTTTGTTATTTCGTTGTTTTTCTTTAATAAAAGCAAGTTTATTCCGCTTTTTCATTACAAGTGGAGCCTTGGTTGAGTTTTTCTTTTACAAAATCGTCTTTAATATTTGATTTTGTAAGGATCTGCTTAAAACCAAAGCGATCCGTGAGAAATCGAAAGGATCCGGTTGAATCGAACTTATTATATTGTGTTTGGTTATTTTCCTTTGATTTCATATCAAAATCGCCCCGTCGAGTTTCGATCTGAGCTAATATGGCTGCGGTCGAACTATTAAAGTGTGGTTTGGACTTAATTGCTAATGTTTTGTGTATATCGGTTAAGTTCGAGTCCCTTTCTGTTAGAACGGTTCAAAATTGTTTTGATTTGGTAAAAATCAATTTTTTTTGTTGTTATTTGAAGAAAATAAATCGTAAATATTTAACTTTGCCTTATTTTGTAATAGATTTGTGCTTTAGGGTTAACGTCTTAAAGTTTTTCAAAAAAAAAATTAAGTTTATGTTAAAACTATTTTAGATCTTGAAAACCTTGTTTATTTTTGGTTAAAATCTTTAAAACCAAAACTGTTTTACAAGGATCTTTTTAAATATGCTTTTTTGGCCTTTCTTTGTATATGTTCTGTTATTTCCGTGTTATCATATCCTTTGAATGTGTGTTTCGGTGACTCTAACTTTTGTTAGAGGAGAAACTGTCTCTGTTTGTTGTTATACGAAGGCTAACCCATATTCTTGAAAATGAGTAGGTTATTTGTATATTTTCTTGTATTTTGTAGGGAATATATTGTTGCTGTGTTTCGAGGGTAAATTCTATAGCCCTAACTACTATATTAATGTTATCAGTTACTTAGTTTAATATCCGCATTTAAATTCCACCCAGACAATTGTAAAGGCTACTGTGATACCAAGGTTGCAAAATTCTTATCCTCATTATTGTGAGTGATTCTCGAGTACCTTCAGTGGAATAGTACAAATGAATGTTTTAATACATAGGTTGTTTTTCTTATTGTTTGCTTGTGATTGCAATATTTTGTTATGTATTTGTTGTTGTGTTTGTTTTCTTTGGTTTGTTGTTGGTGTGCTGTGATTTGAGTGTTTGTTTGGTTCTCAATTTATTTTAAAAATAATTTGTATTTTTTTGATAAAGTGCTTTATTTTTATAATAAACTATATTTTTATAAAACAAAAAGGTTTTTTTCAAACAATCTATGTCTTTTTCGAAATTGTTTTTCTGGATAATCTGTTTTTTTATTTTTTTAAAAAATTGATAATCATGGCTGGGCAAACATTTTTTAATATCCAACCTTTTGATGAAAAATTGATTTTGCTATTTTGAAACAAAAAATGAGAAGTATACTTGTTATTTAAAGATTAATTAGGGCTTTGGAACCGGATCATCCAGCTACAGTCCCTTTCGAAAGAAAGACTGAGTTGGATGAAATGGCTTCATCTTGCATAATTCTAAATTTAGGCTTTATTTGTTAGAAAATTTCTTTTATTTTAAACTTAATCAATCTAAAACTATTAATGAAAACCTTGATATTTTTTAAAAATTAATTCAAGAGATTAAGCTTACTGGTGATAAGAATATAGATATTATAGTGCTATAGTTCTTTTGAATGCTATTCCAAGTGCAAATCCTGATGTAAAATCTGCAATTAAATATGGACATGATTTTGTGATTTTAGATGTGGTTATTAATGATTTGAAAAGTAAAAAATTAGATTTGAATATAAATAAATCTTATAAATCTTGTTTGTTTACTAGGGGTAGGTCTTCTTTTAGATCTAATAAGAATAATAAATATGGAAAGATAATAATAATAATAATAATAATAATAATAATAATAATAATAATAATAATAATAATAATAATAATAATAATAATAATCATCATCATCATCGAAAGATATCTAAAACTTCTAATAGAGAAGGGAAAAAAATGTTATAATTGTGGTGATCTTCACACTTTGTTAGAAATTGATATAAGAAATATAATAATGATAATAACAGTAATAAAAATAATAATAATGCACGAGCAAATGAATTAGCCATTATGACTGTTATTGATAATAGTTTAGGGGATGTGTTTGTTGTTTATCCAAATTTAAATTCAAATTTTTTGAGTACCAATGAATGGATTATTGATTCTGCTTGCACATACCATATGACACTTTTGTGAAATAATTTTTTAAATTTAAACCTTTAACACACTGTTATGTTCCTATGGTTGATAAACGTCTATGTAAAGTTGAGGGAATTAGTGTTATTAATCTGAAATTTAAATCTAGAAATATACTGAAATTGCATGATGTGAGTATGTGACTGAATTGTCTAATAATATGTTGTCATGTGTTAGATTGTCTACTTTAAATTTAGAAGGAAAGTGAGGTTTAAATTGCATGAAAATTACAAAAGGGTCTTTAATGATTTTTATGGTAGAATTGAAAATAATTTGTATAAAACCTCCGTTGCACCTGTGAATGTATGTTCTTATTTTGATAATTCTGAAATCGTTAATTCTGAATTATGGCATAAGATGTTAGATCGTATTAGCAATAATGGTATGGAAATTCTGCATAAATATGATTCTTGAAAAATGAGAAATTTTCTGTTGTTCTCTTTTGTAATATGTGCAAACTTTGAAAATTAAATAAAGTTCAATTTTTGTAAAAAACCCTTGAAAATAATATTTTTCAAAATAGATTTTGAAATGTATAGATATAAATATATGTGATCTTTTTAATGAACCCACTCATGGTGGGAGTAGATATATCTTCACTGTAGTTGACACTTTTTTTTAAAAAAAAATTGGATTTTCTTATTGAAAAATAAGCCTGACTTGTTCAAAATTTTCAAAAACTGAAAAATTCAAATTGAAGCTGAAATTGGCATAAAAACTAAATATATTAGAACTGGTAATGGTTTGAATTTTTATAACACTTGGTTAAATAAATTTGTGTGCAAAATTGTATTAAATTTGAATCTGTCCCCAAGGCATCCCAATTTCGTGGGGTTGCTGAGAGGTTAAACCGGACTCTTTCAGAAAGAGTGTGATGTCTTTTGATGTTGTCTGGTTTATTCGGAAAATTTTTGGGTGAAGCCGTTGTAACAACAACTTACCTTTTAAATCGAACATCCTCTATCCCCCTTAACGGTGAAATTCCTGAAAGTAAGTGGTAGGGTAGATTAGTCGACATATCTAATGTTCGTGTGTTTAGGTGTCTTTCTATGATATATATTTACACTGATGAATTAGAGATAAAAACTGAAAATTGTGTTTTCTTAGGTTATGTTGTGATGGGGTATAAATTGTGGTTAAGTTCTAAACCCGGTTTTAAAATATTAGTAATAAGGGTAAACTATTTTTTTTAATCCCGTAACTGGACTCCTTTTATCATTTTAGTCTCGTAACTGGAGGCTACTTTAAAATAGTCCCGTAAGTGAAATTTTTTCTCAATCTAGTCCTCAATGCCCAAGTGACATCTGCGTGGCAGACTGACGGATACGTGTCGGCCAAATCAGCGCCACATGGCTGACACGTGTCCGCCACGTGGATAATTTTATTTTTTAAATAAAAATAAATAAATATAGGAATAAATATATAAAATATATAAAAAAATAAGATTAAAAAATATAAACAATTAAAATATAAAAATTAAAATTAAAAAATAAAATTATTCACGTGTTCGTTAAGTCAGCGCCACGTGGCCGCTATGTGGATAATTTATATTTTTTATATCAGAAATAAAATATAAAATATAAAAAATATGATTAAAAAATATACTAATATAAAAATTATTAAAAGTCACGTGGCGCTAACTTGAGGTACATATGGATAATTTTATTTATTTTTAATTTTTAATTTTTATTTTTAATTTTATATTTTTATATTTTTATATTTTATTTTAATTTTAATTTTTATATTTGTAGTTTTTTATATTTAAAAAAATAAAAATAATCCACGTGGCGGACACGTGTCAGCCACGTGGTGCTGATCTGGCCGACTCGTGTTTGTCAGCCTACCACGCAGATGCCACATATGCATTGAGGAATAAATTGAGAAAATTTTCCACTTACGGGACTATTTTAAGACAACCTTCAGTTATGGGACTAAAATGATAAAGGTGTCCAATTACGAGACTAAAAAATCAGTTTACCCTAATAATAATGTGACATTTAATGAATATTGTATGTCATGTTTGAATATTGGAGAATCTAAATTGGTTGATTCTGAAACTGTTGAGATTAATACATATTTTTTTAAAATTAGAAATAAGGTGGAACATAAGTTGATTGATATAGAAGATGGAGAAAATAATTCTGTAAAATATTGTTTTCATTTTGAATGTACTGATGATCAACATGTTTGTGAATCTAATAATGTGCAATTTGTTGACTTTGAAATTGTTGATATTGATTCTGTAACTAACCTTAGTGTTCCTGAAAATATGACCGTTTTAAAAAATGAAAATTCAGAGTTTCAGAGAGTGAAAGATTTTCATTTGAATTTCGATGATATTAAGTCTATTTCTATTGAAACTTGTGTTCAATTTGTTGAATCTTTGCAAATTGATGTAAAATTGCTAATATCAATTTACAGAGAGAAAATAATATTGTTTTTGATAGTGCTAAAAAAGATGCGGAATTTGCTTTATATGGTGAAATTGATATTTTTGTTGGTGATTTTCAAATTTTATCTGTCACTGGCCAGTTTGTTGTGAGTAAAGTTAAGATACAGCTTCTAAAATTAAAAGCAATAATAGAACTGTTTCAAAAATTAGTAATAAGATAGAAAATTACATATTTGTTAGAGATGAGGTTAGGAATAGTTCTAAAGTATTATCTATGTTTGGTAATTTTGATTTATCATTTTTGCCATGTGATATGTTTGAGAGCTTTTATGTGGATGATCCTATGCCTCTTAGGAAAAAATAATAAATCCTGAAAATAAGTCTCAATGTTTGGTGTTAATGGAAGATTATAACTCATCAGTCAATAATAACTGTTTGAAATAGTTCCTAGGTTTTGTTATTGGCTTATTTATATTATGTTATCACTGGTTGTGAATGATATGAAATTTGTGAAGCTTACTACTATTTTTGTTTATATATTGTGTGCTACATGTTTTGGTTGTATGTCACATTTACAATATAGAGTGGTTCTATCAATGTTTGGATTTGAATATATTCCTGTTGTCATAGATACAATATTATGGAAAATTAATAAATTTGTATCTTGCTTCAAAGTTATATGCTTTAATACATTTGATTAGTTGTGTTCTTGACGAGGACATCCAATCTTCAAGCATTCAAATGCCCGTTGGATCTTTCACTCGAAGCCGAGCTCATCAGTTTCAAAAATCCGTCACTGCGTTGACCGGATGATTTTCATGGAGAATCAATTTAAGGATGATGCTTGGAGACCACTTAGCCCTCACCTGACGCTCCTTCAATGGGACCCGCAAGAATCCAATTGAAAGATAAGGAGAATCACTAATCATGAAAAATTATCAAGGGAATCATCACTTGTGGAGGCTTCTAAAAGTTACTTCAATATATATTTCTTTTTATTATAAGTTTCCATATAGTATATGTCTATATCTAAAGCTTTCCTAATTATTTATTTCTTTATAGTTAGACTTACATTTTGGTTTGTTTACTTTATTATTTGTTGTCTTTGATTTTCCTCAAGGACCTCTGTATAAGGTCTTTGTCTATGATTGTAATGAGAACTTGTTTACATCTTGAATCAAATTTCACTTTTATAATTTTCTAGTGTTAGGGAGTGATTTTCTCGTATTTAGAGTCTCAAATCGGGTCTTTGGAGTGATTCCATTGGTTCGTGGCTTTCAATCCTTTGAAGTGGAATTTACCCTATTGTTTGTGTTTTAGCATATGGATTGATTTCATACCCTTATTCTCGTGGTTGGTTATTATCCATATTAATTCACATTTTTTGCACTATCTTTTCTTTTTCCTTCTCTTTTCTTTTATACATATTCTTATTTCATTTGTTCTATTGAACTTTGTGCGTAAGAAAATTACATTGGTTATAATTATACACGGTCGGACAATGTAATCTGGTATCAGAGCGTTAAGCTCAAGTTTTCTATCAATTTGAGTTGATCACAGTCAAGTTTTGTTAAAAAAAAAAACGTTTGTGCTAATCAAGAGACAACATAAATATCAAAGTGAAAAAAAGGGAAAAAAATGAAAAACATAAAAAAAGTTATTATCAAATATCAAGAATATTTTTTTATTTATTTCTAGTTCTCAAATCATCTTTTCTTTTATCAAAAAAAAAAAGAAAAAATAAATAAATCTATTTAGATTATTTGTCTTCTACTTTCATTCTGAATTTATATTTCTTTTGATTTCACTACTGTTTTGGATTTTTTGGCTATCGTCTTTGGGAGAATTAATTTAAAGATGATACTTGGAGACCACTTAGCCCTCACCTGACGCTCCTTCAATGGACCCGCAAGAATCTCAATTGAAAGATCAAAGAATCGCTAATCGTAGAAGATTATCAAGAGAATTATCACTTATGGAGGCTTCTAGAAGTTACCTTAATATATATTTCCTTTTATTATAAGTTTCCATATAGTATAATTCTATATCTAATATTTTTCCTAATTATTTATTTCCTTATAGTTAGACTTACCTTTTGGTTTGTTTCCTTTATTATTTGTTACCTTTTATTTTTCTCAAGAACCTCTATATAGGGTCCTTGCCTATCATTATAATGGAAACTTTTTTACATCTTGAATCAAATTTCATTTTTATAATTTTATAGTGTTATAGAGTGATTTCCTCACATTTAGAGTCTGAAATCGAGTCTTTGGAGTGATTTAATCAGTTCGTGGCTTCCAATCATTTGCAGTGGGATTTAGCCTATTTGTGTTTTAGCCTATGGATTGATTTCAGGTCCGAGATTTATTCTCGTAGTTGGTTATCATCCATACTAATTCACATTCTCTGCACTATCTTTTCTTCTTCCTTCTCATTTCTTTTATACATATTCTTAATCAATTTCTTCTATTGAATTTTGTGGATAAGAAAATTACATTGGTTATAATTATATACGGTCGAGCCGTGTCAGTTCTACATATGTGTAGATGATAGGCTAAATTAATTTATTTTTGACTAACTTGCTTTTTTTTTATCTTTTTCTTTGTGCAGGTAAGTAATCCAACATATTAGGCAATGATGACCCCAGTCTCCCATAGCCAAAATTCAGTCTTGTTCCTGAGGTTTCATAGTCCTGAGGCGAAATTCAAAATATGGGCCCCAACAGTAAAATATATCAAAATATTTTTTTAATAATAAAAATATAAATAATTAAATAAAATAATTTATTCTAGCATTTTTAGATGCAAATTCATCGATAATAGTATCAATATTAATTTTTTCTAACATTTCTTTTTCAATACACAACATAGTCAAACCATTTAATCGTTCTTGAGACATACACAATCTTAAATAAGTTTTTAATAATTTTAATTTTGAAAAACTTCTTTCAGCTGATGCTACTGTTACTGGTACAATTAATAAAATACGATAAGCTATAGAAACATTAGGATAACAATCAGCCGCTCTAATAAATTCAAGAATTTCAATCGGTGACATTAAGTTATCAAGTAAAATCATTTGTAGAACTTTTAATTCAGCAATCATTTCTTCTAGGTCAATATCAGAAATATTATTATGAGAAAAAGTAGTTGATAAAACAGTACAACATTCTCTTGACTCCTTATTGTGTAAAGATTTTAATTTTTGTGAATTAAATAAAAAACCAAATATGCTATTAAACATTTTTAATTGCATAAATCTATCATTTAATGAAGTAATGGTCATATCTACTGCAACTAAAAAATAATTAATTTTAAAATTTTCTTCTTCTGATTGTACTGGTTCATTTTGATCACTATCATCAAATTTTCTTTTTCTAAAAATATGACGTTTAGTTGGAAATACGCATTCGATATCCATAATTAAAGCAATTTCGTTTGCAACATATATACTATCACAAAATCCTTCGTTTCTATATTTCTCAAAAAATAATAAAGCATCTTCTATTTGTTTCATAGTCTTATCAATATGTACAAATTCATATTGTAATTTTTTACTCACACTATTAATAACAAATAAAATATCATACCAAATAATTATACCAAGTAAAAATTCATAGGATTCAAGTGAACTAATCAAACTTTCAGCTTCACTTTTTGATTTAGCATCATCACATGAATTAATTAAATCTAACAAAGCTAATCTGATTTGAGGAGTTTGAAATCTAATAGTTTTAACACTTTTAATTCTACTTTCCCAACGAATATTTGACAAAGATTTTAAAGTAAAATTTGAAATATCATCAAGCAAAAATTTCCATCTTTTTGTCGAGCTTGAAAATAATGTATATATACGTTGCAAAATTCCAAAAAATGATACTGCTTTTGTACAAGAATGTGCCATATCATAAAGTGTAAGATTAAGACTATGACAAGCACATGACATATATAATGCTATAGTATTTATATCAAGTAATCTTTTTTGAACTCCTTTGTGTTTACCTTTCATATTAGATCCATTATCATAACCTTGACCCCTTATATTATCAATATTAAGATTAAGGTATTCAATTGCATTTTTCAATTCTTTAAAAAGTCATAAACCACTTGTATCTTCTACTTGCAAAAATTGTAAAAAGTATTCTTCGATTTTAATTTTACTACTTGACATATCTATACAACACACAATTAAAGTCATTTGTTCTTGGTGACTAATATCCGGGGTATAATCTAGAATTATTGAAAAATATTTTGACTCTTTAATAATTTTTAAAATTGAACTTCTAACACTATGAGCCAATAAAGAAATTAATTCATTTTGAATTTTGTGATCAAGATAATGATAATGAATTTCATTATTTTGAATACGCCTAATATGATCTTGCATAACTATATCAAATTCAGCAATCATTTCAATTATTCCTAAAAAATTACCATTACTGTCTTGATAAAGTTTTTCATTCGAACCTCGAAAAACTAAATTATGTTTAGAAAAACATTTTGCAACAAAAAATTATTCTAATTAAAACTTGTCTCCGACCTTCATTTTCTTTTGTAATTTTTTTTAATATCTTTATCAATTGTTTGATTTTTATTTAATCTTATTTTTAATTTATTCCAAGTATTCATATATATTATATGTTCAATACTATTTTCATGTTGTTTAAGTCTTTCAGCTAAATATTTCCAATATTTAAATCCATCATTTGCTAACAAATTATTTTTCACATTTTACAACAACAATAATATATTTTATTTACATGTTTAGAATAAACTAACTATTTTTTATCACTAATTTCTCCATTATTTAATTTTCTAGAATAATTGACATATGAAAAATGTCTGGAAGTCTTATCTACTGGAAAAGTAAAACCTAATTCTCTTCTAAGTCTATTTTCAATTAAAATATTCTTTTTTGTATACTATCAACATTATCCCAATTTTTAGGATCATAAATATCTAAATAAGAAATATCACTATCATCAATTTCTAATCTTATTTCACTATTATTATTATTATTATTATTATTATTATTATTATTATTATTATTATTATTATTATTACTACTACTACTACTATTACTATTATTCTTATTATTATTGATAATATTACTATCGACAATATTTTCGCTATTTAAATTTTCAATAGATTTAGAATGTTCAATACAATTATCATTTAATTCATCAAAACTCGTAGAATGACTTATATTCTTATTGAAAAATTTTATCTAAAGCTCATTTTTGTGATTTTATTAATTGTTGTTCTTGTTTTTTTTTTTTTTTTCTTTTTTCACTTCCTGATAAATGGTTTTTAGATAGCTTTTAAAAAATTTATAAATATAAATAAAACAATAAAAGAACAATACTACCTAATGAATTTTTCTCCTTTTTGCTTTACTGCCAATTTTTATTGTGTGTACTTGCTACTTGTATTGAAAAAATAATAAATAATATACATAATTAGTAAAAAGATATAAAATTTCAAAATTTAAACTAAAATATATGGTTCTAAAAACTAGACATATAAATGAAACAATAATATATATGTTTACTAATATATATAAGTATATAACAGAAGACAATTAAAAACATAATAAAATAATAAAAGAGTTTAATCCCTAAAATAAAAAAAAAAAAAATAAAAAAATTAAACCTTGTTAGTCTGTTACTTTGATTCTACGGAAAAAAAATAATTTGAGAGATTTAGAATTTGAATTTTCTTCTTCTTCTTCTTTTTCTTTATCTTGTACCTGCAATAAAAAAAAATACCATATAATAAATATTAAAAAATCAAATAATAAACATTAACAAAAATATACACTATTAAAAATTTAAAACAATAAAATCTAACCTTGATTCCGCTATTTTATTGTTATGAAATTTTAAGTTTTAATTTTAATTTTGATGTAAAAAAAATAAATTGATGAATAAATTATCAGACTATAAGTAAATAGATAAAAAGTAATCTTATAAAAAATTGCATATTGCATAAACAACAAATCACGGTGTGAAAGAACTGAAGATGAATGGATGAAAATGGAGAACATAGAAAGAAGGAAGAAAATAAGAAAATTGAGATAAAAGAAACTGATTAAATGAAAGAGGTTAAAAACGATTTAAAAAAATACACCTTCAATGCATAGAGCAACTATGCAACTTTGTTTTAAAATTTCTATGAGAGATTACATAGAAACTGTTTATTTAGGATATAGACAAAGAGTCTCTTTGACTTTTTTCGGTTATAAATTTATTATTTATTTTTATTTTTTAAAACATCCAATATATATATATACACATATATCTACATGGGACCTTTTTATTTTGAGCCCTGGGCGAGGCCCCTTTCAAAAAAAAAAAAAAAAGGTTAAAAACGATATAAAAGAACACACCTTCAATGCATAGAGCAACTCTGCAACTTCGTTTTAAAGTTCGTATGAGAGATTACATAGAAACTGTAACCACTGCAACTGCACGCCGCACTTTATTTATTTAGAATAGAGACAAAGAATCTCTTTAACTTTTTTTCAATCATAAATTTATTATTTATTTTTATTTTTTAAAACATCCAATATATATATATATATATAGGGACCTTGGTGTATGATTTTTATAAGGAGACCAATCTGCATCCATCACCACACACAAACACACCCAAATATTTGTGGCCCATTTAATTTTGGCCCAAACCCATTGACGCCCAACCCAAGTCCAACCTGACCCGTCTGCCCGCTCCATGACCCACGTCCTTTTACTAGCCTTGATCTGGACCATTGGATCTAGGGATTTTATTCCTATCGTCCGATCTTATTTAACCTACATATATATATATATATATGCCATGGAGAGACACTATCCTCTCCCACTCTCTATTTTCTCTCTCTATACATACTCTCTGTACCATCTCTCTTCATCCACGGCAATCTTCGGCAGTCTTCCGGTGACTTTCCGACGAGCTTTTTTCTCCTGTTTTTGTGGAGATTTAGAGGCGTTTTCCTTCGCCTATTTCAAATCAAATTTCAAAGGGTTCGGTTTCAAGTTTTGCCTACGGTTTGTGTAGTTTTTTACTTTTTCGGCCATTGTTTTGTCGTTTGCTCTGTTTTTTTTATTTACATGTGGGGATATTTTTGGTTGTGCCATGGGTCTAGGGCCGGTTTCGCGTGTTTAGTCGTGATTTTGGGTTTGTTTGTGTGGATTTGTGTTTCTTAGGAGTTGAGCCTAAAATCAAATCCTAGTTGAAACTTTTGTTTGTTATTTCGTTGTTTTTATTTAATAAAATCAAGTTTATTACGCATTTTTTATTACAATATCATGTTACATACTCCCTCAATCCATTAAATTAGCTCACTTGGATCCAATATGAAGATTAAAAAAAATATATTTTATTGAAAAAGTGATAGATAGTTTGGGGTATTTTTGAAAATTTAGTTAGAAATTAAGTTAATGAAGAGATAATGTAATAGAGTTAGTAGTATTTGTTGTAAATAAGTGTTTAATTGATGGTAATAATTACATGTTGATTTGTTAATTTTGCCAAAATTAGTAATGAAATAAATTTAACGGACGAACTAAAAAAAAGTCGGAATAAATTTAGCGGATGGATGAAGTAATATATATTTTTACAATTTTTAACTATTTAAATACGATTAAAGCTCTAAGGATGTGTTCTTTTTGTGGTTTTTTTTTTACATATTTTTTCTCAAAAAAATTAATACATTACACAAATTTATTATTCTTATATCACATGCTCAATTTTTTATATTTCACATAAAAAAAAAAAATACTCTTTCAAATTATTTCACAAAACAAACACACCCTGTGTTTTTTCAATAATAAAAAAAAATATACACACATTTTCTAAAAAATATGAATATATCGTATATATTCATTATTTTTATATCTTTTACATAATTTCTCGTATCTCACATTAAAAATTTCTCCTTCAAATTATCTCACAAAAAACTTTTGGTACAGATAATGAAATTGTAGAGATACGCAAATAACAAATAGAATGGAAGAGAAAAATGAATTCAATAGAGCGGACAATTAACTTTTTTGTTTGGTAAAACAAATAATTTAGTTGAGAAATATAAAAATTGCAGCTATTTGGATGGACTGATAAGACTAAATGATTAATCGGGTAAGAAAAAATATTTAACGATTGAGAATTCATAAAGATATATTTTTGGTGATTTTTTAATTAAATAGTAAACTAGATACGATGTTTTGTAAAATCAAATTTTAATGCAATTTTATAAAAAATAGTAAAAATAATAAATATTTAAATAATAAATTAAATGTGATGTTTAATAAAAATTGAAATAATATAATTTAAAATATAAAATAATAAAAAAAATAAAAAATAAATATACTGTATCATATACAAATTGCTGCGTTACAAAATCAGATAAATAAAACCATTTTCATTTCTCTGTACCAAACATACCCTTAGAAATTGAGACAGAAAAATTGAAATGTCTCTTGTTTGGTTGAGACAGAGAATTCGGAAATAAACAATTTTTTATTCTCTAGTTTCAGAAATAGAGAAAAATGAAATCAAGAGAGTAAAAATTTGTTTATATATTTATTTATTTTATTTTTTAATATTTAACTTTTACGATTTAATTTATGTTTATTTTTTTATTTTTTTATTTTTCTTACTATTATTTAATTTTAATAATTTTAGTGTTATTCAAATTTAATAAAATATCATATCTAAATTATTACTAAAATAAATTATCAAACTAAAAATATAACTAAAAAATACAATAATATTTTTGTTATCTATTTTATCATTTTTTATGAATCAATATTTTTTTTTTAACTAGCAATATAGTATTAATTTTTTTATTTTTTATTTTTTTTTACATTTCTCAACTAATTTTTTATTTTACAATTTATGCAATTTCATTATTTACTGTCATTTCTCTTGAATTTTACCAAACGCATCCTTAGACTTTTACGAGCTTCTGGGTATGAGTTTCACTCAAACTCGTGTGATAATAATTGATTTTTCTTTTGTAATATTTTTATATTACTAGATTCTATAATAAATGTTTATTTGAGGGTTTAAATTTTGAATTCAAATTTGAATAGTAAAAATTTTGAATTTAAATAATTGTACGATGCTATATAAATATGTGTTGATACGGTAAAATTGATTTTTAGTATAATAAAAAAAATAGATATTTAATTTGAAGTTTTTTGGGAAAAAAAATAGAATATTGTATTTAAAATCCAGATTAAACACGCCCTTGACAAAAACAATGCATTTTAATTTAATAATTTTAAAGGAAAATAAAAATAAATATAATGACATAGTATATCCATATGTTGAAGGAATGCATTTTAATTTTAAGATGGCCTCTGTATCCTCTACTAATTCTTAACAAGATGTGGAAGTATGATTTGTGATTGTGACCTAAAATCAAACTCGGAATGCTGAGCGATAATGGGTTCAATCAAACCTTGGAGCCTCCGAGTCTGCCTCGTTAGTTGAGTCCACGTTCCTGTTAGTCGGCTGGCTGCGAATTTTCTTAGCACGATCGAATTTGTCTTTCATTTCTATTACTTCTTTCTCTCTCTTTCTCTGTCTCCTCCGTTACATTTCCATTTCCATTTGAACTCACGCCATTACATACACACACCACCATCATTGCATCCATCTTCGTTATTAATGAACACAGGTGCTTCATTCCAATCTTTTATTTTTCGGCATCACACCCCAAGATGCGCAGCCTACACGCACTCGCGGTTTAACAATGCCCAGCGTTTTGCTCTCTGTTAATTCATCATTGTGGTTAGATTACTTTCTTATCGATCTATATTGCCTCCCCTCTGTGATTCGGTTCATCACTTTCTTCATCTTTGTGTTTGTACCCTAATAATTCCATGCCATTGGCCGACTATATGCTTTTGAATTCGACCTACAAAACAATATCTGAATGGGCATTTGGGTTGGATCTGTAAAAGGATTAATCCTCATTGATAGAGAACCTAGCTAGCTGCTGCTGCTCCACCTCCATCAACTCTCATGCGTCATTGCTTTTGACTTAAAATTGTGACTTTTGGTAGTCACATATTTTTCTTTCCTAGATCCCAAACCCTCCCCAGATCAATGATGGTCGCATCCGTTATTGGTTTCCTAAATTAATGTTTGTTCTTTTGCCCTTTTCCTTTACATTATAATGCTTTCCTTATTTGGTCTGCTTTGATTATTACTTGCAGGTGGGCACTTCTAATGTTTAGGCTGTCTTTGTGGTCATTGTTTTGATATCTAGTGCTTTCAACCTTTCAGGCCTTTTGGCCTCCTCTAGCTACCTGGACATATCATTGGGTTACAATTTTATAGAGTTAGTCCAGCCTAGAAGCAACTCTAATAGAAGAGGAAGAAGAAGCAGAGGAGGAGGAGGAAGAAGAAGAAGTGGAGGTTGAGGAAGAATCCTTAAATTGTGTAAATTGTGATTTGAACTTGGCGCTGCTACCTCACGTATGTACCACATAAGCATATTCTACATACTTCTTAATTGTCTTTAGAGCATCACCTATGGTGGAGTGGATTGTTGGAGCATTCATCAACCTCTTTGGCAGCATTGCCATCAATTTTGGGACAAACCTTCTTAAATTGGGTCATGATGAGGTACATAAGCTCTAAAAATAAATGCTTCTTAATTTTTAATACAGTTTTCTGAAATTTTTAAAGCATGGCTTTCCTATATGTATGTATATATATATATATATTAGATTACTGTTAAGTTTTATGTATAACAGGATTAGCCGATTACATATTGTGGTGGAAGGATGATAAATAGATAAATACATCCATATGTTACAATTGTTTGTAATCCTGGTACCTCATGCTGTTTATTTCTTTGCATCCATTGACACGGAAAGGAATATTCTACTTTACCAAAAGTTTTTAATTTTTCATCATCCAAATGGTCATTAAACTCTAACAGAATGATTAATCTTCTTTTGATGATTAATCTGGGCTTCTGATGGAAAAATATCATATTGAAATCCTTGTCACTCTTGCAAGAACAACTATGTGGTGGAAAAGGATAGAAACAAATAACTAAATCCACTGAGGTTCATGTCTTTGCAATACTGGATACTGGTTCCTCATACTATTTTTTAGTACTTTGCATCCATAGGTATCTTCTAAAATAATACTCTACTTTACCAAAAGTTTTAAATTTTATCATCATCCAGGTGGTCACTAAATCTCTACTTACTTACAGAATGATTATATCTTTTGATAATTGATCAGAGTTTTGGATGGAAAACATCATCTCGAAATCCTTGTCACTCCTAATACTTATCTTTTACCTTGGCTTAGTTCATTATCTGCATCCTTATGCAGAATAATTGATATGGTTTGAATTGTGTGGCTATGGGCATCCAGAAAATATTTTTTCATGATAATTAATCTGGAATACATCAATGATCTTATAAGGTCATTATAGTTTAAGTATCACTAGTTACCCGCTGGAAGAGAACTACGCTTCTATGCATGCACTGAAAGGAGGACATAGCATGTAAAGGGAAAAGAATTGGAAACAAACTGGTTGATATATGGAATAGTAGGCTGACTTATGAGATTCATAATTGACAGCCAAGCAAATTTCCTCTTTGAGTTAATTATCCATAGTTGACATGAGAATAAAAGGCTGCATATCTCATCCTGTGTGTTGAATGGATTGTCTGGTCATGTTGTTGCATTGTAAAGTGTTACATAAAATGTTATTTATGTTAATATGATGTGCTAAAGTAAACACTGTTTTAAATTTTGAGTGTCCGTTACTTGGTTCACATATTCTTTTTTTCCTTTTTTTTCTGTGCTGTGCCTCATTCATTTCTCATTCCAAAAGTGAATAGTTGAACAATATAAGAACCAGAACTTCACTAACTTTTAAGTGGTGTTCTTTTATTCTGTTGTAACTGGCATTGTTTTAATGGCAGAGAGAAAGGTATTCTGTAGTTAGCCATGAAGCGGTGCATGGAAAAGCTTTGATGAAGCCTATAATATACTTCCAGACCTGGAGAATCGGTAACTGATATAACTGCTGCATGCTTTGAGTAATTACAAGAAATGTCTGGCATTGAGTAAAAGATGATCTGTACGCATGCAGGTATACTTTTTTTCATTCTCGGGAATTGTTTAAATTTCATTTCCTTTGGATATGCTGCTCAGGTAAGTGATGTAATTATTGAAACCTTTCGAAGAGAGCTTCGATGTATAGTGTATTTACAGATCAGGACATAACTGTCTGCTGAATGTTTTAATTGTATCAGAAGAAGCTGTTTTTTTTTTTTTTTCCTTATATATGGGTTAATATTTCTGGTTATGTTGCAGTCTCTCCTTGCAGCTCTGGGATCCATCCAATTTGTTTCTAACATTGCATTCGCCTACTTTGTGCTAAATAAAACTGTGACTGTCAAGTATGTTCAAATCTAAAATTCTTAAGCTTGAATGTTCAACTCTAAGAAAATTTCATTTTTATCCCTTTACCCTCCTTATTAATATAGATGAGTGATATCAATATGTTACTTGTTTTACAGTGTACTCGTTGCCACAGCCTTTATTGTTCTTGGGAACATCTTTCTTGTGGCCTTTGGAAATCACCAATCACCAGGTTTGTTTTCACTCCACCTTTTATTATATGACAGATAATGGATATCTAGTTTTGATGGTAATAATTGGAAGTAGTCTGTAGAATCCAGTTTTTCCTGGAGGGTGTGGGGGTTGTGGTTGAGGTTGTAAACATTAATAAGCTAGATGATGTTTTGAACACAACAAAAGCAGTTTTTCTTCAGATGCTTTACATACTGTTCTAGAATGGGATGTACTGTGTTGCAAGCTGCGGGCTTCTGCCGCAAATCAATGTTTATTCTGGATAACTTTCAGTTTCTTTATTATATAAGCTTTATTACTGCTGTTCGGTATGGATTGTTCATAATGTATCTAGGAGTTTCTTTGTGTTCGTTGACATCCTAGATGCTCACTTATGATGATAACATTTTGACCAGGATAATCTTACATAATTTGAAGACGGGGAAAAAATGTTACTAATAAAATGCAATCAAGATCTCTAAGTAACTCGTGCTGATTGCTTTCTCTCTTCCACAGTTTACACTCCTGAGCAATTGGCAGAGAAGTATGGAAACACAACTTTCCTGATTTACTGTCTGATTTTGGCTGTAGTTGTTTGCCTGAATCACTCAATATATAGGTGGGAGTGTGTGACATACTTCAACATAGTGAATGGCATTAAATAAAGCTTCTAATTGATGATTTCATAGGTCATTTCTGATTCCATGATTCTCTGACTTTTTTTCTTTTTTTAATTGTGGAAAATACAGAAAAGGAGAACTGGAACTTGATCATTCAGGGAACGCTAAGCCCTACTGGCACACACTTCTTCCACTTTCTTATGCTATTGTTTCAGGCGCTGTGGGATCATGCTCAGTGCTGTTTGCAAAGTCTCTGTATGTTTTGCTTCATCATGATTGCTTCTCTGCAAATATTGTTTAGAGCATCTTGTGATTCTTAGTTAATTGTTTTAGGTCAAATCTGCTAAGATTGTCGATTTCAAGTGGCTACCAGTTGCATAGTTGGTTCACATATTCCATGCTCCTATTATTTTTTAGCACGGCCGGTTTTTGGGTAAGCAGCAAAAATCATCTAATTACTGAGTTTGGTCCATGAAAATGTGCTTCATTGCATGAGATGTTGAATTCTATTTGATTATTGTTATTTTCATGTCACATATCTGCAGATGGCAAGGCTTAATGAAGGACTGTCACTGTTTGATGCAATACTCATTGTGCCTATGTTTCAGATTATTTGGACATTTTTCTCTATCTGTACAGGATTTGTATATTTCCAGGAATATCAGGTGATCTTTGCAACCCCCGCTTACTGTTTTTAATTTGACATCATTACTGGTATCTCAGCTATTATTAATGCAATCACTCCAATTTACACTTTTTCCATAAACTCTTACATAGCATGGATTATTAAAGTGATTTCTTACTAAGTGCCAACAACATTTACAGCCATCTGTTGTTCTTTCAGAATTTGGGGTGGGGTGCGGTGAGGTGGGTGTTGGATTCTTTTATTTTGAGTGTTTATTTGTTGTTCACTGTGGGTGATGCAAGTTTAGTGGGGATAAGGATAAGTTTGATGCTTTGGTGGAGTTTGACAAGTTGCATGTTTTTCTCCAGTGTACTTATTTATCTTAAGACTAAATCTGTGTTATCCCGTGGTAGTTTCATGTCTCTAAAAGTGGTCTTTCGAAATTGCTTCTACATGAATTCAGGTATTTGATTCATTAAGAACTACAATGTTCATATTAGGAATGATATCTGTGTTCATAGGCATATCTTTGCTGGCCCCTGATGAATCGAGAGGTATGTTTATATTTGATGGAACTTCGTATTTTGATCATGTTATCAAGGATCAAGATCCAGTTAACAATTATGGATTTTGTCAGGAGGAGAAATCAAAGATACAGGTCTGACGTCCTTAACTGCAAATCACCCAAATAATTCAGACAGGTAACACCTAAAATTGCAATATATGTTGTAGTGGTTTGGCGTTTGGTATTTGTCACTTAGTGCTCATTGGCCCTTTTCTGTTGCTATAACGGGCTAATTTTCTTGTATAGAACCTTCATATACTTTCTCCAATACGTGATTGCCAAGATTAATAGTAATCTGACTAATCTTGCTTCTAATGTGGGCAACCAATTAGCAGGTTTATTATACTACCTTCTGAAGATTCACAAATTAAAGGCATGAGATCTCTTCAGCGTATGATGCGGTTAAAAGCTGAGAAGTTGATTGCCAAGGCTAAGGTCCTGGCGTTGCCTTTAGAAGTCTCTTGAGCTGAGCTGAGCTGGGTGGGCGTTGCCTTTTATTGGGTGATGATGGTATGTCCTCCTGACCTTGCTTGTTTCTGTGCAGGCTGTGTGTTCGTTGTCTCTGGGTCTAGGCGAAGAATCAATTCATGCCTCGTCAGTTCTAGTGATGCCCATGGTTTCATCAAAAATAACTGGATTCAGAGGGAATGGTCTTGACAGGGCCAAGTTATTCTCGTTCAGAGCAACAGGTTGGAGTGGGGTCGACGACGAGGACAGTAAGAACTTGTTGGAGGTATCCACAATGCATCAGCAAAGCACCAAGTAGGTCTGCTCTAATCACCCCATACCCGTACCTTATGTATGTACACATTCAGCATTTTAATTTTTACAAGTTCGTGTTCCGTTGTACACATTCGCCCTTTTAATTTGTACGGGAACCAGCTTCTAGGTTGGAAATTCTTTCAAGTAAACTTACATAGTTAAACCTGAGCTTAACCTTATGTTTACTGTATAGTTTCTCCCCACAATTAAAATACAAAACGAAATTTCAAGTAAACAAACCCCAACAAATACAAGGAAATTTTTTATTTGTTTTGAGTTACAAAAGTTAAGATTGAAAAATAAATAATTTTTTATTTTTTATTTTCATATGTACACTATCAAAATATTGTCTTTTTCTAGCGGTATGAAATCCGCTGCAAATGCTTATTTTTTGTAGCAAAATATTATTTGTGACGATTTTGTTGCGGAATTTGGTCGGTACGTTTATTCCAGTAACAAAAAAAATATTCGCCACAAATGTCGTAACAAAGGAGTAGTGGTCAACGTCTATGGGAGGACTTTTGTTACGATTTTTTGTACGTGACAAAAAGTAGAAGTCTTTTTGTAACGAATCGTTGCCGTAACAAATGCAGCGGTGCAAAAGTTTTCTAATAATTACAATATCTTTTCATTGTAACGAAGCATAGTCGTAACAAATAATGCATTGCAAATGTTTTTTGACATCCATATTATCTTTTTGTAATGGTTTTCGTAACATCTTTTCGTGTAAAAAAAAAAACATTTGTCCGTTAAAAATAACTTTTTGTTACGACTTAAATATGCAATTGTCACGATGTATGTAATAATATCTATTTCATGACAATTCTCATACAATCTTTCTTTCCATATTTTATACAAAATCGATCATAATACCTATAAAAACAAAAATGATTCAACCACTGTCCAAGAAATTCCATAATTAGTTACACTAACAATCGTGTCAACTACACAAAAAGGACTGCATAAAGAGCAAACAAACCAAAATTATATACTTATGAGCAAAATGATCATCTAGTAAGCCCAAAAAGTCATAATTATACATAAAATGCTCAATCCATGGTCTGATGCTCATGCAGCGACAAGAAACGGAAGAACTCAGGTGTGGTGAACCAACTGCAATGAATAACCGTGATAAAGATTTTAGCCATTGTTAGCATATCAACTATATACAACAATTGCAAAAAAAGAAGACATTTTACCATGAAGAATAATTTATATCTCATTACTAAAACTTATAAGGGTGTAATCCTTCTAAAGGGTGTAATCTCTCTCCCCAAGTTTCATTGGTGCAATTGGCACTGAAGGAATATTGATTTTTTCATATCCCTTGTAATGACATAGTTCCTTGTGGAAGGGCTCTGGCACCAAATTGAGTACCATCTCCATGATCCACAAATCCATCGAACACTATCACTTTCTTGAAGTAAGGCACTTAAAGACAAAGATAACAATGCATTGTCAACTCCATAATCTACTCTACGTTCATTTTTTTTTGTTTCTTCCTTACGCCGAAGTTTATCAATTTTCCATCAAACTTTGTTTGAACTGTTACCTACATCCATGTATAATTAATTTCTAAATGTCAAATTTCATGCCAAGCAATATGAATACTTCAACCAATAATTAAGGAACAACAATGCCAAAATTCATTTAGTTAGCTATGAAAAATAACAATTTTAAACGAATTTATGAAAACATGTGAGTTGCAAACTTGTAACTGACATATGAAAGTAAACTACATTATCCTGACACATATGAATAAATCAAGAATGTGGTAGCAAACAGAACTTCGTATTACAACAAAAAAAAATCCATCAACTTGTTATACAAACCATATCATGAATAAGAATATAGTAATGTTAAAATCCAAACACAAGAGATTTAACAACATTGAAATCATCACATATTTAACACTTGCAGTAAGTTATAGATTTTTGTTAAGTTTCCAAAAGTCTTTGCGCAAGCAAAAACATAAAAATAGTTATAAAGCCATGCTTGGTTGAGGAAAAACATACAACCAATAAAGATAAGATTATTCAAGCACTTAAAAAGTGATTCAAGCCTTGATTGGACACTACAATTGATATACTTATAACATGTATGATATCGTAAAAGTTAGACATTCAAACTCATTCCTCTCAATTTCTTGGCATTCATTGTACATACAACCCATCACGTTTTCAAAGGTTTATCTTGAAAAATTAGTGATATATCTTCGAGATGAGATGATAAGTATACAGGTGAAGCTTCCACCAAGAAACTCTGCGTATATAGTTCCACCTCTTTTCTGCATCCACCAATTATTTATAAAATAATGTTGGCTAATATCAAGTTAATTGGGAAATCAACTGCATGTACAAAAAATTTCTTTAAATAATTCCACCAAATAAAGTTCAAGTACCTTAGCATGCTCGAGCTCTTCCAGAAATAATATCGCAGACTCTTACCCCATCATATATCCATCATAATATTGGAGAATAATTGGAATAGGAAAGAATTTTGTTAGTGTTGAAATGTTATTCAAATTACACAAAAAATTTGCAGAATAATTCACCCAAATAAATTGCTATAATCTAGTATGGTTTAAAATTTATACCATTAATGTCTATCTAAATTTTAGGCAGGACGTTAGGCACTGATTAGTAGAAGATATTAGCCTTAATATCATTCCCTTTATTGTCTGTCTATGCACTAAGTTACCTTTTGAATGAAATCTGCGCGGCTTAGCTCTATGCATTTTGCAACTAATTTTTTTTTTTGTTCTTCTTGCATCCTCAATACTCTTCTTTGGCAGAATCTTTAGTCTGCAATAGAAAGAAAATACATAAAAATCAGCATGTTGCGATTTATGACAATTTGAAACTAATGTAGATACTAAATACTAAATGTGGATTCCCACCTAAAGGCAATCATCATCCTCCTTGTCTTTTCAAGAGTCAAGCCAGCCTAGCAAATTTTAACCAATGATTCTCCACTTATTGTAGCATCAGATTATTACATTTGGACAACCAAAACAAGGGAGCCCTCGAAAACTTCTCTTTGGATCCTTAAATCTCTGTAAATTAAATTAAATTATAATTTTATCGCATTTTATATGCAGCATGTATGCTCAACAGCAGAACCAATAATAGAGCATGTCAAAGCTGGATTTCATCATAATCTGTTTAAGAACAGAGGCTGGAAGATGATGCCTGCCTCATCCTCTACTCAGCCCGGGAAGACATCTAACCTTGCTGGAGCATTTTGAAATATATTGATTATTTATGTCTATATGTAATTGGTTGACTCCTTTAATATTTTAGTTTTAGTTTAATTCTAAAACTATGATGGCTTGTCGTCCGGTGCTTCATCCTCCATTTTTGTTCCTTCCACCCGGGTATGCTTGGTGTAGTTTTAAAATTTTTTACTTCGGTATTAATATAATCACTTGATCTTTTTGTTAAAAAAAAAAAACAATAATCAAACACCTCAAAATACAGATCGAGTAAAACTGAGAATAATGATTTTCTTTTCATCTTTTTTATTATAAAAAAAAATTGTATTTGAAAATAAAGAAACATATATCACAAAGACCCACTTTGAACTAAAAAAATTCTAAAAAGACTACATGAAGATAGATGGCTCCAATTGTACTTATATGTAGTTGAAATGAAAAGCTTCATATAAGTATAAATTACTTAATCTATTATTATAAAATGGTAGCATTAGATTCGCTGATAGCATTTTTCATGCTATTCTTCAAAGCCAACATAGAGCAATGATGACCAATACTCGGAGCTAAAAAAGAAATATTAGAGGATAAAGAATTGAAATATTATCCTCATTATTCAGCACCAAGCATTCTTATGAATGATAAAGAATAGTTTTCTAATTCCCATTGTACGTATACAAAAGTGAATGAGCTATTAACATGCAAAAATGAAACCTTTATTTGGAGGTTGAAATGAATTCATAAGATAAAATATATTGCATCTACATACCTCCAAAAAACTTGCCAACCAAATGTCACCTTTTGATGTTGCATATAAGAGAAGAAACTTCTAAATAAGACAACGCTTAAAGGGGCCTCCACGCCCCTCCTAGAGATCACAAATTACAAGAGCAAGTTGCTGATCTCAAGATTTAGCACAAACTGTAACAACAGAAGATGCATCTTCTCCAAGTAAAAAGGAAGTTACTGCAAGATCTAGTTGATGTTTTCCCTTCAGTACATAAACATTTTCAACAGTGGCTTCCTTATTTATAACATATGCGTAATAACATGGAAAAGTGCATCTGATAAACACAATGGATCACCATATGTCCAATTTTAATTGTTTTGAATGGAGCCACACACCAGGACTATTATTTATATTGGAAATGACAAGTGTAAATTGCAATTAATGAATGTTCAGCTTGAGAAGATGTGATGAATACAAATATTTAATGAAATCTGGCATATAATAGTTTGATAAATAAAGCATAGATGTGATTTATCTCACTATCTTTCTATTTTAGGACATGTATAGTACTGCAAACAGATGTCTTTGTGCTAATAAGTCAAACAATGACCATGAATCGAATCCATATTCAATTGGTTAAAAGAAATTATCAAAACTTTGGCAAACAAACTTTTTATCCCATTACTTGGACTTTAGCATTCCTTATGAAAATTACATTAACACAGTTCTTCAATCCATGTTGTAGACTATGAAACTTATTGTGCAACTTGTTCATAGTGAAATATGAATATCACTTATAGAATGTAACCAAGATTAATATTTGAAATATTTAAGAAATTACGTCTGAATAGCTATTGGCTTTTAGAAACTATCTTAAATTCGTGTAGTTTAACAGGTTATTCTTGTTTCCATCAACTATGAACACAAAATGCTGCACAGGATTATAAAGTCTCTATATAGAGATACTCAGGGAATATTTATCAAATTAACAAATATTATTATCATCAACAAAATCAAGAATACCAATACCAAACATCCACCTTAAAGATATGAACTTAAATAATCTATCTAAACAAACTTAGTGTAATTGCACGAGGAATTGAATAGTTCTCTGCCAAGCTCGTCGGCATAATCTGCTGGTTGGAGTTACTTAAATTTTGGGGTGGCATTGTTACTGCGCCTCTCCCCATTGAATTAGAAATTGAATAAGGCTTAACAATTGATACTCTAATTTCTAAGTCAAGAGGGTTTAAGAGAATTTGATTCAATAGATCCTCAAAAGTTAAAGAACATATGGATTTGAAACATAGATTACAATCACCACTCACATGTAACCAACCAAGATTATATAAAATCCTGAATATATATATATATATATATATCAGGCTTTGGAACAATGCCTTGATCTTATTGAACTGAACATCAATTTTATTTTTTTAATAAGAAACCACAAAAATAGAAATCGCTATTAGCTAATAAGTGACTAACCGAATAAAAAAAATAAAATAAAATATCAGGCTTTGGAACAATGCCTTTATATTAAATTGAACATCAATTTTTTTTTTTAAAAAGAACCACAAATAGGAATCGCTATTAACTAATCAGTGACTAACAGAATAAAAAAAAATTAAGCAAAAAAAATTAAGACCTATCCAAAACTCACAATCGAATCGAGGTATAATTGATCTCGACAAGAAACCCAACCCCAAATCTGTAGTTCACACAAATCAACTGTAATTCCCGATCCATAATCGAGTTGGCCTTTAAATATTTTGTTAACTAAATATCTTAAGGTTGTTATTCTCAATATGTAATGTTCAAATGACTATATATTTTATAATTCATATCTGATTTTTATAAAATTTGTGTCATTGGATAGGATTTTAAGTTATCTTTCTAATTCCACAAACAATGAGTCAATCCAAGTCCAAATGAAAGAGTTATGGCTAAAATAGTATTCAAAGGTCAGCTGTATATTCAAATACAATTTTAGAAAACGTCAATGCGACTTTAACTCCACTTTTAAACATAAAATATTATTTTATCCCTTATATTTAATCTTTATTTCATCCCCCAAACACTCCTAAACAAACCCGAGCCGTCATCCCCTTCCCTCCCACTCAAGTTGATGTGATTTTGGAGTAAGTTTTATACCTTCTTCTTCTTTACTTTTGGAATTCGATTTCATAACATGTGTGCATTATTTTAAGTTATTTCATTTATTTAAATAATGGAATTACTGTTCTAAAACCATATTCATATTATTCATGTTTTTATTTTCATTTTGACATATTATATGAGTTATTTGAAAGACAAATGAATTTTATATGATTTTATAAAGTTATACACTCATTTTCTTGACAGAAAAACATTACAGACTGCTCGAGGGATTTTCTGTAACTTTTTTATGCTATTTTCACACTTTTTATTCATGTTAAATTTAGATATTTGTGTTAAATTTAGTTAGAGACCAATTTTGTTCCATTTGGATATAAAGCGAATTTTATATAAATTTTTAAATTTACACATCCTATTTCTTGACTAAGATTCTGTTCAGTATGTTTAATTTATATTATGTTCTTTATGGAACTTCATTTTGTGTTTTTGTTTACTTTAAATATAGATATATGTGTTATCTTTCGTTAGAGATAAGTAAGTTTGTCCCATTTGAGTGTAAAGTGGATTTTTAGTGATTTTTATAATACAAACTGTTCTATTTTTTCGAAGTGAACAGGCTTTCTGAGTTAAGATGATATTCTGAATGTAATTAAAATTAATAATTTTATTTTTGATCTTTGAAATATAACTTAGGAACGTTAGCTTTGATTTGACACTAATTTCATAATATTTGAACCAAGAATGAATTTACGGTGAATTTATCGTTTTCTCATTTCTCTAGGGTTTGCTTTGCGATTCATCGGTAGAACTCTTCACTCTTGGTAAGTTTTCCATCAATTTATTCATTTCTTTTGAGAAATCTGTTTGATCCCCTTCCTTGTTAATGTTAGCGGTTTCATTTGAATTTCTAGGATTGTTATTCGCGAGACGACCGTGAAAAAGAAAACAGCATAGTTCTTCACTTGCATCTGATCGGAGTTTATTGCGCATCCAACATGTTTAATTGTAAGCGCCAGGCGAATCGAACCATCTCAATTTTTAGTTTCTGTTTTATTCGATGAGTATTTGTATTTCGATGTACAACGTGATTCACGATTTATATCCTGGTGCTACGTGTTGGAATTTGAATTTGAATTTGTGATTATAATCGATATTGTTGTGTTTTTATGCAGTATGAATTTTCCGATTATAGTTGGATTCTGCGAATTTTTACAGTGAATTGCTAGATCTAGTTTGATCGATTGACACTGAGAATCATGAATTATATGTGAAGTATACCATTTGTTCATTAGTAGAATCGATAAACCTCTTTCATGTCATCTGGAAAATTGGTCTATATTTGTATGTAATTGATCCAGATTAGTTGTTGTGAGCTCTGTTAAAAGTTTTACTTTAAAAGAGATCTGTTATTACCTTTCGAATTTATCGAATTCTTGTCTTTCTGAATTGCATTTAACTGTTTACAAGGGAAGAACCGAATGACATAATGGAATTAAAGGGAGGGAAGAACAAGTCTAGTAGTAAAAACTTATCATATGAAGCTCCTCTCGAATACACAATCGAATATGTTCGCCCGAACGGAGGAATCAAGAAGTTCCGATCTGCTCCATACTCCAACGTGAGCTTTACTTGTTACCCTGTAATATTTATCCAGTTTACGATTAATCTTGTGCTGTTATAGGCATTTTATTTGTCAACTTTTTGAACTTCAGTGTGCTCGGAAGCCATCCTGATATTCGTCAAGCTCTGTGATCATAACCAGTTCTTCAGCTTTCAAACTCTGCTTTCGTATTATTTCCTCGCGCCTTTTCCTACTGAATCAAAATAGCTATGGTGCCCTCGGCAATCGGTTTTGAAGGTTATGAGAAAAGACTTGAGATATCGTTTTTCAATCCTGGAATATTTGCTGATCCTGAGAACCGTGGCCTCCGAGCTCTTTCTAAAGCGCAGTTGGATGAAATTCTGGCGCCAGCAGAATGCATAATTGTCGCATCATTATGCAATGATGAAGTTGATTCCTATGTGCTGTCGGAGTCTAGCCTTTTCGTGTACCCGTACAGGATGATCCTCAAAACTTGTGGGACTACTAAATTAATGCTCTCGATCCCGCCCGTCGTTAATCTCGCTGGAATGATCGGGCTCACGGTGTGCTCTGTCAGATACACTCGCGGATGCTTTATGTACCCGGGCGCTCAGCCATATTCACATCGAAGCTTTTCTGACGAAGTCGCTGTTCTCGATCGCCATTTCGCCAAACTTGGCCTCATCAGCGAAGTTCACGTGATGTGCGACGACGACAGGCGTAATAAATGGCACGTCTACTCCGCCTGTGCTAAATCGGATAGCGTCGAGTCGCGTGTTTACACGTTGGAAATGTGCATGACGCATTTGGATAAGAATAAGGCGTCGGTGTTCTTCAAGAATCGCTCGAGCTCCGCAAATTGCGGTATTCATACTAAATACATTGTGTTTTTGGTCTATTAATAGTGTTTAAATTTGAAATTTTATATGATTTCAACTAGTTCTTGTATCTTTGAGAAGATATATTAATCGAATCATTAAATTTATTGATTATAGAGGATTGAATTAATATTTTTTAGATAGATATTGAAAAAAAAATTGATAAGAAATAAGCAAAAGAAATTGTAAAAATTGCGACGGAATTAGCAATAGTTATATTCTCTCGCAATTTGCTATTCTATTTGCAACACATATATTCTTTTTTTAAAATGCGTTGCAAAAACTTGCAATAGAATTAGCCACAATTTTTTTCCATTACATTGCATTATGATAACAATATATTTCTGTAGTAAAATTCTGTAACAAAAAATTGCGATAGAAATGATTGTCACTAATTCTATTGCAATTCTCTGCAACGGAAAATTTTAATTGTCACGTTGGGTTACTACAATAATATTTACTACAACTTCTACTTGGTCGCAAATTCCGTTGTAATTGAAAGTTGTGATAGAAATTTTGTCAGTTATGACGGAATTTTTCCGTAGTAATTTGTAATTTCTTTTGTAGTGGTAAGTTAATTGATCGAATTTGATGATTAGGTGAAGTCCGACCGAACCAAGTCCTACGAGTCGGTGGTAGTAGAGTTGGGTAGCTTCCCCTAAGTAAGGTAAGGGGTTAAATTATGCATATTTGAAATGATTGACCATTAAACTACGTGTCTTAGTTAAATAGGCTATTATAATCATATCTTTTTTTGTGATATGTGGTGAACTTGCTATTAAGAATTCATAATTTTTGTAAGCCGTGGATTTGGCTAGACTTACCGTTGATTGGAAAATTGATTATTAATTTATGTATGCCGTGGATTTGGCTAAACTTAGTTGTTGATTGGAAAGTCAGTTATTAATTTGTGTATGCCGTGGATTTGGCTGGACTTAGCCGTTGATTGGCAAGTCGGTTATTAATTTGTGTATGCCGTGGATTTGGCTGGACTTAGCCGTTGATCGGAAAGTCAATTATTAATTTGTGTATGTCGTGGATTTGACTAGACTTAGATGCTGATTGACAAGTCGATTCATTAATTTATGTATGCTATGGATTTGGCTAGATCTAGTCGTTGATTAACAAGTCAATTCATTATTCGTTATGTCATGAATTTGGCTAGACTTAGCCATTGATTGGCAAGTCGGCTGATATGTTTTGAGCCATGTATTTTGGCAAGTTGTAGTTGTTGTATGACTATCATTTATTGTTGATAAATTGTTTCGTGCATTGCATATTTAATTCCTTACTCAGCTTTAGATGTTTACCACCCTTTTCTATGATGAGTTGATTTCCGGACCTTCACCCACTTGATGCATCATAGGGATGGGACTTTATCGAGCATGCATGATTTTTATCTAATAATGTCCGAACTTATGATTTTTATATACTCCCTATTTTGAGATTCCTACTTTTGAGATGCATTGAGACTCTTAATACATGTAAAGACTTCGAACAATTACATGTTTTTTAAATGCTTAAGGGTGTGTTGGAAAATATATTTTAAAATTTCCGAAAAGAAAAATATTTACACTCACTATTATGATATTTTAGCCTTAGCATCGGGGCACATCATGTTATTTATTATTATTATTATTTTTACGTGATGTTGTTCTGGTGTTGGCGTGTGATACTTCAAATATATATATATATACATATATATTTATTTGGGGTGTTACATCAACCTAATAAAAAATGCCTCTTCTAATATAAAAAAATATGATTTTTCCCAAACCCTAGATCAAATTAAAACCACTCCAAATTGTTAACATACATTGCGATTTCTTCACCCTGTGTGGCAAATTATTATTCTTCATGCCGGTGAAGTTCTTAAGGGATACACACGGCTGAACGACGGCGATCCGTGGTCGAGCTTGGCTAGAGCGGGGCGATGACGATTCCGGATTCATGAAAATAGCTTAAGTTTGACAGAGGAGGGTAACACTTATACCCCAAACACGATTTTAATCATGTTCTAAATATAAACACATTTTATTCTGAATGGTTTAATTAATGGATTTGTTTTTTCAAAAATTCATTTCTTTATTAAACAAAATTAATTTGAATTCTTTTAAATTTTTGTTACAATATGAGTACCGCAATAAATGATTTTTGAATGATTTTCCGTAATTTTTGTTAATTGTAACGGTAAAATATTCGGGACAAAAAAATTCATAGTTTGACCAAGAAATATACTTTTTGCTACGAAAAATTTCGTAACTAATAATATCATTTGTCACAAACAAATTGTTACCGTTAGAAAATCGCTACAAATAGTCATTATTTTGGTAGTGGTACAAAAAGATAAAATTAACAAAATGATAACTTGAATGTATGATAATTTTTTTTTAATATTTAATATTTATAATTTTTTTAAATATATATTATTTCTATATTATAAAAAATACATTTAAATTATTTTAAAAAGTAAAAAATTACTAATCAAATGTTGTTATGATTCATCAACACCTACAAATGTCTATATATTATAATTTGTTTTAAATATATACTTTTACTCCGTTATGCTTTTATATATATATTCTAATACTCTTTGACGAGTTAATATACATTATTTGTATTTTTTATATAGTCAAATTATCAAATATTTTCAAGTAAAACAAAACAAAATAAAATAAAGACAATTCACACAACTACAAATTGAAAAAATTGATATATGTTATTAAATTTGAAAAGAAAAACTACAATGAAAATAATTTTGATATTGTTGGAACCTAAAATTCGGAGGTTCCAACGCCGTTCGTTGATTTGTCGGTGCGGGTTCCGAAGGTACTCCAAAAAGTCTGTCCGTCATCGGATTTTGGGCGGCTCCTTCGGTAGAGCCTGCACGGCTTCGAGCCTAAGCGAGGCTTCGAGCCTAAACAATCGATTTCGATAGATTTAAATAACATCTACTAAAACTTGGATAAATCTATTGGAAATCGAATAAAAAAAACATGTAATTCGAATTAAAATGCATAAAAAAAAACTAAAACATGAAAAGAAAATAGAAAAAAATACGAGTTCATCTTCTTGTACGTGTGTGATGTATTTTTTCCTAGTTTTAATCCTAAGATTAGAATAACCGCCTCTTCCCACTAAAAGGAGTAGTTCCAATTATTCCTCAACCACTCAGCCGCTTGGTAACCTTCCATTACTACCTCAAACTGCATGGTAACCTCCTTGCACTACCTCCAACTGTCTAGTAACCTCCTTCCATCAGTTCCCTGGTAACCTCCTTCCATCAGCTCCTAACTACCTGGTAACCTCCTTCCATCAGCTTCCAACCACTTCCATTGCCTCTGGACTGGATTCCACTTGCTCTGAACTTCTCCCATTGCCTCTGGACTAGATCTTCCGCTTAGTCCAACTTGTTTCCATCGTACTCCTAGCCGGTCTACGGGGATGTGTCTCCAACAGCCTCGAGTTAAATGAAATCTTCGGTTTTTCTCTTGTTGGCTTATTCCATGAAGCTTTTTGAATAAAGTATGAAAGTGCATAGACGCTCCACTAATGATCAATATGAAATTATTAACCCATGGCCAACGGAGGTAGTTATCCCATGATCTATGGAAGCTGTTGCTTTCTATCTTGTGGAGGCAACCTTCCTCTGCTTTGTGGAAGCACCGCAGTCCAATGTAGGTAGTTATTTTCAACTCAATGGAGACAACAATTTCTGACCTTATGGAAATATTTTTCCGGGATGGAGGCGCCATAGTCCAAGAAGTTGCTGCCCTAAGGTCCATGGAGGTTGTTGCTTTCTGTCCTGTGGAAATACCACAATCCAATGAAAGTTGTTGTCTTCGACTTTGTGGAGGCAGCAGTATTTGGATCCAAGGCTTGAATCTCCATTGTTGTTGAGCGGCTCCGTGGCCAATGAGCTCTGGCTCCACTTTTGTCTTTGAGCCTCATTCACGTTCAGGTGCTTTTGGACCCATGTCCAACAATGCTCTCCTCAAAAGGGCTGGGTGATTGCTTCCATTGAGCCCATGTCCTTTTGTTTTGAGCCGTTCGCTTGAATCAACTATGGTCACTTCTGTTGACAAGGGATCCTCCTCGACCTTCACTTCTTGGACTTCATTTCCATCCCAAAACATCAACGTTTGATGAAGTGTCGAAGGCACACACTCGCATGCATGAATCCAATTCCGTCCCAAGAAAGCCGAATAGAATGGTCTACTATCGATCACCATGAAATTGATGATATTTCCTTTGTCCCTATATGCACACTCAATGTGATCATACCTACTGGTTTGTAAGAATTCCCCACAAAATTGGTAAGTCATACAAATGTAGAAATAAGTCGTCACTAGTCTTTCTGAACTTCCATAGGGTCTCAATTGGAAACACATTCACAGAAGCTCCATTGTCCACCAGAACTTGGTCAAACGGATAGCCATTAATCGAGACCTGAATGTGCAAAGGCTTGACATGTTAGTTTTGGCCAGTCCCGTGCCTCTTAAATTCTATCATCATTGCCGCATCATTCCATTCGAAGATAGGCTCTTCGTCAACGACAACTTTCTCTAACTCTTGAACTTCTTCCGGAGGCTCCTCTACTTGCTTCATTCTAGGAAAAGACTCCATAGCCTGGTTCCTTAGCGGCTTCACAGCCTGCTTTCTTTCTGGAAGTGGCTCCACAACCTGCTTCCTTTCTGAAAGCGGCTCCAGAACTTGCTTCCTTAGCGGTTCCACAGCCTGCTTTATTTCTTGAAGCGGCTCCATAACCTATTTTTTCTCTGAAAGTGACTCCACAACCTGCTTCCTTTTTTAAAGCGGCTCCACAGCCTGCCTTCTCTCTGAAATCGGCTTCACAACTTGCTTCCTTGGCATCTTCATGACTTGCTTTCTTTCTGGAAATGGCTCCATAGCCTGTTTCTTTTATTTCTTTCTCTCTGAAAGCGGCTCCACAACTTGCTTTTTCTCTGAAAGCGGCTCCACAACCTTATTTCTCTCTAAAAGCGGCTCCACAGTCTGCTTCCTTGGCAGCTTCAGGACTTGCTTCCTTGGCGGCTCCATGGTCTGCTTTCTTTCTGGAAGTGGCTCCACTGATTCATTGGTGCCTCTATGGCCTGCTTCCTTTCTGGAAGCGGCCCTACAACTTGCTTCCTTAGCGGCTTTACAACCTGCTTTCTTTCTTGAAACAGCTCCACAGCCTGCTTCTTTGGCGGCTCCATGGCCTGATTTTTTTTTTTTTTTTCTGGAAACGGCTCCATAGCCTGCTTCTTTTTTGGAGGCGGCTCCTCCATCTGTTTTTCTTTTAGAGATGGCTTGTGTGACCTTTCATCCTCCATACGAGCCTTCAACTTTCTTCTTTGCTCTCGCCTCTTTTGAGTCCTGGTGAGTCTCCTTATTGCCCCATAGTGGAAAGCTTCAGCTCATTCACAATCTATTTTTCATTCTCTTTCACGATAGGAGGCTTTCGTGTCGCATTGGGAATGATGGTGATTTGGTCAGCCGTGATAACAGTCCAAATTCGTTTCCCATTTGTGAATTTCACTTCTGCTACGATGGCCTCCGGCTTGGGTCCGTTGTATACTTTCTTCCTTTCCGATCCCGAGGCTTTCAGACTTTGGATGGTGACACCGACATTAGGCTCCCTATTGACCGTCCTTTGTCTTACCTTCTCCATGTTCGAACTTGAGACTTTATCAAATGTCACTCTTGTAAGGACAGATTTTTTAGCAGGGGCCTTTGGTCCTAGACAGTCTTAAATCAAAGGTTTTAACGGCTGGGTGCTAAGCCTGTTTTTCATAAGTCCTTTAGCCGTCATAGTATTAGCAAAAGGAATAAAACCTTTGGTCGGCTTCAATGCCAGACACAAATAAGTCTTTCCATTTTCTAATTTCGTGGCCAAAGCTTCTGCCTCCGCAAAATCCTTTTCGTTTGAAGTCGCTAGGGCTTTTACCCCTACAGGCTCATTTTCGTATGGAACCTCCATAGCCTCTAGAGTCTCTTCCCCTACAACCTCCTTTTCGTATGGAGTCTCCATGGTTTCTGGAGCCTATGTCCCTGCAGAGTCCTTTTCATATGGAGCCTCTGCTTTTACATCCTCCTCTTCGTTAGGAGTCTCCACGGTCCCTGGAGTCTCTACCTCCACAAATTTTGGAGCTTCCATGGCTTCTAGAACCTCTGCCTCTGCTCCTTTTCGATCGGAGCCTCCACAACCTCTGGAGTCTCAGCTTCCACAAGTTCTGGAGCTTCCGTGGCTTTTGGAACCTCTGCCTCTGCAGACTCCTTTTCAACTGGAGCCTCCACAGCCTTTGGAGTCTTTGCTACCATAAACTCTAGAGCTTCCATGGCTTCTGGAACCTCTGCCTCCGCAGGCTCCTTTTCGATTGGAGCCTCTGCCTCCGCAGACTTCTTTTCGACTGGAGCCTCCACAACCTCTGAGTCTCGGCCCTTACAACTTCTTTTTTGTATGGAGGTGAATTTTTCGCGCTCAAAGTGGCACTAGGCTTCTTTTCAAACCTTCTTTTTGAAAATGCCCTCGGTATGCAATCTGCGATGACATCAACGTTCATCAGAGGCTTGGCCTTTTGTTGATTTGGTGTCAGCGGCTACACTCCGGCTGCCTGCTGATGGAAGGTTGGTGGTTGCATCTCTGCAGCCTGCCCTCCTTGCCCTTGTGTTTCGACGGTCCTCTTCCATTGGAGATTAGCCACGTACGGACCGTGACATCCCCATGACGGTGTTGGCGCATTCCACGTAGGTTCTTCGCAGAATCGCCTTGGCGGGATTATGCCAAATGCTGAAAATTTTCTTGCCCCTCGTGGAGGCTCAGCACTGCTATTAAAAAATCCTAACGTCCAAGGGGTTCCATCCCTCCGCAGCCTGTTTGCTCCAGCGCTTCGCAGGCTGTTGCCAACCTTCCACAGGCTGTTGGCTCCAGCCATCCGTAGGTTGTTGGTTCCAGCCTTTCGCAAACTGGTGGTTCCAGCCTTCCGTAGGCTGGTAGTTCCAGCCCTCCACAGGCTGTTGGCTCTAGCCATCCGCAGGTTGTTGGAACCAGCCTTCCGCAGACTGGTGGTACCAGCCCTCCGCAGGCTGTTGCTTCCAGCTTCATGCAGGTTGTTGCTTCCAACTTGATCTTACCTGCCCCGGCCCTAAGGCCTGAAGCATTGGATGTTCTGCAACAATTCCATAGCTTTCTTCAGGTGCTACAAATGAACCCCATGTCAACCTCAACATCAGTATTCGAAAAATCCGACTTTGGTCCCATTGGACGTGCCAATTGTTGGAGCCTAAAATTTGGAGGTTCCAAGACCGTTCGTCAATTCGCCGGTGTGGGTTCCAAAAGTACTCCAAAGAGCCTGTCCTTCGTCGGATTTGGAGTGGCTCTTTCGGTGGAGCCTGCACGGCTTCGATCTTAAATGAGGCTTCAAGCCTAAACGACCAATTTTGATGGATTTAAACTAACATCTACTAAAACTCGGATAAATCTACTGGAAAACGGATAAAAATATGCTAGAAACATAAAGACATGTAATTCGAAAATGCGGATAAAAATATGCTAGAAACATAAATGCATAAATGAAAACTAAAAACTACGAAAAAGTATAGAAATATGCGAGTTCAACTTTTTGTGCGTGTGTGATGTGTTTTTTCCTAATTTTAATTGTAAGATAGAATAACCGCCTCTTCCCACTAAAAATGGCAGTTCCAATTATTCCTCCACCACTCTCAACCGCTTGGTAACCTCCCGCTACTACCTCCAACTGCCTGGTAACCTTCTTCCACTACCTCCAATTGTCTGGTAACCTTCTTTCATCAGTTCCCTGGTAATCTCATTCCATCAGCTCCTAACCACCTGGTAACCTCCTTTCATCAGCTCCCAACTGCTTCCATTGCCTCTGGACCGGGTTCCACTTGCTCTGAACTTCTTCTATTGCTTTTGAACCAGATCTTCCACTTACTCCAACTTGTTTCCATCGTACTCCTAGCTGGTCCACGGGGATGTGTCCTTAACAGCCTCGAGTTAAATGGAATCTTCGATTTTCCTCTTGTTGGCTTGTTCCATGAAGCTTTTTGAATAAAGTATGAAAGTGCATAGGCCCTCCACTAATGTTCAATACGGAATTATTAACCCAGGGCCAACGGAGGTAGTTATCCCATGATCTGTGGAAGCTGTTGTTTTCTATCTTATGGAGGTAACCTTCCTCTGCTTTGTGGAAGCACCGCAGTCCAATAGAGGTAGTTTTTTTCAACCCAATAAAGACAACAATTTCTGACCTTATGGAAACATTTTTCCGGTATGGAGGCGCCATAGCCCAAGGAGTTGCTGCCCTAAGGTCCATGGAGGTTGTTGCTTTTAGCCCTGTGGAAGCACCACAATCCAATGGAAGTTGTTGCCTTCGGCTCAGTGGAGGCAGCAGTCTTTGGCTCCGAGGCTTGAAGCTCCATTGCTGTTGAGCGGCTCCGTGGCCAATGAGCTTTGGCTCCACTTTTGTCTTTTAGTCTCCTTCATGTTCAGGTGCTTTTGGACCCATATCCAACCGATATTATATTATTAAATCTGAAAAGAGACATAAATAATGCCAATATTATATTGCAATCAAACCCAATTATAACTTCATCATTCTCATCACCACAAAAATATTTGTTACTTACTTAATATATAAAAATAATTAATTAATTAAATTGTTACAATATAAAAATAATTAAATTAATAAATTTACTAAGTAATTAAATTAAATTTTACAATAAAAATTAATAAATATAAATTATAGAAATATTAATATACTATTAGATTATAAAATAAAAATTTATATAATTGAAATAAAAAATAAAATTATAATATTATTATTTTTCAATATCATTAATAATTATTTATACTATTTATTAATATTAATATTATTTTTATTTTTAATTTAAAAATTCATAATATATAAAAAAATTTATTATAAATATATAATAATAATAATAATAATAATAATAATAATAATAATAAATATACCTTTTTTCCGTAATGAATTCATATCGCATCATATTCTCCTCTTTCTTTCTTCTTTCAAATTCTTTCATTTCTTCCACATCGATCATCCTCGCTCTTCCTGTTTCTTCTTCTTTCCTCCTCATCTTTCTTCTTCTTTCCTACCGTGTTCTACTACGTTTGTGCAGCGGTGTCGTAGTCATGGCCAAATTAAAAAAAGTAGTTTTAAAAAAAAATGGCTGAACCAGTTCAGCCATTTGCAGACCATCCTCATCAGCGTTGAGATGCAAGTAGATCTAACGTGCGCACAATTGGTGATCCATGAGACTCTGAACCCAAATCAAGATTCATCATAAATGTGTTCTTCACATGCCGAAAAGGCCAACTCTCTTCCAAATATTGAAACTCAATTGCAACTCCAGATCCATTTCCACAAAAATAAAACCTAATTATGAATTAATTAAAAACAAGAGCAAAATCAAATAGTAAATTGTTAAAATATAAAAATAATTAAATTAATAAATTTAGTAAGTAATTAAATTAAATTTTAAATTAAAAATTAATAAAAATAAATTATAAAATTATTGATATATTAGATGATATAATAAAAAATTATAAAATTAAAAATATAAATAAAAAATAATATTATAATATTATTCTTTCTAATATCATTCATAGTTATTTATTTTTATTTTAAATTTAAAAATACATAATATTTAAAATTTTTAATTATAAATATTATTTTTATTTTTATTATTATTATTAAAAAATACACAACTTTGCCCTAATAAATTCATTTACACAATTACAAATTCAAAGCCGTCTTCTTTTTCCCATTTCTTTCCTTTCTTCCACATCGATATCATTGATCCTCCTTCTTATTTCCTCCTCTTTTTTCTTCACTTACCTTGTTCTACTGAAAAAAAAAAAAAAAGTCTGAACCAAACAAAGAAAAAGCTGAACGGGTGGTTCAACCATTTGCAAATTATCAGTCATCCGCGTTGGGATGCAATCAAATTTAATGTGCGCACAATCGGTGATTCCTGAAGAAGCTATTTAATTTTTACAAAAAAAAAATGGCGTGGAGGCGATATTGAAGACAAATCGGTGATATAAGATGTTGGATAATCAGTTATTTTGCAATCAATTATTTTGTTAGTGAAAATGCGACGGACCAGTGTACCAAATTAAATAGATTAATTTAGAAGAAATAAATCAATATTATTATTTATTGTATATGGGGTTTGGTTAATATTTTGGCTATTTTGTCTGTCTCGAGATAAACCAAATTGTGCAATCCCAAATTGGATAAAATATTATACGTTGGATAAATTTATTATAATCTCAAATGGAAGGTTTGAAATTAGAATAAATTACAATCGTTTCAAACGGAAGATTTGAAATTAGAATGAATTACAATCGTCACAAACGTAAAGTTTGTAATTACAATAAATTATGATCGTAATTGATCCCCTACCATTTTGGCCGAGTGGAGACGGCTATATAATGGGCCTCCCCCTTTCATTCTAAACAACCAACACCAACAACTCTCTCATCCTTCTCTCATATCTTCCAGTTTTCCGGCAGCCTCCCAGTTCAGTTTATCTCTCGTTTTTGTTCGTCGGAGCTCCAATGATTAAAGGTGTCACTCTCCTTGGAGACAGAAACAGTTTTATCTTTGGGTTAGAACGCCAACCACCGGATGCACTACCGGGGCGTATCTAATTTTCGGAAAGATGATTCATCATTGACTCGGTTTCACATTTATTTTCGCAATACCCATATATTCCAACAATCGAAAATTAGATAGTACTTTGCAAGAATGTCAATCCCTGCTGCAGTCGCCGCCGGAGCCACCGTCGGAACCTCCGCCGGAACCTCCGCCGGATGAACCACCGGAACCGCCGCCGGAGGATTCATTGGAATCGCCGGAGCTGCCGCCGGAGCCTCCACCGGAGGAGTCGTTGGAATCGCCGGAGCCACAGCTGGAGGAGTCGCTGGAGCCGTAGTTAAGGTAGTCGCTCATCCACTTGGACCAGTTCCTTTTTTGGGAAGCCCTATCTTTTCTGGATTTGCCCCTGGGGGATATGGGGTTTTTCCTGGGTTTGTGGTCGCACCCTCTGCTTCATTCACGGCCCAAACTGTTGCTCTTGGGCTTGGCCCAAGGATTATGTCCCATGTACACGTTCCACAACCATTCATGAGAGTGGACTTTAAGAGATGGCAGGAGAAGATGCTCTTCTACTTAACTACAATTGGGTTTGCCATGTTCGTGTTGCACAATGGCCCAATCACCCCAGAGCCCAGTGCGGACCAGCAGACGCATGCGAATTATGCATCGTGGGCACACGGAGACTACGTGACAAGAAATACTATATTAGGTAGTCTTTCTAACTCTCTTTATAATATATATTGCAAAATAAAGAGTGCGAAAGGATTGTGGGATGCCTTTGAGAAAAAATATAAGTTCGAGAATGCCGGGTCTAAAATGTTTGTTGTGGCCCGGTTTATGGACTATAAGATGGTAGATGGCAAGTCTGTCGTTGAAAAAGTGGAAGAATTTCAACATATTGTTCACTCTGTTATCAACGTGGAGATGCCACTACTAGAAAAGTTCATCACGAGTGTGATGATCGAGAAATTGCCCCCGAGTTGGAGCAACTTAAAGCACGGGCTGAAGCATGAGCTAAAGTAAGTGGGACTTGAAGATTTGATTGTCCGAATCCGGATAGAGAAAGACAACAGAAAGCAGCACAAGGCTAAAAGTAGAGATATTTCTAAAGCCAACTTGGTCAGAGATCCCTCCAAAATACGTGCACGCCAACTCAAACGGACAAGGGCAAAGCCTAACGGTCCAAGTTTACAGGTAACTATTTTAATTATGGTAAAACAGGACACCAGGTTAAGGACTGCAAGGCACTGAAAAAGAAGAAGCTGAGTTCCAACTGGTCGAGACGAGACACCGGACTGATCGTGATCTCAATAGTGACGACCTTGTCGCTGTTGTGTACAAAACAAATAATGTGGAAAGTCCGAGAGCTTGGTATATTGACACCGGAGCAACCTGCCATGTTTGCTCCGATAAAACAAACTTCTCGACCTACAAAGAGACCAAAGGGAGGAAGCTGCATATGGGAAATCACGCAACTTCTGAGGTCCAAGGCGTAGGGAACGTGGTGCTGAAGATGACCTTTGGCAAAGAACTAACCCTGAAAGATGTCCTACATGTGCATTCGGAAAAATCTCGTCTCAGGATCGCTACTAGTTAGGCATGGTTTTAAACTTGTCTTTGTAGCAGATAAATTTATATTATCGAAAGATGAGACGTTCTTAGCTAAGGGTTATCTTACAAATGGGTTGTTCAAATTAAATGTAATGGCCGTGTGCCGAGCACCACCTACTGATAATAAAAATGTTGCTTCTTCTTCGTATTTGATTGAGTTTTCTGATTTATGGCATTGTAGATTAGGTCATGTAAACCTAAATGCTATAAAAAAATTAGTAAATATGAATTTACTAAATATAAAAGAGGTGAACACTCAAAACAAATGTGAAGTTTGCGTGGAGGCCAAAATGGCAAAATTACTCTTCCCGTCTGTCGAAAGGAAGACTAAGCAATTAAAGTTAATTCACACTGATGTATGTGATTTATTATTTGTGCAAACTAGAGGTGGAAAAAAATTTCATCACCTTTATCGATGATTGCACAAAGTATTGCTATCTTTACCTATTAATGGAAAAGAGCGAAGCAATCGAGGCCTTCAAGAACTTCAAAACCGAGGCAGAAAATCAACTTGACTGTAAAATCAAGACAATACGAAGTAATAGAGGTGAGGAATATGTGGCCCTGTTCAAAAAGTTATGTAACAAAAGTGGCATAATTCATCAGGCAACGGCTCCATATTCACCTTAATCGAACGGCGTTGCAGAACGCAAAAATTGAACACTTAAGGAAATGATGAATGCCTTGTTGATAAGTTCAGGACTTCCCCAGAACCTGTGGGGGGAGGCGGTACTGACTGGAAATTATATCCTGAACAAGATTCCACTTAAGGGTAAGGATGTCACCCCTTACGAACTATGGAAATGCAAGAAACCCACATAAAAATACTTCAAGGTGTGGGGGTGCCTAGCAAAAGTGGAAGTTCCGCCTCCAAAGCAAGTCTCTATCGGCCCAAAAATGATAGATTGCATATTTATCGGATACACACTAAACAGTAGTGCTTATCGTTTCATAGTTCACAAATCGGAAATCCCTGGGATGACCGAGGGAACTACAATAGAATCAAGGAATGCCACATTCTTTGAAAATATCTACCTTTGTAAGGAAAAGATGCAGTCCAACCCAAAATCCGTTATGAGGAACTACGGGGCGTAAAAAGACAAATTACCAATAGCCTTGATCAGGAGGCTTCAGAGCCTAGGCGTAGCAAAAGGACAAGGGTCGAGAAAACCTTTGGTCTGGATTTTGTTACATATATGTTAGAAAATGATCCAACAACGATCAAAGAAGCACTAGCTAGTCCTGATGTTCTTTTTTGGCAGGAAGCAATAGATAGTGAAATAGACTCAATAATGCATAATAACACTTGGGTGTAATCTGACCTATCCGAAGGTTGCCAACCACTAGGGTGTAAATGGGTTTTGAACAAGAAACTCAAGGCTGATGGGTTTATTGACAAATACAAAGTCTGTCTTGTAGTAAAAGGCTACAGACGAACCGAAGGGTTTGACTTTTTCGACACATATTCATCGGTAACCAAGATAACATCCATTTGAATACTTCTTCCGATTGCGTCTTTTAACAATCTTGAGATTCACCAAATGGATGTGAAGACTACCTTTCTAAATGGTGAATTAGAAGAAGAGGTATATATGGAACAACCGGAATGATATGTCGCTCCTAGCCAAGAGAAAAAGGTGTGCAAATTGATAAAGTCTTTGTACGGGTTGAAACAAGCACCTTTACAATGGCACTTGAGATTTGATATTGTTATGTTATCAAATGGTTTTAAAATAAATGAGTTTGGCAAGTGTGTCTACATCAAAGAAACACCTTTCGGTTTTATCATAATATGTCTATATGTAGATGACCTACTATCATGGCTAAAGAGGTCAGTCTGATCAATGAGTTCAAATGCATATTGAGTCGTAACTTCGACATGAAAGATTTGGGGCTAGCCGACGTCATCCTTGAAATGCAGATTCTAAGACAAGACAAAGGCATTGTTCTGACTCAGTCTCACTATGTGGAAAAGATACTAAGAAAGTTCAATGCCTACGAAAATACTCCAGTGAAAACCCCAATGGACCTCAACGTACACTTAGCAAGAATAGGGAAGATCCCGTAGCTCAAGAAGACTATGCCAAAATTATTGGAAGACTAATGTACTTAACAAATTGTACAAGGCCTGACCTGAATTGCCCTGTAAACAAGCTGAGTCGATACACTAACAACCCCTGTCATGAACACTGGAAAACGCTAGTAAGAGTATTAAGTTATCTTAAATTTACTCTGAATTTTGGCATACACTACGTGAAATATCCACCGGTACTCGAAGGGTACTACGTTGCCAATTAGATATCCGCTATAAAAGACTCACTGTCTACAAGTGGATATGTATTTATGATTGAAGGATGAGTTGTTTCGTGGAAATCCACAAAACAGACGTGCATTGCACGGTCCAAAATGGAATCGGAGTTCATCGCCTTGGAAAAAGCTGGCGAAGAAGCCGAATCGCTGAGGAACTTCATAGATGAGATTCCATAATGGACTAAATCAGTACCTCCCGTAATGAGTCACTGCGATAGACATGCTACAATAGCAAGGGCTAAGAATGGAATTTACAACGGTAAATCCCGACATATCTGACGTAGACATAACACTGTAAGGCATTTGATCCCCAGTGGGGTTTTGACTATTGAATATGTAAAATCAATAGAAAACCTAGCGGATCCGCTAACCAAAGGGTTGCAGAGAGATCAAATGTACAAACTGCTAAAGGGAATGGGTTTGAAATCCACAAGATAGAGACAATTACAGTGGTAATCATTTGAAAATCCCAAACCTTGGATTAATGGGAAAAATAAGTTGTGAGAGTCTGGCACGAACACTCAATGAGTGTTATAATGTGCAAAAGTGGTGAGGTTGAGTCAATGACTCTTAATGATCCTAAATGTGTGAATTAGATACCTTGATATAGAATTACCTATATAAGTTTGAAGTGTGGGCCGCTTCAAATGAAACACTTATGAATCCAAAGACGTGATCCATGGCCGAAATGGATCAAAACATGAGAACAAAGTTGAGACTGAGATAGCGACACGTCAATATTATTGATTCAGTGCACGCAGAGGTGGAACAATTCAATGCATCACGTCAACTGGGCCACCAGTACACTCTGTACTGTTGACTAAGGAAGGTTCAAAGCCAAAAAAAACATGTCGTGATGTGTCAATGTTTTATAGGGATTGAGCTGGGCTTCTGTCCTTTATGGGCATTTCCACTCATGTGGGGGATTGTAAGATAATCGGTTATTTTGTAATCGATTATTTTGTGAATGAAAATGCGACAGGCCGGTGTATTATTTATTTATTGTATGGGTTTTGGTTAATATTTTGGCTATTTTTCCTGTCTCAAGACCAACCAAAATGTGCAACCTCAAATTAAACTCGGGTATATGACCTAAGTCGCAGTATTATTTGGATAAAATATTATCCGTTGGATAGATTTATTATAATTTCAAACAAAATGTTTGAAATTAGAATTGTTGATGTATTTTTTCAATAAGCAAAAGTAAAATCTGAAAATAGGAAATTATCTTCAAACTTGATTAATTAATGCCTGAGATTAGGAATCTCTAAAAACTATATGGTACAGAAAATAAACTGCAAAGTAAAATACTGGAAATTTAAATGATGATCCCCGAATCACTGACTTTGTCGTCGTTTAAAGTTGATTGAAGATAACTTGTCAGTTTGCAAATTTTAATCCTTAAATACTCTTCAGAAATGGTACTGGAAATCATCGCCCGAACGGTTACAACGCCTCTTTTTCAACTGTCTGCTAACCCTTCTCCTGCTGACACGTGCCCTCAGCCGACCGAATTATCATTCTCACTCACTCTCAATAGTATCCAACTCTTTGGATCGACCGCAGACCTCCGCCCTTTTGGCCCGAACGCAACTCTTCTGCCCTGTTGGTCCGACCGCAAATCTTCCGCCCTTTTTGGACCGACTGCAGTCCTTACGCCTTGTTGGTCCGACTGCAAACCTCCCGACTTGCAGACCATCCGACTTGTTTGGTCCAGCCGCAAACCTCTTGACTTACAGACCAGCCGACTTGTTTGGTCCAGCCGCAAACCTCCCGACTTACAGACCATCCGATTTGTCGGTCCAGCCGCAAACCTCCCGACCTACAGACCATCCGACTTGCGGACCTTCCGACCTGCGGACCTTCCGACCTGCGGATTTTCCGACCCGCACCTTCCGACCTGCCCACCTTCTGACCTGCGGACCTTCCGACCTGCGGACCTTCCGACCTGCGGACTTTCCGACCTGCGGACCTTCCAACCTGCGGACCTTCCCACGCGCTATTTCCTTAAAAATACATCTACTTTACCTGAGTTCCCCGTAATGCCCTCGACCAGTTCGATCATCTAAATTGTTAGGCCCATTTTTTCTTTTTACCTTGGATTTTTTTATCTAATTCTAAATTTCATACGTAACAACTTGCCCGCCGCCATTGGACTTTCAAACGCCATTTCTCAATCACCGTTTGGAAGTTCATAAACCATAACCCCACTGAGGAATTGCCTCTGCAACTGCAATCAGTTTTTTGCAACACATTGTGTCACAAAACTTCCCCTTTCTTCAAAACTACTCCTGTTAATTGCAATCTCTGCAACTCCAAACCATGGCGAATTAATACTCCCTGCACTCTCCTTCAATGGATTAATCCCTAAAACCACTCTTGTGTCGACGAAAATGCTCACTCCAACCATTCGTCCATATTGCACTACTTCTGAATACTCCAACCGAATGAGAGAAGTCTTGGAAGCCCGAAACCTACTAGTTGTCAACAATCCTAACTACAATATAGTCCGCCTCCATGACAACATCAAAACTCATTTGACGGACCCCAAGGATCCATACCGCACCTGGTACCAAAGAGTAGCAGAACATTTCCAGGATCAATGGAAAAATCAACAGATCGATCAAGCCATACGTCTGTCTACTCTCTTATGTCATTTACATGAAAAAGTTCTTCTAGCGATGGCGGCGTTTTGGCACCCTGAGATTTGCGCCTTCCTTCTTCCAACAACCCCAATCGGCCCCACCCTCATGGATGTGGCCATGATCGCTCATCTGCCAATCGTAGGGGAAGACCCTATAATGGGTACCCTAGACGGACAAGAGCCAAGAGCAGACCATCCAGGTTGGTCCCTGGCTAGCATTAAGGAATGGGGCTGGACCAAATTTTTAAATGATCAACAAGGAGCAGACGGTGCCCCTGTCACCGACCGCGAGCATACTGCCTTCCTGCTCTTTTGGCTCTATAAGTATGTCATCATTTCTCCTTCGAAGTGTGTTCTTCCTACTCATCTTGATTTGGCCATACATATAGCCTCTGGCCGTTTCTTTTCTCTGGGTACTCTTTTCCTCGCCAATCTTTTTAAAGGGTTATCTAGGGTTAGCACCCGTCTTACAGATAAGGACGGTAAAAAATTAGACACCGCTGCGTCGGGTCCTTTTTGGTTCCTGGAACTATGGTTCCGTCTCTATTTTCCCGACGCTTTCCAACTCGGTCATCCTCCCGTTGCCTCCACATCTGAGAAGTCTCGAGGAATAGCCCTTAACCGACTTTGCTTAGGTTGCAGCAACCTCCAAGCGTCCGACCCTATCATAACTGCCATTCTTGCCGATAATCTTAATGACACCCATTTCTACATACATAGAAGGTATATTGGTTATGCATCCGGCCTATTTTGGCCATTCCCTGTATCCTCACCTTTATCCGAACCAGACCCACTTCCATATCCAACTTACTCGTTCTCCTGGGATGTTGCTCTTAAGCCCAGGTCCTTATTTACTAGTAAGAAAATTGATAAGAAAGGTCCCAAAGTTTTTTATACCTTCAGCTACCAGCCTCAATTTTTGGCACGTCAATTCGGATGCCAACAAGGCTTACCTGGTCCCATTGCTCATCCACATTTAATAATTCAAAGTCCGGATAGGAGAGCCGTTCCCGAATTGATCACTACTTACATATCCCAGCTTACCAATTACATAACCTCTAACTCTTACATTCCCTTCCGAACTTCTCCGACTTCAAATGAATCCTTCCATGAGTGGTGGTCGGTTACTTGGGCCTTAATTACTCCTGACAAAGATCGTCTGCTGGGCATTCTTCTCCCCCAACTTGCAATGGTGTTGGGGACGACCCCATTGACCAATACCCGAAGGAAACTAATCGCTCAAGGCACCGGATCGAGCACTCCGAAGAGGAAAAGAAAAGCTCCTCAGACTCAAGCTGTTCCCCTCTCTGGAAACAATCAACCGACCTTGGTAGACTGCCAATCAGGTCGGGCACCTGTAAAGACCCGACCTTGCCCAGGTATTTTTTCAATAACCCTGATTCAATACAACTTCTGTACTTAACATTTCATTAACCATCATTCTGACATCTAGGTCCGACTTCGGCCAGAGCGACCGCCCGAACTACTTCCACTCCAAACAAATCAGCAGAATCACCAGCCAACCAACTTCATGCACCTGAACCCCCGACCAAATGCAGGTGCCTTCACCAGCCGAACTAGCAACAAGGATTTCATCTAACAGTGAGACAATTGTTTCTGCCGCGGTCGCTTCTGCTGTGGTCGCCTCAAAAGACAGAACTATCCCCGAGACGGCCGTCCATGATGCTCCTGACCAATCAGCCACGGCCGCCCCCGACGCACCCGACCAAGGAGCAGCCAACGAGAGGGCAGCCGTCCTGGGGGTAGCCGACCTAAGGGCAGCAGAACCTCTTCCCGAAGCAGACAGACAGGAAGGAGAACCTGTACCTACTCAACCAAGAGGCCTCTTACAAGAATCACAAGAGATACCCTCCTCTGACTCAGAGACTTCCGTTAATCTGGTAAACACTCGAGAATCCTTCTTCCCTACTATAGATTAGTATTAACATGATCGTTAACACACTATATCTCCATCATTCAGGGACCCAAATCCAAACCTCAACGTCCGTTTTAAGCAACCGACGAATCGGTTATCGTAGTACCAGTTGATCATCCTTCCAGACCTATGGCTATTCTGGCACCTTCAGTGACCACCATCCGTCCAGAGGTAAGAAAAATTTCCACAATCAATTCTCAATATTTATGCTCCATTCAGTCTGAAATAAACATCTTTTATTTCAGGGATGTTCTGATCTAGCCCTCTTGTCGGCTGTCTCCATTCCGACGGACGTCCAAACTATAATTGCACAGGCTGTTGATCAATCTCTCCCCGACCTGGGATCAGACTTGCTTGACAGCCTTCTTCAAGCCATTTGTGGTCTTTTGTTTCAAATATCTTCAGAGTCGGCTGTTACCTCCATTCTTCACCAGTTGATGGAGCGATTATCTGAACTTCGGAATGAAGTTTTGTTCGCTCGAATTCTGACAACTGAAACACCCTTGCCCGACTTGGACCAAATAAGTCTGGAAGCTTCCTTAACCAAAACCAAGGAATCTATTGCACAGGCGACTGGCCGACTAGAAGGCCTTAATAATGCCAAGGCAAAAATAGAGGGATCAATCCAACAAAAAGAAACGGAACTAAGGGCGCTTCATCAAGAAAAATCTGTCCTGGAAGGCCACATAAACGACGAGCAATGACTGATTGATCGGTACAAGACCAATGCAGCCGACCTAGACCAGGAATTAAAGATTCACGCTCGATCTCAACTCATAAGGCAATATCAGTCGGCTGCCAATAACAGGCGACTTTCCAGAACAGAAGACAAATGGTCCCAGATTAAACTTGTTTTAGGATCTCTTTTGTAAACTTTTGGAAACTTTGACTTGGTAAACAAATTTTTTGTCCTATTGTTAAGGATCACTTTCCAAATTCCAAACCCTCAGGGGAACCAATTAATTCATATTTCTTATAAATACTAGCAGTCCCTTGCGAAACAACAAACAGATGCTTAGCCTCAAACTGAAATTTGAGCACGCTTGTAGATCTCCAAAATGCCACACGATCACCCTCACGTTCCTGTAAACAACTGGCAAGGTGTTATCCAACCCTTCTTCGTGGGTAATCATCCAGTTGGGGGCCTTGCCAAAGACCTGCTATGCATACTCAAACAATTATATTTCAACTTCAGATTTTCCAAGCGCGGCAGAAAAACCATTCACCGTGTTATTCGCCTGATGGAAAATGTGCTAGAAGGGTATGAGACCCTTCATGATATACAAAGTCGCCTTCCCGACATTGATCATCACATGGACTTGATTGAACACCATGTGACAGCCATACTCCCAGACCTTGGCTGGGATCATACCTTCTCCAATCAGCGCGCAGTCTTTTCAAGATTACGCACTCTTGTTGATAGTGAGCGCCAAGCCGTGACAGACATGAAAGCTCGGACCGACTATGATCTTGAGAAGATGCAAGATCAATGGGAGAAATACCGACCTCACTTAGAGGACCTTATTGATGAAGAACCAGAATTAATCCCTAATCACTAGAATGAAGATTCTGATTCAGAAGAAAGTAATCCTCTGCACAACTCAACATCTGATAATGAATGAACCCTTGTTAGGTTCGAACCCTTGGCAAACGGGTTCTGAATAAAGTTACTGTTTCATGAATTCTTGTTATCTGAAAAGGCAGGAAAATACCTCCAAAGGTGAGTTGATATGGTGAAAACCCTGTGGCAGAACTTCTGTTATTCCTATGTGCCCATAAGGCTCGGGATAACAACAAATGCCATTTCCTTGGGTTCCCTTCAATCATTTTCTTGATAATCCCAATAATAATTTTGTTAGCTGCTTTTGCCTGCCCATTAGCTTGGGGATAATAAGGCGAAGAATGATTCAGACGAATACCAAACTCTGTCAAGAAGCTTAAAAACTTCTCCCCAGTAAAGACCAGACCTTGGTCGGTTGTTACTGAATGGGGAATACCATACCTATATATGATCTGATTTAGCACAAAATCAATCACCTCCTTCTGATCCACATTTTTCAAAGCAACCGCCTCCACCCATTTGGTGAAATAGTCTGTTGCAACTAGAATAAAACAATGATTCTTGGACGAGGGAGGATGAATTTTACCAATGATATCCATAGCCCAAGATTTAAAAGGCCATGGTTTTACCATAGCTTGCAATTCTGTGACTGGTAAATGAATTAACTGCCCATGCCTCTGACACTCTTAGCAGCCCTTGGCAAATTGTATGCAGTCTTCAAAAATCTTTGGCCAAAAGAAACCTAAACGATGAATAGCTCATCTTATATTCAGACCTGCCCGATGAGCTCCACAAATTCCACTGTGCACTTCTGTCATCACCTCCAAAGCTTGCTTGGGCCCCAAACATTTCAAGAGCAATCCCTCAAATGTTCTTTTATATAGCACTCCTTCTACCAATTAGAATCGCAAAGCTTTTAGTCGAATTCCAATTGGTACATTTGCTCATGGATCTTGTAAATACATGAAAAGTTCTGTCCTCCAGTCAGTTCCTGTTTCTGTCTCAGGGCCGACCTCTGCACATATATCTTTTAGGATTCCCTTGCAAGCTTTTTGAGCTAAAGCATTTGCAAATTGATTATCCTTTCTAGGGACGAACTCAATTATCACTTCGGAGATCTTTGATAACAACCGACCTACCAAATTCCTGTATCTGCGTAGGTGGGGATAATTGCAAACATACTGTTTGTTTACCTGGTTAATCACCAGTTGAGAATCCCCTTATATAATAACCGACTGGACTTTCCTGGCTATCAAAGCCTCCAATCCCAAGATTAAAGCTTCATATTCTGCCGAATTATGGGTCTGGCTTCCAATTGCAACTGCAAACTGACCCTTTGGCCGTCTGGTCCTTCCAACAAGACACCTGCGCCCGATCTGTTTCCTGAGGTAGAACCATAATAAAACATTAAACAATTTTGGGTGCTTACATAAGATATACACCCAGTCGGTTGCTCCTCACGACTTGCAAAGTCTGCCAAAAAATCTGCTATTGCTTGGCCTTTGACCGCCCTTAAAGGGGAATAATACAAATCGAAGGGCGCTAATTTAATGGCCCACTTCATAAATCTGTCTTGCATTGTAGGTCTTTGCAAAATTAACTTGATGAGATCAATCTTTGAAATAACCTCAACTCTTCTGGGTAACGTATAATGTTCAAATTTGGTGCATGCAAACACCAATGAATAACACATCTTCTCTAGCATTGTATAATTTAATTCTAGTCCTGTGAGAGTCTTGCTCAAATAATAAATTGCCCTTTCCTTTCCATCATCACCATCTTGATCCAATAAACAACTGACCACTTCATAGGTATTTGCCAAATAAACTTTGAGGGGCCGACCTTCCTTGGGAGGCATCAACACAGGTGATTGAGCCAATGCTTGCTTTATAGCCTCTAAAGCTGTCTGTTGGTCTGGTCCCCACTCAAAGGCGCTTCCTCCTGCCTTCAATAATTTAGTGATTGGTCTGACCTTGCCAGCAGCATTTGAAATAAACCGCCTGAGATAATTTACCTTCCCTAACAGACTTTGAATTTCCTTAACCGTCTTGGGCGGTCGGCTGGCAAGAATTGCCTTGGCTTTATTAGCATCGATCTCAATGCCCCTTCCATGAACCAAGAACCCCAAGAAACTCCCGGCTGATATACCAAAAGCACACTTAGTCGGGTTCATTTTCAATTTTATACTTCTTCATCCGACTGAAAGCATCTTTAAGATCCCTCATATGTTCCTCAAAACTAGAAGATTTGACGATAACATCATCAATATATAGTTCCATAGACTTACCAATGAGATCATGGAAAATTGAGTTCATGGCCCTCTGATAAGTCGCCCCAGCATTCTTCAAGCCAAAAGGCATAACTGTCCACTCATAAATACCTAATGCTCCTGGACATCTAAATGCTGTCTTGTGAATGTCTTCCTCTGCCAAAAAGATTTGGTTATATCCTGCATAACCATCCATCAAACTGAGAATTCTGTGCCCTGCTGCTGAGTCAATTAACATGTCGGCCATAGGCATCACATACTCATCTTTAGGAGTGACCATATTAAGATCTCTAAAATCGATGCATATCCTGATCTTGCCATTCTTTTTAACCACTGATACAATGTTGGCCAACCAATCTGCATAACGGCGAGGTCAGATGAAACCTACTTTAAGAAGCTTCTGAATCTCTTCTTTGATCTGAGGCATCAAGTCAGGACTCATACGTCTTAGAGATTGTTTACAAGGCTTGAAATCCTTCTTAATGGGCAATCGATGTTCTATCAGACTTCGCTCTAAACCAGGCATTTCTGAATAGTCCCAAGCTAAACAATCAATATTGTTTCTTATAACCTCGAGCATCAATTTTTGTTGCTCTTCAGACAAATAACCACTCATCCTGATTATTTTTGGTACCAGGTCGGTTCCTAAGTTAAATTTCAGCAAAGGATCTTGTGCTGAAAAAGCTGGCTCTGTTTTTTCTAACTAATTAGGCCAACGAAATTGTTCATCTTCTTGGAAATGAACATCACATTTTTTATTGTTTCTACTTTTTTCAAAAGCTGGTCTAAATAATATTGATTAATAAGTACACTACAATCTTGTAAATCTGCACCTTCCATAAGAAATATATTATAAAAAGTAGGTCTGGCTTACTCAAGAGCCACATAGTACACCTTGTTCTTTTAAAAGAACATTGAATTTTGGCCAATGAATTTAAAACCCTTCTTTGGGTATTCATTAGCCATAAAAAACAGATACATTTGAGGTACATGACCAGAATAAAAAACTGATTCTTCAACTTGTTCTGATGCTCCAAACGGATTGTCATTCGCTTCCATTTTGAAGACCCGATTGCCTTCCCAGAACATTAATTGTTGATGCAGTGTTGATGGCACACATTTAGATGCATGAATCCAATCTCGTCCAAGCAGGATTGAATATGTGGTATCTGGATCCACCACGAAGAAAACAGAAGAAATCTTTTTTGGACCGACTTCAATTGAGGCGACCATCATGCCTTCTGGTCTGGTCGGCTGCCCAATAAAGCTAGTCATCTCAAAATCCACAGGAGATAGATCGTGAATTCCCTTTTCTAACTTTTTGAGAGTCTTTAATGACATTACATTGAAGATGGCCCCATTATCTATGAAAACCTTTGTGATTGGTTTCCCACAAATATGAGCATTAACGTACAGAGGCTTCAAATGAGACGCCACCCCTTCTGGAATGGGAGGGAAGACTATTTGAGGGACCTCTGATTGAAAATCAAGATCCGAAATCTTTGCCCATTCTGGCTCTTCTATAAACTCATCCACCAGACTTGCCCACAAAGGCTCTTCCTCAACTCAATTAATTTCTGTCATTCGGCAGGGGATACGTGGCCCCAGTCGAGATTTGACAGACCTTGAACCAATCTCTGGGATTTCGTCTCTGACTCAAATCTCAGGTTGGACTGTTAGAGATTCCAAACGAAATTCCTCCACAGATGGGTTAATGTTAACCTTCTCGCAATGTTGACACCTGAAACCTTTAATTCTTTCATCTGACAAGCCTTTACCCTTCTTTTGCATGGACCAACCTCCCTCATTATAGTTAGAAGTATCTCGTATGCTGGTTGACTGCTTTGACGAGGTGATCCCTATGCGTCGACCTCCTTTTGCCTCATTCACTGTTCAAACGAGACAACCCTGATGGACCGACCTCCTTCAGTATACTTAGCAGCACCTCGAGTGTCGTTCGGTTGCTTTGATGGGACAATCCGTATGTACCGACCTTATTCCGGAGAATTATCAGCGCCTTGCATATTCGGTTGCCTCGAGGAAGCGCCGTTGTCCCTGTATCTCGCAGCATATCTGTGCTTGGCGTTCCAAATCTGAGTACGATTCATGCCTGGGAAACGAGGGTCCACATCGATTGGTAAAGGTTTCTTATTTCGAGTCCATTTGCTTCCGAGCGCACCTGTCCTCCTAGTCGGGTGGTCCCGAACCAAAGCTTGCTCCTTTAATTCCACGTTAAAAGAACCGTCTTGATTATCCTATTTTTCAGCCACTGTTTTTTCGCAGACTTTGAGTTTCTCTTATGGTTGGCCACTGTTTGATGAATTCCCTTTTCCCGATCTGGAACTCGCTTGTATATTAACCATTGCTATGGTTACTTTTGGAAACGGTTGTTGCTCTACTCCCAAAGTAATATACTTGAGCCGACCTGCTTTAATAGCCTTTTGGATCTCATTTCGAAAATGAGTGCATTGACTTTTATTATGTGTGAAAGAGTTATGCCACTTACAGTATGGCCTCCCTTTGATTTCTTCCTTAGTAGCCAACCTCTGCCTCTTTGGAATTCGGATTTGACCATCAGTTAGCAGAATATCAAATATCTTATCGGCCTTTGAATTGTCAAAGGTCGGTTGCCCTTTAGCTTCAGTTCCTGGTGCTGGCTTTAACTTAGAGCATACATAAGGCTTCCCTGAAATTATTTCGGCCGCTATCTCTTCTGTTCGATCATAATCAAAGTCGTATGCTTCTGTTTCCATACTTGCCATATGCTTAACTTTATTACGCCTGAAATTCTGATCATTTTCTCTAAAAAGATACTCCAAACGTCCAACCTTAGAAGCAAGGCTTGCCAAATCTTCTACATCATGGGCAGTGAGCGCCTCTCTCAGGTGACCATGCATGTTCCTGACCAATAAGTTGGTCATTTCTTTTTCATTGATTACAGTAGGACAACGTCCTTTCATCAAATGCACTCTTTCAATAAACTGTGAAGCAGACTCTTCTGAATATTGTTTCAATTCCAATAAATCAGTAAGAGAGACGGTCGGCAAAAGGATTGAAGAACCTAGCATGAAACGCCATCTCCAACCCTTCCCAAGTTTGTATTTGCCCAGGCGGCAGGTTTACAAACCATGAGAAAGCTGTTCTGGTGAGAGATAATCCAAATAATTGCAGTTTATAGAAGGTATTATTTCCAACTTCCCTTAACTGTGTTGTAAAGCGACCCACATGCTCTATGGTAGAGGATCCGTCTTCCCCTGAAAAAGCATGGAAGTCAGGTGGTCGATAATTCCTTGGCAGTGGATAATCGTTGATGATCCTTTCGGGGAAAGGCCTCTGATATGCAGGGTGATTGGCCATCTGAGGATTCAAACCAAACTGCACCCTTAAAACTTGCGTGATCTCCTTCAGATCCACACGAGGGTGTTGATGATCTGGAATAAAAATGGGATCTTGCACATGTCCTCCTTGCCTCTCCTCCCTAACAACGTTTGGCTAAAGTATCAACTCTTGGTCCCAAAGAAACATTATTAGGGAAAGTTAGAGGAGTCTTTCCCCTATCTGTTCGGTTGAACGTTGTGGCGCTTGGAAATGTGTTGTCCACGTATGATGGCCCTGCAAAATTTGCTTGCATTCTTGATGGTGATAACCCTGGTGGCGTCTGAGTGGGTTGAAGAGTAACCCTTGATAAAGCTTGGTCTAATATATTCTGCATCAGATTTTTTTGCTCGCGCAACATATTTTGCATCGCCGAAGTATTCTGATTCTTCAATTGCTGAACATAAGCCAACCAATCGGTAGGCGGTTGGGGAATGTCCCCTGGATTTGGCATGTTGGGTGGTGAAACATTTTCTCCCGCCGGTGCTGATGATGATTGAGGTTGTGAGCCTGCCATACTAATTTTTCTGATGATTCGGCCAGACCTCAGTCATATGAAATTCTCTGATAATGTAAGATCAGCAATCTTGCCTTTCTCCCACTGTGGTCGCCAATTTGTTGATGTATTTTTTCAACAAACAAAAGTAAAATCCGAAAATAGGAAATTATCTTCGAACTTGATTAATTAATGCCTGAGATTAGGAATCTCTAAACACTGTACGATACAGAAAATAAACTGAAAAGTAAAATACTGGAAATTTAAATGATGATCCCCGAATCACTGACTTTGTTGTCGTTTGAAGTTGATTGAAGATAACTTGTCAGTTTGCAAATTTTAATCCTTAAATACTCTTCAGAAACGGTATTGGAAACCGTCGCCCGAACGGTTACAACGCCTCTTTTTCAACCGTCTGCTAACCCTTCTCCTGCTGACACGTGCCCTCAGCCGACCAAATTATCATTCTCACTCACTCTCAACAGTATCCAACTCTTTGGACCGACCGCAGACCTTCCGCCCTTTTGGCCCGAATGCAACTCTTCCGCCCTGTTGGTCCGACCGCAAATCTTCCGCCATTTTTGGACCGACTGCAGTCCTTATGCCTTGTTGGTCCGACTGCAAACCTCCCGACTTGCAGACCACCCGACTTGTTTGGTCCAGCCGCAAACCTCCTAACTTACAGACCATCTGACTTGTTGGGTCCAGCCGCAAACCTCCCGACTTACAGACCATCCGACTTGTTGGTCCAGCCGCAAACCTCCCGACCTACAGACCATCCGACTTGCGGACCTTTCGACCTGCGGACTTTCCGACCTGCGGACCTTCCGACTTGCGGACTTTCCGACCTGCGGACCTTTCGACATGCGGACTTTCCGACCTGCGGACCTTCCGACCTGCGGGCTTTCCGACCTGCAGACCTTCCAATCCGCTATTTCCTTAGAAATACATCTACTTTACCTGAGTTCCCAGCAATGCCCCTCGACCAGTTCGATCATCTCAATTGTTAGGCCCATTTTTTCTTTTTACCTTGGGTTTTTTAACCTAATTCTAAATTTCATACGTAACAAGAACAAATTACAATTGTTTCAAACGGAAGGTTTGAAATTAGAATAAATTACGATCGTCACAAACAGAAAGTTTGTAAGTAGAATCAATTACGACTGCTTCAAACGGAAGGTTTGAATTTAGAATAAATTACATCGATAATTAAGGTTGTAATTATAATCGTAATTGATCCCCTTCCATTTTGGCCGAGTGGAGACGCCTATATAAAGGGCCTCTCCACTTTATTCTAAACAACCAACACCAACAACTCTCTCATCCTTCTCTCCTCTCTTCCAGCTTTCCGGCAACCTCCCCAACTCAGTTCCTCTCTCGTTTTTGTTCGCCGGAGCTCCAACGATTAGAGATGCCACTCTCATTGGAGACGGAAACTGTTTTATCTTTGGATTAGAACGCCAGCCACCGGAGGCACTACCGTGGCGTCTCTAATTTTCGGAAAGATGATCTATCCTCGACTCAGTTTCACGTTTATTCTCGCAATACCCATATATTCCAACATAAGACAAGACATGTTATCCCATTCTCGCGTCCCTACACTTGATCGATGAGTTCAGAGTTACACTTATCTTAATTGTTACGATATTAATTAAATATTTTTCAATATCATTAATAATTATTTATTTTTATTAATATTAATATTATTTTTATTTTTTAATTTAAAATTCTTTAATATATTTAATTATAAATATATTATTATTATTATAAAATAGATAATTTTGTCATAATCAATTCATTTACACAATTACACATCCAAAGCCGCCGCAGCCGCACCCGGTTCTCCTCTTTCTTCTTCCCAATTCTTTCATTTATTCCGCACCGATGATCATCAGTCATTCTTCTTCTTCTTTCATCATTTAAAAAAGGTTGAACCGCCGGTTAAGCCATTTGCAGACTATCGGTCATCCGCGCAAGCAGATCCAACGCGCGCACAATCGGTAATCCCTGGAGAAGCTATCTAATTTTCTTTTTTTTTCTTTTTTACGTGCCCAAAAAACCCCAGAAATCCTGCTATCATTCGTGGAGTATTTCTTTCTAAATCGTTACATCTGATTTTTCTAATTAACTTATTATATTAAGGAAAATCTTATAATCTAAAAATGATATCCATATCAATATATTTTTTTTAAAAGTAAATCACTACAAATTTTGTAAGTTGAATTGGAAAAACATTACTCCCAACAACAGACTATATCGTCAGTAGAATGGACAGGGCAGTAACAATTGATAATTTTACACATAGTTCCTCGCAATATTATCCATTCGTACAACTGGGCTAAACAACAAAACTCACTTGCACCTATAAATAAGGTAATTCGTGTAGTCATCTACACGCATTCAAATATATTAGTGCTCATATATATATATATATGGGTGAATGACACATTGGAAAAAAAATAAGTCAATTCAACTATTTACTTTATGAGTGTGTTTGTTTTGAGTTTGGATTTGAGTTTAGTTTTTGAAAAATAAAAATTTTGAATTTGAATAATTATATGATGTAATATAAATAATTAGTGATACAATATTTTGAATGTAAAATTAATTTTTAGTATGATATATAACATAAAATAAAAAAGAAAAGATATTTAGTTTGATATTTTTGGGTAAAAAAGTTTATAAATAGTAAAAAATTGATAAAATTTGATATAAAAAAAAAACACATACACACTGTAATGCTTCGAATTTAAAGTATATAAACTAATATTATTATATCAAATAAATATTATCAATTATTATATCAAATCAATATTTTAATAATATTAATGAGATAAAAAAAATATTTTCAAATAAATTATATCCTATTTTGTATATTGATTATGATTAAAGAGATTGTGAAAATAATAGAAGTAAAAATAAATATATAATAATAATAATAATAATAATAACAGTAATAATCATAATCATAATCATAATAATATAATATATATATATATATATATATATATAACAAACCAAACCCTCTCAAAGTAAAAGAGGCGGACATCCGTCCAGGAAAAAGGGAAAAGAAAAAAATAATAATAATAATTTAGTCATTTGATTTTAATTTTGATATTGATATTGTATTAGTTGCTATAAGTAGAGTTTGATTATAATTTTTAATATTAATTAAAATATTGAGATATTAAAATTAAAAATTATTAAAAAATTTATAATTGGCTATTTAACTATTTAATTGACGAATTTTTTTAGCTAATAACCTATTCGAAGTCCTAGTATTATACTATGAGAAATTTGTATCGATCCAAACTAAATTGAAAACCGCAATGTATTGCACCTGTCTGTTTGTTCATATCTTTAAGGATTTTTATTTAATAATCGGGCGATATAAATATTATGAGGTATAAGGGTTTTATAGTTAGAATATAGTATTCTACCAAAGGAATAATTTTAAGATCCGACGAGCTAGTTATAGAAATTAGTTTTTGAATAAGCAGGTAGGTCCTATGAATAAACATATAGCTCATCTCATTTGAGTAAATAATGTGGCAGATGTATGTTGAGGGATATTTGGGTAAAACTGCAAAAGTTTGGGAGTGTCGATAAAAATGTAAGCAATATAAAATTAAATCTAATTTTAAGAAAGTAGGTATGCATATGTGCATGAGATTATGATTACGAATATAATGTTAATGCGCTATTATGTGGATAATTTGTCAGTGCATGTATATATTTATATATGTGTGTACGTATGCATGTGTGAGACTTCACATTTTATAATATCTGATATAGCTATTTGATCATGTTGGTGAATTTTTGAAAAAGAGGATAGGTAAGCTGTCTCATCAGTCATTTTCGGTAAATTCACTTATTTCACATACTACACACATATTGTACGATGTATCGGATACATTTTATGAATCTATTGTTTAGTCGTCGTGTACGATGGTGCTAGGCGAGGACATTATCTAGGGTTAGGATATTCGACTCCGATGTACCGAACACTTTGGCGATAGTGGACGATAGTACTCGGACAATTGGATGACTTAGTTGCACGGTCATTTAGGAATTAGAATCATTGTAGTTGAAACGTATTTGGTCTAATCATTTGTGTTAGGTGTTGTTCCACTTATTGGCTTGGCCTTTGGTGAGATCTACCGGTAGTTTAGGATCATATTCCAAACTCCAAACCTAATCAAGTTAGGGCATGCGAGGAGGACTATAGTTTCCGAATTTCCCTTGATGGTTCCAAATTACACGGATTCTACTATATTACATGGGATAGAGCTTGACAGAAGGGTCATATATTCCCTATCAAAGAGTATGGAGCATCTTGTGGTTAATGGCGACAACTTCGGCTATCCATGTATTGATTGTGGGGGTAGGATGGTGGGTATATATGAAGTGACCGAATGACCTTATATTATTATGTGTTTATCAAGTCCTTCCTTGAGCCGAGAATTTTTCGGCTATTTATTGATGACGGTCTAATAAGCTTATTATTATGGAGCTGAGGTTATTCCGATTGCGACATATATAATGAGCCTATATGCGGCCGAGATTATTCCGGCTGCTCACTTTGACAAATGTATATACATGTATATGCATAGTTTGTTGAGTTTGAAAGTATTATTACTTTACTTTACTATTGGCATGACATGACACTTATTTTGTAAATGACGAAAATTAAATTTCATTTTTAAGTTTTTTGACATGATATATTTTATGTTAGTTCTTAAAATAGATTTAATTCTCGACTAATTTTAAGAAAAATATTTGGTTTAGGTATGCATGGCACCTCCGGGACAGGAGACGTCTCGGGATATAGAAAGACAGACTGAGTAAGTGAACTTGTTCTTATGTATTATTATTGAATTTCTTACTGGAAAAACCTTTTGTTTAGAAGTGTGTTTTTGTAAATATTCATAAACTTGTTTGTGTGAAATTATAAAATGCTTTTATAGATAATTTTAACCCTATTGTTGTATTATGGGGCACGAAGTTGACGACCTCATGATACAGTTTGGTAGTAGCATTTATAGTATGTGTCAATTGTGGATGTTATGATCACACCTTATATTACTCTATCTTGAGTTTCTTTCTATCTAAACATTTACACATATATATATTTATTATCATTGATCATTACCTTTACATATGATATTACATTCACACACGACACAACACATACATATATATATACTTACTATATATATTATTTATTATACAATATGTTATTAATACGAAGAATCTTGTCTATTTTTATTTTTGGTAAGTTTTATTTTAGTATTATCTATATTTCTATTTATCTATATTATAAAATAAATTGTAAATTTGTTTTTTAGGTTTTGAGTTCTACCCGCAATAATCATTTGACTTGATCCCTTTATGTAAAAATACATTTGGTTTTTATGAGTCTTGTTCATACAACTCTGAATAAAAATATGACTACTAGCCAAGATCATACTAATACTACAATTTTGATCTGTCATCATTTAGATATTGTTTTACAGTCTAAATATTTGACAGTGAAATATCCACTCGATTTGTGGAATAAACTAAGAGAGATATTTGGACATTTAAAATATATTGCTCTTCCAATAGCCTTATATGATTGGCTTAACATGCGTTTAGAATATTTTAACAGTGTTACAGAATATAACTCTATTATCTATCATATTACTTCTCTGTGGAGAATTGTAGCTAAGAATAATAAGTTAGAAAAAATTTTCTCTAACTTTCATGGTTCTAACTAAGAAACTTTCATGCTTTTTATAGTTAAGCAGAAATAATGAGTTACTGATAAAAAATCATCAGTTTTAACCCATTGGTTCCAATTTATTCCCTGAAGCGAACATGATATTTTATGAATGTAACTGAGGATGTGGTAAAGGTTGTGGACGTGGTCGCGATTGTGAGAGTCAACACAGTCACTATATCCCTTATAATCACCACAATTTTGACATTAGCATGAAAGCAGACTAAACATCAATATGTAGATATAGCTGAAAAACTAAATAAGAAAAAAGAAAGATCATCATTTGTCATAGGTGTGGCAATGAAGGTCATTGGGGCAATACCTGCAGAGCAACCAAATACTCAGTTGATCTTTATCAAACATCACTGCAAAAAAAAAAAAAAAAAAGATAAAAGATAAAGAGGTAAAAACTAATCACGTCGATAATAATGACAACCTCTATCAAGATCTTCTGAATCATGACACAATGCATTTTAATATAGTGGATTTTATCGGAGATCCAACAAACCCCTAGTGACACACGATTTTTTTATTTTACATATGCTATTTTATGTTCTATAATATTAAATTATCACGTATATCTTTTGTATTGTATTTTGTACTCCCCCCGTTCAAGCCAATTTGTCCACTTTAGATGCAGCACATAATTTTAGATATTATGTTATTAGTAAGTAATTAAGAAGTGTATTAGTAAAAATAATTATGATCTAATAAAAATAATTATAGATAAGATTAGGATGACTAAATAGTTTTATTAAAATAAAAAATTATAAGTTATGAATTTTAAAATGTGATTACAGTATATATTCATATTTCCAAAAAAATAAAAGACAAATTATATGAGATGGAGCGAAATAGAAATAGTGTACAAATTATGTGGGACGGAGGGAGTAATAGATATATATATATATGTTTGCTTTTATTAATACTTTATTATATTTGAAAGCAAAATGAATGCCAACCAAAGTGATGTTAATATGTGTTTTATTGAAAGTGCTACGATATATGCTATATTTAATTATGAAAAATAATTTTCTCATTTGAAAAGGGAAAAGATGAATATAATATAATAAGCGGCAATGCAAAATTAATTAAAGGTTCTGAAAAAGCCATTATATTTCTTTCCGCGGGAAAAAATTATTACAACATGCATTGTTGGCCAGTAAAGCTCCAAAAAATTTACTGAGCTTTATGACATTCAACAAATAGTTATCACATTGAAATTATAAGTGTATCCAATGGTGATTTTTTATTGATAACCAATATTGTTGACGAAAAGAAATACATCATCAAGACATTACCTTCACCTTCTATTAGTTTATATTATGTCAAATTAGGTGTTGTTAAAATACACCTCATAGTAAACCAAAAGACTACCAATTTTCAAGTATAGCATGATCGCCTTAAGCATCCTAACTGTATAATGATAAGGTGAATAATTGAGAATTCGCATGACCATTCATTAAAAGGTCAGAAAGTGTTAAATTCAAATGAGTTAACTTATGTTGTCTGGACTCAAGAAAAATTGATAATCAGACCATAATAGCTAAAGTAAGTATTGAATCACCTATATTTTTAGAAATAATACACGAAGATATATGTGCACCAATAGACCCACCATATGGCTCATTCAAATATTTTATAGTACTTATTGATGCATTCACTATATAGTCGCATATTTGTTTATTATTTACTCACAATATGACACTTGCAAGATTGATTGCCTAAATTATTAAATTACGGGAAAAATTTCTCGATAATCAAATTAATACTATACCCATGAATAATGCCGATGAATATTTCCCGAATATATTTGATAATTATTGAATGTCGATTGAAATTAATGTAGAGCATCCAGTTGTTCATGTCCATACATAAAATGGCATTGCAGAATCACTTACTAAAATATTGTAATTGATTTCTATACCATTACTGATGATGTCTACGTTGCTCGCTTCAATTTGGGGATACGCAATCTTACATGTAGGTTAACTTATAAGAATAAAGTCCACAAACTATCATAGTTATTCCCTTATGGAATTAGTGTCTGGTCATAAACAAAATATTTCTCTCCTACATATATTTTTAGGTGTATTATTTATCTTTTTATTTCATCCATAAATGTACAAAAATGAGTCCTCAACGTAGATTGAGTATTTATATCGGCTTTGAATTGTTGTCAATTTTTAAAAAATCTTAAACATATGACGGGTGATTTGTTCACTACAAAATTTTCAAATTGTTATTTTGATGAATCATATTTTTCGATATTATAGAGATAAAAATGAAGCGAAAAGAGATATTAAATTGAAAATTCCATTGAATTTTTTAGATCCTCGTACAAAACAATGTGAACTAGAAGTTCAACGCATTATACATTTTCAAAATATTGCAAATTAGTTACCAGATGTATTCAATGACTCAAGAAAAGTCACTTGATTTTACGTCCAAGTTGTTAATGCTTTGGCTAAAATAATTATCCCTGATGGATAAATTACAAGTACTAATAAATCAGGTACACGCTTAAAATATGGTAGAACACTCGGTTCCAAAGACAAATATTTTTGAAAAAAAAAATAAATGATGATAATCAAGAAAATATCAGGATTGGCATTGATAAACCCCATGAGAAAGTCATCCTTAAAATAATTTCTCCAACGATGCCGATCAGGTGCTGAATAAAAATATTCAGCACCTATGCTGACTGTTTAAAATTAATTACAATATATATATTAATAATATAAATTAATAATACATATTAAATGTTAATTTTCTTAAGGCATTCAGCATCAATGCTGAAATATTTTTATCAGCACATGATCCTTGGCCTTTCTCCAAAAGAGTAAAATCTTGAAGAACATGATGTGATTATAGAAAACTCAATCAACTATGTTATTTTAAGAAAATGATGTAACCATAAAGAGACAATAATTGATAATATCTTTGCATACAATCTAGAACTGAATATAATAGAATAAAATTAGAATCTAGAGCCAAAATTGATTCATGAATATTAGCAAATAAACGACTGACCAAAATAGAAAAATACAATTCAATCAGTGCTTGAATCATTAGACAAAAAAGATGTCTTTGGACCAATTGCTCAAACACCAAATGATATAAAATTAGTGGGATATAAATGAGTATTTTTATGCAAAAGAAATGAAGTAAATAAAATTGTGAAATATAAAGCTCGTCATGTATCTCAGAGATTCTCACAAAAACCTTGAGTAGATTTTGATGAAACATAATGTCTAGTTGTCGATGAAATAATATTTAGATATCTTGTGAGCCTAGCAGTGCAAGAAAAGCTCGACACGTATTTTTTAGACATAGTTACTGCATATCTTAAATACCAATATTTATATGAAAGTTCCTGAGGGATATTCCTAAAGCATGCAAATCAAACCCACAAGAATTATATTCCATCAAATTGAACAAGTCATTGTATGAACTTAAGCAATAAGAAAGAATGTGGTATAACTGTCCCAATAGATGCTTAATGAAAGAAAGTTATACTAATGATCCAATGTATTTTTATACAAAAAAAAAAAAAACAAATCAAATTATGTCAATATTGCAATATATGTTGACATCTCAACTTAATTGGAACTCCTGAGAAGATCCAAATCGAAGATGAATATCTAAAAAAAGAATTTGATATCAAAAATTTTAGAAAACTAAAATATTATCTGGGATTACAAGTAAAATATATAAAAGTATTAAAATAATTTTGGATGGATAAATCTAATTATCTGAGTACACCAATGATGGTTAAATCTTTTGATCATAGTAAGATCTATTTAGGCTAAGAAAAAAACAATGAAGAAATATTTGACCCTGAAGTACGTTATCTTAGTGTTATTGATGTACTAATGTATCTTACAAATTACACTAGACAAGATGTATCTTTTTCAGTAAATTTACTAGCAAGGTTTAGCGCATCCCCCCACAAAGCACTATTGGAATAGTATTAAACATATTTGTTACTATCTTTAGGGGATATATGACCTCGGAATTTTTTATTCAAGTGAATTTCGAAATTAATTAATTGGTTATATTGATGATAGTTATCTGTCTGATCAACATAAAGCAAACTATCAAACTTGTTATTTGTGTACTTGTGATGAACAACATTTCTTGGTAATATGTTAAACAAACGATGTCGAGGTTTTAGCAATTCACGAAGCTAGTCGTGGATGCATTTGGTTGAGTTGATGACTCACTATATTCAGAAAAATATTGAATTTATTTTTGATAATATATTACCTCATATAATATTATTCTAAGATAATGCAACTTGTATCACTTAACTAAAGAGAGATATATTAAAGGAGATCAGACAAAACACATTTTTACATAATTCTCTTTTTTCTTCATTTGAATTTTTCCCACATTATTTTTTCATAGTAAGGTTTTAGTGAGACATATTTTTTGTATAAAAGCATCCAAAGGAGATTATTATGATACACTAACACCTACAAACATATTACATATTGCACACATCTACGAGATCTCAATGCTTCTACACCATTCAATCACCACTTTATGCTTAAATATACATGTATGGGTTAGGGGTGGGAAAATATAATGAAATACCGTATATATCATACCAAGAATAACAAATTTTTTGTATACCATAAATTTCGGTACGGTAACGGTACGTATTTTCAATTTTTTCGGTATATGCCGAACTATCAAAAAAATTTCGGTATATACCGAAATATAAGTTGTAGCCGCCGCCGCCGTCGGCCGCTGTTCCAGCCGCACCATTCATCACCTACCATACCGCCGCCATGACGTTCTCCATTCCCCTTTTTCCATAGCCATTCCAACCTGGTGATACTTTTTTCTTTTTAGCTTATTATGTGTTTTCTTAGCACAAAAGGCTTTTTCTACAGAGGGATTGTCAGTAGTAGCACAAAAGCCTTTGTTACTACTAGGATGCTACTACTGACAATCTGGCGTCACATTCAAATTGTTGTTTGTTACTTTTCGACTGGAGCCTGCACAACCTCTGGAGTCCCTGCCTCCACAAGCTCTGGAGCTTCCATGGCTTCTGGAACCTCTGCCTCCGCAGACTCCTTTTCAACTGGAGCCTCCACAGCCTTTGGAGTCTCTGCCTCCATAAGCTCTGGAGCTTCCATGGCTTCTGGAACCTCTGTATTCGTAGACTCCTTTTCAACTAGAGCCTCCACAGCCTTTGGAGTTTCCATGGCTTCTGGAACCTCTGTCTCCACAGACTCCTTTTCTATTGGAGCCTCCACAACCTCTGGAATCTCTGCCTCCACAAGCTCTGGAGCTTCCATGGCTTCTAGAACCTCTGCCTTTGCAGACTTCTTTTCAACTGGAGCCTCCACAGCCTCTGGAGTCTCTGTCTCTACAACCTCTGGAGCTTACATGGCTTATGGAACATCTGCCTCCGCAGACTCCTTTTGGAATGGAGTCTCCACTTCATTTGGAGTCTCTGCCTCCACAGCTTCTTTTTCGTTGGAGGTGAATTTTCCGCGCTCAAAGTGGCACTAGGCTTCTTTTTAAACCTTCTTTTTGAAAATGCTCTCCTTATGAAATCGGCGATGACATTAACGTCCATTAAGAGGCTTGGCCTCATGTTAATTTGGTGTCAGCGGCTGTCCTCCGGCTGCCTGCTGATGGAAGGTTGGCAGCTGCACCTCTGCGGCCTACCCTCCTTGCCCCTGTATTTCGATTATCCTCTTCCATTGGAGATTAGCCACGCTCGGATCGTGACATCCCTATGGTGGTGTTGGCGCATTCCATATAGGTTGTCCGCTTAATCGCCCTGGCGGGATCATGCCAAATGCTGCAAATTTGCTAGCCCCTCCTGGAGGCTCAGCACTGCTATTCAAATTTCCAATGGCCAAAGGGTTCTAGCCCTCCACAGCCTGTTGGCTCCAGCGCTTCGCAGACTGTTGTCAGCCTTCCACAGGCTATTGGCTCCAGCCATCCACATGCTGTTGGTTCCATCTTTTCGCAAACTGGTGGTTCCAGCCTTCCGCAGGCTGGTGGTTCCAGCCCTCTGCAGGATGTTTCCAGCCTTCCATCCGCAGGTTGTTGGAACCAGCCTTCCGCAAAGTGGTGGTACCAACCCTCCGCAGGATGTTGCTTGCAGCTTCCTGCAGGCTGTTAGTTCTAGCCTGATTTTGCATGCTCTGGCCCTAAGGCCTGAAGCATTGGATCTTCTGAAATAGTTCTATAGCTTTTTTCAGGCGGTACAAAGAAATTCCATGTCAACCTCGACATCACTCTTCGAAAAATGCGACTTTGGTCCCACCAGGCGTGGCCAATTGTTGGATCCTAAAATTCGGAGGTTCCAAGACCGTTTGTTGATTTGTCGGTGTGGGTTCCAGAAGTACTCCAAAGAGCCTGTCCGTCGTCGGATTTTGGGCGGTTCCTTCGGTGGAGCCTGCACGGCTTCGAGCCTAAATGATCAATTTCGATGGATTTAAACTAACATCTACTAAAACTCGGATAAATCTACTGGAAAGCGAATAAAAAAGCATGTAATTCGAATTAAAATGCATAAAATGAAACTAAAACATGAAAAGAAAATAGAGAAAAATACGAGTTCATCTTCTTGTGCGTGTGTGATGTGTTTTTTCCTAGTTTTAATCCTAAGATAGAATAACCACCTATTCCCACTAAAATGGGCAGTTCTAATTATTCCTCCACCTCTCTCAACCACCTGGTAACCTCTCACTACTACCTCCAACTGCCTGGTAACCTCTTTCCACTACCTTCAACTGCCTAGTAACCTCCTTCCATCAGTTCCCTATTAACTTCCTTCCATCAGCTCCTAACAACCTGGTAACCTCCTTCCATCAGTTCTCAACCGCTTCTATTGCCTCTGGACCGGGTTCCACTTGCTCTGAACTTCTTCCATTGCCTCTGGACCAGATATGCCGCTTACTCCGACTTGTTTCCATCGTACTCCTAGCCGGTCCACAGGAATGTGTCCCCAACATCCTCAAGTTAAATGGAATCTTCGGTTTTCCTCATGTTGACTTGTTCCATTGAGCTTTTTGAATAAAGTTAGAAAGTGCATAAGCCTTCCACTAATTTTCAGTACGAAATTATTAACCCAGGGCCAACGGAGGTAGTTATCCCATGATCTGTGGAAGCTGTTGCTTTTTATCTTGTGGAGGCAACCTTCCTCTGCTTTATGGAAGCACCGCAGTTCGACGAAGGTAGTTGTTTTCAACCGAATGGAGGCAGCAATTTCTAACCTTATGGAAACATTGTTCCGGGATGGAGGCGCCATAGTCCAAGGAGTTGTGGTCCTAAGGTCCATTGAGGCTACTGCTTTCGGCCCTGTGGAAGCACCACAATTCACTGGAAGTTGTTGCCTTCTGCTCTATGGAGGCAGCACTCTTTGGCTCTGAGGCTTGAAGCTTCTTGCTGTTGAGCGGCTCCGTGGCCAATGAGCTCTGCCTTCACTTTTGTCTTTAAGTCTCCTTCTCATTCAGGTGTTTTTGGACCCATGTCCAACATGTACAGATAGTTTGGCATACTGAATAATCGGTACGGTAGGGTATAATATATAAGTCATATTGAATTTTTGATATACCGAAAAATTGATATACTGATTTCTCAGTTTGGTAATGGTATTGTAAATTACTATACCAAAAATTTCAATACGGTATATGATATACGGCATAAGTTCTGATATATTGTACCGAACCAGCCCTAGTATGGGTGAATAAAAAGGTAATATACACATTGAAAGGAAAACAAGTCAATCCAACTATTTATTTTACATTACTCTCCACAATCTTTCTCTCTCTAAATATTAACACACATCACGTGTGCTTGAGTTAGTGGCAAATTTATGTTGGGTGTGTGCGTGTGGTGTGAGTAAAATGAAATATATATTTACAATATTTATATATACATCTACATTATTGACATTTTTCATTTATTCTTATTTCATTGAAACCATCTCTTAGGATGTTATTTTTTTGTGATCAATTTCAAGTCCTTTTTGGATAGATTCATTCAAATGACTGTGCATATATTTATATTATTTAGTTCAAAATTTTATTTTATCAAACAGAATAATTAATTTTCTGTTCAATTCTTTTTGCTATCATTTCTTTAATATTTTATTGTTTATATGGAAGTCACCATATGGTCGGATTGGAACACATTTGGATTGGAATTGGGACTGGCTTGGAATGATGGCGCGGATGGATCGTATTTGTTTATAAAGGGATGAGATCGTTAGCTCCTTTCTGCCCAACCCTCTAGCCCCCTCTTATACACATGTATATGTAGGAACACGCCTGTGAGGGCTGTTCATTCCCACGGATCGTTGTTGGATGCCAACGCGTACATACATGGTATTAAACGATCCTAAGCATGCTCCTATAAGAATGAACTAGAGATGTACCCTTTTTGGAACCACCAACAGCAATCACGAACAGGTTGATTCCGCTAGAGACCTTCCAGACTGTTCCCGAACCCCGCTCGAACACCGGATGGGCGGCGATCTATCAAACGGAGGGAGACGAATTTTGCTCTTCGTGAAACCCTAGAGCCGACGGCTTGCACCTGTAACGTCACTAGGGTTTGACAAAGACCGCATATTAATAAGTCTCCCAACAGGTAATTGGGCCAGACCGGGGATCTTTAGAAGGTGTTGGGCTCGGGCTCCCTTATAGATCCAAATCTCTATATTCAGCCCTGAATATAATTCGAATCATAAAATATTAATTCATTCCATTAAAGAATTAATATTGCACTCCCAGCCCAACCCAAATTGAATCTGGGCTTCTATTAAACTTAATTAATTCCCCATGTTTAAGATGTTCCACATCCATTAATTAATTAAATCTTCTGACAATTTAATTAATTAATATCTTTTAATTCCTTGAGTGATACCACTCAAAACTTATTATTGTACGGATTAAATCCACCTGCAGGGTTTATACAATAATCCTTATTGAGTTCCTTAAGGGGATGTCATCAACCTGGATGTCCAGGACATGGTGCCTTAATGATAATAAATTAATTACTATGCGAATAATGTAGTTGCCCAAAATACGAAGCATATTGAATCACTAAGGATTCTCACTTATGGTAAATTAAAGCAACGAACATTTATTCCATATATTTAATTTATTTCATCTAAGGTTAAGAATTAACAGAGTTACCGAGATTTTGGTTCTTCAATGTCAGAATAGAAGAACATATCTCAACTGTGATCCTTTCAATGTGACGCAGCACATTAGTGTAAACTAATAGTCAAGACAAACTAATTCCAAGTTTACACTACAACTTAAACCGATGGTTTTGTCCATAACCATCTCAGTTGTGAAACCCATTTATATTTAATAAAGAACTGACAACAAGATCTTCTGTGTGATCTCCACACACCATGTTGTCTACAATATTAAATAAGTGGACATGCTAATATATATAAAACATAAATAAAAGCAACACAATGTGAAATAACAATTTATTTTATTTATTCCAGTTACTAAGGAAATTGAATAATACAAAAGCGTACTAAAAGTTTGCTTTACAGTATAATCCAACAATCTCCCACTTATACTAAAGCTAAACTTTTAGTATACAATGCAAAAACAAGCTCTCCCACTTATACTAAAGTCTAGCTGCAATGTATCGTAAACCAAGGCCCTCTACGTGTTTCTCGAAAACCTTAATGGGTAAAGTCTTCGTGAAGGGATCTGCCAAGTTGTCCAACGATGCAATCTTAGTGACAGCTATGTCTCCTCGCTTTACGATGTCTCGTATGATGTGGTACTTCCTTTCTATGTGTTTACTTGCTTTATGAGCTCTAGGTTCTTTTGAGTTTGCCACTGCACCAGCGTTATCACAATAAATGATTACACGCTCAGGCATACTCTCAGACACCCCTAAGTCATACAAGAAGCTCCTGAGCCATACAGCCTCTTTTGCTGCTTCAGAAGCAGCAACATACTCGGCTTCCATGGTAGAATCTGCGATGCATTTCTGCTTTACGCTTCTCCATGAAATAGCTCCGCCTCCCAAGGTAAACGCATAACCCGAGGTTGACTTTCTCTCATCTCGATCGCCTTGAAAATCTGAATCAGTGTAACCCAAAGGAACTAGATTGTCAGACTGGTAAACCAAACTATAATCTCGAGTTCTTTTCAGATACTTGAGAATATGTTTTACCGCAATCCAGTGTCCTTGACCAGGTTTGGACTGATACCTAGCTACCATGCCAACAGCATAGCAGATATCAGGCCTCGTGCACAGCATGGCATACATGAGACTTCCTACAGCCGAAGCATAAGGAATGTTAGCCATCTCATCTATCTCCTTTTGTGTTTTAGGACACATATCCTGAGATAGAGCAACTCCATGTCTGAAAGGTAAGAATCCTTTCTTGGAGTTCTGCATGCTGAAACGGGCAAGCACAGTATCAATGTAGGCGGCTTGAGATAAGCACAACATTCTTTTCTTCCGATCACGAGTGACCTTCATACCAAGAATGTACGATGCATCTCCCATGTCCTTCATTTGAAACTGTTCAGAAAGCCATACCTTTACGTCTAATAATATCTTGACATTGTTTCCAATGAGAAGAATATCATCTACGTATAGTATCAAGAATACCACTACGTTTCCGTCGCACCTCTTGTACACACAACTTTCACTTGGACATTGCTCAAATCCAAAGGATTTGATCACCTCATCAAAGCGAATATTCCAAGATCTGGAAGCTTGTTTAAGTCCATAAAGAGACTTCTTTAGCTTCCAGACTTGATGCTCTTGGCCTTTCTTCACATAACCCTCAGGTTGCTGCATATAGATGTCCTCATCCAGATTCCCGTTAAGGAATGCTGTCTTGACATCCATTTGCCAAACCTCATAGTCCATGTGACTTGCTATGGATAAGAGTATCCGGATTGACTTTAGCATGGCTACTGGTGAAAAGGTTTCATCATAATCGATGCCCTCTTTCTGGGTAAAACCTTTTGCAACCAACCGTGCCTTGAAGGTAGTAACCTTCCCGTCAGGTCCTCTCTTACGCCTAAAGACCCATTTGCTCCCAATGGCTTTCTTGCCTTTGGGAAGGTCTTTGAGGTCATAGACCTCCATAGCATGCATGGATTCTATTTCTGAATCCATGGCCTTATGCCAAGAATCTGCATCAACATCTTGGATTGCCTCTTTATAGGTACAGGGATCAGGTTCTTGTTCATCACTGGGGACTGAATCCGAGGACTCTCCCACTAACAAGAAACGACTGGGTAATCGAGTTACCCTCCCACTACGCCGAGGCAAATCATGTGTGGTGACATAAGGGTCAACACGCTGTGCAGTTTGTTGTGGTATATCTTCTTGTACACTTGGTACTTGATTGTCTCCCCTTAATTCGTAAAGAATAATTTCACTTGGGGTCTTATGCTCATGCATATAGTCTTCTTCTAAAAACCTGGCATTGGTGCTCACCACTACCTTCTGGTCTTTAGGACTATAAAAACAACCCCCTCGTGTTCCTTTAGGGTATCCTACAAATAGCCGTACTTCCGTCCTAGATGCCAACTTATCAGCTTCCTTGTCCAACACGTGTGCTGGACAGCCCCAAATCCGAATGTGGTTCATGCTGGGCTTTCGCCCGGACCACAATTCTATTGGGGTTTCAGGAACTGATTTGGAAGGCACATAATTCAGGATGTACGCTGCTGTTTCCAAGGCATATCCCCAAAACGAGATGGGTAGAGAAGCATAACTCATCATTGACCTCACCATTTCTAAAAGAGTCCTATTCCTCCTCTCTGCCACGCCATTCTGTTGCGGAGTACCAGGCGCAGTCAACTGGGATTTAATCCCATTCTCTAACAAATATTGCCTAAATTCAGCGCTAAGGTATTCGCCACCACGATCAGACCGTAATGACTTGATACTTTTACCTTGACGGTTCTCCGCTTCTGCCTTGAATTCTCTGAACTTGTCAAAGCATTCAGACTTGCGGCGCATCAAGTAAATGTATCCATATTTTGAGTAGTCATCTGTGAAAGTCACAAAATACTCAAAACCACCCCTAGCTTGAATTGACATAGGCCCACATACATCAGAGTGAATCAATTCTAACACTTCATTAGCCCTATTTCCCTTGGCCTTAAAAGGCCTGGAGGTCATCTTGCCTTCCAAGCAGGACTCGCAGACTGAGAATGGTTCCACTTGGAGAGAGTCCAAGAAACCACTGCTCACTAGTCTTTGGATCCTCCTAAGGTTGACATGACCCAATCTAAGGTGCCAAAGATATGTTTGATTCGATTTAGAAGATTGTTTTCTTTTTAATGATGAAGATGCATGAACTTGAGTATTGGTTTCAGTTTGATGCGCACTAGTAATAGTATAAAGATTGTTTTCCAATGTGCCAGAACAGATAACAACTTTGTTTCTCATAATAAAAACGCTTTTATTAAAAACAACTGAATATCCATCCACAAAAAGTTTCGAAACTGAAATTAAATTCTTTCTAAAACTTGGCACATACAAAACGTTCTTTAAAACTAAAACTGAATCAGAAAAAGATAAATGCACATCTCCCACTGCAACCGCTGCCACTCTGGTTGCATCTCCCAAGCTTATGATAATCTCGCCCTCACTCAGCTGCCTTGGTGGCAGGAACCCCTGCATTGTACAACAAACATGATCAGTGGCTCCTGTATCTACTACCCAAATACTGGTAGAACTAGCCGCGAAACATGTTTCAACAAGCAAAGTAGAAGACGTACCATCTTTGCCCTTCAGAAGGGGACAATCATCTTTCCAATGTCCTGTCTTGCTGCATTTAAAGCACTTCCCCTTTGGCTTCTTCACGCCACCAGAAGGCGCGACCGACTTGCTCCCACTATTTGCAGCACCCTTTTTCTTGGCAGGCTTTTTCTTCTTCCCGCCTTTCGACGAAGAAGGTCCAGACTGCGCAGAAAACAGCGCCTGTGGAGTCCTACCCATGAGTCCCTCCGCTGCAACCAAATCCACAAGAAGCTCGGCTAAAGTATAGTCCTTCTTGGTCAGGATTGTGTTGAGACGGAAATTCTCGTAGGACTTAGGGAGTGAGTGCAGGATCATATCGATCTTGGTGTCAGCATCGATTTGACCCCCGAGCAGCTCTATCTCATTCAGATTTTCCATCATCTTGAGAATATGCTCACGCACAGAAGTTCCCTCTGGCATGAAGGAAGTCATAATCTTCCTCATTGCCTCAAATCGAGCAGCCCTATCTGACTCACCAAAGAGCTCCTTGAGGCTCAACATCATGTCAGCAGCAGTAGGCAACTTTTCAACCTGCAATTGCAACATATTGGTTATTGACGCCAATATGTAGCAACGGCTCATTTGATCAGCCCTATGCCACTTCCGATGAGCCTCCCTTTCCTCTTCAGTGGATTCCTCAGTTAAGTCTGCTGGAGCAGGGGTGCTTAGGACGAATTTATAGTCATCCGCAGCAAGGACAATGTCCAGATTTCGTTTCCAGTCCAAATAATTCGGACCAACGAGTTTGTTTTGATTGAGAACAGTCATAAGTGGATTGAACGACATTTTGATAACTGAAATAAACAAACAGAAACATGCAAACACGTAAGCAGTAATTCACATTAACACATAAGCATAAAATCATGGGAAAACCTCAAAAACCACGAGATTATACATATCACGACAGCTCAGTAAATCGCACATGCAAGCCATGTTATGACGGACGTTTACACATGCATTCACCAAACAGGCAGCTAGCCTATAATTTCATTATCTCATCAACTTATCCTTATGACGAATGAAATTAATTGCCGATACTTTAGAACTGGCCATGTGAATTAAAACAGGGACCCCGTTGGGGGGTTATATTTAAAATCCACATCTAAGTAATGACCATAATTTAACGCCAAGGACAACTATTTACAGTTAATATGCAACCGAAGGGCAGTCATATTTAATGCAAATAATCTCCTACAGTTATCACAAATTAATTTATCTAGTAAACTTATGAGTGACATATCCGTTAGGGAGGAGACCCCATGGATCCCACGTATGCCACACACTTTACTTAAAATTAAATCACTTTAATTGAAATCTTATCTAGTAAACTTGTGCATGTTAATATCCGTTAGGGAGGAGACCCCATGGATCCCGCGTATAACAAACACTTTACTTAAAGATCAATTATGGAGGCCCATGAATTAATAATAATTCAACTTAAATACTTAGTCATTTAAACTTTAAGGTTTTGACAGCATGCATAGAATAATTAAATTCCTAGCATGCTCCTAACATGCAAATCACGTAAGCCCTAGCATGCTTCTAGAAAATTAATTCTGCAAATCTAGTACATGATTCCTAACATGCTTGTAAATTTAAATCATGCCTGTCACATAATCATGCATATCACATAATACTTTGGCAAGCATTAATTTAAATACATCCACAAAGCAATAAAAGGCAGAAAATTAAAAGCATACCCACGCAGCCCTTAAAACCCTAACCAATAGCCTAAGACAACTATTACAGGATTAAAAGGGGCGCGGACAGATGCTAGACATCGGCCTCTCACGCGATGGAAAAACTGGAACCGGGCCGCCTCGGGAAGAAGTCGCGAAAACTTCGTGAAGACGATCGAGTTTGGCTGCGGCATTCGCCGTTACGGCATAGCCGTAATTCGTGTAGATCTCGTCCTCCCGTTTCCGAAAAGGTATCATGGGCTGAAAACGGACAACCGAGGCAAAAGTTATGGCCAAAACAGTTTCAGCCGACGGAAACCCTAGATTTTCGGCCCAAAAGCCGAAAACCTAATTTCCATCACCAAAAATTGTTTCTTGGCCGTCACTACAAGCCTCATGTCCGCCCTTACCTCCAGCGCCACCTCTGCTTCGCTGCCCCACTGCGTTCGTGGCTGTTCTGCTTATGCGAACTGCTTCCAAATCGCCTCCTTTTTCATGTCATTTTCAGAATTACGCAGTATAACTCAAAACAACATGAAAAGCCCTACATACATGGATCTATATACAAAACCGCCTATCTACCCACACTTATTATCTGGTGGGAAAAACGATTACAACAAAACCAAAAGGGCTGCGAAGGGAAACAACATACACGCACAAAAAAAAAAAAAAAAAAAAAAAAACATTCATTCCATACATTACATGCGAAAACGTTAAAGACAATACCAACTACACGTTTTCTGGCAGAGCCAACAATCCACGAAACCTTGCTCTGATACCAATTGTAGGAACACGCCTGTGAGGGCTGTTCATTCCCACGGATCGTTGTTGGATGCCAACGCGTACATACATGGTATTAAACGATCCTAAGCATGCTCCTATAAGAATGAACTAGAGATGTACCCTTTTTGGAACCACCAACAGCAATCACGAACAGGTTAATTCCGCTAGAGACCTTCCAGACTGTTCCCGAACCCCGCTCGAACACCGGATGGGCGGCGATCTATCAAACGGAGGGAGACGAATTTTGCTCTTCGTGAAACCCTAGAGCCGACGGCTTGCACCTGTGGTTTTCGCCTCCTTTTTTTTTTGAAAAAAAAAAACGTCACTAGGGTTTGACAAAGACCGCATATTAATAAGTCTCCCAACAGGTAATTGGGCCAGACCGGGGATCTTTAGAAGGTGTTGGGCTCGGGCTCCCTTATAGATCCAAATCTCTATATTCAGCCCTGAATATAATTCGAATCATAAAATATTAATTCATTCCATTAAAGAATTAATATTGCACTCCCAGCCCAACCCAAATTGAATCTGGGCTTCTATTAAACTTAATTAATTCCCCATGTTTAAGATGTTCCACATCCATTAATTAATTAAATCTTCTGACAATTTAATTAATTAATATCTTTTAATTCCTTGAGTGATACCACTCAAAACTTATTATTGTACGGATTAAATCCACCTGCAGGGTTTATACAATAATCCTTATTGAGTTCCTTAAGGGGATGTCATCAACCTGGATGTCCAGGACATGGTGCCTTAATGATAATAAATTAATTACTATGCGAATAATGTAGTTGCCCAAAATACGAAGCATATTGAATCACTAAGGATTCTCACTTATGGTAAATTAAAGCAACGAACATTTATTCCATATATTTAATTTATTTCATCTAAGGTTAAGAATTAACAGAGTTACCGAGATTTTGGTTCTTCAATGTCAGAATAGAAGAACATATCTCAACTGTGATCCTTTCAATGTGACGCAGCACATTAGTGTAAACTAATAGTCAAGACAAACTAATTCCAAGTTTACACTACAACTTAAACCGATGGTTTTGTCCATAACCATCTCAGTTGTGAAACCCATTTATATTTAATAAAGAACTGACAACAAGATCTTCTGTGTGATCTCCACACACCATGTTGTCTACAATATTAAATAAGTGGACATGCTAATATATATAAAACATAAATAAAAGCAACACAATGTGAAATAACAATTTATTTTATTTATTCCAGTTAATAAGGAAATTGAATAATACAAAAGCGTACTAAAAGTTTGCTTTACAGTATAATCCAACAGTATATATACACAATGTTTATATATAAATAATATATCATATATAAAGTGTGTAATTTTATCAAAATTTTTATTATTTATTAAAAAATTTCTCTTCAAAATATCAAATTTAATATTTATTTATATTTTTTATTATTCAAAAAATTAATTTTACACTCAAAATACCAAATCAATACCTATTTATATCACGTCATACTAATTTTTCAATTTAAAATTTTAATTATTCAAATCCGAATAAAATATCCAAACTCCCAAAGAATCACACGTATAATGTATGCATGTGTATATATATATATATATTTGTTACTATATATACACACAGAGAGTGTATATGTATTATTTAAGTGAGGAGGCGTAGGAGGCGTGGAGAGTCGTAAAGTATAATATATTTCACTTTGTATAAGAAAGGCATGGAGCAGGATATCATTTGATTTTTAAAAATAGTTGTAATATTAATCATAATAGTAATACTTTCTTCATTATGCATATTTGATTGGACATGAATTCAAGAAAATTGAGTAAAAATAATTTTTTTATAGTAAAAAAATAGAAAATGGGAACTTTGGATGATTGAGAAAGAGTAATAATAATAATAAGGGTCTGTTTGGTTCACGTATTTTTTTTTATGAGATTGAGATTTTACAATAAAATTTATATGTGATAATTTATATGTGATAGTATTAATTGCATTTAGGATTTGGAATTATATCATATGTTTGGTTGATAAAATTATTTATAATTTATATTTTTCAAATCCACTTTGTTTTGCACATTAATTGAATGATTTGAATTTTTATATTTTAAATGACATAATTGTCTTATCATAAGTTTTATTTATTGTGATAAATTAAATCTTTACATCCATTTTTTCTTGGGAACTTTATTTATTTTTTTACCAAATTAGGTGTGTTCTAATAAAAATTTTTTTGAAGAGATTATTCAAAGTAGTTTGTAGTCCATAGGAGCATAACATATGAAATCAATATTGATGTTTGTATCAAAGTGAAACAAAGTAATATATGCAGGTAATCATATAGATCGGTGATGAAGCACTCAAGTACCATTGATTGATTGAACCTTTTTTCATTAGTTCCTTTGAATGCAATCACAGTGGCATTAAGATCTGCAGCAAAGCCAACAAATGCCTGCATCGAACAAAAAGCTCACACTACATTATAATCTATGAAAGAGATTGAGTGAGAGGAAAATATTCTTCGGAATTTTTTTTAAATAGATTCAAAAGAAAAAGAAATAGGAGAAGTTAATAACACTTGACCAAACCTGTAGGCAGTGCTTCACATCACAACCAGCTCAATGATTTCAAAGTTCTAGAAATCAAGATAGTTTTAATTATTTGTACCATGAGTAGGAATATGTGTAGCATTATTAGGTGTCATATAAAGTGTCTAATACTTGCCCTCAATCAAACCGTTGCATCTTGAGCAGGTCCAAGTAAACAACTTGTTCAAATATAACAAATTTACCTGCAAACACAAATCTTCGTCAAACTATTTAAACTCTAATTGTCCACAAAGCACGCAATAGTCTTGCCTCATAGCGTACCAAGTTAGCACCACTATATAGCATTGAACTTGATCTATCCATAGTGCACTTATAAAACAAGGCCGTCTAAGTAGTTGTTTTACAGAAGTGGTTCCTTGACTGTATATTCACTCACTCACCAAATTCCATCTCTCTCTCTCTCTCGTTCTTCTTCAACCCTAAGCTAAGCTAAGCTACTAAATATATGTATATACAACCAAATAATTAGATAATAGCTGCTGGTGGTGGAATATATATATATTTATATATACATGTCCATCATCTATTATGATCTATATATGTATATCTACTCTACAAATTTATTGATAAAGTAAAGAAAGAATTTCTCCATAGCTATGATGAATTTGAATTCAAAGTGATACTGATCGCTCTCCTTTAGTTTTCTAGTGTATGTTTTGTTGTATAGCAGTAAGCAGTAAGTTTCCACTTTAACATGCTACAATACAATACACATAAATGTAGATATAATTGCCACCTGCTTCCACAATTTCCTCTCACTCTCACTAGAATAGAGTAGAGTAGAGTACAAAGTGTAGTGTGGTCAAGAAAGGAAAAGGTAGATGGGGTAGGTTGGATGCATCAATGGACAGGACTTAATGTTCTGTTCAAACCACATGCTAAGCTTGCTTGCTTGGTCTCAGGTTGTAATTGATTTAGCAATGATAAACCTATTCATCGGTGTCTAATCCTGAGTAGAGATTATTGTGATATATATACACATATGAATAGTAAGAAGAATAAATAAAATAGATTAATATAATATTATGTTAGGCGTGAGTTTAGTGTCATTATGAACTCTCAAGACAATGAAATTAACATAATTCAAACCTTAGATATCTTCTCTTCAAACAAAACACAAAACCAACCCTATGGATTAACCGACACGCCCTAAACACAACTTTTAGCAAAATAATCAACAATCTCTGTGGCTAAAGACTAAACAAAAATGAATCATAATAAAACAGCGCAGCGGCGCAAAAAACCTACAAATAAAATTGCCTCAAATAAAAAAACAAAAACAATAGAATGAAGAAATCGTACAATCTCAAAATTGTTAACTAGAAGATTACCGTTGCTGCTACACCTTCCATGCTAACCACCATACTTTCCGTTGTCGCCGGTGCCCGCTCACGGGGAAATTGCTACCGTCCGCCGCAGGGGCGGAGCTACACGGCGAATGTCCCTCAATCCTCTTGACAGAGCAGAGATGTACTGCGACTCAGAGTCTCTGTTGCCCCCGAACAGGGCGGCCGGCGCCCAATGGTTGTCCCTTCGAAACAACAATGGAGTGGAGAAGAAATGGAAAAATAAAAAAATAAAAAAGAAAGAGAAGGAAGAAGAAGGGGTGAAGGACGGTGCCGCAGGGTTTGTATATTTTGTAGAGGGGCAGGTGTTTGCATTTTTTTTAACTTTAAAATACAGTATTATAATTTTTTTTTATTTTTATTTATAAATATAATAGTATTAGTTTTGTTATGGTTTGAACTGTACAACAAATACATATCTTAATATGGATAAATTTTTTAAATAAAATATATATATATTTTTTTAATTCTAAAAATATTTTATGTAGATTTTTTTAAATTTTAATTATAATATTAATTTTTTTGTTAAGATTTAAATTATAAAAAAAAATATATAGGACTATACTTCGTCTCTATATGTGATTGTTACAGATATATCACCGAAATAAATAATAATATTTTTAAATTTTAAAATAATTGTATATATATATTTTCTTCTATATATAATTATAATATTTATTTTTTTTGTTACGGTTTAAATTGCGTAACAAATATATATAGGACGATATCTTGTGTCAAATGTTATTATTACAGATAAAGTACCGAAACAAATACATAAAAAGATTGACCAATAATAGAAACTTTTTATCTAGACAAATTTCGTAACAAAAACTTCTTTTTGTGATGAACTTTTTTTTATGGACAATATACCACTACAAAAAGCCAATTTTTTTGTAGTGAGAGAACCTATGAGATCTTCAGTTTAAAGCTAATCCTTAAAATCATTTATTTAGTAACATGTGTTTTCACTTGTTTAATATTTTTTAAATAAAAAAATAATTAATTTAATTAGAATTACAATATGTCCTCCTATCTTCTATTTTCTCTCCCTTTTGTTAACACTTATGTCCAAAATTATTTCTCTCTCCCGCAATACCATTTCAGTCCTATTTTTCTTGCGACACCGACGACTGGTGAACACCTCCGCCAAAGACGCATGCTCTGTTCTGGTCAAATTACAATTTTGTTGTTCATTGATTTTCTTTTTCTCTTATTTTTTATTAGGTTTAACCTAATACACTTCCCATTCCGACTTCGCAGCCGACGAAGTTTCTTTTTGTTTCTGTATGTTTATTTCCTTTCTTTTTCTACATTTTTGTTGTTGTTGTGTGGATGTATTGGGGTTTGATTAAATGTTTTTTTGTTGTTGTGTGGATGTATTGGGGTTTGATTAAATGTTTTTTTGTTGTTGTGTGGATGTATTGGGGTTTGATTAAATGTTTTGTTGTAGTGTGTTTTTGTACGTTTGGCATATTAACAATTGTTTGAATTGTTTACTTCTAATTCATATTTTCAAAATTTTTTATAATTAAATTGGAGATTTTTATGGTAAATTATTTGTTTTTTTTTTTCTTTAAATAATGTTTCCTAAATTTTTAATGAGATAGACAAGGTCCATGCTTTAAGCAAGAATAAGTAATGAAGATGTGCGCACCGGATAAACCTCTGGCCGTAATAGCCTACAAACTAGACCCGACAAGACAAGTCACACTAGGTGAACCATGTGTGACAGGCAAGACCTAGAGGCGTTGGAGTTTGAACCCATAACCTCACGGTCACGAGTCTATTCCCACACCACCAGGCCATCCCTTACGGGACTGGAAATTTATCTATTTTACATTTATCCAAACTCAATAGATCTTATTCTTATATTTATTGACCGGGCCACTTGTATGGTTCCTGTGAACCATATGTGGACAGTTTCTACTTGACATGATAATACTGTTGAACTTATTACTGAATGACATGTGTTGTGAATGCTTATTTGAGCAATTATCGTATAGAATTGGATCAGTATCTTGTAACCCTTGTTGGAAGGTCAGTTTTTCCTACGATATTTTTATTAGAAGACAAAACTAGTATTTTATTTCATGATGGGTCAATTTATTATAGGCATAGTAGAAAATATTTAATCAAACCCCAATACAAAATAGGTTATTTGATCATTCAGTAAGCCTACTGTTTCTTATAAAAATGTTGTTTTTAGTTTCTCATGCAAGCTTTTTGATAGATATGTTTTAGTTTATTTGATATGTTGACTTATGATTTATTTCTAAATATGTTAAGTTGATTTCATCGACAATTTTTCTTTTTAATGTCTAACTATGACATTAGTTTGTTGGTTTTAAGTTTTCGGACTCATGTACATAAACTAATGTACTTGTAATTTTACTGTATGACGCACCCATCTACCTCCTCTGTGAACTCAGACTAGCTTTGTTCATGTGGCTCGCCGGTAAAAAAGTGAATTTCATGTACAAAACTCAATTCTGGGAGAACATTTTCCTGTTGTTCAAATTTAGATACACCATTGATGAATGTAATTATTTCAAGTGGGAAGACAATCATATAGACATATGGAAGTTAATAAATAAGGTGAAAAAACTAGAGAACGAATTGAATGAATCGAAGAATGAAGTGAAGAAAGAATTCAAAAAAGAAGTAAAGAACATTGAAGTGAAGCTCCAAAGAAAATTGATAATATTTTTGTTGGTTATTTTTTATTTATTTTTTTTGTTGCTAGAATATTGTTTTTCAATATGCAATTTTGTGTATCTATATTTTTGTATGTATGTATTTAGACTTGACATGTTATATTCGATAGCGGGTGGCGTTTGTAATTTTGAATGAACTTGGTGAAACTTGTTTGTTATGTTATATATATTATCCATGAATTCGTGCAACCTATTTTTTATTATGAGAGTATTAGCATGAGATTTAAATCATAAAAATGAATGCCTTTCATAGGACAAGAGTTTAAATTTACAAAGTTAAAAGACGTAAATCTTATCCTCACAGTACAACTATTTATGTTATTTGTATTTATATTTTTATCAAAATCATCTATATGGATCATCATGAAATACTTTTGGCAGCTTCCTTGATTCAAGTAGACAAATTTCAAATAGAAAATAAAAATCCTGGAGATATGATACATCTTGTTATCCGTCTCTTGTGAATTTGTTAGATCCTTGTTATATCTATGATCCAACAATAAAGCATGCATGCATACATATATATTAATTCCCTACTACTACATATCATTAAAGTAATGCATGCATACATACATATTCATTGCCTACTATAACTACTACTACATATCATTAAAATAAAACATATCCAATTAATTATAAACTCTCAGAAAGCAAGCAAGGAACATCTTCTTCTAATATTATGTTGGATAAAATATACATACATACATATCCCAACTGCAAATTTACAATACAATGTTGTTTAACACCAAAGTTCAATAAGTTTTCAATTCTCAAAGTCTACTCACTACTTGCTCTCCCCATTCTCCTTCTTTTCTCAATTGAAGTTTACATACATACATTGTTTCACCACATCAACCATTACAATTTACAATATTACATATAAAGTTAATTAAAATGAAAATCCTTCCACCGCAACTGCCACCCAACTTTCTTGTGGCAAACTCTCAACACTTTAGAGATTATGATAATCACTGCTTTTACCACCAATACGCAATTATCGAACCTAAATATATGAAAGATAAAAAATTTAAACAAAAAATAGTAAAGTAATTCATTTAAATGGAAACACATATCATCACAAAGAAAATACCTCAAGTAACTCGGTAAATTTCATAGAATAATTCGGCTCATTGTGGTAATAAGATTGTATGTTTGATATTGGACTAATATTGTGATCTAAAATGGGGAGAAACAAAACTAAATAAATTCAAAACTATTATAAATAAAAATATATAATTTTTTTTCCAAAACAACTTGCTCTCATTGTGGTAATAAGATTGTATGTTTGATATTGGACTAATATTGTGATCTAAAATGGGGAGAAACAAAACTAAATAAATTCAGAACTATTATAAATAAAAATATATAATTTTCTTTCCAAAACAACTTGCTCTCGAGGGACTTGGTAAGGCTGTGATGCATTGTTGCAATGCTACTAGGTACTAGATAGAACTCATTAATACTTGACTGCATAGTAAATAAATTTATTTTAAAACTTTTGAATAAATAAAAAAATTTACAATGTAGTAATAAGTCCATACCTTGAGTCCTAGCTAAGCATTTATGTCCTCGAACTTCGGATTGATTTTTTTTCCTTACCTTATTTCTTTTCAATCCACTTTTTGGTCTTTTATCCAAACGTATCTTTGCCTTGTTTTTTTTTTTATATAAATTTTAGGGAAAATTGCAAAAATATACCCTGTATGTAGGTCCAATTATCATTTTCAGACTTTTTTTTTTTCACTTTCGCATTTTAGGACAATATGTGTTCTTCGGGCAAGATTTTTACCCTCCGGCGCCTGGAAAATACACGTGACTATCATGTGTGCCTATGTGGCATTATCGGTGCAAACATGGACTTTGTCGGTGGTGTGTTGTCGCTTGCGTGGATGTCGGAGGAGTGACATGGAATTTTAATTTATTTAAAAAATATAAATAAAAAATAAAAAATTTCAATTTGGCCCGATTGGATCAAATTGAAATTTGAACCCTAGATCCACGAGAGACAATCCCATTCCCTTTGATTTGTACCCGTAAACAGAGCCCTAGTTTAATCTCCTCCCTAACATCGATCTCCCGCACCTCCGTGTTGATTCCACCGTTGGCCCACCTTTGTTTCCACCGCCGACGTTGAACCGCACAGCGCGACGCACAAATACTCCACCTCGTGGGCGAGTGGGGTGGAATCGCTGCGAAAAAACTATATTGTTTTGGAACTAGGGTAGGGCGATGACTACAAATTAGGTATGGTTTTCTCTCTGTGCTTAGGGTTTGATATTTTTTTTGTCGAATAAAAAAAAAAGTATGTGGGTTTGTGTTCCGTTCTACCTGTAATTAATCGCATAAGATGTGATTATTTTTGTCGTGTTCCAGTTGTGTTCTCATTTTTATGAATTAATTACTTAGCTATTGTGGACCCAATTTGATGCTTGACAGTTCTTTTTCGCTCTGAATCTTAGGTGTTGGACCACCACCCCCTAGCAAAGCAACAATAACTCTATTCTATAGGGAAAAATTATATTTGACTCCCAACCCAAAATACATGGGGGGCAAGAAGACATCTTTTGAACCAATCGAGGTAAATTTTCTTAAGCCTACTTAGATATGCTTTTACTTGTGTGGTATCGAGCACCGGTAAGTTGGATTTCTACATATATAGAGATGAGGGCTTTAGATTGGTAGTAGATGATCAATCCCTTAGGAAAATAGGATCGGAAGACATAGGTGGAAAAGTTGGTGAATTAGATGTGTTTGTGGATATAGGAGAAGTGATAGATGCAGATGGTGAGTTCGAGTCTGATGTAGAGTATTATACTGAATCAGAACTGGATTAGTGCAATGATGATCTGTTCGATGAATTTATGGATGGGATTTTTGAGGAATTATCTGGTAAGGTGACAGAAGGAATTGAAGTTGATAAGGTAGGAGAGGGTGAGGGCATACAAGTAGGTGAGGCTTCTGAATCTGGCAGTGAATTTTTCATGGGTTCAGATACTGATGAGGAGGATGCTTTTTTATTTGATGATAATGTGAATGATGTATCCGAGGAGATTATCGGTGATTTGGAAGGAGCGGAGAAAAGCATATGGATGAAAGGAGAGATAGTGCATTTGAGGGGGATGCCGAGCATGAGACAGAAGATGATATGTTGGAGACTGATAATGAACTTGCAGAATTGGTAGAATCAGACGACGGTGGCTTAAAGGATAAACCTTTTCCCACATTCCAAGAAGTTGATCTGTTTTCACCAAAGTTTGAAATTGGTATGGCCTTTTAAAGCATGAATGAGTTGAAAGATGTGAACTCCTACGCTGTTGTCAATTGGAGGCAAATAAAGTTCACAAAAGTTGACCCGAAAAGAGTGTATGCTATTTGTGGTGACATCAGTTGTAGCTGGAAAATTCATGCACGTGTGATGGATGATGGAATTGGATTTGAGATCTCAGTGTACCAAGGAGAGCATACTTGTGAGGAGAAGTTCAACCTGTCCAATATGAAAACGAAGTGGTTGAGCGATAAGTATGCAAATAAGTTCAAATCCGACCCGAAAAGAACAATGAAAGGATTCAGAGTGGATGTTATCAACGAATTACGAGTAAATGTGTCAAAGGATATCGCCTATAGGGCCAAATAAAGAGCTTTGAAAGAGTTGGAAGGGGATGCCACACATCAGTATGCTAGAATTTGGGATTATACCCACGCACTACTGCAATCTAATCCTGGGACAACTGCTGTGTTAGGGACCGAGGTGGATGGGGATAACTCCACATTTGACAAAATGTATATTTGCCTCGATGCGCTGAAAAGGGGTTTCAAGGAAGGCTGTAGGCCTTTTATTGACATTGATGGATGTCATCTTGGACTGTTTATGGGAGAGTCTTGTTGTCTGTTGTTGGTTTGAATCCAAACAATTGAATTTTTCCGATAGCCTTTGCATCAGCGGCAATGAGACTCAGGATATATGGACTTGGTTCCTAGCATTATTGAAGAGGGATTTGGAAATAACGTCTGAATGGGAAGGTTGTTTTATGTCCGATAAACATAAAGAACTTGTGCAAGCATTGTTGGATGTATTCCCTGGGAAAGAACACCGATGTTATGTATGGCACTTACATAATAACTTTTTGACCACTTGCTTCAAAGGGACAGCCTTGAAGAATGCCTTATGGAAGGCAGTAAGGGCCCCCATTGTTGGTGAATTTAAACAGAAGATGGATGAGGTAAATGAGTTGGACGAAAAGGCGTGGGAATGGCTTCGAGCAAAGTCTGCTGAGGAATGGAGCAGGTCACACTTTAAGCTATTTTCTAAGTGTGACCTGCTTGTTAATAACTTGTGTGAGAGTTTTAATAGTGTCATATCCGAGGCCCGAGACAAGCATATTTTATCTATTTTTGAAGAGATTCAAGTGTACCTTATGAAGCGATTGCAAGCTAATAGAGATCACGCTGGCAGAAAATGTGGGGACTTGGTGATTTGCCCGAAGGCAATGAAGGTTGTTCGAAGGAATAGAGCAAATGTGGCAAATTGTATTCCGATCAAGTCAGATGACAAGCATTATCAGATATCTTGCGCTGATGGAAGACAACACAGTGTGGACTTGGCCGACAGGACGTGTTCGTGTAGGAGGTCGCAATTGAGTGGGATCCCATGTAATCATGCTATCTCGGCAATTAGAAATCAAGGGGGATACCATAGACTATGTGAGCAGTGTGTATCATGTGGAAACATATAAGCGAGTGTGTGCCTATTCAATCAAAGCCGTAAGTAGTGAGGTGTTTTGGGAACCCACAAATTACCCTCCTCCGAAGCCACCCACTATTAGGAGACGCATTGGGAGGCCAAAGAAACAACAAAAATGTGATTCTGATGAGCCTTGGAAAAATCCTAAGATAAAAGAGGGAACGTCGAGGTTGAAAAGAAGGCAAACCACCATTAAATGTGGTTGTTGTGGTGTTGCTAGCCATAATGCAACCCACTGCCCATCCCTGAACCCACAACATAAGGTTTGTATATAGATTTTTATAAGTTTATATAATATAATACGTGTTACTTTTTTTTGACCTGTGTGTTAATATGTAGGATACAACTATGGAAGATGGAGAAACTATGGACGAGGGAGCAACCAGTGCAGAACATTTGCCCGCAACTGAAGAACAATGCGGACAAACTTCGGTCCACGAAAGTGCTCCAGTAAGGAAAATACTACGGTTTGGTTCTAACACTGCATTGTGTGGTTTTCTATTAACACTGTGTGGATGTTTATCCAATACAATTAAACTATCCTAGGGTGTGACTGAGGAACAAATCGACCCAGCAACACAAGAATCCACTGCCAATGTTGCGTGTAGAAGGGTTGATCAAATTACACAACCGAAACGAAAAAGACAACCAATGCTACCTTTACAGCGTAGTGTATGCAGCTTTATATCTCCAAAATTCTTGTAAAATTTGCTTTCAGGAGCACTCATATTTTCTGTTTCGGTGACTTAGACAAGAAATGTTAGGGCACCTAATACATCGGGAAGTAAAGAACAAGTTTCCGTTGAACCAGATCCCCCAACAACCCTGATTGAACAACGTCCAGTTGAAAATTGTCTCCCAACAACCGTGATAGAAACACCTATGGTACATCTAAACTATATTGTCGACGGCTTATTCCATCTTAATACATTATTTGACGTTTTAGTTTTGTGCCTCTACAGCCTTCCCCAAAATGCAATGCAGAACCTCATCGAGTAAAGCTCACTACACTACCACCACGACGAAGCGTGAGTTTTATCTATTTATTATACTATAACGCTCTTGTATTTCTATCTCCTTCATATCAAACTTTCTTTTTTCTTCGACAAACAAGAAACAAAGGTAAAGAGATCCAATTACCTTCGGATGTAAACCAACAAACAGATGTGCGATAGGTGATATATCTTTCACAAGCATGTTTTATTTTATTATGTAACCTCAATGGGTTCATAATTTTGGTACGGCCGCAGGAGAAGAAGCAAAAAGGACAAGTTGAAAATGCAGCTCGTAAACCACCATTAATGTTCGAGCAATTGAAAATTTCATGAGCACCCATTGCTTCGAACCTGGACCAATACGAAGGCATTTCCTTCTACGAGCTTCCAGCGTACGTCCGTCAACAGAAACTATCAAAGCTCGTCCAACAAAGCAGGGATTTTGAGAAGCGACATGGTTTACGAAGGGGCTCAACCACAACTCATGCAATTAAAAAATTAAGTTGATGCATTTTAGAAGTTGTGTGTGGTAATGGTATTATGGGTGCTTTGTCTTCTATCATTGATGGTGGATTGATTGTGCCGGATTGATATGAATTTTTGAGATGTCTTTTTGTCTTTTGTGCATCATGTCTTATAATGTGATTACGTTGTCTGAAGTTAAGCTATATCGAAACTGGTAACCATGTTTTGTACATAGGACCACTGTTAGAACTTATTTTGTGTATCATGATATGTAATGTTGCTCGGAATAATATTTGCAATGTTATTTCCCATGTAATGCTAACAAATTTACTACTACAACTTGCAAATGCAAACATCCTACAGTAACACGGTACAATCTTTATTTTTTTTACTTCAACCACATGTATAAAACAACAGCAAGAAGACAACATACAACAATCGTCAATTTTGATTTAACTTTTCTAATTTCTTGTTTTAGTGACATGATTTCAGCATCCTGATCGTTCATCTTTGAAACTTGTTGCTTCAGTAGCTTAATTTCAGCATCATGATCATTCAATTTCTTCAATAAGCCCAGGATTATAGCTTTCGCTCGACTGCACATTGGCGGATCTTCCTACCGAAAATATCCACACCCTGATCGTGTTTCTCTCTACATGTATGATGAATGAACAATGATGAGTGTGTGTAATATCGAAATTACAATGGTTCACAAAACACGATACCTTCGTTTTCGAACAACAATTGAATATTCTTCCAGGATTATCCACCGTCCATGAAGTGTACATTACAACTTTCACTGTGCAGTGGCACTCTAAGTCCAAAGGTGCCGACGACGAGATCCCACCTTCGCTTGTTCATATGTTTAAATACACAAAATCTTAGAAATAAAAACTCATTCTAAACTACTAAAACTGTACAAAATTTGAGAAAAAAACTTGTTCTAAACTCCATGACTGGAGCGGAATATCACCATTAAAAAAAAAATCATTCTAAAATTTTTTTAAAAAAATTCAAAATTTTAATACACTTGAAATTTGTTGGGAATTTTCCATCAATGCACTGAAAGACGATGGCGGAAACGGCATGTGACGGAGGTCAACGGTGGACGCGGGTAGATGTGTTTGATGGATGAAATTATTGGTTCGATACAAAATTGCGATGAGTGATTTTGATTTTTGAGAGAAAGAAAATCGATTCAATGGGTGGAAGAATGAGGCAGTGGGATTGTCTATCGTGGATCTAGAGTTTAAATTTCAATTTGGTCCAATCGGGCCAAATTAATTTTTTTTGTTTTTTTTATATTTTTTAAATAAATCAAAATTCCACGTCACTCCTCCGATGTCCACACAGGCGACAACACACCACTGACGAAGTCTATGTTTGCACCGGCAATGCCACATAGGCGCACGTGATATTCACATGCGTTTTTCCGACGCCGAAGGGTAAAAATCATGCACAGATTACACAAATTGTCCTAAAATGCGAAAGTGAAAAACAAAATGCCTGAAAATTATAATTGGACCTACATACGGGGCATTTTTTGCAATTTTCCCTAAATTTTAAACAAATATTGTCTTCTTTGTTCATACCAATGTTAGCAACCCCCTTCATAGATTATCCCTCACACTCCTCTTTTCAGCTTTGTAATTGTTCACTCACTATTTTAGTAGTCCTCAATAGTGTATCTTTAGGAAATTCATAAGATTCCTTACTTTATGAAGCTAGCCTTTCCAGTTTGTTGAATAACATACTCAAATTTTTATAGCGAAAGCTTAACTCTTTATTTGGGTCATCCCTACCATGGTCCTCGCCATGCATTCCACTATGTAAAACACCTATCATCATATCTTTTGTCCACCTTTTCATTATATATTGATCCAGGATTTTCAAAATATCATTTTTCGTGAGGATTTTCAGTCCATTAGAGCATAATATCCCAAAAAAATCAAATTTCTTGCAGCTATATATAACTGTCCCATCTGATGAATCGTATTTGACAAAATGGTAGCTTAAACTCTCGAGATAACTAACTTGATATTCTTTAATGATTTCATGTATTCTAGTAACAGCTCATACATAATCATACGATTTCTCCAATTTCTACTGGAATATTTTAAGAACTTATGGGGTATACACACTTGTGGCATGTCTTAGGAGATGAGTTGGCATTGGGAGTATAGTTGCACTGGTACTTGCTTTGAAATCGGCCTGTAATTTTGCATATCGTAGAGATTCAATCAGATTTTCAAACTTTTCAAAAGTACCCGCAAGTTATTCTTCAAACCGTCATATCTTTTAACGACACTATTAATACTTTCACTGTGTTGTGTCTTCGTAATATCATCACAAAAGAATGGACGACCGTATACCAAAGCCCAATTTTCTTTCACTTTGAATAATTTTAACCACCGGATATTTTCCACCATATCATATCTCACTAGCATTTCATCTAATTCATGCAAAAACTCATCCTCTTCATCAAAATCATAAACACATCTCCCAAAATCATATGCAAAGGTTTTATACTCAACAAAGGCTTCACCCAAATGTATGGCAGCATTTTGATAAGACAAAATAGCATAAAATCCCTACGTAGTTTCACAAAGTTGTTGAAAACTCCTTCTGGTTCTAAATCTCCAAAAAACCTACTTGTGATTTATAAAATATTGCAGGAAACCCCCCCCTCCGTTAGGACTTAACAGAGAGTATATATTACGCGCCTCAAATGCAAATTTTGGTCCAGAAAGTGATAAATTTGTATGTGAAATTACTAAAATGACCCTCTGATTTTATTATAAGCACTTTTCTCTTCTTCACCTTCTTTTATTTCATAATGTCTTATCCTCACCCAAAATCCAATACGGCTAAGTTCTTCCACAACATATTACCCTCACTCGATTGTGTAGGTTCAGAATTCAGGATATATTCAATTCAAGGAATAAAACAAACAGCGACAGGTAGATCATATTCTCAACAGATATTCAAAATAATGAAGGCACACATAACTTAGTAACATCAACTGAGAATTGTGATTTTTCATCTTCTCCCATATATATCTAATGTGCAGAGAAACCATAGGAAGGGGGATAAAGAGTAAAGCAACTGCACTTATAGACTTCCAGTTCTAATTCCTATGTTTCTTCCTCCATTTTTGCAAATTGGCTGGCTATGGTGACTCAGCTCTACCCACATGAGTAGAAAAATCATAAGTTTTTAGGTTACATCATCCATTGACGTCTCTCCTCGATTTATGAACCATGAATGTTCTGAAATTACAAGATTAAAATTAATTTTTGGAATTTGGATCAAAAACCATAAATCTATGAGAATTGAGTGCTGTAAATATGAATTGAGATTATAAATGGGGACTAAGCATTAAAAAACTTTTAATTGTTCAGAATTGAGTGTTGTAAATATGAATTGAGGATTAAGCATCATAAACCATTAATTTTTGAGAATTGAGTGTTGTAAATATAAATTGAAGAATGTGAAAGGGGGTTAAGCATCAGAAACCGTATATTGTTAAGAATTGACTGATGTAAATATGAATTGAGGAATATGAAAGGGGATTAATCCTTACTCACGACTTGCTCTTCGGAAAATCTTCTAGATAAATCTCGAAAAATCATCTTCCTTAACAGATCCTTGGTCTGTGGTGATACTAACTGGAATAACTTGGTTGGAAACTGCAAATTCATCCGTAGCACCAACTCAAAGGTCTCCGCTGATCTGTCTCTGATAAACGGCGGCACTCCGGCCAACATTATGTACAAAATTACTTCGGTGCTCCACACGTCCATTTTCTCATTATAGTCTCTACCCCATCAAAACAAATCGGCATCAAACAAATTCTATTCACTGCGGGTGGCGGTGGCGGCATCGGGTGATAGGCCACTGCGATCGGGATTGTGCGATAGAACAATGTGCCAATGTGGGTATGAGTGAAATCACGAGAAGAGTGTCCTATAGTTTTCCTTAGTTCCTAACTACAAATTACACTAAGGGGAAAAATGGTCCACTGATAGCATCCATTGGAAGGGGGCAAGTGTGCAATGTTGTATAAACCACAAATAGGTCTTTTGAAGTTTTAGAACCATAGGAGGTTTTCAGCAACTTCGTGAAACCACATGAGGGTTTTACGTTATTTTGTCTTTTGATAAATATGCCAAATAAAAAACCTAAAAATATAAAAATTATGAATAAAATATTTACAAAAAAAACAGCTAAATGTTATTAAATTTAAACTTAAATGTATGGAACTATTTATTCCTTATAGAAAACCTGTGATGGGTCTCAGCACACCTCGAAGCCAACGCATTTGCCATTACTTGATCTTAATCGGTCAAAATGGTAGTATGTTTTTTCCATACTAGTGCTAGCGAATATGTCAAACAACCACTTAAATGTGGGAATAGTCTCGTCGTATAAAAGTGTTGCACCAAAAACTATTATTTGTTTGTGGTGATTAACACCGATAAATAAGACCAACGGATGGTTTTGCCTAAACTTTCTAAAATAGTGTTGAAAGAAACTACGTCTCCAAAATCAACATAATCTGCTCTCATTCTCCCGTCAACCCAACAATATTGCATGAACCCCTCCCATCATGCAAAACATATAGATAGGAAATCATCTTTTCATCACACAATAGAGTTTTCATGGTGATGAGGTTTCATGCAACATTTTTTAAAGTATAAGAGGGTGCTATGCAATGTTTAAAGTACAATGAGATTTTATGTTGAATTTCAAAACCACAAGGAAGTTATGAGCAATTTTACCCAAAATATATTTTTAATCATATCATCTTCATAAACATGAATGGAATATGAGGAATTTGGGTTTCTACTTTGCATCCCTTGCAAATATTCTAGCACCCCTCAAGTGTTTCTCACCTCCATTTACTTTGGCTTCTTGGGCGGCATTTTATCGACATTGTTGGGATATTGTAGGCCCGGATCTCCATTCAACGGTGCTGGATTTCTTCTCGGGGACTCCTCTCCCAAAATTCAACTCGGCGACAACAATTGTCTTGATCCTAAAGAATGAGGGGCCGGTTTCGTGGTCAGATTATAGGCCAATCAGCCTATGTAATATAAGCAATAAAATCATTATGAAGTTGCTTACGGTTCGATTGGGACCTTTTTTCCTTAGGCTCTTGTCCTCGCACCAAAGCGGGTTCGTTAAAAGGCATGCAATTGCCGATAACATACTTTCGGCGTCGGAGATGGTGCATGATTTAAACATTAGGAGGGCTTCGCATAATGTCTTGATGAAATTAGACTTAGATAAAGCATACGATCGGGTCTCTTGGAGGTTTTTTAGGCATGTGCTCATCCGATTTGGATTTTCGGAGAGATTTGTTGAGCTAGTAATGGGATGTGTGGAATCCGCATGGCATTCGGTGTTGATTAATGGAGATATTGGCAGATTCTTTAAGTCCTCGCATGGGGTTCGGAAAGGAGATCTGCTTTCACCAACCCTATCTATTACGGTGGTAGATTGACTTTCACGGGGACTCGAGCGCTTATTCGGAAGACACTCAAATCTTCATTATCGGTGCCGTAGGGGATTTCACTTGTCACATTTGGCATATGCGGACGATGTGTTGATATTTGCTAATGCTAGGAGCTCAGAGATTGACTATTTCATGGTATTCTTGGATAATTATGCGCGGATTACCGGGCAAAAGGTGAACTGTCAAAAGAATCAAGTGGTCTTTAGCCGACGATGCCCGGAGGAGGTGCGTGATCGGATTCAAGAGGCCACGGGTTTTGGGGAGGCCGAGCTCCCAATTACTTACCTTGGTGCATCACTCTATGTTGGTAATTGGAGGAATATTTTATATGAAGGGCTTATTGGCAAGCTGCGGAGACACTTAGGGAGATGGGATTATGTCGTTCTTTCACATGGAGGTCGTCTCCAATTGATATAGAGCACTCTTTTCTCCATACTATTGTATTTACTATAGGTTCTCCAGCCGCCGCAAGCGGTTCTTTATTCTGTGGAGCAATTAATGGCGAGGTTCTTTTGGGGCTCATATCAGGGCCATCGGCGGCATCATTAGATCTCCTGGGCGGAGGCGATGAGACCGGTGAAGAAAGGGGGATTAGGTGTTAGGAGATTATTGGATATGGTTGAGGTGTTTTCATATAAGCTTTGGTGGAGGCTTAGGGATGGTACTTTCTTGTGGGCTCGTGCGATGAAGCACAAGTACGTTTGCACCACTTTCCCAGGAGATGCCCCATTTCAGAGCTATGAAAGTCTGGTTTAGAAGAGATTGTGTGAAGTCCGCGATGAGGTGCAATCACGGATTTATTGGAGTTTAGGTCAGGGTGACTGTTTCTTCTGGTATGATACTTAGTGCAGGGAGCAGCCCCTTTCGGCCTATTGTGATAGGAGGCCGCCAGCTTGTCTTGTTCGGGATATACTGAGGGATGTTACTTGGGATTATGATCGATTACGAGCCTCTTTGTCGGATCTTGGAGGTCCCTGTTGACCGTCAGTCTATGGATCGGATGACTTGGAAGCCCTCGACATCCGGGTTGTTCACTACATTTTTGGCATGGGACCTTTGTAGAGACGTAGGCATTCGAAAGTTGGCTTTCAGAGGCTCTATGGTCACATATTCTTACTCCTATTATGTTGGCTTTCTTGTGGCATTTATTTTGCTGAACATACTAGTGGATGAGATACTTTGACACTATGGAGTTTACATCGTATCGAGATGTCAGTGTTGTCATGCCGATGAGATGATAGCACATCTATTATTCGAATTGGCGGCGGCTATGAGAGTTTGGAGTCACTTTTCGACGCTCTTTCGGGTTACTTTTCCGGACACGAGGGTGCCACACCTTATGCTATCCTCTTGGCGGCTTTCGTCAACTCATTCGGGGAGCATCTGGGCCTTTATCCCCTTATTGATTATGGGGTTCTTATGGACCGACGGAAATGACACAAAGCGCCGAGATATTCCTTTCTCACCCAACAAGATAATATAGCGTGTACATTCTCATTTGCAGGTGTTATGGAATGCCGGTGCTCTTAACCGGAGATATTGGGAGGGTGATCTACATATTGCGGAGAATCTCGGATTTTGATACCCTCCGCCGACCCATCGACCGCCATCACTTGTGCGGTGGGAGGCTTCATCCCCGGGATGGTTCAAGTTGAATACGGATGGTGCATCGCTTGGAAACCTGGGACCGGCGGGAGCCGCCGGTGTCATATGAGACAACTTCAGAGCGATTATGTTGGCATATCAGTCGCCAATTCAACACATAACAAATACTTTGACAGAATTGAAGACGATATGTAGAGGTGTGGTTTTAGCAGTGGAGCGTGGTTTCTTCCCCCTATGGATTGAAACTAACTCGACGTGCAGTATGGCATTGATTTCATCACCATCCGGGCACTGGGCCCTTCAGATGTGCCTTAGTCTATTGCGAGTATAGCTCTGTGGTATCACTTGGCGGATCTCCCATATCTACCGCGAGGGAAACCTGGTGGCAGATGCGCTAGTAAACACAATTGTTTCCTTTTTGGGTGTTTGGATTTTAGAGCCAGAGGACATCCCTCCTTGGATCCGAGGTCTCTTACTAAGATGTCGAGGGTCGACCGAGTTTTCGCTTTCATCGAGTGTGTTTGCCCCCCATAGGCATATATGATTGGGCGATGGATTTCATTTGATGTAGTTTGTACTTGTAGTTCCGTTGGTAGTCTTCTAGTCTGATAGTTTTAGGGATTGCTTACTTAGGCTAGACTTAGGCTCTTAGCTGGTTGATTACTTGTATTGACTATATTGCTTGTACTTGGAGAACTACATATGCCTTGATCCCCCACTTGGGGTACGTAGGCAGCCTATTTGGGCTCAACCAAAAAAAAAATAAACAATCATGTAAGACTTTTGGAGCAAGTTCCACGTGTTCGACTATATCAATATGAGCAGCATGGACCTCATCTATCCTCCTCTGCGATGGATCAAAATGAGTCTTTTGAGGACTAGTAAGCTAATGAGTATGTTCATAAATAAACTCAAATACATCGTAGTTTTTATTATCTTTCAATCGAATTCTCATCATTTCCGTGCACTTTGATCTTGTTTTTGCCCATTGAGCTCTTACATTGACATTTCTTTTATTTTATCCCCTTGCACCTTCGCCACTACATGAAAACATTCTTAATTTTATCTTTCCTACTCGATCTTTTTGCACTTTGTATCTTTTCAAATCAAAACCTTTTTTTCTAGGATAAGCTAAGTAAAACTGATAAGTGTCTTCTTCATTGTCAAACTCGTATTCAATTTGAGGCATTTCTTCAGGAGAAATATATGCTTATACGACTCATCATCATTTTCTATATTCGTAAAGTCTAATCTACGTGAAGACAGAGATTTATTCATGCCTAAATCATCAATCTCCATTACCTGTAATTTAAAAATTCAAACAAACATTATTTAAAAAAATCAGAAAACATCTTCATTACTTATTCATGTCTAAAGCATGGACCTCGTCGATCTCATTAAAAATTTAGCAAAAATCATTTATAAAAGCAAATAATTTACCATAAAAAATGTCCAATTTAATTGTAAATATTTGAAAATACGAATCAGAAGTAAACCATTCAAATATTTAATAATATGCCAAATGTTACCGAAACACACTACAACACAAAATTTAATCAAAATCCAACACATCCACACAACAACAAAAATACAAAAAAAAAAAAAGAAAAAAGAGTAAAACATACCGAAGCGGAAAGAAACTATGTTGTCGATTATGAAATCATAATGAAGTGTGTATTAGGTTAAATCTAATAAAATATAATAAGAGAAAAAAATGAACAACAAAATTCTATCTTATCGGAACAGAGCGGGCATCTTCGACAAAGATGTTTAGCTGCCATTGGTATCGCGAGAAAAATAGAACTTGAATGGTATCGCTGAAAACAAAAATAATTTGGTATAAAAATATTTAGAAGGGGTGAGAGAAATGAAAAAGAGGGGTGCATATTGTAATTTCAGTTAAATTAATTATTTTTTTATTTTTTAAAAAAATTAAATAAGTGTTGTACACAAATGCAATACGTAGCATTTTGTTGACAGAGACTTAGACTAGGTGTGGATGTTTGTGATTGGTTGAAAAAACCTATAGATATATGTATACCACGATGTACTTGGATGAAATCAATTCTCCACATTTACAAATCTCTCCCGCTCCTTCTCTCTTGCATTAATTGCACTAGTACATATCATATCTAATATATATGTATACATAGTGCCTTATATGTATAAATATATATGATAATATATACTTACAGCATACATCCATATACATATATTATATATTATATATACTTACCAATATTATATTATATTATTATTATTATATAACACGTTATATGGCTCTTGTCTGTTTTATTTTTGTTAAGTTTTTATATTATCTATTTTCTAAACTATGGAAAATCATGCAAAATTTTCTTTTAAACCTCTGTCTTTTACCGACAATAATTTTCTGACTTGGTCCTTGAATGTAGAAATGTATTTGGTTCCTATGTGTCTTGTTCATACAATTGCTAGTGAAAATGCAACTACAAGCCAAGATCGGACTAAGGCTATTATTTTCATTCGTCACCATCTGGACATTCCTTTACAGTTCGAATATTTGACGCTGAAAGATCCACTTGATTTGTGGAATGAATTGAGGGAGAGATTTGGGCACTTGAAATATATCACTCTCCCGAAAGCCCGACATAATTGGCTTAACCTGCGGTTGCAGGATTTTAAAACTATTATAGAGTGCAACTCTGCTATTAATCAGATTACACCTCAGTTGAAACTCTGCGGAGAAATTGTTACTGAGAATGATAAATTGGAGAAGACTTTCTCTACCTTTCATGTTTCTAATGTTGTGCTGCAACAACAATATTGTGAAAATTTTTTTCAAAAATACTCACAGCTCATAGCATGTCTTTTATTAGCTGAGCAAAATAATAAGTTACTGATGAAAAATCATCAGTCCCGGCCCACTGGTTCCAGTCCATTCCCTGAAGCGAATGTGACATTTTCTGAACGAGGCCGAGGACGTGGTAGAGGCCGTGGATGTGGTCGCGGTCATGAAAGTCAACGCGGTCGATATACCCCTTACAATCACCGCAGTTTTGACATTAACATGAAGCAGAGTAAACCCCAATATGAGGATATAACCGAAAAGGCTAAACAACGAAAAAGGAAAATCGACATTGGTAATCGGTGTGGCATTGAAGGCCATTGGGTCAATACCTGCAGAACAACCAAACAGCTAGCCCATTTTTATCAAGCCTCACTGCAGAAAATGGGGGAAAAGGTTGAGACTAATCACGTTGATAACGATGACGACCCTGATGATGATCTTCTGGATTACGACACAACCCATCTTGATATAACGGATTTTGTCGTAGATCTAGCAAATCTCTGGTGACAGATGATGACTCCAAATATAAGCATATTCTTAGCTTGACGAAATTGTGTATTACTTGAATTTCTGTATAAAAACCATCACAATGACTCATTAATGGCATACATTATTGATCTATATTGCTTAGCATGATCCAGAATTCGTTGTTGAGATTATTAACGATTTTTGCCCTTTTTAAGCGGTAGTCTGGTGCCAGAAAAGCTAAGGCAGACGCCACAAGCGACAGCCACCTCCGCTCGCAAGCGCCCAGAATACGTCCTGAGAAATACTAAGGCAGACGCCACAAGCGACAGCCACCTCCGCTCGCAAGCGCCTAGAATACGTCCTGAGAAATACTAAGGCATGAGAGGCAAGCGACAGCCTTCACCACCCGCAAGCGACAGCCTCTCCCGCTTGCAAGCGACAGCCCAGACACCCACCGCTGCAGATTATCACCAGATTCCAACTAAGTGTTCCAACTGCAGTGGTACAACCATTTTATTTCCAGCCAGCACAAGCGAGCCTAGCTGCGCTGATGCCCTCCAGCTCTCCGGCAAGGGACGAAGATCTGAGCCCTTAGAGTTCAATGCAATCAAAGCGAGCACCCTGGGAGTTATGGCCAGCAACTGCTTCAACAGAATAACTACCAGAAACCGCCTAAGTGCCTAGCGGTTGGAACCGCCCAGCAACCGATTGCAACCGCCCCGTCCCACCTGCTATAAATAGGGCCAGATATCTTTATGAATAAGGATCGATACTTCGATTTTAAATACTCTTAGCAATTACTTTTCGCAAGCAAGCTGTCTTCCTGTCTCCGAGAGCTCCAACTCTGTAAGGGAGTTCTCCACAGGAATGGCCAAGGGAGTAGGGGTTTCCCTCCTCCCTTAGCCAAGTCTTTACAGTTTTTTTAGATTAGATTACTACTTTCGTTTACAGCCTTGTAGCTCTAGTCTTTTCCTGCTTTCGTACTAGATAATGAAATATCATTCGATTCTTCACCCTCATTTTCTTCCACATTTTTTTACACACTTATATAAAGTTTGAATTTAGAGAGTTTTATTTCACTGGTTTAGAGCTAGAGAAGAATTGATTATTTGAGCCTTGTTATGCGTCAAAAGCGGTCTCAAGGTAGTTCAATATAGTTAAGTACGCGGGAGCCTTGTCGACATGCTTAACTGGTGTTCTGAATTCAATTTTGATTAAAAAGAGGTAACAGAAGGGTAAAGCCACTAATAAGGCAGATTTTTGGAAAATTAACGGGGCATAGGCGGTGGTCTATTAGGTCGCAGAGATTCCTAGTGACAGTAGGGTTTCTTTCTTATAATGTCTTGAATCTGGGTGTCATTGAAGTCTTGTAGTAAATCCCTTAAGGTAAAAAATTCCAGTGTTATGAATTCTTTATATTCAGTTTATATAATTACATAACTTCCTTCTCATCGCTTTCGTAAAATACATATATTTCCGATAACACACTTGCATCGCTCGCTCATTGCCTCCAGGGAAATCTATCCATTTAGTAACGCACAGTTCAGACAGAACATCTCTCCTCCACTCTTTTTCGCCCATATATATATAAATACATATACATATAATGTGCTGTTTGCTCATGTTTTGTTCACTCGGTAACCGTCATTCATCCATGTCCCGTTCATCTGGTCCCCACTTCCGCTCATGTCCCGTTCATCTGGTCACCGCTGGCACTTCATCTTCCGCCCTCGCTTCACTCGCTTCCGCTCACTTCACTTTTACTGCTTTACTTACTGCTTTCTTTAGCCTATCTTTTGGATCCGCTATAAGCGGATCCCTTCCTGCAGTTTTCATCGCTTCTTCAAGATTTTCACCGTTGAAATTCATGACTTAAAATCCTTGTGTTCGACCTGAAAACTCACCAGTAAAAAGAGTATAAATAATTGTGATAACTACTCAGGGTCTACAACCACAAAAATTACTATATCTCATCGTTTTCTATAAACTTCCACTCACTGATTTTCGAATATAAATTCCCTGTGAATTGTGTAAACACACAACACATTTTTAGTCATCAACAGACATACTATGTCATTTTATATTATGTTTTATATTTTATAATATTTAAATTATCGCATATTACCCTTCTATAATATATTTTGTAATATTTATATTTACTTTTATTAATACTACGTTATTTATATTTGAAGGTTAAATGGATGCCAAACAAAATGATGCAAATATGTGTTTCATTGACATTGCAACGACACATACTATATTAAAACACGAAAAATATTTCTCTCATTTGAAAAGGGAAAGAATGAATGTCAATACAATAAGTGGTAGTGCAAAATTAATTGAAGGCTCTGAAGAAGCCATTATATTTCTCCCCGCGGGGACGAAAATTGTGATACAATATGCACTGTTGGCCACTAAAACTCGAAGAAATTTACTGAGTTTTCATGACATTTGGAAAAATGGTTATCACATTGAAACTATGAGTGATACCGATGGTGAATTTTTATTGATCACCAATATCATTGATAAAAGGATATGCATCATTGAGAGATTACCCTCACTCTCTACTGGCTTATATTATGCCAGATTAGGTGTTGTTGAAACATACCTCACGGTAGATCAAAAGACTGCCGATTTTCAAATATGACATGATCGTCTTGGGCATCTTGGCATTATAATGATGAGGCGAATAATTGAGAATTCGCATGGCCATTCATTAAAAGGTCAAAAAGTGTTAAACTCAAATAAGTTAACCTGTGTTGCCTACACTCTGGAAAAATTGATAACCAAGCCATCGTCAGCTAAAGTAGGTATTGAATCACTACATTTTTTGAAAGAATACACGGGGATATATGTGGACCAATAGACCCACCATGTGGGCCATTTAAATATTTTATGATGCTTATTGATGCATCTACCAGATAGTCACATGTCTGTTTATTATCTACTCGCAATATGGCATTTTCGAGATTGCTTGCCCAAATTATTAAATTACGGGCACAATTTCCTGATAATCCCATTAAGACTATATGTCTGGATAATGTTGGTGAACATACATCGGATGCATTTGATGATTATTGTATATCGATATTAATTAATGTAGAGCACCCAGTTGCTCATGTTCATACACAAAATGGCCTGGCAGAATCACTTATTAAAATATTGCAATTGATTTTTAGACTATTACTGATGAGGTCTATGTTGCCCGTTTCAACTTGGGGGCATGCAATGTTACATGCAGGAACACTTATAAGAATGAGGCCGACAAGCTATCATAGCTATTTCACAATGCAATTAGTATTTGGTCACGAGCCGAATATATCTCATCTACTTATTTTTAGGTGTGTTGTTTATGTTCCTATTCCACCCCCCAAACGTACAAAAATAGGTCCTCAACGTAGATTGGATATTTATGTAGGATATGAATCACCGTCAATTATAAAATATCTTGAACCTATGACGGGTGATTTATTCGCTGCAAGATTTGCAAATTTTCATTTTGATAAATCATATTTTTCGACATTAGGGGGAGACAGAAATGAATCGAAAAGGGATATTAATTGGAAAATCCCATTGAATTTTTGTGATCCTCGTAAAAAGCAGTCTGCATTAAAATTTCAATGCATTATACATTTGCAAAATATTGCAAATCAGTTACCGGATGCATTCAATGACTCAATTAAAGTCACTTGATCATATATTCAAGCTACTAATGCTCCAGCTAAAATAATTGTCCCCAATTGACAAATTGCAAGTGCTAATGAATCAGCGACACGTTTAAAGTGCGGTAGACCACTTGGTTCCAAAGACAAACTGTAATACCCCGTAAAATAATCGCCGGAAGTTTGCCGGAGTCGAACAAATTTCATTTTGGGCATAATTTATTTTGGTCTTTTAGTGTAATTAATTGAAGAGTTGGGTTTAAATTAGAATTAAAAATTGAGTTTGGGCAAAAGTAGAATAAAATATTAATAAAGGACTAAGTATGTTATGTTAAATAAAAGAATAAAAATAAAAATAAAAATGAGCAGCAGCAGCCAGCACGCCCGCCAGCGCCGCCGCCAGTCCCCTACTCTCCCTTGGAGTTCTTCTTCTCCAAAATTCTTCTTTTTGGTCTTTTCTATTGAGGTAAGTGAGATTAATCTTAGGTAGATTCGTATGTTCTAATCCCTAAACCCCTTCTATTGATATCTTTTTCAATATTCTTGTCAAATGGGTTTGCCCCAAAAGTGTTAGGTTTTGCCAATTTCTTCTAGAAACTTGATTATAATGTTTATGTGAAGATTGTTATTGGATTTTAAATTGAAAAGCATAAAATTTATGGGATGGGTTTGAAACCCTAGTTTTGCCCTAACCTAGTTATGGTTTTTGGAAAAAGATTTACGATTATATTTAAATATTATGATTTTTGGGATTAGACCATGCCTATTGTGATTGAAATATTTTTCGAATGTTTACTTGGCGAAATAAAGTGTGTTTATGATGAAATTGTTGGGTCTAATATCCTACTTTGCATGGTTAAATGTTGACAATTGGAATATTTTGAGTTTAAGACACTCTTTTTGAAATTTGCCTAAGAGCATGTTGAGTATTTGGTCAAATTGGTAATTGAAACTACCCGTCGAGTCCGATCAACTCGTCGATTGTTTGGATGATAAGGCATAGCCTTCCACCTCTGTGCCTTGCAAACACGTGAGGGTATACCGGTATTTTAGGATAACTAGCTAACCTTGAACTAGATCCCGAATGGGCTAGGTCGAGGGATCGAGATGGCGGGTTCCCTTTTTGGGTGATTCCGAGGTGCCCGTCATTCACGATGGAAAGGTCTTTAGACCGTCATCCGTGATGGAGGGTTGGATTGCGAACAATCCCCTCTTGGTATGTTATATTGGAGACTAGAGGGTTGTGGGCCGTATGGCGCCCCTCGCCAACTAATAATAAATTGATTTACGTGTACTTTGGATTTCGAACCCTTATGTACACATTGTGGAGTTTCCTTTGAGGGTTATGACCCTATGTTTGTTATGTGAAATTATGTGACGTGTCATACGAAGTAATAAGGTTGGAAAACCGGGTCGAGCCGGCCCTGATTAAGGCCTAGTGGAGTTTTCTTCGTGATGTGCTCATCGCTATTATTTGAGAATGAAAAGGAAGTATAAGGGAGGCGCTAAAAGACTCGTGTGTGTGAGTTCCCCTTATGTGATACATGACATTTTATTCGACTATCTTCTTCAAATGATTTTGTGGCATTATATCGTATTAATTTATCTTCAATTAATTGCGCTTACTCAACCGTTGTGTTGACCCCCTTCTTACGATTCTTTTTGTAGGTGATCATGCTTCCGTTATGCCTAAGTGATGCATTCACGTTATATGATCCATCGGGGGAAATGAGAACTACCTTACTGTCTAAAATGTTTTGAAACTCATTAATTGTGTTTAAAGACTAATGCAATTTGAACTATTTCCAATTTATGTTTTTAAATTGAACTTTATTTACTTAATTGATAAACTAGTGCGCTTTAATTCTAAGTTCCTATTAGTTGTTGGTATTTATTATTTAAGCCTTAGCGCCACAACATAGGACTCGTTGATTGATGAACGAGCCTTCCGGTGTGGCGTGGCGGTGACGTTCCGGTTTGAGCCGGCCAGGGTGTTACACAAACATCCTCGAAAGACAATAGTAAGGAATGATGATAATCATGAAAATATCATGAATGACATTGATAAACCTCAATCTAATGAGAAATTCAACCCTGAAATAATTGCTCTAGAAGAGCACGATGAACATGATGAGATTATTAAAAACTCAATCAACTACGTTATTTCAAGAAAATGTTAGAACCGTAAAGAGGCAATTATTGATACTATCTTCGCACACAATTTAACACTTGATACCATGGAAGAAAATGAGGATCCCGAGTCAAATTGGTTCATGACTGTCGGCAAAGAAATGACTGGCCAAAATGGAAAAATGCGATTCAATCAGAGCTTGACTCATAAAACAAAATGGAGGTCTTCGGACCAATTGTGCAAACACCAGATGGTATAAAACCAGTTGGATACAAATGGGTGTTTGTACAAAAATAAATGAACATAATGAAATTGTGAGATATAAAGCTCGTCTTGTGGCTCAGGGATTCTCACAAAGACCTGGAGTAAATTTTGATGAAACATACTCTCCAGTTTTTTATGGAATAATATTTAGATACCTTGTGAGTCTAGCAGCGCGAGAAAAACTCAATATGTGTCTTTTAGACGTAGTTACTGCATATCTTTATGGCTCCTTGGACACTGATATTTATATGAAAGTTCCAGAGGAATTCAATATGTCTGAAGCATACGAATTAAACCCGAGGGAATCATATTCCATCAAATTGAAAAAGTGTAAGGACTTAAACAATCAGGGCGAATGTGGTATAACCGTCTCAGTGAATGTTTAATAAAAGAAGATTATACTAATGATCCAATATGCCCATGCATCTTTATAAAGAAAAATATATCAAAATTTGTCATTATTGCAATATATGTTGATCTCAATTTAATTGAAACTCCAGAAGAGATCCAAATTGCAGTTGAATATCTAAATAAATAATTTGAGATCAAAGACTTTGGAAAGAAAAAATATTGTCTGGGATTACAAGTGGATCATGTTAATAATGAGATATTTATTCATCAATCCACATATACCCAAAATGTATTAAAATAATTTTATATGAATAAATCTCACTCTCTGAGTACACCAATGGTGGTCAGATCCCTTGATCCCAGTAAAGATCCATTTATGCCAAAAGGAGAAAGTGAAGAAATACTTGGCCCCGAGATACCATATCTCAGTGCTATTGGCGCACTAATGTACCTTGCAAATTGTACCAGGTTAGATATATCTTTTTCAATAAATCTACTAGTCAGGTTTAGCGCATCCCTCACAAAGCGTCATTGGACTGGTATCAAACACATTTTTCGTTATCTTCAGGGGACTCATGACGTCGGTTGATTTTATTCGAGTGAATTTCGTAATGAATTAATTGGTTATGCTGATGCTGGTTATATGTTTGATCCACATAAAGCAAAATCTCAAACTGGCTATTTATTTACTTTCAATGGAACAACAATCTTTTGGAGATCTGCTAAACAGACGATAACAACTACTTCTTCAAACCATGCTGAGGTTTTAGCAATTCACGAAGCTAGTCGTGAATGCGTTTGGTTGAGGTCTATGACTCACGATATTCAGAAAAATTGTGGCTTGATTACCGATGATATATGACCTCCTACAATATTATTTGAAGATAATGCAACTTGCATAGCTCAATTAAAAGGAGAATTTATTAAAGACGATCGAACAAGACACATATCTCCGAAATTCTTTTTCACTCATGATCTTCAAAAGAGTGGTGAAATTAATGTGCAACAAATTCGATCATTTGAAAATTTTGCATATTTATTCACAAAGACGCTACCGACTGAAACATTCAACAAATTGATATAAGAAATTAGAATGCGTCGGCTGAAAGACATCAAATAAAGTCGAAAACACGGGGAACATATTAATACAAGAATGTTGTACTCTTTTTCCTTCACTATGATTTTTTTCCCTCAGGGTTTTTTCATAGTAACATTTTAACGAGGCACATTCTTTGTTTAAAACATCCAAATGGAGAGTGTTATACACAAATACAATATATAGCATTTTGTTAGCAAGACACTTAGACTAGGTGTGAATGTTTGTATGTTTGTGATTGGTTGAAAAAACCTATATATATGTACTTGGATGAAATCAATTCTCCACATTTACAAATCTCTCTCGGCATTAATTAGACTAATACATATCTATATCTATACATAGTGCCTTATATATTTATATATGTAATAATATATACTTACACCATGCATACATATACATATATTATATACGGGCAATTGGAATAAACTCCCTACCTCTATTTTCACATTTAAATTCAGTCCCTAGATAATGTTGATAGACTCTGCACTCCCCCCTTTATTAAAATTCCTACCATTAACTCCCCACCATCTTTTTGTTTCCAATTTTGCCCTTATTTCAACCAAAAATTTATTTTATTAATTTCAATTTTGTCGCTCTATTTTTTAGTTTTTTTTTCGCATGAATGAAGGAAATTATGTCCATCCTTTGATTTCATTCACGCGAAGAAGAAAGATTGTCTACATTGTTCGATTTCGTTCGCACGGAGGAGTCTGTGATCAATGGTGAATATGTATGATGGGTTTCGAATGCAAATCCCAAATTTTAGGTTTCTTTCGCGCAAGAGAGAAACAGATAAGGGGAAGGTTCGAGTCCTCAATGTGCGATGTTCTTTTGTTGCAATAATTTTGTTGATTGATTACGAATGTGTCGTTAGGGTTCGCGATCGATTTCGGTAAGTATTTTACTATTACTTCGGTGATTGTTGCCTTGTTTGAGATTATAGTCGTAGTAGTTGCTAATTGAGTTTCATTATAACCTTTCGTTAGGACGGTATACATAGGAAACAAGTTTTGTGAAGGCTGTTACGATTTTTTGCTAGTATCCGTGGACATTTGCACGGGTTCCATTTCCCAGTATAGTATACCTACGTTTATTACTTTTATACTCATGTTGTTTGATATCATATGATGCATTTGTTTGAAAATACCTTGGTTTTGTTGGTATATACTATGACTAATCATCTATGAACTTTGGTATTTATTTTATGTGCTTGTATTAGGTAATGTTAAAATCTTGTAGCTATGCTGCGGTTTTCCGAAAATGATTAAAATTGGGAATGGTTTTGTGGGAGTTTAAAGTATGTTCTTCACGTTGATGGTCGATAATTTAAAATAATGCACTTTTTTTTATAGACACTTGAAATTTCTAAAGTTCAATCTTGTAGTATTTTTCGGAGCCCACCACACATACTGTCTCCGGCATCTAGTGGACAACTTTTGCACTCAGGTATATGTAAAATATATATGTTATATACTATGATATGTACAACGAGGTAATTACATTTCATATAGGTAATGCAGAGATATCCGATGCACAACAACAAATGATGGATGGCCATTTTCAACAAAGTCGGTTATGCCCCCTATAGAAGAATTTTGAGCAGCATATAACGTATATTGTGGAGGCCATGCCACTTGTCCAAAACTTCATTGCACAATTGCAGCACTAGTGTTGGGTGAATTATCTATTCCAAGAGACTCGTTTGGAGATAATAAATAACAATAAAACCGAATCGTTGAATATAGCCGAATCGTTGTCCAACTTGGCCGGCCAAAGAAAAGACGGTTTGAATCACAACAGGTGAAACAATCTAAAAAATGTGGTCGTTGCGATCACCTAGGACATAATCGACGAAGTTGCAAGGAGGCTTTACCTTAGGTATTTCTAGTTATGGTTGAAATCTCTTTTTTGTTTTTGAAAGATTGTAAATTGAACGATGATCTACGTACGTGACCACTGTTGATGGATTTTGAAATTAGATGGTATTCCATTATATTTCTCGTTGTACACAACTAATATATCGGGGTATGTATCATTTTAAATTAATTCAGACCAATCCGTTTCAGGAGTGCGTGAACTCATATTGAAAGTACCTACAATATTATTATATTTGTATAAAATATACCAAAGACAATAGTTACTAACAGTGAATTGTCAGTAGGTATTAAATATATTTGACGGAGCTTTTACAATGGCTATACGAGTATTTTATGTCATTTTGGAAGTATATCCATTAATATATGGGTATACATAGTAGTATTAATTGGATGCATCTTTGCCAATGGAAGTATTCATATTCGTGTGCAAGTAATGTGAACATGGGTATTCAAGTTACATGGCCATAATTTGCCAATGATTATTATTGGATCAAACAATTATGAGTGTATTACGTCATACCCACTTTTTGGGCAGTGAGTATGCAACAGGGGATACTTTCGAGACGATATACGAAAAAACCTATCTATATATGCAATGGTGGAATAATGTCACTTATGAAATTACATAAGTTAAGGTGACTTATGGTAAGGATCTAAATGAAGTCAGTGTATAACTAATGATCTAATATATTCTTTATATTGTGAATGTTTGTTCAAGCATATCTAAGAGTAAGAAAAAACACCCGACAAGAGCAAATAGAGTATAAGGGATAGAAAATATTAGTCGTAAGATATATTGGAATTCCCCACGCTGTAGGAAATGTATTGATCATCTATTGTTTTATGCCATCGGTCTAACGGCGCTTTCATAATAATTTGGTGAGTACACCGGTGCTTTTAGAAAATTTTGATAAGTACAACACTTCTCAACATATGTCATTTACATTTAAAAGTAGTTAGCGAACATATTCCTTTGAACGAGTACATTCTATTAGTTCAGAGGTATATAAATTACTGATATGAAGGCACAAATATCATCACTGAGGGCATATGGTTTGGTCCTAGGGGTATGTCGACACCTAAACATGGGTGTGTGAGTTACAAACCTTGGTATATATTAAGAAGTTTGGATCACATATCATGTATAAAAACGTATATCAGACCAAAATACAAGTACATATAAGCAACCTCTTAAAATAACATGTGTTAGATTAAACTGGATTGTTTTGCTTGCAAAGTCTACGTCAAAATATAACATCAACGCTAGGTACCCCTGATTGGCCACAAATCTAAGCTATTCATCAATCCGACCATTACAATTCACACCCCAATCATTCAACAAGTACTAAATAGGTCCTCCGGGGCCCCCTGATAAAATGCGTGCAACAATTTTTGCCCTATAGGCCTTAACATCGTCGAATTCGGCTGCCCAGCCACCCAGTGGATAACGGTTGGTATCATTTAGAGCATAGCTCTTAGCATACATGCATACCATGAGGCCACAGTCGACAAATGAAACCATATCGCGTTATCACCCCATGTTGGTGCCTAAATTCTTGACTGCGGAGCCATTGTAAGTACGCATCCATAATCTCACCACGGATAGCATCGTCAAATAACAGATCGATCACTGATTCAGACGTTACGTATACTAGTCCATGGTTCCATACAGTCGCCCTACAAACACCAACCTGTTAGAGTGTTTAACATATTTGAAAATTATACATATAGAGCACAAGCTAGTATCTACTGTATATCAAAATTTTGCAAGAAAGTTGCCTATCATTTTTGTCTCCTCTTTGGAAATGCATCCACTTCCACAGTAATTAGTAGACCTTCGATACAATTCCCACTTCGAAGAATCGGCAACAAAGGTCTGTTTGTGGCCAATTTCACCATCACCAATCTACAGTTACATAAATTGCCAATCGAAGCACACACATTGTATATCCAGGCATATCATTTGTTCCGATAAAAATTACCAGCTAGAAACTAAGGTACATGAAAAAATAATAGACGTACAAAATATGTTAATCAAAGCACACAAAATTTTAACGTATGAATGTTTCACCAACCTTGATTGTTTGATCATCGTTTTTGCTTTTATCTTCTCTTTGCTTTGTTGCTCCCCATTTCTTTTGTTTTAATCCTGGAGAAAAAATGAATTGCGGGTCTTTTTTTTCTTTTTCGGTCAAGTCGCGCAATAACACCATGCACAATTGACGAGTCCTTTGGCAATTCTGCCCCAACTTTATTGCCACATTATTCCACTGATGTAGTCTGTTGTATCAAAACGGTAAATACCCTCCATAGAGACTTCTGATGGCAAAATAAATTCCTGTGGAGAGGATCAGCGACGATTTCTTTGGAGGGAACTTCGACGGCGAGAGAAAACGTATGACGGGAAGAGTTTGGAAGAAATGTGAAAGCAACGATTCGGATGGTATTATATATTAGGATTTTATTTTTTTCTTTTAAATTTAGTAGTCTATAACTAATTTGAGTACATAAATAAAAAATATAGGTACATAACTCTGACTTATTCTTCGTATAGCGGGATAATTTTAGAGTACGTAATTGAATAATGTAAGTTTATATAAAAATAACAGAAGTAAATATAATATTTCTTATATTATATAGAAAATTTAAGGGTAAAATGAGCACTATGGAATTAAGTACAATTGAAAAGAAAAAATATGGAGTGCAATGTAAGTGCAAAATGAGAAGGGACTGAAACTAAATGTTTTTAACTTCAGAAGTATTTAAATTCAATTACCCCTATTGTATATTATATAAAATTACCAATATTATATTATTTAATTATTATTATATAACAATAAGTGAGAATACTTGTTACAAAATAAGTGGTTAAAACTCGATAAGCTGAGTTAACTTTATACAGAGTATCTCTTGCCCTCAGAGGATCGCACTGCCTCTGTCCGGTCTCGGTCTCTGTCTCTGTCTCTCTTAGTCTTCTCACCCAATCAATCCTCAGTATCACCCAATCCTTCCTCAGATCTCAACACCTGGGCGCCTTCCAACCATCCGATGAAATCTGTCTGGGCAACCTACGGTTCGGTAATGGGCGGCCTTCCTTGAAGAAACAAAGTGTGAAGTACAGGCGTCGCTGCGTGCGTGGTGTTCCCTCCTCCCTGGGCGTCATCCCATCCCAATCTTAATCCGGACATAAAAACCATAAATCCATTTATGGAGCTCCACATCAAGGTTGCCCAGGCCGTCCACGTCCTCAATCACGATTCTCAATCTTGCAACCGCATCGCTGCCAATCAGTGGCTCGTCCAGTTCCAGCAGACCGATGCTGCTTGGGACATCGCCACTTCCCTTCTCACCTCCAACCATCATCCCCTTTTCCATTCCGATTACGAGGTCGAGTTTTTTGCCGCCCAGATTCTCAGGCGAAAGGTAGACAGACACTCTCATTCACGGTGTCACTCCCTTTAGTACTTTAATTTCCCCTCAGTTATTTCTATTACTTAATTTAATTCCAAACGACGACTATCTCGTTCTATCGTGTTGCGAACGTTCTATCGTGTTGCGAATGGGTTTGGTCGATAGCACATATCTTTGTATTTTTTAACTGATTTGCTACAGTCATTTTAAACTCCGGACTTTTTCCTATGTCCTATAACATTATTCTGTTTGTGTGAATATTATTTCTGTTCTATCTAATCTCAGATCCAAAACGAAGGACATGCCCTTCATCTGGGAGCAAAGGATGCTCTCCTACAAGCCCTTCTCGTAGCCGCCAAAAGATTTAGCACAGGTCCTCCTCAGGTGAGTCATTTCTTAGGAGCATTTAATTTTTCTTAGTTGCGTTGGCCACCCTGCCATCAAATTTCTGTTTTTATAAATTGTTGCTGAATATTTTGTTCCTTCTTTGTTCACACAAAGCAGCTGTTAACCCAAATCTGTCTTGCACTCTCTACGCTTGTACTTCATGCTGTAGAGCATGGACGACCTATCGAGAAGCTCTTCTACAGTTTGCAGAATTTACGTAACCAAGATAATGGAAATACAGTAGTTCTAGAGGTGCTGACGGTGTTACCAGAAATTATTGAGGACCAAAGTAGTGATCATGGTGTAGATTCTGCACAGCGCCTTGAGTATGAGCAAGAGGTTTTACGTTTTCATTCATACAAACACTGCTAAGACTTTTGCTGTTTTGATCCTGGAAGTTTACGTTGATTCACACCAAATGCTAATTTGCTAATGCAGCTTCTTGGACATACTCCTATGGTATTTGAGTTTCTAATGCAGCAATTTGAGTTCTTTGGAAGTAGTGTACAAACCCATGAGAAGAGCAGAAAAATATTGCGTTGCTTGCTAAGTTGGGTAAGACTAGTTCAACTATTTTTGGTGCCATTTGTTGTGCAACCTAGGAAGAATAGTTAGGCTCTTCACCGTTAATTAAGTCTTCTGGTTTTATCAAAAAGGAACATATATACTCATGGCTACGTATTGGCTATAACTCTGGAATCTGGGTAAATTCTTGAAATAGGACCTAGAATGTGATTCACAGGAAGGATTATGGAAATGATTGATAAAGCGTTTTTCTTTCAGTTTTTAAGTGTGAACTGATGTGAGGTATTTAACCTAGGAGGGGTCACTTCCTGTATCATACTCCTTTGCAAGCGGGTGTGCTAGGGGAAATGTTTAAGCTTTCTCTATGGCTGTAGCCTAATGATCTCTCCAATCTCTTTTCCATTAATAAAATATTTCTACCCCCGCCCCCTCCTCAAAAAAAAAAAAAAAAAAAAAGGGAAAAGAAAAATGAAACAAAAAGAAGCCTCTCTCGGGAATGAAGCCAGAGGATTTAGCAAGCAAGTGTGTCCCCAAAGTAGGAAAATATTTTTCCTCTCACTAAGATTATTATTAATAGACTCAAAATATTCCTTAATATATATGCAGCCTTAATTGTCGTAATTTGTGATTCACCAATAGTTCATTGTTAGATGTTAAGTGGTTATGAAAACTATATGTTAGTTTCTTCCCTAAATCTTTGATATTCAATTGCGGGCGTGTTCTTTTATCAAATATCTATTTAGTATTTTTTATATTATACTAAAAATCAATGTTACATTTAAAAGTTTAAATTAACACCCATTTATATCATATTATGAAACTATTTCAATTCAAAATTTTTACTATTCAAATTCCAACAAAAAATCCAAACCCCCAAACAAACACACCAGCATGTATTATGCTTCAATGTTTGTTTTACTTTCACTTTTATCTTTGGTCTTAATTTTGAGCACATAATTCTTACTGCAGATTTTATTTTTGTTTAGGTTCGAGCTGGGTGCTTATTGGAGGTTCCTCCAGGATCATTGTCTGCTCATCCTCTTTTTGACTTTATTTTTAGTTCTTTGCAGGTCTTGCCTTTTCTCTTTAAGAGCTTAACAATTTCCCAGAGTGACAACTTTTAATGACTTCACTACTTTCAAGTGATAGGTTGCATCTACTTTTGATCTGGCTGTGGAAGTTCTTGTTGAGCTTGTAGGTCGACAAGAGGTAGGCTACTGTTCAGCTGACCTTGTTTGGTTCTTATACGTGAATTTCTAATCCCAATTTTATTACTCATGGATATCCAATTTTCAGTTTAATCTTTTCTGATAAATTAAGCAGACATGTTAAGAATCATTTGGGTCTATACCCATACACAATGTCCCTGGGAATGCGCTGGGAATTCTTCTTCGTCTTCTTTCTCTTCTTTAATATGGATTGACACAGTTTCAAACCTTCCTATCTAATTTGTTCAGATAAAATTACTCCTATTTTGGTTTCTCTTTCGTAGGGACTGCCTCAGGTTTTACTATCCCGAATTGGGTTTCTGAAAGAAGCACTTCTTTTCCCAGCTCTTAAAAGCAGAGACGAGGCAGTGGTAGAGGGACTTGCATGGTTGATGTCAGAAATTGGCCAAGCAGTAAGTATAAATGTATAATGGTTCGTGTGCATTGCTTAACATCATTTTGCATTTCTTATCACGAAACAATTTATTTGTTTAATTTATTTCAGTTTACAATTGTACTGTGCAATTATATTTCCCTTGTTTTCTAGGCACCTTTTCTCATTGTGGATGCAAACATTGAAGCTCTAGCACTGGCAGATGCTCTCTTGAGGTGAATGCTTGTCACTTTTGTAATAGAAGTGCAATTGTGAAGATGCCTTTACCACAAATTAAAATAAATAAAGATTTTATTTATAAAGAATTAAAAGTTTGGGTCGAAATTCATTGATTTCGTGCATATTTTATATGTTGGCAGTTGTGTGGCATTTCCAAGTGAAGATTGGAAGATTGCTGACTCGACCTTGCATTTTTGGTACCTTATGTGATGTTTTTTGCTTTCAGTTACATGAAGGGAAGTATAAAAGTCAGTTTGTTGCTATTCATCTGTTACTTACAAAATCTCCTTTTCGATTTATCTATACAAGGTCTAGCATTGCTGGGTACATTCATGGGCTTCAAGCTGACAGTATTGATGATAGGAAGAATTTGGAAAAATATTTTATTCCTATTTTCTCAGCATTGGTTGAGGCTCTTATATTACGAGTTCAGGTCACATTTTTACTATTGGATTGGGGCTGTGACTATTATAGCAATTTCTATGTGTATTTTCAATAGAGATTTATTATCCTTATATTTCCAAATTTGTTGATACTGCAGTGCAGATTTTTAAGTATTTGTCAGTACTCAGTAGTATCATCTTTTTACATTTTAGTGTGCCTTTTGTGAAACCTTCCAATTCTTTTAGTTGTTTGTCATGCAAGGATTGAACTTACGTTACTTTATTCTTTTTGTGTCATTGTGGGACAAGTCAAGGAATAAATGCAAGATTGCTAAAAGCCATTTTTTTTTTGAAGAAAAAGATTTACTATCTTTTAGCTTAAGTTATTTAACTCATTTTGATGTAGGAAATTTTCCTGGCTGAATTTGTGAATTCTTGTGCAAGAATTGACTATTTGGAAGATATATGAAGTATTACCAAAACATTGTTTGCAGTTCTTGGAGTCTTATAATTGGATTTACTCAACTTCTACAACATATATTGTTTCCTTGTTTGGTTTAGATATGATATGATTTTATATACGTACCGTATATTTAACTTTTCTGTTCCTACAATAGCACATAGATTAGTCCCATTTACTAATAATTAGTTTTAGACCTAGGTCCATTTAGGCTATCTATATTTACTTATGTTACTCCTTAGAATGAAATTCTAACTCACTGGGAATAGAAAATATCAATTTACCTGATATAGAGTAAATTTACATAGTATTAGAGCCTTCTTTTTTCTAGGGTTTAACTCACCTTGCCGCTGCCATTAATGGAGCTGCTACTACCGCAACAAAGGATCCCCGCCATTGCTTAGGAACACTAATTTTTCTCTAGCACCCATATGGACGGCTCTATGGCCCAACTGACACCAGATTTTGGGTCCTTGTCCATCGGCGTCTTCTTCCATGAATCATCGATTTTCATCCCGCTGCCGCATGTGCTACCATGTACCACTGAATAACCATATTTTTCCATTTCGGGCAATTTCTAGCCCATTTCCGCTGCCGTGTTTAGACACTACGCCGGAACAATTCTAATGTTAAGACATGTCGATTGATGTCGTAACTTCCCGCCAGATTCATGTGTGTCGCACGTGCTTCTTTTGAAATATCTTAGTGATTGTGTCTACGGCTGACTCATCGAAATCACCTATTTACCGAGCTATTACTAATAAAATATAGGGTTTATCCAATTATAGGTCATGTGATACATTTATATGTCTTTGATTCAAAGGTCAATGGGAGTTTGATCATCCAATTAAATTGGAATTAAAAATTGCAAGAGAGATTCCTTTAGAGTAGTCTAAAGTTGATGTTCAATTATGTGCTTTGTTTGGGGACTTTTGGACCTAACTGTACTTCAATTATGTGCTTTGTTTGGGGACTTTTGGACCTAACTGTACTTTTATACACCAATGATTTGAAATGTGACAAGAAATTTGGAGCAAGACTGCCTTGATTTATAACAATTATATTCGGTGCTATTATGCTGTTTCCAGTCTTGTCCACCATAAACGTCATTTTATTTTATTTTATTTTAATGCCTATAAAGTAACTTAGAATTTGTTCAGTAGGAACTTCATTCTCTTATTTCTACTAGACGTACAGACCCAAAGGTATGGGACAAGTTTTTTGCTGTGCTGCCTCTTGTTTATCTTAGGCCTAGGCTTGATAATGTTTGTTATAAGATACCTAAGGGTTCTACTATTCTTACACTTGATGATGTTCTTTGTTTCTCTCGTGCGCTTATCTTCTAGTAGCAGTACTACTGAGGCTACTCAATATGTTGTTGCTCCGACTGATAGCGCCGCTTTAGTCTCTCAGAATCTTGGTTCTGGTAATCTTATTACGGGTCATTGGGAACGTGAGTGTTGTGCCCGCACTAGACACCGTCTAGAGTGCAGTTACCATCACAAGTTCGAACATTGTTATAGCCTACATGGACGTCCTTGTACAACAAATGTGGTTGCTGCTAATGCGACTGATTGTTCTTTATTTGACTGTCGCTCAAAGTTGTGCCAATTATGCTATGTTTCTTTAGTTCCAGTTATCCTAGTAGTCAGCCCTCACTAGCCCTGCCATCTCATCCGATGCCTATGCTTCCATTATTGCTATTTCATAGTCATTTTTTCCTTTTGGCCTGTCGGTTATTTATTCCGGTACCACTGACTATGTATACAGTAATCCCTCGTTATATTCCACCTTTAATCCATTAAGCTCGTTGACTCATGCTACCCTTGATAATGGTGCACTAAATCATATTCTTAAGCCATCGGTGATGCCTATCTGTCTCTTGGTTGACCTCTCGAGTCTTTATTTATGTTCTTCAAAGTGTATCTAATTTTATATATGTTAGTCAACTTACTAAAACTCTGAATGATTCTATCCTATTAAGTCATAAGTCATTTTTATGAAGGATCGCAACATGTGGCAAGCAATTGGTACCAAATGTGAGTCTCATAGACTACATCACCTTACTGAGCGCCATTGCCTTTCTTCTATCCTTGCTACTGCCTAGTTTAACCACAGTCTTCTTTACCATATGACTCATGTGAAATTGGGAAGTAATGTTGTACTTTCTTTCCAAAGCACGCTAAGAATTGCGCATTTGAGCCCTTCGCTTTAGCTCATTAATCATTGTATATTTGGATCTTTTGTGCTTCTACACTGTTCCTCCAAAAATTTGGGTGAAGTATAACAATTTGATATTATAACTTTGCAATATGTTTAAATGAATACTTCTGCTTTATGAGATTGACTTTTCCGAAGATAAAAATGGAGATAGATTTACTTTGGTTGTTTGTTTGTGGGTTTGGAGTTTTGAATAATAAAAATTGAAATAGTTGTTTAATATAATATTAAAAAGATATTGATGTGATGTTTTGAATATAAAATTTATTTTTTGTATAACAAAAAAAGATATTTATTAATTTGTCGCACAAAAACTTTTTGAATTCCCGGAGTTTGATTTGATAATTTTTGGGGAAAAAATTTAGTGAATAGTAAAGTCCAGTTTGAAAACCCACAATCAGACAGAGGAAGTTTATGCGATTCAAGTATTTGCCAGGAATTGTTTAAATTTGTAGTTTGTCCTGGAATGAGATTATGCTTTTGGCCTCTTCCAAAATTTAATAAAACTTCTCTGGATTACCTTGTCTTTTGAGCATACACAAATGAATAGGTATATAAAGCTCTGGATACCTTTTCTCTGGATTACCATTTCTTTACTACTTCGGGTGTGTTTGTTTGGGGGGTTTGGATTTTGGTTTAAGATTTAAATAGTAAAAATTTTGAATTTGAATAGTTGTATGATGTGGTATAAATAGGTATTGATGTGATGTTTTGAATGTAAAATTGATCTTTAGTATAATATAAAAAATAAAAAATAGATGTTTGATTTGATGTTTTGAGGGAAAAATTTAATGAATAGTGGAAATTGGGTGAAGTTTGATATAAGAACACAACCTTAGTTATTGATAAAAATTACTATATAGGTATATAAAGCTCCGCCTAAATCAAAGCTATATGTATAGTATATGCATGCAATTAGAAGAATAAATTCTAAACAAGAAGCTTGTTAGGAGACATTAAGAATGAAAGATTTTTTCATACATGGTGCAAAATAGAGTATTTGGGGTGGTACTTCAGAGATGATATGCGGCAGTGTGCAAATTGTTGAGTAAGAACTAATGGCCTGAGTTTTTAAGTATTCAATATCTATCCTAGATGAGAAAAATTAGTTTTTAAAGATGTATATTCCAATATGTTGGAATAAATGGATAAGGGATCATTTTTACTATATTACTCAATTTATTCTACTATTGAAAGGAAAATGTTGTAGTACAGCTATAAGACCATTGATGGCTCTGCAGATTTAAATGTTCAGTAACTAAATGTGAATAGGCACAAACTATGAGAGTAACTAAAATAAGAATGTTAAGTTGGAGTAGGTATAACTAAATAATACTCCCCCTTCATGTAAAAATATGCTCATTTGGTTTGGGCACGCGTTTTAATCTGATGCGTACTTTTTGCCTTTTTTGATAAGAAAAGTAGAAAAAGTTGTAAAAAGTATATGTTCCTTTGTAAATTTTCCCACTATGCATTTTAATATCAACCCTGTTGCTGCTGCAGGTTGATGATTCCACGTATAATGACAATTCAGGAAACCTTGAGGTGCCTGCTGGCCTTGATCAGTTTAGAATGAACTTAGTGGAACTTCTGGTTGAAATTTGCCAGCTTCTAGGAGCGGCATTGTTTATCCAAAAGGTGATGATCACAACTTACTTGGGCAATTGAAATTTTATTGGATTTCAATTATTATTATTGTTGTTGTTAGTATTATTATTATTGTAATAGGGGAAGCATTTTAACTGATAGAAGAATATATAAATAATGGCTGCTAGAAAGCTAACCAGATGAGAGATAGGACATTATTTGGCTATAGTTGTAACACCCCGGTCGGCTCAAACCGGAACGTCACCGCCAAGCCACACCGTAAGGCTCGTTCATTAACCAACTAGCCCTACGTTGTGGCGCTAAGGCTAAAATAACCATTACAAAATAACTATTTAGAGATTTAGAATTAAAGCACACCGGTTTATCATTTAAATAAATAATATTCGAGTCAAAAACATAAGTTGGAAATAGTTCAAAAGGCATTAGTTATTAATCATTAATAATGGATTTAAAAAATATTTTAGAAGATAAAGTAGTTATAGTTCCCCCGATGGATCATATGACGTGGATGCATCATTTAGGTATAACAAAAACATGATCACCTACAAAAATGTTGTAAGAAGAGGGTCAACACAACGGTTGAGTAAACGCAATTAATCGAAGATAAATTAATACGATATAATGCCACAAAATCATTTGAAGAAGATAGCTTGAATAAGACGACACATATCACATAAGGATAACTCACACACACGAGTCTTTTAGCGCTTCCCTTATATCTCATTTTTATTCTCAAATAATAGTGATGAGCACATCACGAAGAAAACTCCACTAGGTCTTAATCAGGGCCGGCTTGACCCGGTTTTCCAACCTTATTACTTCATATGACACGTCACATAGTTTCACATAACAAGCATAGGGTCATGACCCTCAAAGGAAACTCCACAATGTATACATAAGGGTTCGAAACCCAAAGTACACGTAAATCAATTTATTATTAGTTTGCGAGGGGCGCCATACGGCCCACAACCCTCTAGTCTCCAATATAACATACCAAGAGGGGATTGTACGCAATCCATCCCTCCATTACGGATGACGGTCTAAAGACCTTTTCATCGTGAATGATGGGCACTTCGGAATCACCCAAAAAGGGAACCCGTCATCTCGATCCCTCGACCTAGCCCATTCGGGATCTAGTTCAAGGTTAGCTAGTTATCCTAAAATACCGATATACCCTCACGTGTTTGCAAGACACAGAGGTGGAAGGCTATGCCTTATCATCCAAACAATCGACGAGTTGATCGGACTCGACGGGTAGTTTCAATTATCAATTTGACCAAATAGTCAACATGCTTTTAGGCAAATTTCAAAAAGAGTGTTTTAAACTCAAGATATTCCAATTGTCAACATTCAACCATCCAAAAGTAGGATAATAGACCCAAGAAGTTCGTTATAATCTCACTTTATTTCGCCAAATAAACATTCGAAAAATATTTTAATCACAATAGGCATGGTCTAACTCCAAAAATATAATATTTAAATATATTCGTAAATCTTTTTCCAAAAACCATAACTAGGTTAGGGCAAAACTAGGGTTTCAAATCCATCACATAAATTCCACGATTTTCAATTTAAAATCCAATAATAATCTTCACATAAGCATTATAATCAACTTTCTAGAAGAAATTGGCAAAACCTAACACTTTTAGGGCAAACCCATTTGACAAGAATATTGAAAAAGATATCAATAGAGGGGTCTAGGGATTAGAACATATCAGTCTATCTAAAATTATTCCTACTTACCTTAAGAAAATAGACCAAAAGGAAGAGTTTTGGAGAAAAAGGACTCTAAGGAAGAAGGGGGTTGGCTGGCAGCGTGCGTTCTGCTGTGCTGCCTCAGTTTTTTTTCTTTTTCTTTTATTTTATTTTATACTTTATTAACATAAAATACTTGGCACTCTAACTTGGATACGTTATATCTTAACAAACTATGGATACACTTCAAATCCACACTGTAGATATGATATATTTAACAAATTATGGATAAAGATACCTAAATTAAGAAATACTGATAAACTAAATCTAGTTTATTATTTATTTTACCCCAAACTCAATTTTATTCCTAATTTACAGCCAATTCCTTAATTTCTTACACCAAAAGCTCAAAATAAATTAGGCCTAAAATAATATTGTCCGACTCCGGCGTCGAAGTCCGCAAGTTTCGGCAAACTTCCGGCGAGTATTTTTACGGGGTATTACAATAGTTGTCCCCACCCTGCATCTGGCTGTTTTCCTGATGCTTTATGTATCTATTCTACTTTCCCGAAAACTGTGAAGAAACTAGTCAGATGAGATATAGGAAGAATTTTGGATTATCTATTTCTCCTCTTCCAATGCACTTGGCAAATGACTTGTCAACTCATTGTGCAGTTCTCGGGATATGATAAAAGACAATGCGGGGGAGATTTTCAATACTTTATGTGTTGAATGTAGCCCCACTGTGTTGAGTAGGGTGGTAAACGAATCTAATCGAAGCCAATATTGCATATTCGATTCGATTCGTGAAATATTAGATTATTCTATTTGTTTCAAATTTTAAAATAATATTCGTATATAGTTTTAACAGTATTATTCAAATCTTCGATCCAAGATTTGATTCGTTTTTTTGTCGTACCCCATTCGATTTGAAATTTTGTAACTAAAGAATTCAACAACAATATTAAATACCTTGATAAAAAAAGTACACGTATCTATTATTAGTTTTTTTTTTTCAAATTGACAATTTTTTTTTACTAAATATCATCGAATAGTTGTAGTTTTAATTATGTTAATATGTTATATATTTATTTATATAAAATTCTAAAAATAATATTATAAATAAATTTAGTCTGATTTATTTATTTTGAAAAATACATTTATATGTATACTATACTATTTTACACTTACGTGTATACATATATATTATTACCGACTCGAATATTAAAATTTCATATTTGTATTTGATTCATATTCAAATCAAATCAAATATCTTTATTCGAATTCGAATTATAGAATTTTGAACATGAATATCAACATTTCGAATTGAATATCGAATCAAACCAAATTATTTGATTAATTTACAACCCTAGTGTTGAGCTTGCTTTTTTGAGAGACTTTAGATTTTACAAGTTGAGCAGCTTCATGATTTCCAGATAATATCTTTCAGTGCTAAAAGCTATATGTTCTGTGTCCTAGTTTTCACCCACTTTTTGTGTGGTTTGTTTACCAGGGTTGGTCATAACCTTGAGGCCTTGTATTGAAACATGTTTGGTTTCTTCTGAGAACATATCATATATATGTTGGGTTCAATTTTACCTTCTGTATGAGCAAACTAAAGGAAAAAGAAAAATGAGAACAGAAAAGAACGAGTCTGATTACCAACATTTTAATATCTCCCCATTTGCAGAAGCATATCATGCAGCTTGCTATACATCTTAAGGTATCACGCAACAGGAATTGTTTGTCCATCAAGCAAATGAAAATGACAAGATTGTCACCTCTCCAAATCTCTAACCAGAACCTAAGTTCATAATAGGAAATCATGAGACCATTCTTTATTGGTTAGGGCAGCATTCTAAACGTAGATAATCTCGAATATAAATTGCCATCCAAGCTGCAACAATCAATTCTTGATTTCTTAGTCCTTTCAAATTCTCTTGAAAGAGAGGGATGTGAGACATGGATTTTAAGATGAGAGATGTGGATATGTTCATTATTTAATAAGAAAAAGTTATTAGCTTGCTGGGTTTTTGTTTTTGTTTTTATTTTTATTTTATCATTTTTAATTTTCTAATAAAAGCTTGCAGTGTAAGAGAGGGATGTGAGACATGGATTTTAAGATGAGAGATGTGGATATGTTCATTATTTAATAAGAAAAAGTTATTAGCTTGCTGGGTTTTTGTTTTTATTTTTTCAATTTTAATTTTCTAATATGGGCAGTGTTTTAGCTTGCAGTGTTTTATTGCTATTTCATTTGTTGATTCATGGAGTTGAGATAATGGAGTTATGAATTGCTTTATTTACTAAATATGGGCACAGGAAACCATCGAACCATATCGAAAGAATTAAGGTGGCTGATTTTTAATATTATGTGCCGGGTCCATAACACTCATCTATGACAGTCTAATTGCTCAATAGTTGGTGATATGTCGTATAGTTTTTTATGAGTTGCTCTAATACTTATGTATTGGAGGTATGCCTATGTCCATCTAGTTATGTTGTAACTGTGAGCAAAATGTATGTCTGAATTGATATTTTTATCATGGTTGATTTTTTAATTTAATTAAGTTGTTATCATTAATTAATTAATTAATTATTTTTTTGTAAAACTGACACATTAGATCTTTATTGGAAGTTGGATCCCGTCCAGCATGGATATTTCTTGGAGAGAGATTGAAGCAAAGTTATTCATCATAAATGCGGTTTGTATATTAGATAAATGCCATGTTGATTTTTTACCCCTTAATATTTTTGCTATTATCATGTCAATTTTGTGGTAGCTGAAATCTGACCTTTATGTGATTATTTACAATTGGTATGTTTACTTGTTATTAAAATTTTTGAATACGGGCTTCTTTTAGGTTGCTGAGGTTGTTGTCAAGGAGGGACATCCTTTTGATATTTCCATTGTTATGCAGTTGGTGGTGATTTTGTCCAGCAAGGCCTCTGCCGACAAAAGGGGATTTATGTGCCTTGTATGCATTCTGCTCATCTAAAAGTTTTTTTTTTTTATTTTTTTATTTTTTTTATTTTTTATTTTTTTTTAATTCATATTAGTAGTATTGTGAGTTCAAAAGACAGAAGAGGCTGACAGGAGGGGATCATCAGCCCCCCTCCCCTCCCAGCTCCCCACGCCCCACTCACATACAGTGTATATACACATGCAGTATATGTATACACACATATATATGTATGTAGTATATACATACACACATACATACATATATATGTATATATATTAATGTGAGAGGGGGGGCGGGGGGCTGGTCATCCCTTCCCGAGGCTGACAATTATCATTCTCCGTTTTTAAGTCATTACTGACCTGGAAGAAAGGAAAAATTTCTGTCTTGAAAGAGCATCAAACGTGTATAGCAACAATATCATGGCATCTGACAATCTTTACTCTCTCATGCTATTCTTCCCAGGTATATAAATCCCTTTCAGAAGTTGTTGGCTCATATGCTAAGTGGATGTCAGCTTCTCCAATCAACACAAGACAGTTGATGTAAATATATGTTGCATAGCATTGTATTAATTTGCACTAGCACGAATTCATGTCAGTCTGTAAGAGGAGGAATCTATCTGGTTCTGAAACCTTTTTACTGACACTCTACCATGCTATATTTTATCAATTCAGCCCTCATCTCTTATTTAATTTGTAATAGAAGTTAGTGTTTTACCTACTATTTGCAGATTATTTTTGGGTTCTGGGATTTCTCAACCATTTTGTTCGAGTGCTTGTGCTCTAGCATTTCGCAAATTCTGTGAAGAAGCTGCTGCCATGGTGAATGAGCCTTCCACTTTGGAAATCTTAATTTGGATTGCCGAGGTCAGCATTCATGGAGTTTATCATTTATCTTTATATATATATATACATATGTATACACATAATGGATTAATAACCCATATAGGTGTATTATTGTGATTCTGGTCTGGAGACAGGAAATAAGATTTCGGTTGTGAGATACTTGACAATTGCACTATTTTGTTTTCGGACGGATTTATATTTTAGTCCTTGAGCTATTACAGATAAAGAAGGCAGATAGTATAAATTTGTAAATGTAATAAAAAAGGTGAATAGATTTTGATTCTTGAAAATACTGAAGGCATATTTGTAGCACACATAATACTGACATGCACATCTAGGGTGTGTAAATCATGTACTCTTAGGTAGTAATAAGTCCACCACAAAACATCTTCTCCTTGACCTGAACACATGCATGTTTATTGTGTAGTAACTATACAGAAATGTCTGTTAGGGGTTGGAAAAGAGGAAACTGGCCTTAGAAGATGAGGATGAAGTAGTTGGTGCCATCACTCTGGTGTTTTGCTGCATACCTGAAACAAAGTTGATGAAGGACCTTTTTGTCAGATTGCTTTGTCCTTCTTATAAAGCCATTCAAGAACTGGTATGCCTGCCTTGTAAATTTTCCTTTTATAAAGGCAATCATAGAGAATGCCCCACGGGCCTGAGTTTTCACTTAATGACTTGATGTTTTCCTTAAATGCACTATCGGTTTTTACAAATATTTTACCCCTAGATATTTGTTTGTAATTCTGTGATAAGCCTTCGTGATTGTATTACTCAATTGATTTTTGATATTGTACTTCAACTTTATTGAATATCGTAAATAATTTAAAACTTGATGAATCTTTAAATGACTTATGAGTTTTTTTTTTTTTTTTTTCAAAATGAGCGAAAATACAATATTTTGTATGCAAATTCAACAAGCAATGACGTAATGTAGTGAGATGCCAAATTCCAACGTATTCCTACAAACCCTGGTACACAGGTCTGCATTTAGTTTTATGTCTGGATACTTCTTGTATATATGACCTCTATGATTCTGCATGTACCTTGGCTGATGTTGCCTTTATTGTTGCTGAGTGAGCTTCAAGGTGAAAATTTTTAACAGCTTATTTTGTTAACGTTTTTCATTCTTCTCTGATTTGAGCCATCTAGATCTAGCACCTGTTATAACCGAAACAGTTCTTATTTAGGAAGACTCTTTTATATCTGATCGCTAAGATTCTGCATGTACTTGGCTGAAATTGCCTTTATTGTTATTGGAGAGATTCAGGGTGAATATCCACCAATAGTTTTCACACTAGTTCTTTTTAGTTTTATAAGAGTAATTTTTTCATTCATTCATAAAGATAATGCATAATTATAGCAAAATACAAATATTCTAATTATTAAATGACTATCTCAGCTAAAAGCTTAATCTAACTCCTACTCTGAAATGATACGAATTAACTTTACACTAGTATGATATTGTCTGTTTTGGGCTAAACCGGCACGGATTTTCTTTTAGACTTTTTCAAAAGACCTCATATTATGTGGACTAGATTTTAACTTATAACCAATTATTCTTTACTTTATTTGTCCTATGGGGGACTAGATTTTGTTTTTTTCCCTAACAAATCCTCTTCTCAAACCAAGGACCAAATATTGGATCCTCTCCTCCACGGATATTCTATTTGATCCGTCAAACATTTTGCATCGCCCTTATCATCAAAGAGACTTGCTAATTCCATTTGATCCGCCAAACATTTTGCATCGCCTTTATCATCAAAGAGATCTGCTACTTGACCACAATTGTTGGGATGTGGTGTCCATCCGGCCACCACATTGTCAGGAAGACTTTCGACAAAACATCAAATGCAAGTTCTGATTCCCAATCACTATGTCAACGAGGGCTAAGGCATCCCATAACCAACCCAGATCGATCCACCAACTAATTCCTTTGAACTTGGCTCTAAATTCTATACTATATTAAATGACTAAAAAATTAAGCTAATAGAGAAATGCACCCCTAATTACATATTATATAGTTTTCCAATACTAATCATGTAACACCCCGGCCGTTAGTCACACAAGCCAGACATATGCTTTAGGATCGTAGACTGGTGCTTTGTTCTTACATGCACACACCTTGGGATACTTCCCAGAGGTTACTCATCTTGTAAGTTCTTTCAAGTGGGCTCCTGAAAGAGAATGTAGATATGGTCGACATGAGTAGTCTGATCGATCCACTTAAATTCAACTTAACTTTGGGGTATCACAAATCAAGTTTAGGATACTATGAATCTCCTAAATAAGACTAGCACTATAATTACAAAATATGTAAATATATCTCACAACATGTCTCCTTAAACTCAATGTGGTATTGAAGACCAACTTGAGTTTGTACAAGAGGTCATGAAATCGATTAAAGAGTTTGTGCAATTGCGTGGTTGACGATGCGGCATAGTGGTGATGGTGGGAAAAGGGGAGGGGGCATTAACGGAAAAATGGTGACAACAACAAGGTCTGGGCAAGATAGCAACAGTAGTGGTTGTAAGACTGCAAGTACATAGATATGCATATGTGTGGGAAATTAGAGATAGAGAAAAAAATTATTTATTTCCACATTTATTTGAATTGATAATACATGGTCTTAAACAGAAGATTACAAGGAGAAAAAAAAGGAAACAAATTAACTAATTCCCTCAATTTAAGGGATTACAAATTGATTCTCCTAACATATTTACAGAGCTTACAACTCAGCTACTCTCTGACCCTCCTCCTTAAGCTGAGGAATATATGTCTTTTATTCCCAGCCTGGATACAATATCATGAAAACTCGAACTGTTCAGACCTTTTGTTAGATAATCGGCTAATTGTCTCTCTGATGGACCATAGGACATATATACTAACCCTTTATCCAGTTTTTCTTTGATGAAATGTCTATCACTTTCAATATGCTTTGTTCTATCATGTTGTATAGGATTATGAGCTATATTAATAGCTGACTTGTTGTCACATTAAAGCTTCGTAGTACCTTCCCATTTAACTCTTAATCATCCAAAATGATCCTCATCCAAATTAATTCACATAATCCTTGAGCAATAGCCCTAAATTCTGATTCCGCAGATGACCTTGCCACTGCATTCTGTTTCTCGCTCCTCCATGTCACTGGGTTACCTCCAAGAAAAGTACAATACCCTGTGGTTGACCTTCTATTAACTAGGGGGCCGGCATAGTCATCATCGGTGTAGGCTTCAAGAGTAAAAATATCACTCTTTTTGAACAAGATTCATTTCCCTGGATTGCCTTTCAAGTAATAAGCGACCTGAATGTGAGGTTCTCTTAGATCATGCATGAATTGACTGATCATACTTACAGAATATGCTATGTCTGGTCCAGTTTGAGCAAGGTATATGAGTCTGCCAACCAACCTTTGGTACATGCTTTTATCTACAGTTGGTTTTTCTTTAGCTTCTCTCAATTTATAGTTTGGATCTATTGGATTAGAGATTGGTTTACACCCAATCTTCCCTGTTTCTGCAAATAAGTCAATCACTTACTTTTGAGATATGAAGATCCCTTGTCTAGAATGTGCCACCTCAATACCGAGGAAGTACTTAAATCTCCCTAGTTTCTTTATTTCAAATTCTTTCATTAGTCTCAGCTTTAATTCATGCTTCGCTTTCTCATCATTTCCAGTCACTATGATGTCGTCCACATAGACTAAAAGATCACTCATTCCCCCTATAGTTGAATTCTTAATAAAAAGAGTGTGGTCACGGCTTTGTTTGTACCCAGATTTCTTCATGACTTCTGCAAATCTGCCAAACCATGCTTTAAGAGATTTTTTTAACCCATAAAAGGCTTTTTTGGGCTTGCACACCTTGTTACCCGTGTCCCCTTCAAATCCCGGTGGGATGTTCATGTAAATTTCCTCATTTAAGTCCCTATGGAGGAATGCATTCTTAACATCATAGTGTAGCAGTTGCCAATTAAAGTGAGGAACCAATGATAACAAAATTCTTACCGTGTTTATTTTTGCAACTGGTGCAAAAGTTTCTTGATAGTCCACCCTATAAGTTTGAGTGTACCCTTTTGCTACTAACCTTGCTTTAAAAGCTTTCAAGGGATCCATCAGCCTTGTACTTCATGTAAAAATTCACTTGCAATCAACAATACTTTTTTCCCTCGGTTTATCAACGATCTCCCATGTTTTTTTTCTTTTCGAATGCACTCATCTCTTCTTTCATAGCATCCTTCCATTCTATTTTTGATAATGCCTTAAGACACATTGTTAGGGATGACAATGGTGTTCAAACTCATAATGAATCCTTTTTGGGCCGGTGATAGGCGCTTAAGACAGACATGGTGAGACTGTGGATAAAGTGGTCGTTTAGTGCATTCTCTGGTTCCTTGGTTCATTTTCTAATAGCAATGGGAAGATCCAGAATATTTGTTGAATCAGTGGATTGTTCAACAAATTGTGTGTGTAAAGGTGGGTCTGATCTTACCGTGGTTTCATTCCCAGAATTTGGATTGAATTCTTGGACTTGTGTCAGGAGCACCCTTTCTCCTTGAATACACCTGAGGAAATTTTGGGAAATTTTGAGTGATGCTGGTTTGAGAAGGAGGTGGTATGGGTTCAGTGACAGGGTCGGTTGACTCAAATGTGACTGGTTTAGAGGACTCGGGTTCAGATGGAACATGAGGAGAGTTTGGCTCTAAGGACGCTGAGGATTCAGGTTCAAAAACATGGGCTGGCACATGCAGAACACGGGCTAGCACATGCGGAAGGTCAAGGGTTCTAAGTGGTTCGAAGGACTCACAAGTACTATCTTCCACATAAAAAGATGGTTTATTTTCTATGGAAGTGACATATGTAGAAATGTAAAATTTTCTAGTCAAGGGGTTGTAACACTTGTATTCCTTTTGAGTGGAAAGTAACCGTGAAAAACACATTTGATGGCTCTAGGGTAATGTTTCCCTCTATGTTGTTTGTGGACATCTAAATATCCTAGGAATAAGGCCATTTGAAGTTCTGAAGTGAGGGTATAAGCTATGAAGGACCTCTACGGGGCTTTTGTTTCTTAACACATGCGAAGGAAGTCTATTTATCATACATGTGGTAGTAAGAACGGCTTCTCCCCAATAGGACTTAGGAACAGTCCCTTGAAACAGTAAGGCTCGGGTGGTGTTGAGTAAATGCCCATTTTTTCTTTCATCCACCCATTTTGTTGAGGTGTGTCCACACATGATGAATCATGGATAATCCCCTATGATTGAAAGTAAGGTGATAGAATCTGATTGAAATAATCTCTAGCATTGTCAGTCCTAAAGCTTTTTATTTTGACCCCAAATTGATTTTCAAAGCTTTTTATTTTGACCCAAAATTGATTTTGAACAATTGAATAAAAATTAGGTATAACAGTGCTAACATCAGATTTTTGTTTAAGAATAAAGAGCCATGTAACTCGAGTTCAATCATCAATTAAGGACACAAACCAACGAGCCCTAGAAACATTAGGTATAGTGGAAGAGCCCCATATGTCACTATGAATCAAATGATAAGGATGAATACTTCTTTTATTGCTAATAGGGAAAGATGCACGGGTATGTTTTGCCAATTCACAGATGTCGCGATGGAACTCATAAATATCTGATCTTTGGAACAAATGAGGAAACATTATTTTTAAAACCTTCAAGAGGGATGACCAAGACGTAGGTGATATAGCCAAATGACATTTTTATTCGAAGAACTAAGGAAAGAAGACAAGTTTTTTGGATGGTTCAAGGTGGTAAAGACTGTTCATTTCCTTAGCAAGTCCAATCGTCCTCCCCGAGTCCTAGACCTTAAAAACACAATAAGAAGAACAAAAAACTGCATAGGATTTGAGGTCACGAGTCAACTTTTGAATGGACACAAGACTTGTTGACAGTTTGGGTACATGGAGAACGTTTTTAAGGATAAAGCTAGGTGTGGTATGTTAATCTCCAATCCCTGCAACAGTGGCTAAGGAGCCATTGGCCACGACAAATTTTCTCTTACTTGGCCATGAGGTATAGGTGTGGAAGAGTTGAGATGTGAGGATCATATGGTCTATAGCACCGGAGTCCATGATCCAAGAGTCGGTATATAATTTGTCTAAGACACTTATGCAAACAGGTTTACGTGAAAGAGCCATTGAACATGCTCCAATAGGCTTCTCAAGAGACCCCAACAAGCTTCTCAACTTCTCAATTTTTCATTGCTGAACTCCTTTATTGTTGGATTTTCCTCAGGCTGCAATTCTCAAATTATCTGAACAAAATTGGATTCTTCGGAGGGGTTGAAATTGTTGGAGATGGTGGTTTCAGACATGACTTGGTGAAGAAGAGAAATTCACATTAATAAAAGTTGGAACATAAATACAGCAATGAAGATTGCTAGAAGAAGACTACGAAACCTAGAAAGAAAATACTAGAGCTTTGATACCATGTGGGAAATTAGAGATGAGAGAAAAAAGATTATGTATTTCCACATTTATTTGAATTGATAGTAAACGGTCTTAAATAGAAGATTACAAGGAGAAAGAAAAGATAGAAACAAATATAAGATTACAACGAGAAGGAAAAGATTGGAAACAAACTAACTAATTCACTCAATTAAAGGGATTGACTAATTCCCTCAATTTAAGGGGTTACAAATTGATTTTCCTAACATATTTACAGAGCTTACAACTCAACTACTCTTTGACAATTTAGATATACATTAGTTCCCTCTTTAGCTAGGTGTATATATTAGGGTGCTCATTCCATTTGTAAGTTATCAATTCTTCAAGATTTAATGTGATAGAGAAGGATTTTTTTTTCTACCGCTCGTTCTACTTGTCTTTGGTTCCCCCTTCTATTTTCTTATAGCCTTAACATCTTCAAATTCCCCTACATTACCTTCCACCACAAGATGTTGAGCAATAGGAAACAAAATTCTTCTAGTTTGGTTGTAATTCTAGACCAGTTTTTTGGCCTATGATTTTGCTCCCATATTGACTATTTAGCCCCTTTGCTCCTTTGGTTTTAACCATTCTATCTCTTATATTAAATAACTTTCTTTCTTTCCCAACAAAAAAAAAAAAAAAAAGATCAAATGAACCAATCTAGCAGTTTTGCTATCATTGCATACAATGCAGGCAAAATGTTTGTAGGGTTTGTGCTAAATCCTGGTTAAAGGTGCTTTTGGAAGTTGTTATATAAAAGGTATGTTCTGTTATTGGGAAGAGATGTATATGAAGATCTATTTATGTGAGCTGAGATGTAGCAATGTATTTGGTGAGATGTTATATGATTCTAGTACATGCACAATACTGTACCCAATATTTGCTCATTTATTTAGGTTTTGGTGTTGAACCTTATGAATTTTGTGAGGTTGAGGAGTGGTATGAAGAAATTGGAGCTCCAATGTAGGCTTGGAACTTTCAACAGTTTGGTTGCATGAATTTTGCTAAGCACTTGTGATTTAAGGCGCGTTAACTTTTGTAACACTAGAATGGTTGGAGTAAATGTTTTAAAAGATCCTCTTCATGCATTCCCATCATGAGGCAGAGATACATGAACTTAGAACTAATGTCTTGCCAGTGCCACTGCATTGTTTTTGGAACCAGTGGATTTTCTTGAAAGAATTTGATTTTCTGGGAATGTTTCACATTTCTGTATGGAGTAACACTTTTCAAGTCAATTTGATTGCTGGGAAAGGTAGATTCCCGAAAGATGCAGTGCTGATTCTGAATACTGTCTTTACAGTTCTTGATAACTTACAAATGCTTCTGACACCACTGGATGCATCCATAATTTTAATATTAAATTCCAATTGTACTTCAAGTTTCTCAATTTTCATGACCCCTTATATTGCATGGTGCTGAATGGTAATCCTTTGGATTATGACTCTTAGTTCTGTAAGGCTATTATTTGTGTTGCAATTATTGAATTGATAAAAGAGCCATGGTCAAATTACAGTCCCTATCTTCCTTGTTTAGCGGGATGTGCATTGTTGGAGTTGCTAAATGTTGGGAGGATTCTTCAGCAGGACTATCTCTTGAGGATCCATTCTCCCAACTGACCTTGGACAATGCAACCAAATGTGTAGATGTATATAAAATTAATATTTTCTCCTTGGGAGTATGTAGTACCTATATCTGTCTGGCTTTAGTTTGTCACTCTTTCCTACTGTTTCCTTCTTTGGCTTCATGTATCTAATGATTCTCTCAATCATTGCAATAATTCAAACTTTAAAGAAAAAATGTACAAATATATATAAGTTTGTCCCAGCACTCTTTCCTGAAGTGTGTCTCTTTCTGACAATGCTGTCTTAAGATCCTCTCCCCCATCCCTTCTCCCAGAAAGCAACCACCTTAAATTAGTCAAAGAATTATTGAACAACCTCTCTTAACTTTGCTCTGCAAATTCTAATTCACTAAGGAGTTCCAAAATCATTTCAGGTTGAAGAAGACCTGAGGCATACTTTGAGGCAAAGCCCATCTACACATAGTGAATCAATTGATGCTGCAAGAAGAGGGCTACATAGGTTTGTACCTTTGTGTGTTCCTTGGTGAACTGTATTCCTTCTATTGTTCCCTAGCTTAACATATATTAGTCATGGGAGTGTTGCGTGAATAATTTATTAAGCTTAGCTTACCTCTCACTTATAAAAAGTTTATTCACTTTAAGCCATTTTTCCAGCGCCATGTGTGTGTTATTTATTTGTTTATTTATTTTGCAATAAGGAGATTTATTAGAGTGAACATAACTATAGTTACAAAGGTCTAGAAAGTGAATTACGAAAACCAAACAACAAGTGCTTTGATTTGTTCAGTATACCTGTATTGAGTGGATCCTTTTGTTTCCAAAGCACTAGGATCCTATTTGGAATAGTTTCTTTTAGAGGTTTTGCGAGCCTCATGTCTTATGATGTTTTGTTTTTAAAATAAATTATTCGAGTATTTAGTTAAATAGGATTAAAAGTGTGTATGAAATGGTGAGGTGTTTTGTAAGATATTATATTATTGTAACAACTAATTATAATCATGACATTATTAAATTTGTATTGATAATTATTTTTAATTTGAAATAATATTACAGAGTATATAGTTCAAATCAGATATTTTATAAACCTCTTTTTTATTTAAAAAGTTTGTAATGATCTGTATCCTTCGAACAATATCATGTTTTCATTTTCAATTACAATAATTTACTACTATTATTTTCTAGTCAAATGTCAATAATGATTAACATTCATTAAATTATATATTTGCACATCTTTAATCATTTTATTTAAGAACTTGACATTATATTGTTATGTTACGGATATCATTGAATATAAGATAAAATGTAATAGATATTACTTTTTCACAAGAGGCTATGAGTTGTGCAAGGAAAAACTGGGGGAATTTTTTTTTTTTTTTTCTTTTTGTTGGTTTTTTTTTTTCAATCTGATACTGTTTTAATTTGCTAATTGCTTCCAATGGTCTTGTAAACTCCCAAAATATCTTACTAGACCTATACAATGCAATCATGTTGGCCTTTGTTATATTTTTGGCTGGATTCTTGTACTGCGTAGAATTTTTCATTGTCAATGTATAACTGTTTGATGAAAAATGGAATGTCTTGCCATATGACATGGGATCCTTGACAAGATTCGAGCATTTGATAATTAAGTAACAATTGATGTTGAATAGAAGGCTGATATTGGATGCTTACTTTAATGGTTCAATTCCCGGTGTCAGCCAGTCATATTAATCATTGTGTTCACTTTGTGTTTTTAGATGAATGTGTTTTTTTTTTATGTTAGGTATGGGTAATCATGTCGAGAATATAAAAAATAATATTTTGTATTGAATTGTTGATTTTTTTGTGTTAATAGAATATATACATATTACATATATTGTGTTAATATGTATATATTGTATTTTTTATGATATTTATGGAAAAATCGTGCCACCAAAAAAATAGGTTGGGTGAAGAAATCCAGTATTGACATTGCCTTTTATTATCATGTTTTTATCATTCATTCATCATTTACATTGTTAGCATAGACAATATTAGTTTGTACTCACTCTGCCCCATAACTTTTTTGCAATGTCTGCTTTTGACACGGTTTTTAGGTAGTTAATTTTGGTAGTTTTTTACCATTTTAGCATTATTTTTGTTTAGAATGATTTTATAAATTATATTTATAAGGGTAAAAGAGGGAAAAAAACCTTAGTATAAAGAAAGTAAAGTTGCAAAAATTTTGGGACAGTAGTGGCAAAAGTTTGGGACAGGGGAGTATATTTTAATGAACTTTCTCTTGTTACTATAATATTATTTAGAAATTGAAATTTTACCAATTGCCTTGCGATATCACAAATGTTGCCAGGTCACAGTATATCAGAAAACCTTAATGCTATTTATTCATTATCCATTGATTTATTTTTATCTACTACATTGGATAACATGTATAGATTGTATATTCTTGAATTAATAAGTTATTGATTTTTATGGCGATTGCCCAAATATTGTACTGTAAGTTTGAGAGAATGACTATCTGTGCAACTAGGGAAAAGTTTGGTTATGCAGCTGTAACACACTAAGTTGGCCGTACAAGATGTAGTCTAGTTTTACATTATCAAATATGTAAGGAGGTAACAATCAAAATGAGATATAGATGCGGAAAAATATGTGAATCAGTTATTTTAGGAAACAAATATCTTGTTTCCTTTATGCAGTTGGAGATCCCATGATTCATGGGATAAGGTAGAGGATGATCCCATAATTCATGGGATAAGATTTAGGATATTTTCCTTCTATTTTTATTAGATTTTTTTGTATATAAGTCTTCCTATCCTTGTATGTAAGGTGACATAACTTTTTGAGAGAATTATTTTTCTTCTTCATTTGATTGTTCTATTCAAAATCTGAGATGGTATCAGAGCAGCTCTTTCTTGGGAACTGTTCTTGATTTTGCTAAGGTTTCTTTCCTCCATTCGACCAGCCTTAATTGCTGAGTTTTTTGGACTATTTCTCAAAGTTTATTAGTCCTAATCACCGGAGGCTGCAAGTTATAATATGTCCGACCAACCAAAGACTGCACAGTCCGGGGAGGAAATCCGAGTCCAACATGCCGGCGAACTTCAAGGCATCCAGTTTGCTTATAGACTAAATGGAAAGAACTACCTCAAATGGTCTCAACTCGTCCAAGCAACATTGAAAGGAAAAGGAAAAATTAGTCATCTCATTAAAGATCCCAAATTTGAAGCATGGGATGAAGAAGGCTCTATGATAATGGCTTGGTTATGGAATTCTATGATCCTTGAAATCAGCGATACTTGCATGTTCTTGAATAGTGCCAAGGATGTTTGGGATGCTATTCAAGAAACCTATTCCAAGTCTAAAGATGCGGCTCAGATGTATAAAGTCAAGATGAAAACGATGGCTGCAAAACAAGGGACGAAAATTGTAACTGAGTATGCCAATCAATTAAAATCATTGTGGCAGGAACTTGACCATTACAGGGTAATAAACACCAAGTGCTCCGCAGATGCAGCAGTTCTAAAGGAATTTCTTGAGAAAGACAGGGTTTTATAATTTTCTATGTGGTCTAAATCCAGAATTTGATCAAGTGAGAGTCCAGATCCTTGGTAAACAGGAACTTCCAAACCTCAATGAAGTTGTAGCACTTATTCGAGGAGAAGAAAGTAGGAGGTTTGTGATGTTAGAACCATAAAGTGTTGATAGCGTAGCTATGGTGGCTAATGATACCAAAACAGCCTTGGACCCAGAAAAAATAGTAGCCCTTGAAACAATGAGTATTCAACCTAAGTTACAGACGCGACGAGTTGTCTTGTACTTATTGCAAAAAACCTTGGCATACTCGAGAGAAATGTTGGAAGCTTCATGGAAAGCCCTCAAGCCGAGAGTGGAATAAAGGGGAGACCAATCAAGGAATAAAGGGCCCCTAAACCATGTTGGACGAGTACATGTCGCTACTGTACCACAAAGTGAAGAGCTGTGTGGCCTTAATCAGGAGGAAATTGAGAGGTTAAGGTCTTTAATCAACCGTCTTGAGAAGCCCTCAGGTACTTGTTCATTGGTATTCTGTTAAGTTTAGGCTTCTTTAGGAGTTTGGGCCCAATTGTTATTAACCTTAAACCTAGTCTATAAATACCCCCTCTTGTACTTGTAAAAGATATAGCTGCCTCACAGTAATAAGAAAAGCTTTTTCTGGTTGCCCCCGTGGACGTAGGTCGATAACCCTAATCGGCCGAACCACGTAATTCTTTGTGTTCTACTTTCTTATTTGTGTGCGTGTAAAAATTAATCATAACAAGTGGTATCAAAGCGAGGTTGTTCACTAGAGTCACACTTGTTCAAGAACAGCAAAACACACCGCAATTGGAGCAGGGTAGAACTGTGTCAGAGCAGCGTCAGCCATATCAGCCGTCAGACCCGTCAGCTGTCAGCCCCGTCAGTGCGTCATATCCCGCAGCAGCGTCGCCCAGTCTACTCGACAGCCCTGATCGCCGACAGCACGCTGCAGATCCGTCCGACGCATCCCGCAAATTGCAGAATTCGTATTTGCATGATTAAATCATGTCTGAGGACGGAAAGACCAAGATTGATAAGTTCGACGGAAAAGATTTCGGTTGGTGAAAGGTGCAAGTCGAGGATTTGCTTTGCCAGAAGGATCTGGATTTGCCTTTGACAGGAAGACAAGCAGAGAAGATGAGCGATGATGAATGGACAATCCTTAACAAGAAAGCCTTGTCAGTTATCAGATCTACGCTAGCCAAAAACGTTGGACTTACCATTCTAAAGAAGACTACCGTATATAGGTTGATGAGGACGTTGACAAACATGTACGAGAAGCCATCTGCTTCCAACAAGGTATTTATAAAAAGACAATTAGTGAATACGAGAATGAAAGAAGGTGGGTCTGTTACATCGCATATAAACGAATTCAATACTATAATATCCCGGTTGTTGTCGGTGAATATTAAATTTGATGATGAAGTTCAGGCTTTGCTCTTGTTATCCTCATTACCTGAAAGTTGGTCAGGAATAGTCATAGACGTCAGTAGTTCAGCAGGAAACTCTAAACTCACTTTTGATGGCATCATTGGAGAGGATATACGATGGTGAAATTTAAAACGCCCTGTTGAGCACGGAAAGAAAAGGAGAATGGAAGAGGACGATCAAATTCCAGAAGGAGGGGTTAGTCAAAGCCAAGGAAAGACATTCAATGTTGGAATTGCAAAGAGTATGGGCACTTTAGAAATCAATGCTCAAAACCGCCAGAGCAAAAGAAGGTGAATGCCGCTACAGACAGCTCAGACGATGCACTCATTTCATGTGTTGAGAATTCAACTAAGTCGTGGATTATGGATTCTAGTGCATCATTCCGTGCTACTTTTAGCACGAAGAAGATGAAGAATCTACAGACAAGTAACTTTGGTAAAGTTCGTTTGGCTAATAACGACTCTCTTGACATCACAGGGATGGGTGACATAGATCTAAAGACTCCTTCGGACACGATCTGGACGTTGAATGACGTTAGGGTAATCCCTAATCTTAAGAAAATGCTCGTCTCCATTGGGCAGCTGGATGATGAGAGATATAACGTCATGTTTGGAGGAGGGCAATGGATAATCGTCAAAGGCAATCTCGTAATTGCCCGGAGCAAGAAGAGAGGTACTCTATACATGGTCGATGTCTCTGAAAATGAAGCAAATGCAATAACCAGGAAGCAAAGTCCGTTTGTTTTATGGCACCAACGACTTGGCCACATGAGCATAAAATGAATGAAGATGCTTGTCGCAAGAGTAAAGCTTCCAGATCTAAAGAAGGTGGATTCCGAGTTTTGTGAGTCCTGTGTGCTTGGCAAGAAAAAGAAAGATTCTTTTGTAAAGACGGAGCAGACACTGAAAGCTCAGAAGTTGGAATTGGTTCACTCTGATGTTTATGGACCAGCACTAGTCTCTTCCTTTGGTGGATCAAACTATTATGTAACGTTCATCGATGATTCAACACGAAAGGTATGGGTCTATTTTCTTAAAAAGAAGTATGAAGTTTTCAATACTTTTAAGAATGGAAGACTGCTGTTGAACTAGAAACTAACCTGAAGGTGAAGTGCTTGAAATTGGATAATGGAGATGAATACATCAGCACAGAGTTCACCGAGTATTGTGCTGAACACGGGATCCGGATGATCAAGACTGTCCCAAGCACTCCTCAGCAGAACGGAGTGGCATAAAGGATTATTAGAACACTGAATGAGAGGGTCAGAAGCATTATTGGAGGCCTTCATTTCGAGCTTCAATCATTTGCCTTCCGTATAATTAGTCTTTGTTGTTCGTCCTCCCAGTGTGAACACAATTGGAGCTCATTCGAATTTGTAAGTATTTAATTATTTATATAAATAATATATTAAGCATTATTGCTATCGTAGTCATATACTAATATATTATAATTTATTTTTTTTAGATTCACACGGAAAAACGAAATAGATTGGAGTATAAGAGATTGAACGATTTAGTTTTCGTTCAATACAATCGAAAAATTACGAATAGATTTCAAAAGAAGCGCGATGAAGGAAAAAACTAAAATTCTTTGGTGTTGAGGAATTTGAATGGGATAATTAGTGGATTCTAGACACCAATGATGTAGTTCATTCGGGAGAGGATTTTACATGGAGTCATGTTGATGAAGCTATAGGTGCATCGGCCAATCTTGAACGCCGCAATATTCCTAGAAGGGGAAATATCGGAGATACATCGGGTTCATCAATACAATTATACTCTAGACGTCCTAAGAAAGCGTCAACTTTGGCATTGATGGAGCAAGAATTAAACGATGAAGATGTATCGTTAGATGATGACATTGATGATGATGATGATTTGGAAGATATTCTTAGTGGTAGTGGTGGACTTGAGCTCTTTGATTGTTGAAATTTGAGATGATAAAATTGGCGGTTTAGAGATTCATAGATAGTATTTTGTTTTGTTTGATGATTGAAATTATATTTTTTATGGTATTATATTTCTTTTTATGATTGAAGGCATATGAAACTTTGAAGATTAATAGGAAGTTGATAATGTATTATTTTTACGGATTTATGATATTTATAAAAATATATATATCTATTTAATTTTATACATAGTACGCCGCGTTTGCTATTTTGTCGCCATGGTGGGCGCCACGTCGCCATGGTGGTATGGTGGTCCCCTAGCGCCGCGCCGCAAAAGGGCGCCGTGACAACCATGGTCTTACGAGATGTATCCTGTTTTGCATTTCAGAATTTGTTTATGTTATGATTTTTTGTCTGTTTGTTTTTTTTTTTGGTTTTTAATTAAAAAACATTTAATTTTGTGACTGCAATAACCAAAATTTGCTTTGATAGTGAAGATGGAAAAGATCAGTTTAAGTTTGACGTTATTTACAAGATGGCATCTACTTAATTACAACAGAATGAATGGCATGGCATAGGCAAGCTATATATTTGTCTTTGCCTGTTGGTTTGTTTGTCATGCTGGTTTCATGCTTTAATATTTGAATTTAGTGATTTCATGTATAAGAGTTAAAGATCCAGTGATACAAACATTCACTTTCTTTTTTCTGCTTTCCTTCATCCATTGATGCTTTTCATATATTGTCGAGACCTCGCATTACATCTTGTTAGAATATGAAATTGAAATTCTTTATATCATTCGTAAGAATACGTACATATTTATAGTAATATACAAATCATCTAAATAAGGTAAGAATTCTACGAATCTCTTAAGGGTGCATTTGTTTGGGGGATTGGATTAGATTTCCACTATTCATCCCATGTTTTCACCCAAAAAATATCAAATCAAACACCTATTTTTCATTTTTTATATTATACTAAGAATCAATTTTACATTCAAAATATCACATCAACACCTATTTATATCACATCATACGACTATTCAAATTCAAAATTTTTACTATTCAAATCCCAACTCAAAATCCAAACCCCCAAACAAACACACCCTAAATAAGACAACTACCATAAATATAATATATTTCTTCTAAATATATTTTAAAACATCTCAAATATCAACATCTTGTAGCTAAATCACTTGTTTTATTTCAGGATTGGAACTGTACTTAATTGTCTTGCAACACATTGTTCTACTGTAATGGGACCAGAGGAATCTATAGTTTCTTTGCTTGAAGTGTTGTGGCCAATGCTTGAGCAGCTCCTTCTGTCCAGTCACATTGCAAATTCGAGCTTGTCTGTAGCTGCTTGCAGGACTCTTACACTTGCAGTCCAGGCATCAGGTTTCACTGTTTTCATATATTTTATTTTGGACTAGTTGACCAGTTGAAATCTGTGATGTGGGCTCGATACAATGATGACTGATGACAGATGACCAGATAGTTATCATTAAGTTACTTATATTGCATGCTATCATATCAAATAGATAGGTATAGTGTTATGTTAATAGCTTACCTCTAGTTCTCATGTTGATGATAAGAATGTGAAATTGTGAAAGATAAAATGATACCTCTTACTGAATATTATGGAGGGGTAAAGAGCATAGAGAAATATTAAGGTTGTCTTTAAGATACTAAAAGTTAAATAACTTAACTGTTTATACCTGAGATGAGGTAGGTACTAACTTCAAAAACCCAGGCAAAACTCAAAAACTATCAAATTTTTATGTTCATGACTATTCATGCGTGATAAAATTTCATATGCTAGGTTTCACGATGTAACATAATGCACAGATGTGGAAAAATGTGGGGAGAAAATGGTATTGGTTCAGCAGTTCATTCTATAGAATGAATCTTTTGTTTATCATCAACGTTACAATGTCCTGTTGTATAAATTTTTGTGTCTATATTAATATTTCAAAGTAAGAAGTACACTCTATAGTATCTGACTATCTGTTAAGTTTATTTTCAGGTCAGAACTTCCAAGAACGATTGCCAAAGGTTTTGGAATCTATTACAAGCAATTTCATGTCATTCCAAAGTCATGAATGCTACATAAGAGCAGGTGACATGTGATGAAAATCTTGTCATGTGCCTAAATATGAATAATAGTGAAGGTTAATAAAATCTAATTACAGTTTATGAGTTATCTATACATGATAATGCATAATTAACCAGTAATGTCAAATTTTATTAATATATTAGTTAGATGCTTGCTACTTTGGCATCCGTCAGTTGGAATAAGAAATATACGTTAGTTCTGTAGTGTGCCCTTTTAGAGTGTTCTCAGGTTCTTTATAACTTCCTTTTTCAGCTAGGTTCTGTTGCTTTGTGGTTTTGGGTGTTGCCTCATCTTTTCTATGCTTTTTGAATCTCATTATCATTAATTTTTTCCAGCTTCTGTGATTGTTGAAGAATTTGGTAGCATGGGAAAATTTGGACCTCTATTCATTAGTGCATTCGAAAGATTTACTCACTCAACATCAGTAATGGCTCTTACTTCGTCTTATGTATGTGATCAAGAGCCTGACTTGGTCGAGGCGTACACAAATTTCACATATGCTTATGTGTGCAGTTGTCCAAAGGTGCCTATGTCATGTTTCTTACATCTTTGTATCTGCTGATTACAAACTTTAAAATAAGTAAATATTTTACTAGAGGTCATTGAAGTTTCCTCAGAAATGCATAGCTACCTGCCCGAACTCTTTTTCAATTTACTTTATGTTCTGATAATATCCACCATAATTCCTACTGATATGCATTTCAGGAGGTATTAGCTGCCTCTGGTCCCCTTCTTGAAGTATCATTGCAGAAAGCTGGAATATGTTGTACAGCATTACATCGCGGTGCAGCTTTATCAGCAATGTCCTATATGATCTGTAAGGCTTCTTTTTATTTCTTTCTTTAGTTTTAATTTATTTTTTATTATTATTTTTTAAAGGTATATATGAATTCTTTGTGAAATTATAGATTACATGGTATGAGTGAATAGTCTCTTAGTACGGTAAGAAGTAATAATATTTTATTGGTTAGTGGAATTGTGTAAGAAGTTTTGATATTTTTTCCGTTCTGACTTTATGTATAAATTAATTGTATGTGTAATAGTATGTTTGTAAGTTAGATAAAAGTTAAGGGTACTTTAGTATTAATGTATGATTACTTTTATTAAAATAGGAAATGAATACCTTTTTGTCTACGGATGAAAATAGTAAAAAGAGTACTTAGAGTTGGGACGGAAGGAGTATCATTTAAATTTTCTATATGATTACATCATGTATCAGAACTTGTAACTCGGGTATTTTGCTGTTTGAAAGCTAAATTAGTTGTATAAGGAAGATTGATTGTTTTGGTGTAGCTTCCTATCCACCAGTCTTTCATTTGTTTAAATGCATCAAACAATACATATCACATACCTAATTCTTCCATGAGCTTTTCAGGCTTTTTGGAGATTGGCCTTTCACTTCTATTGGAACCTGAGGCTTCTACCTCTGAATCTGTCCAGGATGTGGTGATAAGGGTCATCTCTCATTGTGGTGAGGGCATTATTTCCAATCTAGTGTACGCACTTCTTGGTGTCTCGGCAATGTCAAGGGTAAATACTCAATTTCTAACACTTTAGGCATGATACATCGTGAGTAAAAACTTCTCTAGCGCTATCTTATTTATCTTAGGAGTATTGATACCCCTTCCATTTGGCAACATGCCTGAAGTTATCCTGTGGGTAGTATAGAAACAATTCATCTAGCTAAGCAAGTGAAGGCTGTCTGGCCTTTTTACTAGATGTTAGTAAGGAACTTTGCTTTTATCTGTGTGCTTTCTATAAGTCATTAGTCTTTCTAAACAAGGTGTAGCAGCTGTCTACCAATTTGAAATATCTTAAGGTGACTATTCTTTGCTAGATTGTCATCTTCTAGCTCCATGGCCCATTTTTTATGAAGAAAATGAGGGAATGCTGTTTCCTAATAGGTGTCAGACCTTGTGCGTTGAACAAGAAACACATTTTATGTTGCTAAAAAATATAATAAAGATGAATTTGAACATTATAAAGTTTTAGTAAAATTAAGCTATTCATAGTTAAATAATGGTCACCGTGAATTTACTATTTTCAATTGATTACAAACATGGCAAAGTATGTACATATAAATATATATGTGTGTGTGTATATATTAAGCTCGATGGGCTCAGTTATGTATTGCCTAATTCATAATACTATCTAACACTCCCTCTCAAATTGGAGCATATAAATTCTAGTCTTTTCACATAAACACCTTATACGAGGACCTGTAAGAAATTTAGTGAGGACAGTGGCAAATTGATCAGTAGAAAGATACCAATCTCAGTTGTGTTGTTCACTCATGAAATACTATACTATAAGCAATATGCTTTGCAGCTTGATTATCATGAAATAATTTCATTTTATAAATATTGACAAACTTGAGTATTGAAAGTATATGCTCAATCCAAATTATCTCACATATGCCAAACCCTAGCCTTGGTCTTTAGCTTTAGCATTAGGTCATGTAAGGATGCTTTGCTGCTTACTTTTTGTTAGATACTGTTAAATATATGTAAATATATTTAATTGGGTCTAATTGTATATTAGGGGCCTAGTCTAAAGTAGTTGTCCAATGTAGACTAGATTTATGTACTTTTATTTATATGTAAATTAGTTTTGTTTTGAATTGATAAGAATATACAATATTACATGGTATCAAAGCGATTATACTAGGGTTTAGGGATCGGACGTTTGGAGGTTGATCTCATCAGTGTTTTTCGTTGGAATTGCTGAAGTCGACGCCATCTCTACAGCTGCCCTCCATCCACTGCTGTCCCACACCTAATCGCGTGTTACGTGAACCTTGTCATCTAGATAGGGACCCACCATTAGCTACAGACTCTCGTTATGATGATTGGTTGAGAGATGATTCCATATTATTCCTCCAAATCAAGAATTCAAGTATAGTGAGTTTAATTACTCCTGTGATACTGTTAAAGAGTTGTTAGATAACTTAGGCTTTTTATATTCTGAGGACGGAAATGTTTCGCGTATCTACAATGTTTATCAGAGTTTTTATCGAGCCGAACAGAAAGATCAGTTACTTCAGGCATATTTCATGAGTTTCAAAAGAACTTATGAGAAGTTAAATATGTTGGCCGTTTAGCCCTGATTTACATGTTCATCAATAACAAAGAGAACAAATGGCGGCGATGAGTTTTTGGCCGGTCTACACTCTCGCTTTGATAATGTGCACTCTTTTTTTTCTACTCTTGTACATGCATTGGTTAGCTAGTGTGATGACACTGTCTCGTCAAGTTAGAGGCATCGGATACTCGTGGTACTTCCACTAGTGGGGGGATCATTTGATATTATTGTCATGGCCTGAACATACTAAGATATTCTAGTTGAAGAATCGGAATCAAAATGTTCATACAACAATTGTGATTACATCTGACAGCAAGTCTCACATTGTTACTAATCTTGCCAATGAGTATGTTCGGCTTACTATGTCCCAAGACAACTTGGTGAAGTCATCTCAGTCAATCAACACAACAACTGAATCAGATAATGAAGAGAAGATAAGTGTCTCATTTTCTCTTCTTCCAAATTGGTCATTGACACTGGAGCAACTGACCACATGACAGGTAACCCGAGCCTTTTATCCTCTATTTCTTCTTGCCATTCATCTGTTAACCTTATGGATAGATCTAATGCCCAAGTTACGCTAATCCTACACCATCTTTCCGGTTGCATTGTGTGTTACTTATCCCTGGCCTTGCGTTCAATTTCATCTCTATTAACAAACTAACTTAAGCCTTAAACAGTTATGTCTCATTCTTTCCCGATCATTGATTGTTATAGGACCTTGTGACGAGGAAGATTATTGGTGAATAACACGTGTTAGAAGGGCTCTATATCTTTGATATCCTACATATATTGAGTATGATTCTCGTGTTGTATGTTCTGGGTACCCACACTCTCTTTGAAGTTCACTGCCGACTTGGTCATCCCTCCCCGTCCTTGTTGAAATAGTTACACCCTTAATTTTATCATGGTAAGTCTTTAGATTGCGAGTTATGTCAGTTTGCTAAGCCCATCGGCTAGCGTTTGTTCCCCGGTCTAGTAAAAGGTCAAGTAATCCTTTTGAATTAGTTCATTATGATGTTTGGGGTCCTTCTCCTGTAGTGTCAAAACCGAGCTTTCGGTATTTTGTTACTTTTGTGGATGATTTTTCTTGAATGACATATATATTTTTATGAAATCTCGTTCTGAAGTCTTCTCTCACTTTTCTATCTTTTGTGTTGAAATTCAAACTCAGTTCAATGTTCAAGTTCGTTGTCTACATAGTGATAGTGCAAAAGAATACTTCCTTGAACAATTTAATCAATTTATGTATTAGCATGGTATACTTCACCAGCCTTTGTGTACTGATACACCTTCTCAAAATGGGATAGTTGATGCAAGAACTGACATCTCCTTGAGATTGCTCGCGCTTTATTGTTCCAAATGAAGGTTCCTAAGATATTTTGGGTGGATGTTGTCTCTACACCTTGTTTCCTGATTAATTGTCTGTCATCATCCATTCTGGGAGGTGAAATACCTTATCAAACTTTGTTTTTGTCACAGCCTTTATTTCCTCTCCCTTCTAGAGTCTTTGGGTGTTTATGCTACGTTCGGGATGTTCCGCCACATATTTTAAACTCGATCCCAATTCCCTCAAGTGTTTTTTTTGTTGGGTATTCTCGTGTTCAGAAGGGTTATTAGTGTTATTGTCCGAATCTCAACCACTATCTTGTTTCTTTGGATGTAGCCTTCTTTGAATCTACTAGTTTTCCCTTAGATTCTAGTGCTCCTACTTCCATTTCAGACGATGATTGGTTGATTTATACTTAGGTCTCATACCTCCAACTTCGTCAACTAGGTCTCAGGCTCACACTCTATAAGACTACTCCATCTACACGGTTGAGATGTTTGGGATGATGAAGAGCAAATTTGATCATTCTCTATTTTGTTGTCGTATGAATTTTGGAATTACCCTTGTTGTAGTATATGTGGATGACATTATCACCGGTAGTGGTACGAGTGGGATCTTAACTTTATTGGAATCCATCCACTCACAATTTTAGACTAAAGATCTTGGTAAGCTACAATATTTTTTAGGGATCGAGGTGTTTAGAAAGAACAATATTTTTCTCTCAATGAAAATATGTTCTTGCTTTGTTGATTGAAACGGGAGCGATCATAGCTAAATAATCCAGTGTCCCTATGACACCAAACCAAATATTTACAACTGAAGGGACACCTTTTGGGGAGCCTGAAAGAGATAAAAGACTAGTAGGCAAATTAAATTATCTCATTGTAACGGTAGAGAAATAAAGGGAAAATAAATATACTATTCCAAAAAAAGAAAACGGGAAAGTACATATATATATATATATATATATATAGCAAATTAGAAAATCTATCCTAACTAACTAAATTATGGATATGGATAAGATATGGATATGATTCTAACACTCCACCTCAAGCTGGAGCGTACAAATCATACAATCCAAGCTTGTTGCAGATAGATTGGGATCTAGGATCTCTCAGAGCTTTCGTAAATATGTCTGCAAGTTGATCATCTGAAGGCACATATTTAGTATCTATTATCCAGATAATACTCTCTTCGATGAAGTGACAATCTATTTCGATATACTTCATTCGTTCATGAAATATTGGATTTAATGCAATGTGTAGTGTTGTTTGGTTATCACACCATAACTTCTTCTTTGTCACATCACAGAATTTGAGTTCACAAAGTAATTGTTTAATCCAGAGAAACTCACATGTAGCTAAAGCAATAGCACGATATTCAGCCTCAGCACTAGAGCGCGCAACTACATCTTGTTTCTTACTTTTCCAAAATATCAAATTGCCTCCAATAAACACGCAATAACCAGAGATAGAACGTTTATCGATTGGAGACAAGGCCCAATCAGCATCCGAATATCCAATGATTTCATAATGATCATGATTAGTATAAAGTAATCCTTTTTCCGAGAGACTCTAATATACCGCAAAATACGCATAAGTGTCTTCCAATGAGAGTCACATGGAGACTGCATGAATTTACTCACTACACTTACTGCAAATGATATATTTGGTCGGGTGATAGTGAGATAATTAAGTTTACCAACCAGCCTTTCATATCGTCCGGCATCAATATGAGTCAATGGCTCCCCTTGTCCTAGAAGCAATTTTGCATTTGGATCGATAGGGGAATCCATAACCTTACATTAATTCATACTTGTTTCTTCTAATATGTCAACAACATACTTTCTCTGAGATAGGATAACATCATTCTTTGATTGGGCAATCTCAATTCCTAAGAAGTACCGTAGTGGTCCCAAATCTTTGGTCTGGAAATGATTGTGTAAATGCTCCTTTAACTTTGTAATACCATCCATATCATCTCCAGTGATGACAATATCATTAATATAAAATAATTCAGTAAACGCATCGCCCTTCTAAATTATGCTTGAAGAATACGATATGATCAGACGAACATTGTGTCATACCAAATTATTTAATAGCAAGACTGAAACGTCCAAACCATGCCCGTGGAGACTGTTTCAAGCCATAGAGTGAACGACGAAGGCGACATACAAAACCAGGTTCCCCCTGAGCAACAAAACCAAGAGGCTGCTCCATATATACCTCTGCTTTAAGCTCACCATGCAAAAAGGCATTTTCAATGTCAAGCTGATGAAATAGCAATCCACGCTTTGCTGCCATCGAAAGAAAAAAGACGAACGTAACACATTTTGGCAACGGGAGAGAAGGTTTCTGTATAATCCCCTCCATACACTTGAGTAAAGCCCTTTGTAACAAGTCGAGCTTTAAGTCGATCAATGCGACCATCAGATCCAACTTTGACGGCACAAACCCATCGGCAAGCTACGGGTGTCTTTCTTGGCGGTAACGGAACCAACTTTCAAGTATTGTTAGCATGCAAAGCAGATATTTCCTCCATTATAGCCTAATACCACTCTGAATGACCCAAAGCCTCGCGGCAAGAGCGAGGAACTGTGATAGAGTATAAAGCAGTCACAATACTGCACATGAAAGGAGATAAACGGTGATAATTAAGAAAATTATAAATAGGATTCGGATTACAAGTGGACCGTGTACCTAGAGCTGTTAAATGAACCGAGTCGTTCGTGAACTTGGCTCGGTTCGGTTCGATGTGGCTCGATTAAAGCTCGTTCGCAAACGTTAACGAACCGAGCCGAACAACATAAATAGGCTCGTTTGATTAACGAACGAGCTCGAGTTTTGTTCGCAAACGTTCGTTTAAATAATATATTTATTATAAATATTAGATATACATATAAAATTATAATTTATAAATAAATAAAATATTAATTTAAAATATATAAATAAAATAATTTAATTTTTTTAATTTATATATAAATTAAAAAAAAGTGAGACAAACGAACTTGAATGAACTTAATCGAGCTTAAACGAGCCGAACACGAACACGGGCTCAAACAACAACAAATTCTTAACGAGCCGAGCTCGAAAGCTTAAAGAACGAACACAAATCTTGTTCGCGAACGTTAACGAACACTTAAAAATTGACTTGGCTTGGCTCGTTAACAGCTCTACGTGTACCTCAATGTGGGACGACAGGTGACTAAGGAGTCGCAACCGGAGAAGGTGATGGAACCGGAAATGAGTCATCAATAGGCGCATCTGATGGTTGAATAGGTATGTTCTGACGCTGCTATGTATGAGGACTATAGACTTGAAATTGAGGCTTAGGAATGGAGACAACTAGAAGAGGAGACTCACGGGTATTGAGGATGGAGATGATGACACTGTAAAGTATGGTGATGACTCAAAGACGTAACATTTGCACTAAGGTAATATCGACAAGTGAGAGGAGAATAATATCTATATCCTTTTTGAACTCGAGAGTACCTAAGGAAAACATATTTGATGGATCGAGGACGTAATTTGTCCAATCCAGGGGAAAGATCATGAACAAAGTACCTACAACCAAATACACGGAGAGGTAAAGGGTACAGGGACACATTAGGCTGAAGACATGTTATGGGAATCTTATGTTCTAAAATAGCAAATGAAAGACGATTGATGAGGAAACATGTTGTAAGAATAGAATCAGCCCAAAAATGAAATGGGACACTATAATGTATGAGGAGAGTGCGAGCTGTCTCTATTAGATGACGTTTTTTGTACTCAGCCACTCCATTTTGTTGGGGAGTGGAAGGACGCGATGTCTGATGAGTAATACCTTGATAGATGTATGAAATTGTGTACAAATTTCAGCACAAAGCTTTTTGAATATAGAGTTATTCATATCGATTTTTTATTTAATAAACCCTAATACATCGAGAAAAATCATCAATAAACGTTACAAAATATTGAAAACCAAATGTTGAAGTAGTATGACAAGGCCCTTAAATATCAGAGTGAACCAGTGCAAAGGGCTTAGATGCTCGATTATCGACGTGCTTGGGAAAGGAAGTACGAGACTGCTTCCCAAGCTCGCATGACTCACATGGTAGTGAACATTACGAAAAATAAGAAAAAAAAAAAAAAAAACACTTTAATTTAGACAGATTAGGATGACCTAATCGTTGATGGAACAATTCGGGAGACTCAATAGATGATATAGCAATGGTAAAGGTATTGCGAGGGAACTCATTTAGGTAATATAGCTCATGAGACTCACGTCCAGTACCAATCGTCCGCCCCGTGCTGCGATCCTGAATAACAAGAGAATCACTAGTTAGTAAGATTTAACAATCTAGATCTCTAGTGAAACAACTAATGGATATGAGATTAAATGGACTTTGAGTGACATAAAAAACAGAATGAAGAGGAAATTAGGTGACGGGCAGGCTCTATCAATAGCTTGAGGGTAAGCTTTATCAAACCATTAGCAAGAGTAACATGAGTTAGTCAATTTGATGGATGAAAGGTAGAAAATAAGGAGGGATTACCAGATTCATGATCAGTTGCATGGGTATCAGGTGAGTTAGTAGTACTGATGGAGGATGACTGTCAAGATGCTTGATAATGAAGGAATGCAGCATAATCTACTCCACGTAAGGTAATATTGTCAGATGAATTTTCAGGCAAATCAGTAATAACAACATTTGTTGAGCGAGGGGGTTGTCCATGTAATTTGAAGCAACGTTCTTGTGCATGGCCCATCTTGTGACAATAACTATATTTTGGACAACGTCCACTACGATCTTGACTTCTTCGCCCACTACGATTTTTATCACGATTACCAGAGCTAGGATTTTGAGACACCAAAGCTGAGGAACTATCATGAGTATTAGTAGATGGAGTAGCCACAAGAGTGTTGTTGCTAGATGAGAGTCGTACTAGTTGAACAAAACAATCATCCAACATGGGTACGGTGGCACCTCATAGTGTCTGGTCTCGAACATTATCAAGTTCAGGCTAAGGTAAACAAGCGCTAATACGGCAAAGAATTTATCCCAAGCAGCCTCTGGATTTGCAAATCCGGTAGAAATTAGGTAACGAAACTTTTGTCAAATAGCTTCAGTTTACTCGCATAAGTGGGAGATCAAGCGTGTGATCTTTAAGTAAAAGGAGACTGGAGACTACATCATAGTAGCGCTGAATATTATTGCTAAATGGAAGTAGCCTTATTCCAAACTTCATAGCATGTCTCAAATGACTGATACGTGGGAAGTATGGTTGAATCCAAGGAACTCCAGAGTCAGGCACATAATTGGGCATCAAGTTCTTTAATTTCTAACTCTCTCTTTGCAAGGTGGTCAGATTGCCCTTGTCATTTAAACCAAAGTCGTATAGATGCCGCCTATAACTTATAATTAGATGCATCTCGTAATTTATCGGTAGTAAGAGGTTGAAAATTTTGAATTTTAAATGGATCAGCCATAGAAACAGCACCAAAAAAGCTCTCCGAGAGAAACTCCTGTCGACAGTTGGCGGCGCGTGGCGGCGGCGACGGCGGCGGCGCGTGTGTCTCACCCGCGGCTGCGGAGGAAAGCAACACTACCCGAGGTGTTTTGAGGAGAGGAATGCACCGGTGAGGCGCGTGTCTAAAAATAACTCAGATTGAAGTAGAAGAAAAAACTAGGGTTTTGGTTGGCAGCGCGTGGCGGCAGCGGCGGCGCGTGTGTCTAATACGCGGCTGCGGAGGAAAGCAACACTACCCGAGGTGTTTTGAGGAGAGAAATGCACCGGTGAGGCGCGTGTTTAAAAATAACTCAGATTGAAGTAGAAGAAAAAACTAGGGTTTTAGTATATTTAGGGTTTGAGAGGAAGCGGCGGCGATTGGAAACTAATCTCTAGTTTTACCTAAACCCTAGTTGGATCTGATACCATATAGAGAAATAGAGGAAAAATAAAGTTATATTATTCCAAAAAAAGAAAAGGGAAGAGTACATGTATATATAACAAATAAGAAAATTTATTCTAACTAAGATATGGATATAGATATAGATACGGATATGATTCTAACAGTAACCCAACCAGCATAGCCTATCCCGTTAGTGTGGTTACTCAGACTCCAAAGTTGATCGTAGGTAACATCTGGATATTGTGTATTTGTTTAATTGTGGCCGGCAACCTAGTTTCTTGGAAAAGCAACAAAAGACTATGGTATCCATATTTAGTGTTGCATCAGAGTATTAAGCCATGCCGCATTCTGTGAGATTATTTGGATTGGTTAGTTCTTGATAGAGTTGGGAATCCAAATATGGACTTCAACACGATTATGGTATGATAATCAAGCAACCCTTCACATAGCATCAAATCCTGTGTTCCATGAGCGGACTAAACATATTGAAATTGACTGTCGTTTCATTTAGAGAATATTCAACAAAGAGTGGTAATTACAAGTCATGTCAAAACAGGAGACCAACTTGGCGATCTACTGACCAAGGCTTTGCCTAGCCCTCGACTCCAATACCTTTCTGACAAGCTGGGCATCTTCAACATTTATGCTCCAATTTGAAGGGGGCTGTTAGATTTGTTAAATATATGTATTATGTAAATATATTTAGTTGGGTCTAATTATGGGCCTAGCCCAAAGCAGACTAGATTTATGTACTTACATTATATGTAAATTAGTGTTGTTTTGAATTAATAGATATATGATATTATACGTTTCAATGATACAAGATTGCCACCAACAAAAATACAATATCTAGATGCGAACTATTTACTAGATAGTGATCCTGCCTAGTTGGCATCAAAATATCCAACTTATGTAGACAAGTGAGTTTGGTATTATTTCCCCTTAATCTGTAATTACAAGAGAAAAACTTATATATACATACAAAAAATGCCTAAAATATTAAGGTCCCTATACCATTCTAAATACAAAAATGACCTATATATACAATGGGTTTGTTTGTTGTGTTTTTGTTTAAGATATTTCTTCGATGCGAGGTACAGAGAACCATGTTGGTAATACAAAAAGTTAATATTTTATGTTGAATGTTGACTTTTTGTAATATGATAGAATATATACATTAGGAATCATATTGAGAAAAAAATGGTTGGACAAACAAACCCAATATATCTAACATATCTAACACTCCCTCTCAGATATTGAACAGAAAAATCAAATGAAGAAGAAAATAATTCTATAAAATTCTGTGTCATTTTACATGCAAGGATAGGAAGACATATACTAAATTTCCTAGTAAACATAAAAGGAAATTATCCTATATCTTATTCCACTAATCATGGGATCATCCTCTATCTTATCCCATGAATCATGAATATCTAGCTGTACAAAGGAAACAAGATATTTGTTTCCTATAATAAATTGATTCACATATATCTCCACCCTCCCCCTCAAGCTGCTGAATAGGTATTTTCCATTTCCAGCTTGGATACAATAGTTTGAAACATTGAGCTATTCAATCATTTTGTTAAAATATTTGCTCGTTGACCGGTTGTTGACACATAAGGCATGCAAATCAATCCATTGTCCAGGTTCTCTTTGATAGAATGTTTGTCAATCTCAATATGTTTTGTCCGGTCATGTTCCACCGGATTGTACGCTATGTTGTTTGCAGACTTGTTGCTGTAGAGTCTCATAGGCCCTTCTACTTAATTTTTAGGTCTTCAAGAATAATCTTTAACCAAAGTATCGCTGATTTATGTGATCATAGAATTCCATAACCGAGCCATTATGATAGAGTCTTCATCATCCCATGATTTAAATTTGGGATCTTCCGTCTTTGGTCCTGTCCAATAAAATGACTAATTTTTCCATTTTCCTTTCAATATCGCTTGGACGAGTTGAGACCATTTGAGGTAGTTTTTTTCCATTTAGTTTATAAGCAGACTGAATGCCTTGAAGTTCACTGTCATGTTGGACTCGGATTTCCTCCCCAGATTGTGTAACCTCCGGTGATTAAGACTAATGAACTTTGAGAAATAGTCCAGAAAACCCAACAATTAAGGTTGGCCGAACGGAGGAGAGAAAGCTTAGGAGAATCAAGAACAGTTCCCAAGAAAGAGCTACTCTGAATCTATCCTTTATCTTAGTTCTCAAAAATGGTGTCATTTTACATACAAGGATAGGAAGATTGATATACAAAAGTTCCTAGTAAACATAAAAAGAAACTATCTTAAATCTTATTTCATGAATTATAGGATCATGCTCTATTTTATTCCAAGAATCATGGAATATCTAGTTGTACAAGGAAACAGCAAATTTTCCAACAAATACAAATCGTATGATCCAAGTTTGTCGCATAGAAATTTAATTCAAGGGCCTCTAAGAGATTTAGTAAAAATATCTGCAAGTTGGTTATTCAAACAACATGATGGGTAGCAATGCATCCGGATAAACATCCTTCTTGAACCAAAATGAATTCAATCAATTTCTATATGTTTTGTCCTCATGAAATACAGGATTAGATGCAATATGCAAATGAAGTTTGATTGTCACAAAAGACTTTCATCTCTAAAACCTCCGTTATCATGAGTTCATGATGAAGCTGTTTTATCTAAATAAGTTCACATGTTACTAATGCTATAGCTCGGTATTCTACCTCTGCATTTGATCGAGCAACAACATTATGTTTCTTACTTTTCCATGAAACAAGATTATCTCCCACAATATCACTACCTTGAAGTAGAATGCCTACTAAATGGGCATCATGCCTAAACAAGATTTGAGAAGCCAATTATTTATGTGTGACCTTGACTAGTGTATAATAATTATCTATCAATAGACCTTTTTATGTACTTCGAAATTTGAATTGCAGCATCTCAGTGAGTATTGCATGGAGACTGAAGAAAGTGACTTACAACACTCACAACAAATGAGATATTAAGTCGAGTAAATGTGAAATAGTTAAGCTTACCAACCATTCTTCGATATCTTCCCGCGTCAATTAATGGCTCCCATGACCTAGAAGAAGCTTCCAATATGGATCCGTTGGAGATCTATTGGCTTGCAGTCAAATAAACCAATTTCTTCAAAAATATCCAATGCGTACTTCCATTATGATAGGACAATACCATCATGTGATTTAGCAATTTCAATACCAAGGACATACTTCAATGGTCCCATATCTTTAGTTTGAAAATGATGAAATATGTATAAGTTTAACTGGGTGACCGCTTCTTGATTATTTTCGGTATCATCAACATACACAAGAAGGTATAAACACTTGCCAATTTGATGTGTATTTATAAAAGACGGAATGGCCTAATGCACTTCGATTATGCCAAAGTCATGTAAAACATTGTTGAATCGACCAAACCAAGCACGCGGAGATTTTCTCAAATTGTATAGCGAATTACATAGTTTGTAAATGAGGCTAGACCCCCCTTTAGTAACAAATCCAGGAGGTTGCTTCATAAAATTTTTGTCTTAAAGTTTTCCATGAAGAAATGCATTCTAAATATCGAGCTGATGAAGAGGCCAAGAGTGTATAACAACCTAAGCAAAAAAGAGACATCGAAGACATCTTGCCAACATACGAGAACATTTCAATATAATCCTCACCAAAGACTTGTGTGAAGCCTCTAGCCACTAAAAGGGCCTTAAGGCGAGCAACTTGACCATCTAGATCAACCTCAACAACATAGGCCCATCGGTAGACCACAAAGAACTTGCCCAAAGGCAAAAGTACTAAGTCTCAAGTACTGTTAGCATATAAAGCAGTCATTTCATCCACTATTGCATGTTGCCGACCTTGCACTATTGCATGTCGCCAACCTGGATGAGAAAGTGCCTCACGAAAAAATTTAAGAAGAGAGATGGATAAGTGTGACAAATAGGTATAGTAAGTGGGAGACAAATGATGAAAATTTTAAAAAATGTAAATAGGATGTGGATTACGAAAAGAACGAGTACCTCAAGTTCTTTGCCAATTTTCCTCTCTGTGTTGCGATCCTAGTTAGTTAACTCACAAAAGCAAGATTAAATGGACGATGAGGAACAAATAGAGTAGAGTTAAGGGTACACATGATAATGGTTGAACATCAGTGACAACCGTAACAAAAACTTTGAAAACCATCTTCCAAAGTAACATTGTGTAATGAAATAGATTTGTAAAATTCAAAAAATAGTTTTGGATTATCAAGAATCAAAGACCCATGGTCCAAGAGATATACCAGTGTGAGCAGCGATAGAGGCAATTGATGAAGGCGACAATTGCTTCGAAGCTTGGTAAGATTGTACTCATAGTCTGAACCAGTTAAAGTGACAGAATTGGCTAACAAAAGAGGAGTTTCAGCTTGCGCAATAATAGCCTAAGGTGGCCGGCCATATAGCGTGAAACATTTGTCACATGTATGGCCCCATCTTTTGCAATGAGCAATAAATGACCCTTGTAAGAGACGAGAACTCTCACGAGAACCAAAATCACCACGCACAAGTGAAGACACTGTAGCCAGACTTGTCACCATAAGTAATAATAGGATGAGCAACAAATGACACACGTAAGAGATGAGAATAAGCATCATTAAGGGTTATAACTGTCAAGCTAAAAAGAAGTTGATCACGAACCGGGCTCAGATCAGGACCAAGGCCAACAAGAGGAAAGACCATAAAGAATGTCTAGTGCTGAGCAAGCTCTTCAGCAGTTGTCATTCCCCTCCAGAGGCAAAACATAATTAAGTTCAGCCTTTATGAACAAAAGCTTGCCTATATACTCTGGAATAGTCAATCCTAGTTGCCTAAAGATTAACTAGATAAGATGGTAATTCAATATAGTATTAGAGCAAAAGCTTCTGTGTTTGAGTCCCACTGCCACCCTTTGTGGGGGAAAAAAATCGTCCATGGCAAGGGTTGTGTGAGGTGAATCCCGCATGCATGTGAGGGGGCGTATTGGAAGACTTTAGTAGATAATGATGCATTTCTTTATCAACTTATACTTTTAGGTGAGATGTCCTTTTAACATACACAAAATAGAAGCATTTGGCATGTTCAACATTGAAAGTCGATATAGTGTACGAAATAAAACTTCTTGAGTGTAAGCTGAAGGATTTCTACAAGCATATCAAAAGATCTGAGTGAATAGACAAGTTTCTTGAGGCATCACCAAATCAGAAATATGAGGTCCTGACGTGATAAAGGAATTTTTGTGAAGGATCAAAGCTTGTGAATTTTCTCCCTCAGGAGTGGGAATGGGAGTGGGAGTAAGGTTGGGAGTGGAAGTGGGAGTGGTGGGGCCTTTCTGGAATGATGAATGAGAGGTTTTGCCTCATTTTTCCATAATCTGTAAATTAAAACAAGGGCTTACATTGTAACAGTGCATTGCTAGGATCAACATAATTGATCTATTGAATATTTGGCATGAATAAAATTTTTACTTAGTTTCTATGTGTAATTGTTGTTACTTTATTGCAGGTTCAAAAGTCTGCTACTATCCTCCAACAGTTGGCCGCAATATGCAGTTTAAGTGAAAGAACAAATTGGAAAGTTTTCATCTCCTGGGAAATTTTACAGAGATGGCTTTACTCTGCTGTAAGTCTCTCTCTCCCTTTCCCCCTTGCTCCATTACTTATGTATTACAGCTGATTATAAACAAGGAAGTGTTGTCAACCTGCAATGCTGCTTTCAGACTATCTTTGAGTCAGTGTTCTATCCGTTTATCTGTGTTGGGGTTGGCAAACTTCGAAATCTAAATCTTTGATTTGTCATGCTACTTTCTCTTTGGGAAACTTGAGTTGTCGAAAACCAGTAAAAATTAAATTTGGACAACTTGAAAAGGCGCAGCAGTTTATCAAGCAGTTTTCACGTTAGAAATTTAGAAATTATTTAGTTTTCAGTCGAACATCTTTTAGTGAAAATACTTTTGAAGAGTCTACAATCTTCATCTCAATTACTCTACAGGCATTAAAGTCTATCATTAAACTGCTGTCTCACAATTCTAAAACATCAATCAAAGTCTTCTTGTACTTTCTCGGATAAAAAGTTTCGAAGGAAAGTCTCATTTTTTTTACTTTATTGATCAAAAAAATTCAAAATATCAGCCCCATTGAGGTTTATGCACTGAATTATAAAGTTCCAACCTGTAAATCATGTCAGCTTTCTAAATTCCCGTGTAGTAATTTAACCCTTTTTATTTTTTTAAAACAAATATACCCTCTCAAGTGCTATGGCCATTATAGATTTAAGTAATGGGCTAGTATAGTTGTGTTGGGGTCTTATTTAGCCATTTCTGTGAGTTTTTTTTTTTTTTTTTCCCCTTCTATTCCTTTTCCGGAATTCAGCCAAACTGAATTTACTTTGCTTATTTCAATGTGGCTAAGCCTAAGGTGGCACCTATGTTGTGGTGAAACCATATGTGGAGGGAAGAAATCAATCTTGTTCTTATATTTGAAAGAACAGAACAGATAGACGGAAGCTATGGCCAATCTTATAAATCAATGCTATTGAAAGCTTATGCATGATGTTTAGAATATTCTGATGGTTCTCTTGAACTTCTGGGCATTGCTGAATTTCAATTGTTGATTGGATTAAACATGGAGATTTATCTCATTCTGCCTTGAATTGCTTAAATAAAAATATGAACTTGATAGGAGGTTGTGCTCAAGTAACAGCAGGTGAGAGGTGTTGATGTTTTTAGAATAAATTTTAATCAAATGAAGTTGCAGCTGTCTGAAATATTCCTATTTGAATTTCCAATAGTGCTGTACGTATATATAAAAATGACATTTTCGGAGGTGTTTCAGTTGTGGATGCTGCCTGCGGAATATCTAAAAGATGGTGAAGTTGAATCTCTAGTGCCCATATGGGTGAAGGCTCTGGTTGATGCAGCATCAGATTATCTTAGGAGCAGGCAGCAATGTGGAGAAGGCGAGGATCATGGGCATGGGCGTGGTTATATGCAAGGGAAAGGAGGACGCTTCCTCAAGCGCTTACTTAGGGAATTTGCTGATAACCATAGGAATATCTCACAGTTAACTTGATTTGGTATATTTTCCTATTTAAAACAAAACACTAATCTAATGCAGCAATTAGCAAGCAGGCAGGCATCTTGGCAAGCTCGCTCTGTGCATAGTCAGTCTAGTAGCATAATAAATAAATATGACAACACACTGCTGTTGAATGAAAGTTGTTTATTACCACTAGCACCCCCCCGACCCCACCCCACCCCACCCAACGTTCCCTCCCAAGCAAGTGGAAGGTAATCTCAATTTTGTCAATAGAGGAGGATTCAAATCAAAAGGGAGGGAGGGAGGGATTTATACATTTATTCAATTAAGTTGATGAAGGTGTGTGTTTGTTGGAGGATTGGAATTTTGTAGCTGATTTATCCGCCTGCATGAGTACTAACTACTTAATGCTTAGCTTCGAATGACAAACCCCTTTTACAAGTGGACGATGATGATGATGATGATGATGATGATGATGATGATGCAACTACATACATGTTTGTATCCGTTACTAATAAAGAGATTTGTTATTTATTCTTATTGTCTGCCGCTGTTGTCATACATACACATTTGACGTTGTATTGAACGGAGCAGTAGTGTACATAATATAATATAACATATATGTATATATCAACAACCAGCCCAGCCTAGCCTAGCAGTACGACACTGATAATTGATTTGTAAAACATAATGATTATTAGGAGAAATGTCATACACTGGTGGCAGGTCGGGGCAAGGGCGAAGGCCGAGTTGTGGCTGGACTGATTGCAGGTTCGTTGTTGATGTTGGTTTGCATAATGCAGAGCAGAACACAATCAGAGGAGGATTGGCGGGGAAGGGAAAATGTTATGCAGAGCTGAAGTTGTAATGAATGAACCACGACCCAACCCACTTCACCCACCTCCTACTCGATAATAATAATAATAATAATAATAACAATATGTGTATGTTATGGTTTTTGTTCTCTAAAAGCAACAAGAGACCGGGGCATTTTCCATCCATACCATACTCATCTCATCTCATGATTGTTATTACCATTACTGTATAATTTTGAGATGTCATGTCATGTCATGTCATGTCATGTCGTGTCATGTAAGAATAATTAATTGTAATTAATCAATTAATTAATTGAGTTGTTTGTTGTATACATATTCAACAGGTAGTGTAGGCCCTGAGGAGGCATCCCTTTTTTCTCTCATCCATGTATAATAAATATTGATTGTAGTAGTTGATGCCGATGCCGATGCCAGCCAGTTGGGACGAATCTCTCCTCCTCTCACGAGTCTGTCTGTGTCTCTCTCTAGCAGCCTCTCATCAAATCTCCTTCCTTTCCTTTCCTTTGTAGTTTGTAGTAGTAGAGTATTGTATTATACTATTCTTTTCTGGAATCCAAACATAACAGAGGAGCCCCCCTTCCCCTTCCCCTTCCCCTCCGCAGCACAGCACAGCACATCACATCACATCTCTTTCGCTTCACTTGTATTACCACATTTCCTTGATTGATAATTCTTTTCTTTCTTTCCTTCTTTCTTTATTTCTTCTCCTTCTTCTGTACACAAGGCAAGGCAAGGAAGGGATTTGGTGGGGAGTTATAGATCCTTTTGCCGGCGCGTTATCTTTGCCACCAACAAGGCAAGGCCACGTCTCCTCCTCCTCCTCTCCTCTCCTGTCACTGATCTGATGATTAGTTAGTTTACAGACGGAAGACCCTCACACATGGCCAGATGACATAAATAAACGACTGATGAACCAAATAAGGATGCTGCATATCGCCTCTGCCTGCCACTGCCACTGCCAGTCCAAGCTCTGATATAGATATACTCAATAAGTAATTCTCAGCCAGCCAGCAAGCCCTGTGTGTGTATGTATGTATGTATGTATGTGACCTCCCTCTACTCTTCTTCTTCATTCACCGCCAAAATCATCAATACAAATACAAAGACCATTGAGAATCAACTTTTCTGTTTGTTTGTAGGCTCTAGCTATGAGCTTCACTTCATGATTGCTTGCTTGCTGTGCTGTGCTGTGCTGTGCGGTCGGTCCAAGTCCAACGATGAGCTGTTGAAGACAAGTGGCTCCCCGGCCGCCTCTCTCCTTCCAATTGCAGAAGAAGTACAACTACCTATTAGATCCCATCCATCAATGCTGGAATGGGGATGCCCCGATCTGAAAATGTTTTGGTGCCAGACCCACTGGATCTCTTCTTCTCCCAAACACTGGGTGGGTTCGGATGCGATCTTCCCTTTATATGTTCTGTTCTGTTCTTATTGATCTTTTGGTCGGTTCGTTCCAGTCCTCATTATCCTCACCCCCGCATCCTGATCCTCTCTCTTTTTCTCCTTTTTTTTTTTTTTTTAAACTAGATTTGTGCATAATCTGAATGAAGTTTCTGTTCCATGGTCCATGCGTCGTCGCGTGATATTCAGCCCTTTTCACATCCACAAACAAAACAAAACAAACCTGTAGCTGAGGTGAGGTGCGGTGGATCCCAGTCCACAAACAAATGGCGACGACTCTTGCAGCAATTTTAGGAGGTGCTGCAGGAGGAGCCGTGGCATTGGTGGGGATGATTATATTAGTGATCTGGTGTCGTCGCTCTTTTCACGGTAGGAACGTTTCTCGAACATCGGAGACAGGTTCCTCTGATCCATCTGTTCAAGGTAACTAACTGTTCATGCGCTGTGGCAGTGCCAGTCCAGTCCAGTCCCGCTGCATAGTGCATATGACTGACTGACGGTGAGAGCATTGAATTGAATGTTGTGGTGCAGTTGGGAGGATTGAATTTACTGTCCGGGATGCCAGGAGATTTGAGATGAATGAACTGTCATTAGCCACAAAAAATTTCAGCGACAAGAGTTTGATAGGGCAAGGAAAATTTGGGGAGGTGTACAAAGGATTGCTTCATGATGGGATGCTGGTAGCAATTAAAAAACGACCTGGCAACCCCTCTCAGGACTTTCTTGATGAGGTACTCACCTACCGAATCTCAATTCAATTCTCCATCATCATGTATTGTATTGTATTGTATTGTATTGTATTGTTTGTGCTTTTAACACATCTATTCACTCATTTCTGTGCTTGTTTTAAGAAGACATAATTATTCTCCTTCCTTCCTTCCTTTCTTCTCATTTTCTCTTTGTTCTTGTTTTACAGTTTGTAACATCAAGTTCCTATGTGTTTCCATCACTGACTCATTAATCGAGCCCCCATGCCCCCTTTCTAGAAAAATTGCTGCGTGCATTGGCTGCAACAAATAAATAAGTAATGGCTTGATGAAAGACTGAGTTTGGCTGGTTTTCTTATCAGGTCCGGTATCTTTCATCTATTCAACACCGAAATCTGGTCACACTTTTAGGTTGTTGCCAGGAAAATGATGTACAGATTCTTGTCTATGAGTACATTCCTAATGGAAGTGTTTCTTTTCACTTGTATGGTAATGAGTTTTCCTCCATTATTTCTTCCTCCTCGTCCTTTGTGAGCAATATGTATCCTATTTCATTTCCTAATCTCAGGTGCAGGTCAGGTTTCACAGGAAAAGCTTGAATTCAAGCACAGGCTTTCAATAGCTCTTGGGGCAGCTAAAGGTGATCCTCTGAAACATCAGTGAGCATTTTTGGCTTTCCTGGTATTAGTTTATCTTCTTATATGTTGCCAATACTAACATTATACAGAAGATGACAGCTTGATACTTGTGTAAATTCCCGCTGGACCTGATATTGGTCTCTGCTAGTTTGATCTTTCACATATTGCATGGTAATTAATTGCTTTTATGGTATCTTCTCTACCATGCTTTTTTTATCTTCTTATGTGCAGGTTTAGCTCATCTCCACTCCCTCACTCCTAGGTTGATACACAAGGATTTCAAAACAGCAAATGTTCTTGTAGATGAGAATTTCATAGCTAAAGTTGCAGATGCTGGGTTGCGCAATTTTCTTGGAAGATTTGATTTTGCAGGTTCATCTTCTCAAGTGGCAGGAGATGAGACTTTCCTTGCTCCAGAGTAATAATAATAATAATAATACGCATGCCAGTTGTTAGTTTGCTTACATTAATTACATCTTGGCTGCTAGGTGTTATTAATCATGTTTGTTTGTGCTGTGCTGTGCTTGTGTAGGGTCAGTGAATTCAGACGATTTTCAGACAAAAGTGATGTTTACAGTTTTGGGATATTTCTCTTGGAGTTAGCTAGTGGGCAGGAAGCAAGAGCCTTGCTGTCTTCAGATCATCAGAATCCAATAGAATGGGTAAATCAAATGAACCTCAAAGCCCTTTCCTTTGCTAAAGAAAAGAATATGGTTGGTAGTAATAGAAGACATTATTCAATTAATATTGTTACGATGTTGTTTGTTCTTCTTTGCAGGTGCAAAACCTTGAGGATTCTGGCAGCATATCTTCTATAATCGATAAGAGATTGGGCAATAGTTATACAAGGGAAGGAATGGATGAGTTGATAGAGCTGATAGTGCACTGCGTCAACCCGTCCAGTGAGAGGCGCCCCGCCATGACCTATGTGGTAACTGAACTGGATCGGATTCTTGAGAAAGAAATGAGCCTCACAACAATCATGGGAGAAGGAACTCCAGTTGTGACCCTGGGAAGCAAGCTTTTTATGGCTTCTAAATGACACACTCAGTCTCTGTGTGCCTTGCCTTATATTGTTTTTACCACCATACTAAAAACACTTATCCCCCTCCAACTGTTTGACAATTGTATAAACTACAGTTGGATTATTTTATTTTTTATTTTTTCATATCCTTAAAAACTTGTCAATTAATGTGCCTATAAAACCTTACTAGTCCCTTTTTGTTATTGTATCATTCTTTCAACCATCCATCATATATATATATTGAAGTATGAAGTTTGGATTGGACACATTGTAAAGAGATGGAATTTGATTCCTTTTAAAGAGTTTAGGGATGTGGTACAGGGTAAATTGCATAATTTCCATTTAAAATACATTATAATAAAATAAGATTGAATATATGAAACTTTTCTTCTTTTTTTTTGATGACATATATGAAACTTTTCTATGTGTGTGGATAGGGATATTGTTGCAACCTGCTTTGCTTGAATTGCCATTTGCCAGTGCAGCTATGTATGTATGAAAAGAAGATGGAAAGAAAACTAATACGTCCTCCGTGGCTTATGTATGTATAACCAAGCAAAGGAATCAAAGCAGTTGAAAAAGGGAATCATCAAGGGAAAAGACAAATGACAGAAAAAATGCCCAGCACATTATGAGTTCAAACTCCCGACACGTCTTTCAAGTTCGCATAGTATAACTTGTCTTGCCGAACTAATTTGTCGGATATTAAGTTCGGCGGAGATTTACTCATAATGCACTCTTTCAAATAGAAGTTGCAGATTTTCCACGTTATAAAAATAAATAAATAAATAAATAAAAGAATGCCCAGTAGTTGGTATGGTACCTATTCAACTATGCTATGCACACCGCACCAATGACATCAATACCACCTCAAACCGCAACATCAACAAGTTGTACATTACCTTTGAAAATAAAAGAAAATTAAAAGAAAAAAGAAAAGCGTTAGTTGTTATGTTAAATCATAGAAATATGGCAACAAACCTAACATGGACTAACCTTATTTATACATGCAGATTTTCTACCAAGTCAACCAACCCATCCTCATTTATCAACCAAGCCACACTGAGATATCTATCACAATGTCAACCATTCACTTACAACTAAACCACTCCTTCGATACAAAAAGAACAAACAAAAGCAGATTTTAAATTGTTAAACAAGCAGAAAGCACAAGACAATGCATCATCACAACACCATGAGAAGGAACCTAGCCTACCTATGATAAACAAAGCAAATCCCACCTCTTCTGCAAACGACAAAAGTTGCAAAATGTTGACGACAAATCAAGCAGGAGCAGATCCTTGTTTAGCTTTAAGGACAAGTTCTTCAGTAGTTGTGCCAATGATCTCATTAGCACGCTTTAGGCCAACACAATAATACCTTCCAATTGTATCCTAATATCAGGATTACAAACAAATCAGTTCTGAAGCCTGAAAATAAATTCCTAAATATCAAAAACTAGGTATTTCAGCAATATTCTTTCTTTTTTTTTTCTTTCTTTTTTCTTTTTTAAGTCAAAAGTAGGCCATTCTTACTATATGTGACCAGACTAGGGTAAGTCATTATTCAAGAAACTTCAACACAAGCTCAAAATGTCATACTGAAATAATTACTCAAATACAATCACTTTGGAAGTGCTATGAAGTGGAAAGTAGAACTTATTCCATAATCTCAAATCATATTTAAGATTCCCTTCAAAACACATCAAATCTGATGATAAATAGGTTTTATAAGCACAAAAAAGATATCTGAGGACTACTAATATGAATCAAAACAAGCTGAGCCAAACTCACCCGACAAACTATTCCTAATTTCTCCAATTTGTGTACTGCATCATCAACATCGAAATTGCAGCGTTCACCAAACTCATCAAGTATTAGTTCTTCACATTGTTGGTCAAGATCCTGTTTCACATCATCAGAATGTTGAGATTGAAAATACACAATGAACATGTCAAGCTCAATAGTAATGCAAAAGGTAGCATGTAATGTACCAGCTTTACATACCTCCAAAGTAGCTTTCCCTTGTTCCATCAATATAAAAAATGAAATGATTACCTCCTTTACCTGCATATTTGCATGATTAGTAATTGCCGGTACATCTATTAGCAATTTTAATTTATACTACACGCATACAGACACTCAGAATATCCATGGTTTTAGGAGTGCATATCCATACATGCTCAGAGGGCAACTAAATTATTTTAGAATCTGAACTACCTCTACTGAATTCAGAGAAAGCAAAACAACAATTTCAAAGCATTACAAATAATAATAATAGTAAAAAAACAAAAAAACTGTTCACCAAAGATTAATAGCATTATATACAGTTGCATCAAACCCCTATGAAACTAAGATGCATTTTGAACAAGGGTACTTCTGTTTATTTATGTTTTCAACTTTGTTTTTGCACTAATCATAACAAAATTCCATCTATAAAAAACCCCAGATAAAAGGCTTATCTTTTTTTTAAAAATATAACATCAAAAATATATTTTCTATTTAAAGCATCACATTCAACACCTATTTTCCATTCAAGTTTTACCTATTCCCAATACAATCCAAAACATATATAAAGAAAAACTACTAAAATTTCTTACTTCTTGCTGAATTACATCATCGCACAAGTGAAGAAGGGTTCCCCTTCCACTATCCAATTGTTTGTCGTACATTGATTGTGTGATTAGGTTCTGGTATGTAGCCATATTTTGTTGAAACCTGGCAGCTTAACAAACTTCAGTGACAGCAAAAGTGTCAAATCCATTATTGCATGCATGCAGTAACATCAAATCTGATGTAGAGTGTTTATCCAGAAGTATTGTTATGAACAGTGCAATTCCACATAAATTGAGCTTCTCATAAAAGTTCCACAATTAGATGCATCATAATAAAATGTCATAGGAAGAAATACTTAACGTGAAGTAAATCTTAGCACAATAACCAATCACAGTTGACAGTATTGCAAACATGACCCAGAGATCAGCTTTTGGCATTTCAACTGATCCAATAACAGCAACCTGATAGAGCCAACAGAACATAGATGTGTTAAAATTAGATTTACCAATAAAATTTACCAAAATATTACAAGTGCAAACAAGCTGACGAACCAGTCCAACTATTGCAGATATAAGAAATTTAACCCAGTCCATTGGTGTTAAACTTGGATTTTTCTTTTCTGGCTGTCAGAAGAACAAGGAAAGTCCAGATGTGGTTAATAAATACAAGAAAACAAACTTTGCAGAAGCTGCATCAAAAGAAAATTGAAATGGCTTCTTTGGGGATGAAAGAACCCTACAAGTACAATTTCCATATCAGCCATAGGAATGTTTCTGAAATGTTTCACATATATGCCTCTTTCCTCTTTCCTTTGAGGACTTGCTCGCCTGCATGTATACATTTCCAATTAATCTTTAGTAAATTTAGCAAAAGAAGAAATAAAGTTTGGTGACTAATTACTAACAAAGCAGGACCTGAACAACTAGCCAACAAATTGCACACACCACGAATGGTTGAAAATTTCCCAAGCAATGTGTATTTAATATTCTCGAACATACAGGTGCATGAGATCAGCATGAATTACAAGTACATCAGTAAATTTTTAAACTACATCAAGTCACACAAGCAAAAAGAGACTGGAAGACAACAGACAAGGAAATATAGACCCAAACTAAAGGAAAAAACCAGACAAATTGAAACAGAAATCTCAACACTATACGATATTAAGTTGGCAAATTACCTGTAGACAACAATGATCCTATCAAAAGTTGGTTCTTGAATTGTAATCCGACTTGACAGATTACGGGCACTGGAGCAGAGAAAGTTTAAAGGCATTAATAAGATGAAACAGATCAATACCAAGATTATAACAGCTGAAAACAAAAAGACCCACAAGAAATATAGATATTATGTTTGACAAAGTGACACACTTAATAAAGTCGCAACCTTGATCCTGGTATAAAGTCGCAACCTTGATCCTGGTTTTTGACCAATTTGAAAATATTCCGACAGAATGCACTAGGATTTATTTAGTTCTGATGTAGATTGCTTGGTGCATGATCCACTCAAGTTTCCAACGAAAAGTAAACTTCTTGATGTGATGGAATGGGAAAGCCAGAGTAAACACTAAATAAAAATAATGTAATTGATGGTTGGTGCCACAATAACAGAAGAACACTATAAAACCTGAGCTCCATGTTCTCGAGACGAATACGTTCAACATATAATGCATCACCATGTTCTTCAGAGCTAATTCTGTCATCTTTCTTGGGATCCTTCTTGGACCGTTCTGATCTCCTCGAGAAAACCTTTTGCAACCTGCAATTCAAACCATACTACTGGCTTAGAATTTGAAGCCTAAGTAACATTTCTGCATAAAACAGAGGAAAGTTACACAGGGTGGACGAGGAAGCAGCAATCAAGAGAATAACAGTTGACTGATAATGACCATCATTAAGATATAAACAATCCATTCTGTCAAGCTCAAAGTTTTACCGCATGCCGCTCACCTTGTCTTTCTCAGAATCCATGCCCAGAAACGTGCAATGATCATATCGACTTTCTCCATGAAAAAATAATCTGTGGTCTTATCAATGCCAATTCCGCGCCGAAAGATTACATACTAAAATAATAAGGAGAAATATGAGTAAAAGTCAGCTCAATATCATGTTTTAAAATACCGCAAAAACAACCATACATATCATTCTAATGAAACAAGGTAAGTACTTATTCTTTATGATTATGCAAATTTTCAAAGCATGTGGTATTTTTATAGGGGTTATACAGTTTTACAGAATCAACCAAACAATCCTGTATCACATTATGTGGTATTTTATTCAAAATGAACCTTCTAAATAACCTATTTAGTTCACACAAAGATGCTTTAAAATCTGCTCATATGTTCATTCTCCATTGAAATATGTAAGTTCATTTTAATTGTCTCCTTTGCTTTTCAAATAATGTACACACATTTTATTTAGTATAAGAAACACATCTCGTGTGCACGAAAGACATTTTTTACGCCGGGAGGATAAAAATGAAAATGATAATGCATGAAATTAAAGATGAAATTTCAATGCTGCATTTGAACATGTCAACCATATACAAATGCAAATAGTTGGATCATTCTTGTCTGCCTTGTCTCAACAATATTATACAGATCACCTTAGAGTATGTTAATAAAGATTGCACAGAAACTATCAGTCAACACAATTTCAAACTCCATAAACAATTTTAAAGTAACACTTCTTTGGTTACTTTAATGCTAATAAAGTTACTTCAGTTCATACAAGGATGCTTTAAAATCTGCTCATATGTGCATCCTCCATTGAAATATGTAAGTTCATTTAAATATTCTCCTTTGCTTTTCAAATAATGTATGCTTTCCCGATCAAAAAAAAAAAAAACTTTAATTCTATTAAAGTAACCCAGTATAATTTCCAGCAAGAATTATGGCTATATGTGTCATCATAAAAAATAAAAAATAAAAATAAAAATAAATAATAAAATAATAAAATAAAAAAGAAAGAAAGAATTATGGCTATTTATGACTGCAGTGTTAGGATAAATGGGTTTAATTTAGCAGGCCACGCATACCTATTATTCACTATATATGATACTCTTATATTTTTGTGAGATTTCATGCCAATTTCCAGATTTAGTGATGTATTTGAAAGCAAGTGATCTGAAAATCTTATCCAAAAACCATGTCTTATAGAATTTCCACATTTGTGAGTAGTCAGAAACAGGAGAAAGAGGTGATAAAGATACCTTATCAGCAAAATCCGGGAGGTTCTCTTGAGGATGTGAATCAAAGTAACTCTTCAAAAGTTTTTTATCAAGCTACATTGAGCAAAAATAAATGTACCAAAAAAGAAGAATGATTAAAGAAGCCAAGAAGTATGCCTCTGTACTTATCATAAAAATTGATAATCTGTACCTTTGAGTTATCAACTGTAATGGGGAGATTGAGGAGATACTGTCCTGAATGAGCAACATCGATCTCTTCATCAGTTACTATCTTAAAATTGCTTTTTTCCATAACCTGCACAATAAGGGGTATAATTCATCAATGATAATAATAATAATAATAATAAAGGAGAGCCGACACAACTGCCATCCACCACAAGATGCAGTAGATCAAGAGCCTAAATGTCCAACAAGCTCAAAGTAATCAAACTGCTGGAAGTACGTAAATCTAATCAAATTGGTGTCCTAGAGGGTGTCTGTAGTGACATAAATAAGAGGTGATACACAAGAATACGCTAAGTTTCAACGGAAATGGAGTAACTGGACATAGGGTAATGGTTGAATATGCTTTTTCCTGAAAAGCAAAATAGGGTTAAATTACTACCTGAAACAAGTATTTCAAGAAGTTTTGCTCAAGAACATCAACTTCATCTGAAGACAAGTTCTGCTGCTCCAACTTTTGGGTACCATGGACAGGATCAAAAAGCGAGTACAGTTGCTGCAAGCAACCACATTCATATCCGATATATTATATTATGCTTGAGGAGAGATTGGTGTATATAAGAGCCAGACTAGAGAGGAGTTTAGATAAAATGATAAGATATATTTGAAAAAGGGGAAAGAGGTTACCATGAGGTCCTCAAAGTGCAGCATGTACCAAGCTCGAATTGTGTACTCCACTCGCTTGCAGAGTTTCAAAAAGTCAGCACGATCAGAACTATGCTCTGCAGAATGTCAAGGGGACGATGAGATGGCAAGTTGGACGTAATTGAGGAAAGGAAGCGATTGTTGTATTGTGTGATATTAGCTTAGTTGAAAGTGGAGCGAAAAATCAAGGCTGGGGAGCGAGCAGGACCGAAGGAATCCTTTGGGCTAAAGGGGAGAGAGAGAAAGAGAGAGAGAGTACCAATGAGGTTAGCCAAGTGCACGATCAGCCTGGGCTTGAGGATTGGGATAACAGATTCTCGCTCCATCCTGATGACATCTTTGTTTGTCCTCGGCGCCGACGTCATCTTCGTGTTCTGCTCCATCGGCGTCACCTCCTCCCCGTCCTCCTCCGCCTTTCTTTTTCCCTTTCCCTGTGCGGGCATCTGTCGTGTCGTATCGTTTATTAGGAGGGAGGTAGTGTACAGTACTGATAATAACAACAAATAAGGAGGGGGCGGGGGCGGCAAGCACACAACACAAGTACAAGGACGGTAACCCCTCGATCATACGAGATCCGATCCAATCCAATCAGGAAGAAACAGAAGCTAAGCTGCCTGCTCCTCCTGCGGATCCAACCAACGATTCATTGATTAATTCAGACAGACTATAGATAAATAATAAATACGCACACAGAGAGCGGGATGATGAATATCTATTACTATACACCTATTACCAAATATTACTACGAATATTACCTTTTTATTATTATTATTATTATTATTATTCTTCTTCTTCTTCCCGCACTGCTGCTGAATTTGATGATAAGGTGACGACAGTAGACAGATACAGATACAAACAATAATAATTGATGACGACGATGATGATGATGCCCTGCTTGCTATATTAGGAGTTATATGAAAATGTAATAAAGAGAGAGTAATAAGATAAGATGATAATCCGTTTGCTGTTATCTATCCATCTGTCCTCCCTCAATTTCATAACTGATCCCTCTTCTCTGTCCTCTCCTCTCCTATTATATTAATAGATGAAAAATGAAACAGCTGGAATTGAATAAGAAAGTAGTAACCGTCCGTCTCCTCCAGGCATGCATCTATGATCTATCTATCTCCATTCACATTCATCAATTAGGCAACTCTCTCTCTCTCTCTCTCTCTCTCTCTCTCTCTCGCAGTGCAAGCAAGGCATCTACTACTTTGGGGGATTCGAATGATCCCTCCCTCCCTTGACCCAATGTCCATCCATAACAAACCAAATCTAATAATAATAATAATAATAATAATAATAGTCTAGTGGATATGGATAAGTAACTCCTACCCGGTGGTTCCCCATTGCTTATTTATCATCTCCTCCTAATCTACTATTTATTACTATTACTGCTGGAGAATGTGTTTCATTTTTGTTATTAGGCAAAATAGCGAAAAATTTCATGTGGTTTTTCGAAATTGCTAAAACCCCCCGTGTTCTAAAACTCTAAAAAATTTACTTGTGGTTTTCCGTTACGATTTAACGGCAATTGTATATCACACACCTGAAATGCGACTTTTGATCCATAAAGTGACATTTCTATATAAAATTACTAAAATACCTAATGACTTCTTCCTTATTCTTCTTCTCCCTCGTTCTTCTTCTTCCTTACTCTTCTTCTTTCTTATTTTTATCCATATTTTTAGAATTTCGTCTCAATTTATTTTTTTTATTTAAAATCCGCTAAACACAAATAAAGAAGAAAGAAAATTAAAAGAATTGGAGAAAAAAATAAAGAAAAAAGAAAATTGGAAAAAAAAAAAAAATTGGAGAAAAAAAAATTGGTGTCCAACCCCTCATTTTTCGAAGAAGAATTGGAGATGAAGAAGAAGGAAAAAAAATTGGTGTCCAACCCCTCATTTTTCGAAGAAGAATTGGAGATGAAGAAGAAGGAAAAAAAATTGAGGGAAAAGAAAAAAAAAAGAAGATAGTGAAAGAATGAAAAAAAAAAATAGAGAAAAAAAATGTGTGAAGAAGAATTTGGGGAATAAAGGAAGATGAAGAAGAGAAGAAGAATGAAGAAAGAAGAGAAAAAGAAAGAGAAATAAATTAAAAAATATATAAATAAGGATATAACTGTCTTGTTAGTCAAATTTAAAAAGAGGGAAGAATGTGCAATATTTTGAAAAGCACAAGTAAATTTTTTAGAATTTTAGCAGCAAATTCATAAAATCACGGGGAAAAATTTTGCTATTTTGCCTTGTTATTAACAAAATGCATGCCCGCTGCTGTCAGTGCCTCGTTCCTCCAACCAACACGAACTTAAACCTCTCTTCTACAGAACCCATTCCAATCTTCTTCATCCTCCCTGCTGCTGCTACTGCTATTGCTATTCATCATGTATCATAAATAATAATGCTACACAATTACACCCCACCACTGCACTCCTCTCTCCCTCCACCCTATTATGTACCGCCCACAGCACAACACAGCACAGCGCTCACTAGCCATTGGAAGCAGACAAAATACAAAAGTTACCATCATTGCGTTCGGAAAGCAACAAAAAAAAAAAAAAAAGGTTACAAGATAGATGGATAAATCCAGCCAGCCTGCCAGCCAGGTGTGTGTATTTAAAAGGGACAGACAGCTCTGCACGCCTTCCATCCATCCACAACCCCTCTTCTTCTTCTTCTTCTAAGTTCTAACTTATATGCGCAACAACTGAACTCTTCTTCACCCTCCCTCACCACCCGCTCCAAGCTTCTCCCCTCCTGCAAGGTAGGTCAGGTCAGTCCGCCCTTGCCGGCTCAACAAACTCAGAAGCCAAGGTATGGAAATAGTGTACCACAAGTTATGCAGCTGGATGGACTCCTACCTCCTCAACTTCCGTAGTCTGCTTTTACCCTTGGCGATGATTATTCCACCATCTTAAAAAGGGCTTGCCAATAGAGCCCTGCATTCCAGAATTCTGCTGTGGCATTCCAATCCATCCAAGGTTATTATTCATCTTAACACCAGCACTGATGGCATCTTGGCTGCCAAAGTAGTTAAGTCGGTTAGGTGACTGTTGTAAGAAATTTCTGCTCAAGGGAATCCCACCGTGGTTTCCGTCCTGCACCAATAGTTCAGCTGGCCCCACCAACTCACTGCTGGCCTGTGGCCGTAGCTCATTGCATTCGGATATGACACTAAATAGAGTCTGATCTGAGCTACTTCCACTGACAAAGTTATGGCCCACTCCTACAGCGATCTCAAAGGAGGACCATCCATTCTCCCCTGTACACCAGTTTGAATTCAACTCACCGCTGCTCACATGAGATTGGGATGGAGCCACCATACTTGCTTTAGTGCCACTGGCGCTTCCCCAATCATGAATATTAACAGGTAGTTCCTCCTGCCGAGGAACAGCAAAATGCCCTCCAGAATACACAGTCTCCTGAATGTTCTGATTTATATACACATCAGTTGGTCTCTTCTGCCTTGGATCCAGTGGTATGGATGGATGATGCTGATCCCTAAATTCAGTAAAGGGACCTTCCTCCAGTATTAGATCAGTACCAGGCTGGAAATCTAAGCCAGCCTGTTTTTGTTGATGATGGTATGACATATTATTGCTCTGACCCTTGAAAAAAGATTGCAGCAGTTCATTTCGATCTTGAGTAGAGTAAGAACTAAAGAAAGGGATGTCCTCAGGGAGTCGATGGAGCATCTCATTCCCAGCATCTTTACCCCGACTATTATTTTCAAGATCAAGAAACCGCTCCTGCAGAAACTGTGGGTGCCCAATTGCCAACTCTTGGGAAGGCATATAACCTGCATTAGCTGCAGTGGCTTCATTATAGGAACCACGGACATCCAGAACTGGCCAAACGTCACACACAGATGGCAGTAGAACCCCCTGGTTAACAGGAATATCCACATTGTTCAGAATCCCCGAGTACTGTGATAACATTGGAGGATCCCCATTTGTTTTGGCAGAAGTATTATCACAATTGGATTCAATCTTCATGGAATTGCTGTGAGGATTGCAATTAAAAGAGCTAATTGGCTGTTGATGCTGGTGCTGGTGCTGATGCTTCCGTAAACTGGGATTAGGTGGTGTTACTATTGTACTCCTGGGGTCGTTATTAAGAGAAGTACTCGGCTTTCCATTGGGATCCTGAAAGAGCACATGGCTGGGCACATTGTCATCCTCATCCTCCATGTTTCTTGTTTGGGGATGAATTTGTTGCTCATATATATTGCCAGTTTTGATTTCCTTTTCATCCTAATCATCATTCAGAGAACACCAGGAAAGTCAATTTCAAAGAGTATTGAGGCAATGAAATTAGTCAATACCAGAAGCCTGAACAGAATGGAGCAATCATACAAACCTTCATTCCTGTGAATATCTTATGAACTTCCCCTTCACTACCAGTCTGTTCCTGAAGTAAGTCATCTGTCAGCTCTTTCTCTACACACTGAGCACCAAAACAGAAACGGAGAAATCCATGACAAATTGGTCTCTTCCAATGTAATAATTCAAACCAGATATATTCATGTATCAAGAAGCCGGGGCAGATGATAAACCTCAAATGTGTTTGAAGACAGAATTTCTTGACCCATATCATCTGAGAAACGCATCCGCTTGTTATTATGAAAATCATGTTTGCCCCCATCCAGAGAAACCTACAGAGAACAACATATTTTTTTTGGAAAAAAAAAAAAAAAATGCATTTCCTCAATCCCTGGATAAAAGTGTAATGAGTTTAATCAACATGGAACAAGAAAGGATGACATCAAACCAACTGGTGCCCCGGCTTTTGTGTCAGTTCTTCATGCAGGGAACGTATTACTCCTTGTCTCTGAAGTTGTCTTTTCTCCCAGTTAGAAAAACCTTTCGGAATCTCTTTTCTTGCCAATTTCAACCTGCAACATAATTAAAAGTCCATGACATAACAAAGCTTCACCGTTTCACTGCAAATCCAAAATATTGAAATAACTAACCAATGATTGTGCAATTTATTTCTAACTTCTTCCTCGTATCGTTCAAACGGTTGTATGTTCAGATTATCAATGCAACCTAAAACACTGTCTAGAGATTTTGGCTGAATATTATTACCAGCATGCTTCATGCAGCTTTTAACAAGTTCATGCTGTTCCTTGCTGACCTGCAGAACTTAATGCAGTAAACATTAGCTGTAATAGTAAAACAAAAATAGCCTCCGAAATGAAAAGCTGACAAAATGGCCACTTTGCAGAAAAAAAAAAAAAGAAAACACTCCAAGTACACAAATAGAGAGCTACTCTGGAACAGATGGCTTTATTATAGGCGAGGTCCTTAAAGTGAACGAAAAAAGATAGATAAACTAGCTTTCCTAAAAATTAAGTGATCAACAAGTGAAATAAAAGTAATCCCAGTGTAAACCACCTTAATATAGGACATATATTCCGTCCCATCAGCATTATGAATATTACGCTTACGTATCTTTATCCCCTTTTTCAGTACGGAAGTTCCCTTCAGTTCATTGGAGCGATCAGTTCTGTTGCTGAATGAGTACTTTCTGCATATTAAAACATGGCATAGTTTTAAGAGCTTCAGCATTTAATTCAACAAACTGAAATGAACTGTCCCAACAGCCTAAGCCAGCAAGAAATACATAGATGATCACATATATAGAAGTCTTTCTAAGGTACATTGATAGAGATCACAGAAAATTAGAACAAAGCACCTTCTTTGAGAATTTTCATGCTTCTGACTGTCACTGCTACAAACCACCTCAGAATCTATATAAGAACAGGACTCAGATGTTGCACCAAGGTGCTCTTCAGTACCATAGGATCCAGTTTCAGATGGGAGCATGCTTTGTCCTGCGTGCTTCCTAGAAGTACTGCATTAGCAATTTTGAATAATTTTCTCGAGTCAACAACAAGGAAAGCAAATTACAGCACAATGCACCTAGACTTGGACAAGATACGGATCATCAAAGTAAACAAACATTTATAGAGAATTTAATAATTATGTCAGCAAATAAAACACCACTAATGCAATGTTCTGAGCAGTATTATTCACATGGCTAGAGCTCAGAGGTGATGAATATGACATTCAGAAACATGGCTTGGTTTTGTTGATACGGGTTCTATCATAAGCATATGCATTTGGATACAGCCGCAACATATACAACAAACACACATGGTAGGGCTATGATGGTATATCTCTCAAATAAGCCACTAAAAACCAATCATGAACTGCTAGTTTTACAAAATGCAAGAATGGGAAGTTATAAAACAAATAAGTTGCAAGGGATCTCAAAACGTCGGAGATCATCCTATTGGACACTGCTTAATTACTCAATTGAGACATTCATCCTGTTAGATTCGTATCTCTATTCATATCTATATCCATATCCATATCCATATCCATATTCATATTCATATTCATATCTACGATTTAATTGGATTTAGTTTGTTTGGAAAGATTTTTAAATAGCTGTTAGAGAGCAACATCAAGATGGGCAAGGAATCGAGATGCAAGAGGAAGAGGAGCCTCGGCCATTATTGGTGTATCGACGACAAGGACGGGCTTAGACCTGCTATTCGCAGGTTTAGACTTATTTACTTATCTTTCTGATTAAGACATTATAATTGGATTTGGGCTTAGACTTTTATTATTAGCTGGACCTAGTTTATTTTTAATAAGTTAGTAGGAGTATTTAAAAAGGCAGCTAAGGTTTGAATACATTATTATTGATTTGAAGAAATAAGGAGCCTGGTGGCTTTTGGGCAGACGGTTGTTCCGTTTGATTGTTTTCTATTGCTTGTTTATGTGCTCTATCAATTGGTCCGACCTGCCGAATCCCGATCTCGTTGTCATGGCAACAACACGATCTACAGCAGAGCGACTGGACAAACTTGAGGTTGATCAAGCCGAGATGAAGGAGAATATGAAAGACGACTAACATCCAACTGTGTGAGATCATGGCGACTCTCACTGAATTCTCGAAAATGATTTTGACACCCTCTGGATCGCAGCAATCGGCGATAGGCCACTATGGGGAGAATAGCGCGACGACGGAGGGAGGCACATCGCCGCCCCCTCACCTCTGCAACCAACACGGCTGCCCACGGCCGCGGTGCCACTACAGCCGGCGGTTGACTCCCGATTGCAGTCGGGCCCTATGCAACTTCCATTCTTTTAATGGTTCGGATCCGATAGGATGGTTAGCCCGCGCGAATCAATAGTTTGAAATTCATAACACAAGTCCGGAGATGAAGGTGCCTGCAGCAGTGGTGGCTATGGAAAATGCTGCATTATACTGGTCAACCTGGTTACGCTCGCGCAAACCGGGACTGATATGGAAAGAATTTTCGCAAGTGCTGGTAGCGAGATTTGATACACGCTTTAAAGGGAGTCCCTTCGAATGATTGGCAGATATTAAACAAGAAGATCTGTGGACAATTATGTAACATTATTTGTTCAACTGGCTAGCCAAGTTCCGGGTTTGACAGATGCACACTACCTCGGATACTTTATGAAGAGCTTAAAGGATTTTATCCGAAGTTCACTTCGTCTTTTTAGACCCGGGGACCTCGATACAGCCATGGAATTGGCTAGGGATATTGAAGATAATATCGAGGTGCAGGCTAGTGGCCGCGCATTCCGAAGTTTCAACAGTCAGGCATCGCGCGCGAACCTCATATCTCGACCTAATCCCTCGAAAACGAGGACATTTAGAGGGGGGAGCCTCACCGCATCCACCGGTAGTATTTCCAAGCCTCCCGATCGAACCCTACCAGCACAGCCAATGACGACCAGCCAATCGATGAGCCGTGCCTGATTTACTCGCCTATCACCCCAAGATTTGGCTAATCCGAGGGCAAAAGGGTTGTGCTTTCGCTGCAAGAAACCATATTCACCGGGACATGAATGTCCCCTTAAACAACTGCGATTCATGATTGCTGAGGAGGGAGAAAAGGACTTGGACCTTCAACAATATGAGTACTACGAACCCACTGGACAGGAAGAGTGGTCAGAAGAACAAACAGATGCACTTAGAGAAGAGAGTACTTTACCGGTTTTCTCTATGGCGGGTTTATCAAGTCCGCGGACTATGCGCCTACTCGGGGTTATGCAAGGAAGGACAGTGACAGTATTGATTGATAATGGTGCTAGCCATAACTTTATATCATCTTCCTTAGTATCTGACTTGCGACTACAACCCGACCGTACAGGAAAATTTGGAGTTCAATTAGGGGATAGCGGAGGCAAGAGTCTGCAGGAGTGTGCCGGGATATTACGGTCTCCTTATTCGAGTGCGAGGTAACCACCGACAGTTTTGTATTTTCACTTGGAGGGGTCGATATTATTTTGGGCATAGCCTGATTGGCCACGCTGGGCGAAGTTCGAACCAATTGGGAAGCCCTAACGATGTCATTTGAGCGGAAAGGGAAACGAGTGTTGTTGAAGGGTGACCCGGCTCTCTGTCGCAGCCCAATAAGCTTGAAGATGTTAAGTCGAATTCATGGGACTTAATTTTGGTCGCTTGTGTTGGAAAATGAGCCTATGAGAGCCATAGAATCAAAAACGGGACAGCTCGAGGATATCCTACAACAATTTACAGAGATATTTGAGGAGCCACAAGGTTTGCCACCGAGACGGCTAACTGGCCATCGCATAGAGCTGAACCCCGGATCAAAGCCGGTATCGGTTCGACCATACCGATATAGCCATATTCAGAAAGATGAGATTGAGAAATTGGTGAGCGATATGCTAATGGCGGGAATTATTCGACCAAACTCAAACCCCTTTTCCTTCCCGGTTTTACTAGTTAAGAAAAAAAAACGGAAGTTGGCGTTTTTGTGTTGATTACAAAGAACTAAATAAAGTAACGATTCCAGATAAATATCCTATACCAGTAGTTCAGGAGATGTTGGACAAGTTGGCAGGAGCGGTCATTTTCTCGAAAATTGATTTGCGGTCAGAGTACCATCAGATTAGGGTGAAGGCTTGTGACATCCACAAGACTGCATTCCGGACCACAACGGGCACTATGAGTTTCTAGTGATGCCGTTTGGATTGACTAATGCACCAGCTATATTTCAATCGACAATGAACGACCTATTCAGGCCATTCTTGAGGAGATTCATATTGTTTTCTTTGACGACATATTGCAAGACGTGGGAGGAACATCGAGAGCGTTTGACGCAAGTTTTGCAGATTCTAAAAGACCAAATGTTCATTCGGAAGTGTAAAGGTGAGTACTTGGGCCATATTATTTCAACAAAAGGTGTTGCCATGGATCCAATAAAGATGAGTGCAGTGGTGGACTGGCCCCGACCCCGCTTGATCCGTGAGGTGCGGGGATTTTTGGGAGTAACTGGATATTACCGACGATTTGTACGAGGATATGGCATTCTAGCTTGACCGTTGACTACATTATTAAAGAAAACAACTTTTCCATTATTCGCATGGACACCAGAGGCCGAGATTGCTTTTACTAACCTTAAACGGGCCTTGACCGAAGCTCCCGTACTAGCCATGCCTCAGTTTGATCGTCCTTTTGTGATCGAATACGATGCTTTTGGCATAGGAATTGGTGTTGTTTTGATGCATAATCGACGCTCTCTTGCCTATTTCAGCAAATCGCTAGCCGACCGAACTCTAACGAGATCTGCATATGAGCGTGAATTGATGGGTCTCGTGTTAGCAATGCAACATTGGCATCCTTACTTGGTGGGGCGGAAATTTATGGTTCAAACTGACCACCACCGTAGCCTCAAGCATCTACTTTCTCAAAGGATTGTGACGCCTTCACAACAAATTTGGGTAGCGAAGCTATTGGGTTACAACTTTGAAATCGAATATAAAACAGGAATTTCTAATGCCGCCGCAGATGCTCTATCCCGTAGAAATGAAGATGGAACTCTGACAGCATTAAATGGGCCGGAATGGGTGGGACTGACAGATGTCTTGGAAGAACAGAGCCGTGATGACCATATCCAAGGCATTATGCAAGCAGTATTACAACCAAAAAGTCGTCCGGGTTATGAGGTGCAAGGTGGTCGATTATTCTTTAAAGGGCGTTTGGTGCTACCTGCAGATTCGCACTGGATCCCTCGCCATTTACATGAGTTTCATGATACTTCCTTAGATGGGCATACAGGGGCATTGCAGACATATAGACGTTTGGCTATGAATGTACATTTTAGAGGCATGTTTCGGCGTGTACAGGAGTATGTCTCCGGCGGGTTTACTACAACCCTTACCGATACCTAATCAAATTTGGGAGGATGTTTCCAAGGATTTTATCACTTGCTTTCCGAAGTCACGAGGATACACATCAATCATGGTGGTTGTTGATAGACTATCAAAGTATGGACATTTCGTTGCCTTGAAACCACCGGTGACTGCCGTATGATTGCAGAGGCATTTCTCCGTGAGATTGTACGACTGCATGGCATTCCACGATCCATTGTCAGTGATCGTGATCCTTTATTTGTTAGTGCCTTCTGGAATGAACTATTTACACGCTCCGGAACCCAATTGAAATAGACGGCCAGACAGAGGTATTGAACCGGGTGGTGGAGACATATTTACGTTGTTTCACTTGTGAACAACCAAAACAATGGGTGCGATGGCTGCCGTGGGCAGAATTTTGGTACAACACCGCTTACCAAACAGCAGCCCGGATGTCCCCATTTGAGGCAGTCTATGGAAGAGAGCCGCGCACCATTCGACAATTCTTGCTGGAGGAGTGTCAAATGGCAACGGTGGCAGAGGTGTTAAGCAGTCGAGATGTGATGATCAACCATCTTAAGAAAAACCTAGAGCATGCCCAACAGCGGATGACCAAGTATGCGAACAAGCAACGCAGGGCCGTGGAGTACGCAATAGGCGATCATGTTTTTCTGAAGGTACGGCCACATCGACAGACATCCGTAGCACAACGACCATATCACAAGTTAGCTGCCCGCTTCTACGGCCCTTTTGCAGTAGAAGGTAGGGTGGACCAGACAACATACAAGCTTACCTTACCACCATCTAACCGGATTCACCCAGTATTCCATGTATCTCAATTGCGACGTGTGGTAAGGGAGCATCCTGTGGCGTCAGAATTACAAAACAGCTTGGAGTTTCCAGTAAGTCCAACCTTCGAACCCGACTCTATTTTAGCTTGGCGAAATGTGCGAGTAGGCCAACGCGGTGAAGATGAAGTTCTAATTAAATGGATGGGGCAACCAGACGATGAAGCGACTTGGTTGAGCGTGGCTCATTTCCGGCATTAGTTTCCAGACTTTGACCTTGAGGACAAGGTGAATACGAAGAAGGAAGGAATTGTTAGAGAGCAGCATCAAGATGGGCAAGGAATCGAGATGCAAGAAGAAGAGGAGCCTCGGCATCTATCGACGACAGGGACAGGCTTAGACCTGCTATTCGTGGGTTTAGACTTATTTACTTATCTTTCTAATTAAGACATTATAATTGAATTTGGGCTTGGGCTTGGACTTTTATTATTAGTTGGACCTAGTTTATTTTTAATAAGTTAGTAGGAGTATTTAAAGAGGCAGCTAGGGTTTGAAGACATTATTATTGATTTGAAGAAATAAGGAGCCTAATAGCTGGTTGTTCCGTTCGATTGTTTTCTATTGCTTGTTTATGTGCTCTATCAATAGCTCTATATATATGTATTATTCCCTTCTCTTTTATTATGAATGATATAATATTTTTTCTCTATTTCTCTAGATAGATTTTTAAATAGCTCTTTCTCTCTCTCTATATATATATATGTATTCTTCCTTCTCTTTTATTATAAATGAAATAATATTTTTTCTCTATTTCTCTACATGGTAACGTAGCCAATTAGGGTTTAGATAAGGCTCTATATTTTCTGGCCTAAGCATGTCACCGCCGCTGCCAACGCCAAATTTTTTTGTTGGACCCTTTTGTTTTTTTCCTCGTGTCTTACTTCTTATGGCAGACTCTTTAAGTCAACTGGTACTAGACGTCTACATTTGAGGTACACCTACTGTCATAAGAATGGCCATACTAAAGGATGTTGCTATAATTTTCATGGACTCTCTTCTCCTACGACAAATACAATTGCTGAATGAATGTTCATCCCTTAGCTCCATTACTATAAGTCGTGCCGATTATGATGTGTTCCTTCACTAGTTCTGACACCTCTTCTAATGCACAGACCTCATTCATCGGTATTTCTCAATCTACACGAGGCTCCTGGGTTCTAGATTCCCGATCATATATATCTGGTAATCCCTATTTGTTTTATATTTTTCATCCGTCAAACTCACTAACACATGTCACTCTGGCTAATGGTGATAAAGCATATCCTCAAGCTATTGGTAGGGTTTGTCTATCACCTAATTTATCTATTGAGTCCGTTTTTTACGTACCAAAAAGTCCATTTAACCTCATATTTGTTAGTCGACTTAATAAATATTTAGATTGTTCTATTTTATTGACTAGTAGTTCCTTTGTTCTTCAGGCCCGCTGCACGGGCGGACGATTGGTACCGGACATAAGTCTCATGGGCTATATTACCCGAATAAGTCTCCTTGTCTATCTTCTACTTTTGCAACTGCCTTTGTTGAGTCTCTTGATATGTTCCATCAACGATTAGTTCTCATCAATATCTTCATTACCATGTGAGTCATGTGGACTTGGAAAACAGTATCGCATTACTTTTCCAAAGCGCGTCAATAATAGTACATCTGAACCTTTTGCATTAGTTCACTCAAATATTTGAGGTCCTTGTCGTTTTAAGTCAAGTCTAGGTTTTCAATATTTTGTTACTTTTATTAATGACTTCAGTCGGTGTACTTGGGTTTATCTATTGAAAAACATGTCTAAATTACTTATTATATTCAGAAACTTTTGTGCTAAAATTCATACACAATACCACACCTTATTAAGGTCTTAAGAAGTGATAATAGTATAGAGTATTTTTCCCACTCATTTGGTCTTCTCAGGAATTATTCATCAGTCGCCTTGCCCTTCCACCCTACAACAAAACGGGGTGGCTGAGCGCAACAATCGTCATTAAGTAGAAATAGCTTGTACCCTTCTTTTACATTATAATATCCAGTTTCAGTTTTGGTCTGATGCTATCCTTACAGCATGCTTTCTTATTAATCATTTCCATCTACTGCACTAAGTCATAAGATTCTCATGTCTTCAGCCTAATGTGTCAAATGTGTTTTTCTTAGGTACTTTCAGATTAAAAAAAGAATATCGATGTTATTCTCCTTTCACTAGTTGATATTACTTTAGTGCAGATGTCACATTCTTTGAGTCATCACCATACTTCACATAGTCATCAACTCTGTCATCACTACTTGTGACTCCTATTCCAATGGCCCTCATTCCTAAGCCTCCACTTCAGGTCTATAGTCGACATACATGGCAATGTCAAAACATACCTACTTCTCTATCACATGCGCCCATTGATGACTCATCTCCGGTTCCGTCATCTTCCTCGGTTGCGACTCCACCGTCACCTGTCATCTACGTCGAGATACTCGGTCCACTCGCAATCTTAACCCTGTCTATAATTTTTTTAGTTATCACCGTTTATCTCCTTCCATGTGTAGTGTTATGACTGCTTTAGACTCTATCTTTGTTCTTCGCTCTTGGCGTGAGGCTTTGGGTCATTCAGGGTGGTGTCAGGCCATGGTGAAAGAAATATCTGCTTTGCATGATAACAATCTTGTGAGTTGGTTCCGTTGCCACTGGAAAAAACACCCGTAGCTTGCCAATGGATTTATGCAGTCAAGGTTAGCCCTGATGGTCACATTAATCGACTCAAAGCTTGACTTGTTGCAAAGGGCTTTACTTAAGTATAGGGAGAGAACTATAACGGAACCTTTTCTCCAGTTGCCAAAGTGTCTTTTGTTCGTAGTTTTCTTTCTATGGCAGCAATGCGTGGGTGGCTCCATCAACTTGATATTAAGAATGTCTTTTCGCAAGAAGAGGTTTATATGGAGGAACCACTTAGTTTTGTTGCTCAGAGAGAATCCGGTCTTGTATGTCGCCTCTATAGCTTGAAACAGTCTCCACGGGCATGGTTTGGACACTTCAGTCTTGTTATCCAAGAATTTGGTATGACGCAATGTTCATCTAATCATACCGTATTTTTAAGCGCTCTTTAGAAGAACGATGTGTTTACTTAATTGTCTATGTTGATGACATCGTCATCACTGAAAATGATATAAATAGTATTACAAAGTTTAAGGAACATGTACAAAAATATTTTCAGACCAAAGACTTGGGGACCACTATGGTACTTCTTAGGAATTGAGATTGCTCAATCAAAGAATGGTGTTATCCTATCTCAAAGAAAGTATGCTCTTGATATGTTGGAGGAAGAAACAGGTATAAATGAATGTAAAGTTGTGGATTCCTCTATGGATCACATACAAAGTTGCTTCCTGGACAAAGGGAGCCATTGACTGATGTTGATGTTGCGATATAAATAGGCTGGTTGGAAAGCTTAATTACCTCACTATCACCCAACCAGATATATCATTTGCCGGAAGTGTAGTGAGTCAATTTATGCAGTCTCCATGTGACTAGAAGACATTTATGTGTATTTTGTGGTATATTAAAGGGTCTCCCGGAAAAGGTTTACTTTATACAAATCATAATCACTCCGAAGTTGTTGGATATTCAGATGTTGATTGGACAAGGTTTCCAGTCGATAGACATTCTACCTCTGCTTATTGTGTATTTGTTGGAGGTAATCTAATATCTTAGAAAAGTAAGAAACAAGATGTGGTTACGCATTCTAGTGCTGAGTTGAATGTCACGCTATGGCCTTAGCTACATGTGAGCTTCTTTGGATTAACCAATTACTTTGTGAACTCAAGTTTTGTGATGTGACAAAGATGAAATTATGGTGTGATACTTAGGCAGCACTACACATTGCATCAAATCCGGTATTTCATGAACGAACAAAGCATATCCTAATAGATTGTCACTTCATCAAAGAGAAAATGCTACCTGGGTCTATAGATACTAAATATGTGTCCTCAGATGATCAACTTGCAAACATATTTACAAAAGCTCTTAGAGGTCCTAGAGCCAAGTCTATCTGCAAGAAGCTTGGATCGTATGACTTGTACGCTCTAGCTTGAGAGAAGTGTTAGATTTGTTAGTTTCGTATCTATATCTATATCTATATCTATATCTATATCTATATCCATATCCATATACATATCCATATCCATATCCATGATTTAATTAGATTAAGTTTGTTAGGATAGATTTCTAAATAGTTTTGTATATATGTATTTGTGGAATGAAATAATATTTTCCCTCTATTTCTCTACACATCCAAATTTTACATTTCCCCAAGAAATTACAAGGGAAGAAAAGAAGCACATAAGCCTTCAGCCCTGTGTATAAATAAAAATAAATTAAAAGAAAAAGAACCAAACTTAGAAGTTTGTAGATTATGGTGCTGACACCATAAACAAAATGTCACGCCAAAGCAAAAAAAGGGCTTATACAGAAAAAAACCTCCACATATGCTGCTCAATTCCCACTCCAGGATCGTTACAACTAAGCCAGCTGGTCTTCCACATTTGCAAAATCTCGATTATACTTGCAAAAAATCACAAAACAAGTTTGTGTAAGAACAACTTCAAGAACAGATAAAAAGGTATTCATCATAGAACAGACAGACAAGTTAACTGTGCTATGCATACTCATTATGATATTTTTGCAGATGTAAGTAGTATGCCTTCTTGGCAGCTTTGAGTTTCTGCCCCTCAAGAAGAACATTATCAGGATGAAGCTTCCCGCTACATAGTGATTTACCCCTGTCCATAGATAGAAACCAAATCAAGTCAATGCATGCTTACAGTTACAATAGTTCATTTCCTCAGCTGAGTGAAAACAAAACACTTTCTAACAAAAATGTAGGGAAACCAATTTTAAAATAAAATAATTAAAGAGGTACCAGTAGAACTAAATAAGAAAATGAAAAATAAGGTTAGTGTTGGGAAAAATATAACAATGAGCAAAGTTTTATCCAGTGAACCATTCTGATGAAGATTTCTACTGCAAAAGCATATTTATTTTTTTTTTCATAATTTTCCAATCTATGATGAGTGAACTAAATCTTACATATATTTCAACAATGTGAAGTCATCAAAGTCATTAAAGCATGTTAGAAATTTCGGGGGAGAATAATGAGATTGTCTTATTAATCGTCAAAATAAGGGGTCCATATATAGGCAATACAAAACAGACTCGATATACTCAAATCTAGATACAAATCTACTAAATCTAAAATTGAATATCTAAAATATCTTAACAAAGCAAATAAATATAAAGGAAGACGTGTGAAAGGATCGTGATAATGGCTATCCTGAAAAATGCGTAAAGGTCAATGATATGAAGTATTTCCTACTGCAATACCTTCACTAATCTCGCTGTAGTTAAGGAGAAAAGAAATCAGAAGGCCGCCATCGGAAGAGAATAACTAACAGAGTAAAAAAGTGTAGCAAAAGATAAATAATATGCATAACATCTAAGCAGAAGTGACAATAGAGCGCTAAGAAAACTAGTAAAACAAGACACCAAACTCTTAGCCATCTGACAAATTAAAAGATGGAGAGCACAATCACTGTCATGAAAAGTCACAATGCGGTGCTAATCATTGTCATAAATACATTCTGGCTCCCTAGCATCTGATACCTCCCCAAATTAGAATGAAACCAAATTCAAAAGCTCGCTAAATAAACAACCTGAAGAAACGTAATCACAGTAAAAAACACACCTATAATAATCACCAACATAGAATTGACCACTCCAGAAAAATTCATTCCCCATTCTCCTTGAGTAAAGAAATATGAAGGAAAAAATGCAGTCCCCATTCCCCCCAGGTAAAGAAATATGAAGAGGAAAAAAAAGAAAACAAGTGCGAAGAAAAACTAAAACGTGAAAAGCTATATCGATAAGTGAAAGAACAGTTATTAAAACAGAACAGGCTCTGTTGCCTAGGACTTAGATTGGATGCAAAACTGCTGGCATACACAGATCACCGGAAAGTAGGTCAAAGCTCATTAACAAACCTATACGGTGCACCTAAACAATTACAAGAGGGTCAAACAAATAGCAGCCACTAAGAAAATAATTAACAAATGTAATTTAAGGGAGGAGGGTTCCAGGGTTATGGGCAGAAATAACAAAAGACATAAAAACATCTGCCATTCAAATCATGGAACACTGATAAACAGACAGATATCTCTTCAAAGCAGCATTCAACTATCCAGTGATATCAAAAGAAAAGAAAGCATAGCAGCACTTGCCATTTCAAAAATGGATTTCCAAAGTGGAAGTTATCTCCCGCAAGCAAATCTCTAACAGTTCTGTCAGGATCAGGTTCTTTAGGTACAAACTGGCAAAGAAAGTTTCTTTCCTTGTCAGACAAGTATCCCTGCCACACCTGTCAAAATGCCAGTCAGAAAGGATGCATCTCATAAAGAAAATGGTCTAAGAAAGCAACCGATATCAGAATAACCAAATAACTGTTACCTCATACGAGAGAACTTCTTTGAGATTTTCTATATCAAATATCTCCTGAGGTACAGAAATGACATCAGCCAATGTGCTGTGGCCATGAGAATAGGGCTCAGTGAATGGAATGATGTGCCTTTGTGCAATACCAATCTGATCCCTTTTGGACACAATTAATTTCTTACTCTTGTCCCATTCAAGAGTGATATTAGGTCTCATGTTCAGTTTATGCTGCTGAGACTGAAACTTTTTCCTATTTAACTTATACTGCTCACGAGAAGTGCAGGCAATAAAACTGGAAGCATTAATACGCTTCTTTCGCTGATTGGCTGCCATTTTCCAGCCCAAATATGTCTCAGGAGTCCCTAATAGGATATATGCTACTCGGCCAGAGAGATTGCTTCTGGGACATACAAGATCAAATGAAAGTGAAGTGGAGAAAAAATTGCTATAGTTCAAGTTGCAAATAAATGTCTAAGATAATGAAAACAAATTACATCTGTGCAAAATATATAAAGCTTGTGGCTCTTCAATACATATAAAACACTGAGGTGCAATTGGTACAAGGAAGGAACTTGTGCATCAATGACCATTTCCGAGATCTTATGTATCAACTAGAGTGTAAACTTGAGTTAGAAAATGCATCAAGTGGGTAAAATTGGGTAGACTCAAAAGGGAGTCCTTGGTGTTTGTTTGGGGGTTTGGATTTTGAGTTGAGATTTGAATAGTAAAAATTTTGAATTTGAATAGTTGTATGATGTGACATAAATAGGTGATGATGTGATGTTTTAAATGTAAAATTGATTTTTAGTATAATATAAAAAATAAAAAATAGGTGTTTGATTTGATGTTTTTGGGGGGAAAATTTTGGATGAATAGTGAGATTTTGTCCAAATCTCTCAACCGAACACACCCAAAAGGATTGTCCACACAATAGCGCTTGGCAATTAGGTCACTGATAATCAATAATTCACATAAAGCAGATGGACATAACTAGTATTCCTCCAATCAAGTAATGAACAACCGTCTCAAGAATTTGTAAGAGGCAATGTTTTGACTGCATGCAACAATTGACTGCAGTTTGCAGTTTGCAGGAAGGAAGAGCAATTCAACTGAAGTTAATAGCAAAAGAAACGGTAGGAAGCATGACAGACGGCGGTGTAGGAATCGCTCAACATAAGCACCCAAAAAATTACAGTACAGTCGACGGAGATATAAAAATTGAAAAATGAGATAGAAGAGGAAAGGCCTAAAACTTGCAAAATATATCGGTAAAAGTACCTGAAAGCATAACGCAGAGCCGGCGTAAATCAATAATCTGCAAAAAGAAAGTAGCAGCGAGGAGGGGGTGAGGAGATTGAAGAAGATATAAAGAAATAAATCGAGAAGGGGCGGGGCGGAGGCGGACAGATGCCAGCAAACAAATAGCAGTGAGAATTAAAGCAATAATTATTACAATCAGCAACTACTTACTATAAGAGATGGAAAGGGGGGGAGTTGGTTGTATATAAATATTATCCGAGAGGAGGAGGAGGAGGAGGAGGAGGGGGAGGAGATAAACAGAGGGAGGGAGGAGAGTGGCGCAGATACAGATACAGATACTCATACGCATACACACGTCAATGCATACGTATGCGGTGGGGTTATCAATCCCTCTACCAGGTCCCTACCTGCCCTGCCCTGCCCTGCCTGGTATCCACCACCACGCTTCACCGCCACCCCTCTTTCCTAGTATGCACCACCACCACCACCACCACCACCGGCCGAGGGAACAGTAGAAGTCGCAGTCGCACACTAGTCCGAGTGAGTGTCCTCCACTCCAATTCTAGGGATTTTTGCGTTCTTTCCTTCGCTCCAAAATATTACCGTCCACATTATTCCATCACTATTTTTGTTTGATTTGAAGGCTTTGTTTAGATAGGAGATATTAGGTGGTTTTTGAAATTTTGAAAATTTGAAAAAAAAAAAAATTAAGATATTTTGTGGAAAAAAAAAATATATTTGATATGATATATTTTTTTAAAATAAATAATATCAAATGAGTAAAATGTGTTACGTAAACAATGCCTAAATATTTGATATCAGACTTTCTATTTTCTCATATATAATTTTTTATTTTTAAAAAAATATTTTATATTTTAATTTTATTTTAAATTTATAATTCTTTTTAATTTATATTAAATTAACTAATTATCTTAATTTTAAAAATTATTTGTATTATATATCAATTAATTTTATTAATATATTATTAAAGAATCATAATATAACATCATGAAGGGAGTGTAATTTTTTAAATATTTTTATTTATATTTTTATTAGATTCTTATTAAGATAATAAAAAAATATATATATTTTGTTCAAACATTTATTTTTCTTTAAAAAAAAATTATAATATTTTTATTTTTAGGAAATTTGTCTACCTTAAATATATTTAACAAATATAAATTAATTTAATTAAATTTTAACCTCGTAAATCCACTCAAAATCTTTTTATTTTAAAATTTTATTTTTTTATAAAGCTAATGCTAATGGTAAATAAATAAAAATATATTTCTTATTTATTTGTATTATATAAAATTTTATTGTCTATCATATATATTGTATATATTTTATTGAGAAATAATGCTAAAAATATTTAAAATATCAACAAATCTACTCATATAAAAAATAATTAAATAATATCAATTCTAACAAAATGGTTCATCATTACAGAAACGAGAGATTAGTGTACACATAAATAGGACTTTTTAATTATTCTTATAAAAAAATAAAAAAGTGGCGCTCAAATAAATACATTACTACTATAAATTAGTATTAGTATTATTATTTATATATGGAAAAATAGCCTTTGCACTTATTATTTTTTTTATATCGAACAATTGGAATAAAATCTCCATTTCAATAATTGCATTCTCTCCTTTATATATATATTTTCGAGATAATTTTGTGTCGGTACATGCAAAAATTCTAAAACTTTTTTACTATTTTTTTGCAATAAACAGGTATTTGACACGCGGTTGCAACTATCCAGTGTTTGCACATAGTAGATTTATACAAAGTCTCGCCTGAGCAGTGATAATTTCTTTATGCTAGTCTTGGGCACAAGCGAGACTCTTACCGCTTGTCTCAGAATGTGTCTGTCATTTGTCAATTAGCAAATCATAACTATAGATTATTGGATCGTACCAAGCGAAACTAACTAATCAAATATTGTGATGTCTTTCGTACAAAAATTAAAACAATACAAAATATTTTCAAAATATTATCAGTAATAATCTTGTACATGATACTAGAATTATTTTTGCTTCTTGATATTTTCATAACACTTTTTCCACAAGAACATATTAAAGCCATTTGAATGGGACAATTCAATACTGCAAGACCTAATCATTGAGAAAATATAAGTAATGGTATGAATTGCATGCATCAAAGTATTGGAAAATAAAATTTGTATGCCTTGGATGCCTAATTGAAAATAACAATTAAGAAAAGGTTTATCTGAACTTGGCTTTTACAATATACTCGTGCATTTCTTACTTCTTATAATGATGTTTGATGCACCTCAACACTTTAAAGTAAATACTAGAAAGATAGAATTACATAATCCAAAATGTGTTAGAACATATTTTCATGGAAGTACTAAACTTGTTATTTTGTTCTCCATTCCACATTCGGAACAAAAATCAATAAACTCATTCTAAATATTGCAAAACATAAGAATCGAGCATTCAAGACATAATGAATTTTTTACTAATAAGTTCAGGGTTATTCAAGTACATACGATGGGAAGTTATATTAATGAAGAATTATAAATTGAATGAAAAATTTACAAAAGGACGTAATGTTTTAAAGTTGTGAAAAAATCACAAATTTTTTTGTATGTTCCTTAAATTGCAGAGGTGTATGACTTTAGTTTTAAGCTAGTAACATAAGATAACAACTACCACAAGAGTTTATTTTTTTCGCTGATAAATATAATTTTTTTCAAATGTATTTCGATTCACCTTAATATGGATTGTTGGGACTTATTTTTAGTTTAAATTATATTTAAATTTAAGTTAATAAAGGGGTTCCGTAAGACTTAATTTATTATTCCAATATCTTTTCTTTTATTTTTATTATTATTATTAAAAATTTTGGTACATTGTTTGAAAAGTTTTTTCGACTGCGAAACTATTAATATGATAGAGATGATTATATGGGCATCAAGAATCTTCCTTTCTCCGACTGATAGATATGAATTCAATTCAAATTTATTTTGGTTTTCAATTTAAAATACATTCTGAATTTAAATTAGGATATGAATTTTGTATTAATCATTCACATTATTTCTATATTTTATTTTTTTTTTATTACTGGATTTTTTATTAGGAAACTATTTCTTGATCTTGTATTTAACATCTTTATTATTTTAGAACTATTATTTCTTGATCTTGTATTTAACATCTTTATTATTAGGAAACTGCCAAATTTGTTTAGTTACGGGATAATTCCAAATAAGGTTTAATAATTATTCTAAAGTAGTAAAAGATGTCAAATACTATACTAGAAAAAAATCTTACCATTTTTCATTTTATATTTTTATAATATTATAATTTTTATTTTTTTATATTAATGTATGCGTTTATATTAAATTCAATTTGATTTTTAATAGATAGATCACAATCATAAAAATTATTGAATTAAAATTTCATTTAAATTGTATAGCTTATAATGTATTGAAAAATAATATTATATTAAATATATAAATCTAATAATATTGAAATATTATGAGTATTCTTCTATAAAATATTGCAAAAAAATATTATATATATACATATCAACTATATATAAATTTATAGATTATAATATAAAAAGAGAAATAAACTGTATAATTTTATTTGAATTTTTTTGCATATATAATTAGAGTATTTTAACTAGTATATATATTTGATAAATATTTTGAAGATAAAATTTACGAGATTAGGAGAAAATAAAATACTAATGGTACAAAAAATGTAATAATAATAATGAAATGGTACATAATTATAATAATTTAAGATTTAATTAATTTAAATATATTTATTTAAATATTTTATTTTAAATTATGATTATAGTTTATATAAAATTTTTAAAAATATATTATAATCAAACTGATTTAAATATTTAATTAAAAATATTTTAAAATATTAAATTATAAAATTTAAATATATGTTCAATATATATATACTAATATTCCATAAAATAAAATAAAAAATAAAATAAATAAATATTTAAAAAAATTGAAGGATATAATAAAATATAAATGTATAATTTAAATAAATTATATTTTTAATAAAATTTTACCCCCTCCAAATTCTCTTAAATTGGAGAGAGAATAAAAATTAATATAATTTGTCTCTCCTCCCTACTTTTATTTATATGATTTTTTTTGCATATATATAACATAATTATTTAACTAGTATATATATTTGATCAAAGATTATAAAAATAAAAATTTACAAGATTAAGAGAAAATAAAAGTAATGATTGTACAATAAATGTAATAATAATAATGAAATAGTATATAATTCTAATAAGTTCAGATTTTAGTTAATTTAAATATTTTTATTTAAATATTTTATTGTAGATTATCTATTTTATAAAAATTTTTAAAAATCTAATCTTATATATATATTTTAATTTACAGTAATCTCCACCACAAGTGTAAAGTAAAAATTTCTAGGGTTTTTGAATTTTATTTTATTTTTAAAAAATTTGATTGATTAAAGTATTTGATTGACTATTTTGTTTAATTTATAAGAGTTTTAATTTTTTTAATTAAATATTTATCTGAATTGCAACTGATATATACACAAAACATTTTAATATTAACTATAAATAAAAAAACTACTTTTAATCTAATTCATTTTAAAATTGAAAAACCCTAATTTGTTTTCACCAACGGTTGTCCCTCCCAAAAACTCTCCATCTTCTTCGTCCTTTGTCTCCGGATTTTGCCATCCGCCCCAGCTACATTGTACTCCACCGCTCATCCCACACCTCCCCATTCAAAATACTGGTAAAAATTATTTACTTTTTATTCTCTTGTTCTGTTTTTTAAAACTTTTTTTATTCACTTTAACATATATTTGTAGATCCCCATCGCTCCACCGCCATCGACCCATATCTTGCTGCGCGCCACTCCACCACTCATAATTTTGAAGCTCTGCTGAGTTACGGTAAGATTTATTTTTGTTATTTTCTTTGTTTTTTTTAATCTTAATCTACTTTCACACATATAAAAAAATTAAGTTTATACAAAATTTTTTTTTTGGCTCTTCTAGAGTCTCTGTTTTTAAAATCTATATTTTATTACTCTTTTTATTTTTTTTCTTTTTTAATCTTGCTCTACTTCCACACAAGTAAGAAAATTGAGTTTATACAATTTTTTTTTGCTCTTCTCATCGTTTGTTTTTCTTTAATTTTTTCTTCGTTCCTTTGAGCCTTTACGTGGCTATGCTAAAATGTGCCATTGTCCTTTCTAATCTGAAACTGTGATGTCCAACCCTGTTGTGCAGAACTGCGGATGAATGGTGTCCCATTGTGGATGTACGGAAGAAAGATATTCTTTTTTCGAAATATAAAATTATAATAAGAATTTAATTAAAATAGATTGAGTATCAATTTTCTGTAAATAACTGTTAGATTGAGTTTCAATTTTCTGTATATAGCTATTAAAAAAAAATTAATATGTAAATTATAATATTAACTTAAATATTTTTATAATATTAAATTTGTTTACGTTACATAATTTGATTCTAATAATTATATTATCTATTTTGTTATAAATATTTTAATATAGATACAAAAGAGTAGTAAATTAAATTATGTATTAATTAAATAATACATTATAAATATAAATAAAAATAATGAAGAGTTGTTAAAGAAGATATAAACTTTTCTATAATCATTACTTTTTCTGAAAAGTTTGAACACTTTATTTTTATTTTTAAAATACAAGTTTCATATTAAAAATACAGAATTTTTTTTTTATAATAATTTACTTATTAAAAAATTATAATAATTATTTTTTATTCTAATCTCTAATTCATTTTTATAATAATTTGATTCTAATAATTATATTATCTATTTTGTTATAAATATTTTAATATAGATACAAAAGACCAAGTAAATTAAATTATGTATTAATTAAACAATACATTATAAATATAAATAAAAATAATGATAAATTGTTAAAGAAGATATAAGTTTTTCTATAATCATTACTTTTTTTGAAAAATTGAACATTTTATTTTTATTTTTAAAATACAAGTCTCATGTTGAAGATGCATTGGTTTTTTTTTAATAATAATTATTTATTGAAAAGTTATAATAATTATTTTTTATAATTTTTTAAATACAAGGAGTTGCAGAGTTTTTCTTTGCATTCAATATTATTTTAACATCTTATTTTAACTTTTCACCTGCATATTTTGTTTCCGTTACTCTGCCTTCATCTTCTATACTTCTGCAATTCTCTTCTTTGTACTTAAAAAAACTCTAATTCTCACATACTTTTATTTCATATTTGAATAATGCTACATCTTTATAGTTAATATTTTTATTTTCTCAGGTAGGATTTGACTCTCACGAAGAGGCTTGAATATAATTTTATCTTCCAAAGGTTTACATTTATGATTATATTAGTGTTTGATTATTAGACTATTTGGATAAATAATCATAGTCCTTAATTTTATTCATATGAAGTATTTCTTTGCATTCAATATTATTTAAACATTTTATTTTAATTTTTCACTTTCATTTATGTTTCCGTACTTTTGTCTTCATCTTCTCTTATTCTCTTCTTCTGCATTTTCTTACTTAAAAAAAAAAAAAAAAAAACTCTAATTCTCACGTACTTTTCTTTTATACTTGAACGACACTACATCTTAACATGTATATACTTTTACATAACATTAGACACTTCTCTTCTTCTCTTATCTAAAATTATCCCCTCTTGTTAATAATTTCAAATATTTTCTTAGTTGGTTTACTTTATTTTGTATTTTGACATCTTTATATTTAATATGTTTATTTTCTCATGTAGCACTTGACTCTCACGAAGAGGCTTGAACATAATTTCACCTTCAAGGTTTACATTTATGATTATATTAGTACTCGATTATTAGACTATTTGGACAATAATCATAGTCCTTAATTTTGTTCATATGAAGGTTTTTGAGATATTTGAGATTTGACGAGTACTGTTCCGAACATTATTTTTGTACCGAAGGTTTTTTGTTATTATTTTTTATTTTAATATTTTTACGTCTTTACAATTATTTATATTTACATATTCTCTTGATCAGTGGATAAATCAGTGCCATCGACGTTAATCATAAGTACACGATGATTGAAAATAGTTTTCTTTCTTTTCGTGAAATATATTTATAGTTTTACATTTTTTATTGACATCATCCTCTTCTTCTGATGTTGGCAATATTTGTGCTTTTGAAAGTGGTGATAAAATGTTTGCGATTAATATATTTAAATATAAGTATAGAATTTAATTACAAAAGACAAATATAAAAAAATCTATATAATTCTATAAGGAGAATTTGTTTAAAAAATTAATTATTAGTTTATTTGTTAAATTATTACTGTTGATGTAATTTTTCAACAAAAATAAAGTAAAATTCAAAGATATAGAAAATATCCTTAAACTTGATTAATTAGTGCCTGAGATTAGGAATCTCTAAACACTGTATGGTACAGAAAATAAACTGGAAAATAAAAGACTGAAATTTAAAGTGGTGATCCCCAAATCTGACTTTGTTTTGTTGAAGTTGATTGAAGATGCCTTTTCAGAATAAATCTGAATCCTTAAATAGCCTTTGAAGAAAACGGTTTGAACCGCCGTTTGGTCGGTTACAGCAACCGCTGTCAACCGACCATCAAATTCTCCTCAATTGACACGTGTTACAACTTCCTTCAACCTCCCCAAACCTCTCACGCCTTAAACCGTCCCAGAAATGCCATTCGCCCGACCTGCTTCTTCGCCCGACATCATTTGGGCCGACCTCCGCATCAGCCGCCCTCCGTCTTTGACCGACTTTAATTGGTCCGACCATGGACCAACCAAATGTGGTCCCGACCATGGACCAACCGACCGGCTCTATTTGCCTTATCTCTTTAGGACAGACTGTCCTCTGGACAGACCTCCGTATCTGTCCGTACCTCTTCCTTGCCCGACCTTTCTCTTGACAAACCTTCGCGTCTGCCCGACTTCGTCTTTCACCCGATCTACGGTTTACCCGACTTGGGTACACCTTTTTCAGACTCCGCCCGACCTTTCTTCCTTCCCGATCCTTGCATCTGTCCGATTGCACCCGACTTCTGGGTCATTTAACTTATATCCAGACCCATCCAGAATCCCACTGCCATTATTTATTATTATTATTTTTTGTGCTTAACAATAAGCCTCCTCCTCAAGACTCCTAAACATCACTTTCAGTGATGTTTTAGGAGTTTGCAGGTCAGCATCTGAGGCTACATCAGCCTCAGATCCGACCTCCATCTTCTGAGGCTACGTTGGACCCGACCTCCATTTATTGCGGACTGGTGGTGGTCTGCACATTGATCGATCTTGCACTACCATCTCTTCAGCATCTCCCCCCTGACGGAAGTCATGATTATTTTCTGTAAAAAAGGATTCTAACCTTCTTGCCGTGGATGCTAAACTGGCCAGATCTTGAAAGTCGTGGGCTGTCAGGGCCTCGCGAAGTCTGGTATGCATGTTCCTGACCACCAAATTGGTCATTTCGCTTTCATTGATCATCGTAGGACATCGTCCCTTCATCAATCGCATCCTCTCTATGAATTGGTAGCCGGTCTCTTCCGGCATCTGCGTGATCTCCAGAAGGTCTATCAGTGAGACTGTCGGCAGAGGATTAAAGAACCTTGCATGAAAATCTGCCTCTAAATCTTCCCAAGTTTGCAACTGTCCAGGCGGCAGACTGGCATACCAAGAAAAAGCTGTTCTTGTGAGCGACAACCCAAACAATTGTAACTTGTGAAACGGATTGTTGCCTACTTCTCCCAATTGAGCCGTGAAGCGACCCACATGCTCAATGGTAGAGGCTCCGTCTTCTCCCGAAAAAGAATAGAAGTCTGGTGGCCTATAATTTCTCGGGAGAGGATGATCGTTAATGATCCTTTCTGGAAATGGCCTCTGATAAACCGGCCTGTTCACCGTTTGCGGATTCATTCCGAAATGCACCCGCAGAACTTGAGCAATATCCTCCGGATCTACTCTGGGTGGAATATGGTCGAACACTGGAATGTGATCGTGAGTCTGACCTCCCAATCTTTCTTCTCTGGAGAAGGCTGGTTCGGCTGGGATGGGATTATGAGTCTGTCCCTCCAACCTTTCTTCTCTAGAGAAGGCTGGTTCGGTTGGAATGGGATTATGAGTCTGTCCTCCTAATCTCTCGTTCGGCTGGGTATTATCAACCCTCGGTCCCAAAGGAACATTATCTGGGAAAGTTAGAGGAATCTTCCCCATATCTGTTCGGTTGAAAGTTGTGACGCTTGGAAATGTACTATCAACATATGATGGTTCTGCAAACGTTGATCCTGAGAAAGTCGCCTGAAAACGAGAAGGTGACACGGCTGGAAGCATGTTTGGATACAGGGTGAATCTGGAGAATGCCTGATCCAACATGTTTTGCATTAGATTTTGTTGTTCACGCAACATGTTCGTTTGTTGCTCACGCAACATGTTCTGCATAACCAAAGTGTGCTGGTTGTTCATTTGTTGAACATAAGACCACCAATCAGTTGGTGGTTGTGGGATTTCCCCGGCATTTGGCACAATAGGTGGTGGAACGGATTCTCCCACCGGTGCCGAAGATGATTGAGGTTGTGAACCTGCCATATGGACCCTTCCGATGATACGGCCGGATCTTAGACGTTTGAAATTATCGCCGGAATTGGAATGAGCAATTTTGTCTTGCTCCCACTGTGGTCGCCAATTTGTTGATGTAATTTTTCAACAAAAATAAAGTAAAATTCAAAGATATAGAAAATATCCTTAAACTTGATTAATTAGTGCCTGAGATTAGGAATCTCTAAACACTGTATGGTACAGAAAATAAACTGGAAAATAAAAGACTGAAATTTAAAGTGGTGATCCCCAAATCTGACTTTGTTTTGTTGAAGTTGATTGAAGATGCCTTTTCAGAATAAATCTGAATCCTTAAATAGCCTTTGAAGAAAACGGTTTGAACCGCCGTTTGGTCGGTTACAGCAACCGCTGTCAACCGACCATCAAATTCTCCTCAATTGACACGTGTTACAACTTCCTTCAACCTCCCCAAACCTCTCACGCCTTAAACCGTCCCAGAAATGCCATTCGCCCGACCTGCTTCTTCGCCCGACATCATTTGGGCCGACCTCCGCATCAGCCGCCCTCCGTCTTTGACCGACTTTAATTGGTCCGACCATGGACCAACCAAATGTGGTCCCGACCATGGACCAACCGACCGGCTCTATTTGCCTTATCTCTTTAGGACAGACTGTCCTCTGGACAGACCTCCGTATCTGTCCGTACCTCTTCCTTGCCCGACCTTTCTCTTGACAAACCTTCGCGTCTGCCCGACTTCGTCTTTCACCCGATCTACGGTTTACCCGACTTGGGTACACCTTTTTCAGACTCCGCCCGACCTTTCTTCCTTCCCGATCCTTGCATCTGTCCGATTGCACCCGACTTCAGGGTCATTTAACTTATATCCAGACCCGTCCAGAATCCCACTGCCATTATTTATTATTATTATTTTTTGTGCTTAACAATTACTACTTTTTTCAATGTATAATTTACTAATATTAATTTATTTTGTCCAAAAATAAAATATATTTCACAAAATTAGCAAAATATTTTTAATGAATACTATTGCTTACAAAGAAGGGACATATATATATATTTTCATCTACTTATGCAAATAATCTTTGTTAAAAGTTGTGATAGAATATTTGTGAATAATATATTTAAATGTAATTATAGAATTTAACTATAAAAGACATATAACAGAATATATTTCATAAACCTCTTTGTTTGATTATTAGTTTATTGGTTAAATTACTATCACTTTTTTCATGGTATTATTTAAATAAATTAATTTTTTATATAATATAATTTACAAAATTACTAATATCAATTTATTTTTGTTTATAGTCAAAATAGATTTTTATAAAATTAGCTGAATTTTTATAATTAATTTTAACTTCGATTGTACAATAATATAATATAATATAATATAATCAAATAGTCTAATTTTTATTACTTTTGTCTAATATATTTATATATTTTTTTATTTTAGAGGATTTTTATGCTACATATATTTTTTTAAAAAATAAATAAATAAATAAACATATATATTTATTTTATTTATATGAAAATTATGACAAAATTTATTTTTGTGATTGTTTTTTACGAAAATTTATTCCACCATATAGTATTTATATAAGACATTTCTTAACCTATCTGTAGTATTAAAAATAAATATTCAGTCTTATTCTGTATTTGATTTTAAAATAAATAATAACCGTATAAATTGAACTGAATTTATGGTTAGTCATTAACATTTATTAAAATGAAATTTTATTAATTAAATCAGATGCTAAAATGTACGAGAATGTGAGTGGATAAATATTATAAATTATTACTCTCTTCATTTTATTAATTTAATATTACTTTGATTATTTTAAATAAATTAATTTTTTTCTATATATAATATAACTTAAAAAATTACTAATATCAATTTATTTCGTTTTTAATCAAAATATATTTTATGAATATATTTATATTCATCTTTACGAACTTTTTATTTTTATTTTTAATAGATGGATAACGATCAAGTTTTAAAAAAACTTGCTCGATTAAGATGCCGGAGGCATATGCGAATGAAGGAGTACAATAAGGGAAGAAATTCCGAGCTGAAGGCAGTTATTCAATACATCAAATTGGAATTTCGTTCAATTTGTACTGCTTATAATATTACGAATGAAACTCCATTCTACCTTGATCTACCACCAACCAAAATGGCACAAAGAATGACCCGTGGTTTAAATTGGCAACGATAAAATCATAGGCAAAATGGTACATACTATATTCGATATTAACATTGTTTATTTATTTATTTATTTTTATTGATATAATAAGAATATATATTGTTTAAATTAGTTACATATATTATGTATATTTATAGGTAATTCAGTGAAATTCTGTGACGTCAATGATGGTAAATCAAATGATATGCATGTGATTAATCTCGAAGACGAAGGTATTTAATCTAAGTTATATGTTTTATTTAGATATGATTTTCTTTCAGTCCATGTCTTACAGAAGAGACTATTTATAGTATTCATAACGCACAAGTGATAGTAGTAAATAAAATATACAGATTAGTACCTCATAGTTACCAACTAATATTGTGTTATAATGTGATCATCGAAGATTCACGTGATTCCGACGAAGATTTTCTGCGCGAATTCCACAATATTGTCCCTCTAAATGGATTAGATTGTCATGTGAATAGAGAAGACCAACTCATTGGTATATTGAACTATAAGCGTATATATATAGTGATAATAATATGCTAATCTTATATTTATAATTTATAATTTATTTTTTTACATTGTTGTGCAGATGTATTCGGACTGATTGTTTACGTGAATGATTGGTACTTATCGGAGAATAGTTATCTCATGCGTGAAATTATTCTTCTTGATACAAGGTAAATTGTTACTTTCTATTTTTTTTTATTTTTTTTATTTTTTTTGTTTTCGTTTTTTTTAAAAGTATATTTTAGTACTATATTTACTTTTGTTGCCTTTGTATATATACAACTAAGTATGACAGTTGTTCGCATGATTCTACGTATCAAACATGCTATGGATGATGGTGAAATGCTAAAGAATATTGTTACGTATGAAATTTATAATTAGGTTAAAAAGCCCAAGTTAGAAGAAAAAATGGGCCTATAATTGGGTTTGTTGGACTGATCGAGGGGTGTTTCAAAAAAATCGGGTGAAATAAACGTATTTCTAAAGAAATAGCGGGTCGGAAGGTCCGCAAGTCGGAAGGTCCATAGGTTGGAAGGTCCACAGGTCGGAAGGTCCACAGGTCGGAAGGTCTGCGGGTCGAAAAGTCCGCAGGTCGGAAGGTCCGCAGATCGGAAAGTCCACGGGTCGAAAATTCTGCAGGTCAGACAGTTTACAGGTCGGGAGGTCTGCAGGTCGGGTGGTCCATGAGGCGGAAAGTCTGCGAGTCGGACGGTTTACAAGTTGGATGGTCTGAAGGTCGGTTGGTCAGTAGGTCGGACGATGTGTAAGTCTGAAGGTCTGTGGTCGGGCCAACAAGTCGGGTGGTCTGCGAGTCGGGAGGTTTGCAGCTGGACCAATAAGTCGGAATGTTTGTGGTCGGACCAACATGGCGGAAGGTTTGCGGCTGGACCAATAAGTCGGAACGTTTATGGTCGGACCAACATAGCGGAAGGTTTGCGGTCGGTCCAAAGAGTCGGAAGGTTGGATAGGCAAGTCGGTTGTTGTGGAGGTCGGAGACTGTTGAGAGCGAGTGAGAGTAATAGTGTGGTCGGCTGAGGGCACGTGTCAGCAGAAGAAGAGTTAGCAGACGGTTGAAAAAGAGGCGTTGTAACCGTTCGGGTGGCAGTTTCCAGTACCGTTTTTGAAGAGTATTTATGGATTGAGATTTGCAACTGACAGAGGATCTTCAATAATCTTCAAACGACGACAAAGTCAGTGATTCAGGGATCATCATTTAATTTCCAGTATTTTACTTTCCAGTTTATTTTCTATACCGTATAGTGTTTAGAGATTCCTAATCTCAGACGCTAAATATATCAAATTCGAAGATAATTTTCTATTTTCGGATTTTACTTTTTATTGTTGAAAAAACACATCAACAATTTGGCGACCAGTGGGAGAAAGGCAAGATTGCTAATCCTACATCAACAGAGAATTTCGTATGACTGAGGTCTGGCCGAATCATCAGAAAGATCAATATGGCAGGCTCACAACCTCAATCATCATCAGTACCGGTGGGAGAAAATGTTTCACCACCCGTCATGCCAAATCCATGGGAGATTCCCCAACCACCTACCGATTGGTTGTCTTATGTTCAACAATTGAACAATCAGCAAACTTCGGCGATGCAAAATATGTTGCGCGAGCAACAGAACATCATGTTGCGCGAGTAGCAAAATCTCATGTAGAACATGTTAGATCAAGCTTTGTCAAGGGTTACCCTCCAACCCACTCAGACTCCGCCAGGAATATCACCATCAAGAATGCAAGTCAATTGCGCAGGACCATCATATGTTGACAGTACATTTCCAAACGCTACGACGTTCAACCGAACAGATAGGGGAAAGACTCCTTTAACTTTCCTTAATAATGTTCCTTTGGGACCAAGAGTTGACAATCTGTAACCAAACGTTGTCAGGGAAGAGAGGCAAGGAGCACATGTACAAGATCCCATCTTCATCCCTGATCAACAACACCCTCGTGTAGATCCTGAAGAGATTGCGCACGTTTTGAGAGTGCATTTCGGCCTGAATCCTCAGATGGCCAACCGCCCTGCTTATTAAAGGCCTTTCTCCGAAAGGATCATTAACGACTATCCACTGCCAAGGAATTATCGACCACCTGATTTTCATGATTTTTCAGGGGAAGATGGATCCTCCACCATAGAGCATGTGGGTCGCTTTACAGCACAGTTGGGGGAAGTTGGAAATAATCCTTTTTATAAACTGCAATTATTTGAGTTATCTCTCACCAGAACAACTTTCTCATGGTTGGTAAGCCTGCCACCTGGGCAAATACAAACTTGGAAAGGATTGGAAATGGCGTTCCATGCTAGATTCTTCAATCCTTTACCAACCGTTTCTCTTACCGATTTATTGGAATTGAAGCAATATCCAGAAGAGTCAGCCTCACAGTTTATTGAAAGGGTGTGCTTGATGAAAGGCCGTTGTCCTACTATAATCAATGAAAAAGAAATGACCAATTTAGTGGTCAGAAATATGCATGGCCGCCTAAGAGAGGCGCTAAATGCTCATGATGTGGAAGATCTGGCAAGTCTTGCTTCCAAGGCTGGACGTTTAGAGTCTCTTTTTAGAGAAAAGGATCAGAATTTCAGGCGTAATAAAGTTCAACATATGGCAAGCATGGAAACAGAAGCATACGACTTTGATTATAATCAAACAGAAGAAATGGCAGCCGAAATCATTTCAGGAAAGCCCTGTGTGTGCTCTAAGTTAAAGCCAGTGCCAGAGACCGACGATACAGGGCAGACTTATGAAGTGGGCCATTAAATTAGCGCATTTCGATTTGTATCATTCCCCTCTAAGGGCGGTGAAAGGCCAAGCAATAGCAGATTTTTTGGCAGACTTCTCGGGTCGTGAACAGGAACCGACTGGGTGTATATCTTATATAAGTACCCGAAATTGGTTAATATTTTTTAATGGTTCTACTTCAGGAGACAGGTCGGGTGCAGGAGTTCTGTTGGAAGGACCGGACGGTCAAAGGGTCAAATTGCAGTTGCAATTAGAAGCCATGACCCACAATTCAGCAGAATATGAGGCTTTAATCTTGGGATTGGATGCTTTAATACCCAGGAAAGTTTAGTCGGTTATCATAAAAGGGGATTCTCAGTTGGTAATTAACCAAGTAAACAAACAATATGTTTGCAATTATCCCCATTTACGCAGATACAAGGATGTGGTAGGTCGGTTGCTATCAAAGACCTCCGAAGTGATAATTAAGTTCATCCCTAGAAAGGAATATCAATTTGCGGATGAATTAGCTCAAAAAGCTTGCAAGGGAATCTCAAAAGATATATGTGCAGGTCAGCCCTGAGACAAAGACGGGAACCGACTGGAGGACAGAACTTGTCATGTATCTACAAGATCCAGGAGCAAATGTACCGATTTGAATTCGACTGAAAGCTTTGCGATTCCAATTGGTAGAAGGGGTACTATATAAAAGGACATTCGAGGGATTACTACTGAAATTTTTGGGGTCCAAACAGGCTTTGGAGATGATGACAGAAGTACACAGTGGGATCTGTGGAGCTCATCGGGCAGGTTTGAATATGAGATGGGCTATTCATCGGTTGGGTTTCTTTTGGCCAAAGATTTTTTAGGATTGTATACAATTCGCCAAAGGTTGTCAAGAATGCCAGAGGCATGGGCAGTTGAATCACTTGCCAGTCACAGAGTTACAAACTATGGTAAAACCATGGCCCTTTAAATCTTGGGCTATGGATATCATTGGTAAAATTCATCCCCCCTCGTCCAAAAATCATTGTTTTATTCTTGTTGCAACAGATTATTTCACCAAATGGGTGGAGGCGATCGCTTTGAAAAATGTGGATCAAAAGGAGGTGATAGATTTTGTGTTGAATCAAATCATATATAGGTATGGTATTCCTCATTCAGTAACAACCGACCAAGGTCCGGTCTTTACTAGGGAGAAGTTTTTAAGCTTCTTGGCAGAGTTTGGTATTCATCTGAATCATTCTTCGTCTTATTATCCCCAAGCTAATGGGCAGGCAGAAGCCGCTAACAAGATCATTATTGGGATTATCAAGAAAACGATTGAAGGAAACCCAAGGAAATGACATTTGTTGTTATCTCGAGCCTTATGGGCGCATAGGAATAACAAAAATTCTGCCACAGGGTTTTCACCATATCAACTCACCTTTGGACAAGATGCTTTGTTGCCAGCCGAAGTTCAAGTTTCATCTGGACGTACAAACTTTACCACGGATGATTTTACTGAGGAATATCAACAAATTATGTTATAACAGTTGTAAGATTTAGATATCAATCGACTCAATGCAATTGATCAAATTGTGAAGCAGGGTGAAATTAGGGCTAAGATTTATGGAAAGAAAGTTTTTTACAGAACATTCAAAGAAGGAGACCTGGTCTGGAAGACTATCCTTCCTACATATAAGAAGATTGATCAATTAGGAAAGTGGTCTCCGAATTGGGAGGGACCATTCATAGTTCAAAAGGAGATCGGAAATGGCGCATTTATTATTATAAATCAAGAAGGTAAAAGGGTACATGACTGTATTAATGCTAAATATCTGAAGAGGTACTTTCCTGCCTTTTCAGATAACAAGAAAGCATGAAACAGTAATTTTATTCAGAACCCGTTTGCCAAGGGTTCGGACCTAACGAGTGTTCATTAATTATCAGATGTTGAGTCGTGCAGGGGATTACTTTTTTATGAGTCAGAATCTTCATTCCAGTGATTAGGGATTAGTTCTGGTTCTTCATCAATAAGGTCTTCTAGGCTAGGTCGGTACTTCTCCCACTGATCTTGCATATTCTCAAGATCATAGTCGGTGCGAGCTTTCATATCTGTCACGGCTTGGCGCTCACGATCAACAAGAGTGCGTAATCTTGAAAAGACTACGCGCTGATTGGAGAAGGTATGATCCCATCCAAGGTCTAGGAGTATGGCTGTCACACGGTGTTCAATCAAATCCATGTGATGATCAATGTCGGGAAGGCGATTTTGTATATCCCGAAGAGTCTCATATCCTTCTAGCACGTTTTCCATGAGGCGAATAACACGATGGATGGTTTTCCTGCCTCGTTGGGAAAATCTAAATTTGAAATCCAATTGTTTGAGTATGCATAACAGATCCTCGGCATGGCCTCCAACTGGATGATTACCCACAAAAAAGGGTTGAATAACACCTTGCCAATTGTTTACAGGAACGTGAAGATGATTGTGTGGCATGCTAATCTTTATTTGCAGGCGTGTTCAAGGTCCAATTGGTGATTAAACTTTTGTTCGTTGATTTGCAAGGAATGCAAGTGTTTATAAGGGAGACGAATTGATTGGTTCCCTGGAGGGTCGGAATTTTGGAAAGTGATCCTTAACAATAGGACAAAAATTTATTTACCAAGTCAAAGTTTCCAAAATTTTACAGAAGAGATCCTAAAGCAATTTTAATCTGGGATCATTTATCTTCTGTTATGGAAAGTTGCCTGTTATTGGCAACCAACTGGTACTGTCTTATAAGTTGGGATCGGGCGTGAATCTTTAATTCCTAGTCCAGGTCGGCTGCATTGTTCTTGTACCGATCAATCAGGCATTGTTCGTCGCTTATGTGGCCTTCCAGGACAGACATTTCTTGATGAAGCGCTCTCAGTTCTGCCTCTTTTTGTTGGATTGATTCTTCTATTTGTGCTTTGGCGTTAGAAAGGCCTTCTAGTCTGCCAGTCGCTTGTTGAATGGATTCTTTGGTTTTGATCAAGGAAGCCTCCAGATTTATTTGATCCAGGTCGGGCAAGGGCGTCTCAGTTGTCAGAAGTTGAGCGAACAGAATTTCATTTCGGAGTTCAGATAGTCCCTCCATCAGTTGGTGAAGAATGGGGGCGGCAGCCGATTTTGAAGAAACTTGAAATAAGAGATCACCAATGGTTTGAAGAAGACCATTAAGCAAGTCTGATCTCAGGTCGGGGAAAGGTTGATCAACCGCCTGCGCGATTATAGTTCGGGTGTCCGTCGGAACTGGAACAGCCGACAAGAGGGCTAGATCAGGACATCCCTGGAAAAATGGATGTTTATTTCAGATTACATGAAGCACAAATATTGAGGATTGATTGGGGAAGTTTTACTTACTTCTGGACGGATCGTGGTAGTGGAAGGCGCCAAGAGTGTTATAGGTCTGGAAGGTTGGGCGGTTGGGATTGCGATGGCCGACTCGTCCGCTGCTTCAAATGGACGCTGTGGTATTGATCTGGGTCCCTGAATGATAGAGATATTGTGTGTTAAAGGTTACGTAAACACTAGCTTGTAATTTGAAAGAGGGAATCTCAAGTGTCTACCAGATTAACAGAGGTTTCTGAATCAGAAGAGGGGATTTCTTGTAATTCTTGTAAAAGACCCCTCGGTTGAGCAGGTGCATGTGCTTCTTCTTGTCTGTCTGCTCCTAGAGGAGGGTTTGCTGCCCTTGGGTCGGGAGCTCTCAGGTCGGTTACCTCCAGGTCGGCTGCCCCCAAGTCGGCTGCTCCTTGGTCGGGCGCGTCTAGGGCGGCCGCAGTAGGTTCGTCGAGAGCAATTTGAACGGCCGCATCAGAGACATTTTTGTCTTTTGAAGCGACCACATCAGAGGCGACTGCAGTAGAGGCAGATGCAGGGGTGGCCATTGGCGCCATGTTAGGCAGAGATGGGTCTGAAGCAACATAAGGTAATCTACCCATCTCTGAAGCAGTCGCCTCACTGTGGGATGAGACCCTTGTTGTTGCCAGTTCGGCTGGTGAAGGCGTTTTCTTTGAGGCCCGGCATTTGGTCGGGGGTTCAGGTTCGTGAAGTTGGTCGGTTGGTGGCTCTGCTGATTTGTTTGGGTCTGAAGCAGGTTGGACGGTCGCCCTGGCCGAAGTTGGACCTGAATATGAAAATAATGATTAATAGCATGGTAAGGAAAGAATCAGGTTAAGTTGAGAATATGAGAATATACCTGGATGAGGTCGGTCTTTACGGGGGCCCGACCTGATGGGTGGTCTATCAATGTCGGTTGATTATTTCCAGAGAAGGGAATAACTTGAGTCTGAGAAGCTCTTCTTTTCCTCTGTGGAGTGCCCGATCCAGTGCCCTGAGTGATTAATTTCCTTCGGGTGTTGGTAAGTGGGGTCGCCCCTAATATTAGCGCAGGCTGGGGTAAAAGGATACCTAGCAGGAAATCTTTGTCAGGAGTAATTAAGGCCCAGGTGACCGACCACCATTCGCGAAAGGTTTCAATTGAAGCTGGAGATGTTCTGAAAGGAATGTAGGAGTTGAAAATTATGTAATTGGTAAGCTGGGAGACATAAGGGGCGATCAATTCAGGAATGACTCTCCCATCTGGACTTTGAATTATTAAATGTGGATGGGCGATAGGACCAGGCAAGCCTTGTTAGCATCCAAATTGGCGTGTCAAAAACTAAGGCTGATAGCTGAAGGTATAAAACGCTTTGTGACCTTTCTTATCAATTTTATTACTGACAAATAAGGACCTGGGCTTAAGAGCAGCATCCCAAGAGAAGGAATAAGTGGGATGAGGAAGTGGGTCTGGTTCGGAGAAAGGTGAAGATACAGGGAATGGCCAAAACAGGCCAGACGCATAACCGATATACCTTCTGTGTATGTAAAAATGGGAGTTATTACGCTCATCGGCTAGAATGGCAATTATGATAGAGTCGGATGCTTGGAGGTTGTTGCGACCTAAACAAAGTCAGTGATTTGGGGATCATCATTTAAATTTCCAATATTTTACTTTCTAGTTTATTTTATGTACCGTACAGTGTTTAGAGATTTCTAATCTCAGACGCTAAATATATCAAATTCGAAGATAATTTCCTATTTTCGAATTTTACTTTTTATTGTTGAAAAAAACACATCAACAATTTGGCGACCATAGTGGTGCAATAGGGCGGTGGCCGAGTTGAAACACTTCAGGGAAAGAAAGACAGAACCACAATTCTAAAAACCAAAAAGGGCCTGATGCGGCAGTATCTAATTTTTTACCATCCTTATCTGTAAGACGGGTGCTAACCCTGGACAGTCCTTAAAAAAGATTGGCAAGGAAGAGGGTACCCAACGAAAAGAAACGACCCGAAGCTATATGTATGGCTAGATCAATGTGAGAAGGAAAGACACATTTCGAAGGGGAAATTATGACATACTTACAGAGCCAAAAGAGCAGGAAGGCTGTATGCTCCCAGTCGGTCACAGGGGTCCCGTCTGCTCCTTGCTAGTCGATTAAAAATTTGGTCCAGCCCTATTCCTTAACGCTAGCCAGTGACCAGCCCAAATGGTCTGCATTGGGCTCTTGCCCATCTAGGGCACCCATTACAGGGTCTTCTCCCACAATGGACAGATGTGCGATAATGGCCAAATCCATGAGTGTAGGGCCGATGGGGGCTGTTGGAAGAAAGAAGGCGCACATCGCAGGGTGCCAGAATGCTGCCATCGCTAAAAGAACATTCTCATGTAAATGACATGGGAGTGTAAACAAAAATATGACTTGGTCGATTTGTTGATTTTTCCATTGATCTTGGAAGTGTTATCATGGATCTTGGAAGTGTTATCATGAATGCTGCCATCCCTTTTGTACCAGGTGCGGTAGGGATCTTTGGGGTCCGTCAGATGAGTTTTGATGTTATCATGGAGACGGATAGCATTGTAGTTGGGATTGTTGATAGCCAGTAGATTTCTTGCCTCCAAGACCACTCTCATTCGATTGGAGTCTTCAGGGGTAGTGCAGTATGGGCGGATGGTTGGAGTAAGCATTTTCGTCGCCACAAAAGCTGTTTCGGGGACTGATCCGTCGAAGGGAAGTGCAGGTATGTATTGATTCGCCATGATTCTGGAGTTGCAAAGATTGAAACGATGAAGGGTGATAATGGGGTGCAGAGTTTGGTGGCACAGAATGTATTGTAGTAACTGATCGCAGTTGCAGAGATGGTTCTGCAAAGGAGGTATGGTTGTATATATATTGCGAACTTCCAAACAGCGATTGAGGAATGACGTTTGAAAGTCTGATGGCGGCGGGCAAGTTGTTACATATGAAATTTATAATTAGGTTAAAACCCTAAGTTAGAAGAAAAAATGGGCCTATAATTGGGTTTGTTGGACTGATCGAGGGGTGTTTCGAGAAATCGGGTGAAATAAACGTATTTCTAAAGAAATAGCGGGTCGGAAGGTCCGCAGGTCGGAAGGTCCACAGGTCGGAAGGTCCACAGGTCGGAACGTCCGCGGGTCGAAAAGTCCGCAGGTCGGAAGGTCCGCAGATCGGAAGGTCCGTGGGTTGAAAAGTCCGCAGGTCGGACAATTTACAGGTCGGACAGTTTGCAGGTCGGGAGGTCTGCAGGTCGGGTGGTCCATGAGGCGGAAAGGCTACGAGTCGGACGGTTTACAAGTCGGATGGTCTGAATGTCGGTTGGTCAGTGGGTCGGACGATGTGCAAGTCTGAAGGTTTGTGGTCGGGCCAACAAGTCGGGTGGTCTGCGAGTCGGGAGGTTTGCAGCTGGACCAATAAGTCGGAAGGTTTGTGGTCGGACCAACATGACGGAAGGTTTGCGGCTGGACCAATAAGTCGGAAGGTTTGTGGTCGGACCAACATGGCGGAAGGTTTGCGGTCGGTCCAAAGAGTCGGAAGGTTTGCAGTTGGATAGGCAAGTCGGTTGTTGTGGAGGTCGGATACTGTTGAGAGCGAGTGAGAGTAATAGTGTGGTCGGATGAGGGCACGTGTCAGCAGAAGAAGAGTTAGCAGACGGTTGAAAAAGAGGCGTTGTAACCGTTCAGGTGGCGGTTTCCAGTACCGTTTCTGAAGAGTATTTAAGGATTGGGATTTGCAACTGACAGAGGATCTTCAATCATCTTCAAACGACGACAAAGTCAGTGATTCGGGAATCATCATTTGAATTTTCAGTATTTTACTTTCCAGTTTATTTTCTGTACCTTATAGTGTTTAGAGATTCCTAATCTCATACGCTAATTATATCAAATTCGAAGATAATTTTCTATTTTCGGATTTTACTTTTTATTGTTGAAAAAAACACATCAACAAATATATTTTAAAAAAATATTACTCTAAGTGCATGTTGTGTTATGATAAAGAATTTTGAAGGTATATAATTAACTTTCTATTATATTTTTATTTAAATTATATTATTATCTTTACATTGATTATGTTAAATTGTAATTTTTTTTATTTACATACTTATTGTTTACAAAATTTTATAGGTTCGTGTATTTACACACATCATTATACTAAAATCTATATAAATCCACCGACGAGCTTTAGTGAAACTTTTCATAATTGGCGAGTAATTAAATTTAATATTTATATCAAATATATTTTTTTCCTAATCTTCTAATTGTAATTGATTTTAACTATTTTATTTAAGTTTTGAGGCGATTGTTGTGCAGAGAAGTTAGTGTCATTCTTTAGGTCAAAGATATTTTCAATATCAAACTTATTGAAAATATCAAATGCCAAACGAATTCGGATACGTGATTTCAAACATCAAGATGTGGTTAGATATATAATTTTAAATATATCTTCGACTATATGTTTAATATTATTTAAAATAATTACTCTATTTTTTGCAGGTAAAACTTTTCCGAATGATTGTTTGTGTCCAAGAAATTGATGTTGATAGCATGCGGAACTTTTTAACTAATTCTATATATCAAGTTTACATAAAAGGCGTATGATAGTAGTGGGAGAATGAAATTAGACATCTCAAATATATATTCTATGTTGAAGATCCATCTGTCAAGTTTATGACGACCCATGTATATTTTATATATTAATTTTATATAATTTTATATTGATATATTTTATATGTTTTACTTATATTTTCAAATAAATGGGAAGACAATGCTCAAAAATTATTTGACCGCATTTATTGACTGCGCGTTCATATTCATTGTTCCGGTACTTCCAACATTTGCAAGACTCGATGCTCCATCCCCGGTGTTTTAAGTTATGAAAGTAGATTGGTGTGAAAAATATGCACACATTATAAAACAATCTCCATAATTATAACTCTTTTATTTTTCTATTTCTTGGCACTTTAAAATTTGATGATAATTTATAAAAACGACTTTTATTTAAATTTTATGATTTATAAATTTATGCCGTCGCGTGTGTACTATTTTGTATAACTTCTTCTTCTTCTTTTTTTCTTTACTTTTATTTATATTTGTATATAATTATGTTACAATATATCCGAGGTAACTTCACCACCGTAGCACGAGATTCACACTAGTATACATATATATTTGCTTTGAAAGTGTCTCACCATATGATATATAGTTAATTTAATTGATTTATATTTGTTAAATATATTTTGATTAATAAATTTTACTCAAAATAAAAAAATGTCAATTAAAGTGAGATAGATAAAAATAAAAATGTGTCAATTGAAATGAAATATAAAGGGTATAATATAAATAAAAATGAGTACGATGTTTTAAATGAAAAAATAAAATTGAATGCAATATATTAAATAAAAAATAAGGCGGCGAATAGGGTGCATGTTGATTTTGACAAGTTGAAGATAGATAAAAATAAAGAGATTTAAATGGGTCCTATGTAACCTATGATGTCATAGGTTATGTTGTTACTTTAATTGATTTATATTTAAATATATTATAATTTAGTAAATTTTACCTAAAATAGAAAAATATCCATTAAAGTGAGATATACAAAAATAAAATGTGTCAATTAAAATGAGATGAATGGAATATAATATAAATAAAAAAAAAATGAGTATGATGTTTAGGTGAAAAAATAAAATTGAATGCAATATATTAAATAAAAAATAAGGTGGTTGTTAGGGTCCATGCTGATTTTGACAAGTCATTAGGAAATTGTCACAGAGCATAAAACATATTATCTAGGTAACACATTAACTTAAAACAATTAGCAAATTATTACAAATAAAATATCACATGTTAGTGTTATATAGAAACATTTATTGTGAATTATATTTTATGTTGAAATCAGCATATGTTGTGCTACGTACAATTATATAATGTTTATGCTATATATTGTATTAACATTTGTTTTGATGGATAAAATGACGATGAGATAAATACAAAATAATAATGACAAATCGATTAAATAATTGATAAAAAAAAGTGATGAAATAAATAGAAAAAATAATAAATAATTAATTATTATTTGCTAAGTAAATATAAAAAAAATTATAAATGAATAAAATTATTTATTATAAATATAGAAATTTAATAGAAAATTAAAAAAATAATAACATAAATTTGATAAACGGATAGAATATTATTTAGCAGTCGTTCATGTATAACACGGGATCTCCACTAGTATATTATAATTAATATAATTTAAAATATTTAATTAAAAATATTTTAAAATATAAAATTATACCACTTTCGTCCCGCTCTAAGGGGTCTCATTTACTTTTTGCGTGTTGATATTTGAATATTAATTATTATATCAAAACGTAGTACAAATTAAGAAAAAATTACAAAAATACTTCAATTAGTGTCTTATAATACTAATAGAAGGACATTTGTACAAAAAAAATTATACAAATATATAAAGATATTTTTAATGTTAAGTACAATGACACAAAATATAAATGTGACCCTTAGAGGCGGACGGAAAGAATAAAATTTAGATATATGTACAATATATAAATTAATATTCTAATTTTAATATTCGATATAATAAAAACTAAGATAAATAAATATTTAAAAATTTGAAGGATATAATATAATATAAGGGTACATAGATAATTAAATAAACAATATTTTTTTTAAAAAAAAATTCATTCCCTCCAAATTTCTCTAAATTGAAAAGAAAGAAAAAATTAATACAATTTTCCTCCCCTCCCTTATTCTTAAGGTATGTTTGGTTTGAGGGTTTAAGGAGAAGAGGGGAACAGAGGAGAGGAGATTATAAAATTTTATAGAAAATTGAACCAAATACACAAAAAATAAATAAATAAAATAGAATTATTTATGTTTCTTCCCCTCTTCTCCTAATCTCTCGAATCAAACAAACCTAAAATTTTGATTTACTTTGTTAATTAATGTCATTTTGATGATTAATTTTAGAATTAGCATTATATTGTAATTTCAACTCAAATGATATGATGTAGGAATTGAATTTTAAATATACAGAAACTAAAATTGAACTTTAAATGAAATGAAGTATTGAAGATTTTTTTTTTTATTTTTCCATTATTATTACTTTACTGCAAAAATGATTTTTTTGTTATTGTTGAACCCTAATATCAAGCCCTAGGTTTCAGCCCAGACCTTGAAATATCACGATAGAAATTAAGGCTAGGCCCAGTATAAGAGTGGCCGTGGTTGGTTGATCGGCCCATCTTCGGTTCGGCTTATACAGTCAATCTAAGAGGCCAAGTTAAGAGAAATTCAGATCATTATATTCGGGGCAGTGATATTCGACCCACAGTGGCCGAATCCAAGTGAATTCTGTCTGTTTCGGAATGGTTGATCAAAGGGTATCCGAACATTAGTGGTTTGGAGCTTGTGTTGTCCACGGTAACTACCTCTTCAAACTTATGGGCCACGAAGTGAGAATTTCCAGCAGTTGGCACACAATCTGTCTAACCAACCGGTGGAGGTTGAAAATAGTTCTAGGAATGTACAAATATGTAGATCACCAGTGATGGAAAAACATATTCAATCAGACATAAATTTCAAAGGCAATTCATTGGGTATCACCACTTATACTTTTCTTGTGTATTTTTTCTTGTTTGTCTCGTTACTAATAATGCATTTTTGAAATGCTTGGTACCAATAATGATACTACAATTTTGGATTATTCACCGTTGTTCAACAAGTACATAGACGGAACGGTGCCACCGATCGAATATGAGGTGAATGGGAGGAAATATAGCCTCATATACTATTTGATGGATTGTATATATCCAAAGTATGCAGTTTTCATGTAGGCAGTAGGAAATCCAGGTACTGCAAGAGAACGAACGTTTACTACATTGCAAGAAGCCTACTGCAAAGACATCGAAAGAGCATTCGGCGTACTCTAATAAAAATAGCGTATTTTGTCCATGCCCACTCGAATGCAACAAACAAGTGATCTTCTATGTGTAATAACTTGTGTATTATTTTGCACAATATGATTATCGTAGATGAGAATGGGCACAATCTTCCCATTCAGATACCGCCAACTGAAGAATATCAAAATCTACCTGAGCAGTAACAGTCAATTGAAGATGTTCATCTTTTATATCGTATTAGGATGGGTAGAGATTATAATCCTGAAACTAATGAAAGACTACATGATGATCTCATCAATCACCAGTGGATGAGATCGGGCGGCGAAAACATCTAGTGGTAGTGTGTTGTGACTTGTTCCTTTAGTTTTCCGGATCTCAATAATGAGAGAATTCTTATAAATATATATGTTACATATATTGCATTGAAAGACACCATGCATTGTATCTTTTTTTATGACTTCTATTTCAAAAGCAAACATTGTGTGGAGCTTGTATAGTAAGCTTGACCGTTGAAAATAAAGATTTAAAACTCTTCAAAATTTATATATTTACTATATAAACAATATACACTAATTAAATCCCAACTTTATAATTATATGTCTTCAAAAAAAAAATTAAAAAAATCTAGCATATTATATATAATCATATGCATAAACAAAACTATCCAGTGGCTTATTACTCATCATTTCTACTCTAATATATATACTTGATACACTATATATATATATCCAAATAGAGATCCCAATTTCATAATTAATTTTCTTGCCAAATCCCATACGATCAAAGATAAATTCACCATATTTGTACAACCATATTGGCTTTTGTGCAATGAAACATTGCATTAGTAAAAAAGTAGATAAAACCTTGATACCTTATTTCCTGAGTTAAATACAAGGCAAAAATATAAAATGGCATGCATATAGGAAGAATATGTGCGTTCTATTTTTAAGAGAACATTCCAATTCACTCATGTTGCTGAAAAATCGCTTCATACTAGCACTGTATCTACTACTTGTATTGGGCATGTGTGCTCTTGTAGAATTTATTTCGTCGATGAATTGAAGCGTTGCTCTCAACCCTGGGAAAGACAAGAATTGAGCAATGAAGAAATTCACAGTTTTTTGGAAATAAATTTAATCCATACATACTCGTGAGTGCATGCGTGTAATGTTTCATTTGTTTTTTCCACATTTCATATTGTCTCTGTTTAAAGAAGTATCCAAATTTTACTTATTCAGTTCCTCTAACTTTGCTTCAACCTCCATTAACCGCTCACTAATGTCAAAAACCTCTTTACAATATTTGTGTATTTATTGTTAATCTTTATTGAATGCTGAAGAGCTTATGAGACACAAATAGAGCAAATGTTAGTGTCACACCAATAAAGTTATTATTATATTAAAAATAGTATATTTTAAAATCACCTCTATTTTGTATAATTCAGATATGACCTTATACTCCTCTTCTCTTTTCAAATATCTTTTATGGTCTCCCTTCTCAAATTTTGACTATCTTTCATTGGTTGCATAATTGATCTTCACTAAACTGACAGTAATTGATCGAGCAATCGATCCCTGGGACTTCTCATGTTGTTATATGCATTGTTGCAATAAGAAAAGTTGAAAGGAAACCTAAAAAATATGATGGGCTCCAACCGCTCCCATAGTGTGACTGCGTCTGAAATCAGATGGCTAACCATTTAGTATATTGTGATCTAATTTTCATCTACAGATTCCCATGTCCTCCCGTGTTCTCTTATTTTCTAATTTACTAACTTCATAATTTTCTTCCATGAGTACAATTCGCAGATACGCTCCCATAACCATTGCTTCTTTTGCCCAACTCCAACTCGAGCATCCGTCGCCATGTTACACCATGTAGTTGTCAACTCTACATCCTGAGTCGGGCTCCAATTCTTAATTGCACATTGGTTTGCTTCAGTGGCCCTTTGATAACCAGCCTTTTTTTTATTTAAATATGGGGAATTAATTATGCAAATAGAGTAAAGTGTGCAATATTGTGTATGGTTAGATATCGATGAAAAAAATGAAGTTGTAGACCCTGAATCGCTTATTACAATTATTTATGCTCTTTTACCAGTGAATTTTCAGGTCAAATATAAGGATTTTAAGTCGCGAAATTTAATCAAGAAACTGAACTAGTGATATGCATCGGAAAAGATGTAAAGAGGCTCGCTTGCGCGCGAGCCGAAGAAAAAAATCACACTAAGGCAAAATTAAAGAAACGAGTAAAAGTGAGTGGCTGGGTGAGCGAAAGTGGAGGCGGTAAACGATGGAGGCAGCGAGAGCGGTAGATGAGCGGAAGTGAGCGGGTGAAAGGAGAGTGGTATACGTATACTAAGTGAGTAGTAGGGGGCGACCAGATAGTGTTGTGTGTGATCTGTGCGTTCCTTAATGACTAGAAGTTCATGGATGAAATGAGCGAATGACATTAGTGAATAAACGAAATTTATACATATATACACGTAAACGATAGAAGATGTGAATGCAATCAGTCAAACAGATTTACACAGAACTTGAATCACTGATACTTGACCTTAAGGGATCTACTACAAGACTTCAATGGTTCCCATAATTAAAACATTATAAGAAAGAAATGCTACTGTCACTAGACATTTCTATGACCTGATAGACAAGCGCCTATGCCCTTTTAATTATTCTAATTTCTGTCCCATTAGTAGCTTTACACTTTTGTTACCTCTCTTTAATAAGAATCGAATTCAGAGCAGTAGCTAAGCAGCTCGACAAGGCTCCCACGTACTTAACTACATTGAACTACCCAGAATCTGTTAATGAATATGACGTGAAACTAGGCTCGGATAATCAATTTTTCTCTGTTCTTTCTCAGCGACACAGAATTCCAAATTAATCATGCCAATACAAATATGAATAGAGGAAAAAATGAATATGAAGAAATCTTGATATTTCATTACTTACTACAGAAGACAGTAAAAATATACATAAAGAAAATAGTATGAAAGTAGTAAACAAAGCTGTAAACTTAAACTACAAACCAATAAAGTTCCCCATCTGGCCATTCCTACTGGAGAACTCTCTTATAGGGTTGGAGCTCCCGGAAAGCAGGAAGGCAAAAAGTATGAACACCTGTAGTTTTCGAAGTGTATACTCTGATATGATTTAATTTTTAAAAAGTTTTGTTAAGCGAAGAATATGCTATTATTTGGAGTTATCAAACCTCCTCAAACTAAACCTTTATTCATCCTTGAACAAACTCAATCGCGCGAATAAGGAGTTAACCCGTTCAAGGCAGTCTAGTATTGCATAAGATCAGTACAATGGTTGTGAACAGAGTGAATCTCAAATATGAGCAATTGATCCTTAAGCATTCCAAACTTGTCAATCTGATTTAACATGAGCGGAGTCGTCCAGGCATAATCAACTTTGTTCGCTCAGCGGGGACTATTTTTTTTTAATAGAGTAACCTTAAGCTGAAGGGTGTGGAAAATCATTTTTTTTTTCATCGCTCATTATATTTCGCGATGGGTCACAGAGTTTCAAACAAACATTGTGTCTGCTCGTGACCTTATTTGATTTTCAACGCACCTAGGCCTTTTCAGTCTCCTTGATAATAATAGGTCCTTTCCGTTTCGCTTACATTGCTTCTCAAACTATATTTAAGAACTTCCATTTTTAGTGTTTCATTTGAGCAAAGTCGATAGACAAAAGTTTGCTTGCCCTACTAAGTATGGAGAATTTGAAACGAAGGGGGCACTAACCTTTTCAAGTCATATCAACGGGTACTTGGTTTAACTCAATATTCACATTATTGAATAAGGTAAAGGAAAAATTACTAAGTTCGGCGCTCGCAAGTTGTCTAACCCTACTCTAAAACATATAATAGGTCTAACGCAATGATTATTAAAAGAATTTCAAACAACAACACATACTTGCAGTTAAAATAGGCACACAATATTGAAAGATTCGACTTGTTACCAAAAATTCATCGTGTCATTGATTAACAAAATTGTCTATACATGTCTTTCCATTCCTTTCCAAAATTATGTTCAAGATAGGACAAGGATCCTGAATCATTTCTCGTTGGGCTCCGAGGATCCACTTTCTATCTGAAGAAGATGCTTGACAAGTTGCCGCACTAGTTTCTCCAGTCGCTGCTGGCTTCAGGCTGAGTCAAGCTGTTGTTCCATTAGAATCACATTCTACTGGGTGGCAGCTGCAAAAGCCTTTAATATGTCGCTTTGTCCTTTTTCTAGGCTCTCTAGCGCCCTACCCAGGTTTGTAGCCTAGTCTTCTAGCCTTCCAACACGCAACTCTAGTGAGGCTAGCACTTAGCTCTCGGAAGCCAAGTGGCTGGCCAGGTTCTTGGCATGGTTATCGATCATTGATTGCGTTAGGACATACTGGCTCAGCAGTGCTGCATCGAGGTCATCCAATCATCTTTCAATTGATTTGAACTCCGCGCGAAGGCAGATGCGCTTGCCAGAAAAAATGAGCAGAATGAAAAAAATACACAAGCATTAGGATTAGGACATAAATCAGGTGCATAAATTCAATTTTCAGCACCATGTTGAAATTAATTCCAACCCTTTGATTTTGGCGATGATAATTGGATGAAGATGAGATGATTCATTGTGTTAGTGGCGGCGATGATGGTGGTGCAATTGGTCTGGTAGTTGTGTGGCAGAAGTGAATTGGGTGGGGGTGGATGTGGTGATGGAACAACAAGATCCGGTGGTGATGCAATTGGTCTGGTAGTTGTATGGTAACAACGAAGTGAATTGGGTAGGGGTGGTTGTGGCGGATGTGGTGGCGAAACAACAAGGTCTGGTGATGGTGGGAGCGACATGAGTTGAAGTGTGGAGATAAAGGTCAGTGGGGTAGAGGTGGAGTGGAGTTAAAGATGGTGGTGGGGGCCTGGGGAGGGAGTGGTGGTAGTGAAGACAGAGGTGACGACATAAATTTCAGAATTTGAGAAGACATCAACATGTGCTGAAAATTGAATTTTAGCCCCTGATCCATGTCCTTAGGATTTATGACAGAGAAACAGAGGTTTGGAAAGAGAAGGGAGGTGAATTGTCTGAAAATTTTTTATTTATTTATTTTTATATATGATATAAAATTATTTTTCTCAATAAAACTATTAAAAGTAATTTCATCCCAAGTATATTCCGACCTTGATGGCGTATCAGCATCGGCAACGGTGAAATCTCCTCCCTCTTCCACATGACCGTCATGTAAACAAAAATTAAAAAAATCTTTTAGGAGAGATGCCCGGTGCATTTTTCTATTTCTTTTTTTAATTTTTAATTTTTATATATTTATTATAAGATATTTTATATTTATATATTATAAAATTTTATTCTATATATATTAATATATTTATTCATAAAATTTAATCTTAAAAATAAATAATTTTGCTATAAATATAAATATATAGACATCTTTTTGTTGAGTCCAAGGGAAAAATATATATGAGATTAGAAAAGAGAGTATAGAATAAAATATGAAGATATATTTGATGATGTTGGAAATGGCCACACACTTGAGCTGCACGAACGGGTCTATTTTCTTTCCCCGTTGCAATTGCTCTTAGCAGCAGCAGCAGCCACTCCATAATTATTTTTCTTGATTTCATTCATTCGTACACACATATTTCGCTGTGGAAAGCAAGCAAGCAAGCTAATTTAGCTTGATCGCGGCAGTTATCGGGTGGAACTGATCCCACAAGCCTCGTCATGAGAACCCTCAGAAAGACGCCCCCGTCCTTGAGGAGACCCGCCCTCCTCCACCTCCTCTGCGCCGCCGCCATTTTATCCCTCTTCTTTTTCGCCTTCCAGTCGTCTTTCCCCGCCGGCACCGGTAGGTTGTATCCTTGCTTCTCCGATTTCACGCCCTAGCCCTCGTCCTCGCCGTCCTATCATTCTATTGTTTCTTGTATTATATATTATTAACGCGATTCCCGATCTCTTTATCAGGCTACCAGCGCACAGGAAAATTTAACCGGCTGGATCTTCGAACTCTTTATGATTTCCAGTCAACTCTTCAAAAATGCGTGGTCAGTTCGCATATTGCCTTCTACTAAATTCATCTCCGTTGTCTACTTAAGATCCGCATTGGCTGCCCGCGCTCCTCCTTAATTTTCGCGTCTCCTCCTGTTTAGGCATGCTTTTTATTATCTAGCCTTTATGGCAGTTTATAAATTTGTTCGATATATCTTAGGAATGTTGATCCCGAAAAGCATTGTATTTTCCCTTTTTTTTCTCTTCTGGTTTTCGCTTTGTTTACTACTACCGATATTTTTACGAGATTTGGATCCATGAATCCGCATTGAGGTTTTCTTTGCTTTTGTTTCTGTTGTTATTGCCAGTGCTAACTGAGGCAGCGATGTTGCTTGTAGGCAAGCAGGGGCCTTGGGCTCTCTGCTGACATTATAGATCACTGTAACTTGGTCCTCAAGTTTCCAGAAGGGACTAACAGCACCTGGGTTGGTCTTTCTGTACACTAAATTAGTTTCAAGGAAGTCATTTTTAAGCCCTTGATGCCTTGAATGCTATTTACTGATGTTCTGGATATCTGTTTGCAGTACAATGAACAATTTAAAATCTTCGAGCCTCTGGAATACAAGTATGATGTCTGTGAAGCAATATTATTATGGGAACAGGTTCTATAGCTGTACTTTTATGCCTTCTTTATTCCCAAGGATAAATTAATTTTCATGTTATAATTTGCACTTGAAGATTAGTTTATCCTTAATAGTAAAGAAGGCCTTAAAGTAGTCTTTCTTTTTTTTTTTTGCTTGTGCATTAATTAATGAGAAATTATCTGAAATGCAGTACCGCAATATGACTACAGTCTTGACTAGAGAGTATTTAGATGCACGGCCAGATGGGTGGCTGGATTATGCAGCAAAGAGGATAGCACAGTTGTGAGTTTGCAGCCTTATTTTTGGTGCATGCTGTATGCTGTCTTCGGGTGTTCAATTTAAAAAATTAACTGCAGTTTGAAATTTTATCTAAGTCTATTTCCTCTTATTCTCTTATCGTTGTAGAGGAGCAGATAAATGCTACAACAGGACTCTTTGTGAGGAACATCTTAATGTGCTCCTACCTGCAAAGCCACCCTTTCATCCTCGCATGTTTCAAACTTGTGCTGTTGTTGGAAATTCGGGGGATCTTCTGAAGACAGAATTTGGAAAGGAAATCGACGGGCATGATGCAGTTATAAGAGACAATGAGGCTCCTGTTAATGAGGTAAAAAGCAACTTGTTGGACATTCATCTTCCTAGAATTTTCTTATTATATTTGCTTTGTATCACTGGCTTGATGCCTAATGGAGGAGCTTTGGTTTGAGAAGTTCAATGTTGATATATATATATATTGTTATTTGAAAAATTGTTTTAAAGTGCAATTTGAAGTTTTTTATACCAATTATAATTATATCTGTAGTCTCATCATCTTGATGTAGATTCTGAAATTTGGGCTCTCATTTATTATTAGTTATTATTATTATTATTTATTTTCTTCTTGTATAGAAATATGCCAAGTATGTTGGTTTGAAGAGAGACTTTCGCCTTGTGGTTAGGGGTGCTGCTCGTAACATGATCAAGATTCTCAATGGATCAGGTAACTCAACAATTTTTTTTTTTGTTAAATCACAGGAATTATTTGTACTACTGATCGATTTCATATCTACTTACATATGGTTTTTCCTTTTTGTTCCATGAGCATCCTCCATCAAACCTGATATTAGTGCTAGATGTATGGAGATTCACAGCTCTATCAACTTGGCTAGAATGCGTTTTGACATACCAGTTTCTGAACAGTTAGTCTTATTCTATATGCTAGTGAAAACTTTTAGGCATCTGTGTATATACATGTCAATTTTGATATCTATTTTATCTAGATTTTCTCAATCAACAGAGATCCTTCTTGGAGGAAGTCAGAAGAGCTAAAATTATGGTTAACTTTTTAGTAAGATTATATCCCCCAAAATGCAGTTCTATCAAACAGAACAATTTCGTCTAATATCTCATCTTTCATAGATATTATACAGGTGAAGATATTAAATTCTTTATCTGCCTTTGAATTTAGTGTCAAATATATATATATATATATCTAATGTGTTCACTTGAAAAAATAAAAGTTTTGTGTATCCTATTATGTAGATGTTTGTAGCAATGAAATAATCAGATGGAATACACACAAGTATTTGCTTACGCATAAGATATTTAACTAAATAAAAGAATACCATATACACATCCGAATCATAAACAGACATTTTGAAAGAATCTAGTTTTCTCGGCATCATTAGTTGAAAAACCTACCTATTCTTATTTTAGTTATTTTATTGCAGATGATGAAGTGCTTATTATCAAAAGTCTCACCCACAGGGATTTCAATGCAATGATAGAGGTAAAATTGCGGGGCAATTATTAACTATAGTATTCTTGTTTTGTTTGTTGAATAATTTTAGCCTTGAGTTTTAAATGTCAAATTGAGGAATTTTAAATATGTATTTTGTTATTTCTCCTGGAATTAAATTCTTAATGAGTTCTCATCCAACAAATGCAGAGGATTCCAAATCCAGTTTATCTCTTTCAAGGTATCGTACTTCGTAGGGGGGCCAAAGGCACTGGAATGAAATCAATAGAGCTGGCACTTTCCATGTGTGAGAATATTGACATCTATGGTTTCACTGTTGATCCTGGATATACTGAGTGGTTTGTTCAAAACACTTCTAAATTTAAGTGTCTTAATTAGAGGTCTTCTATGTTATTTCACGACTTACCGTTGATTCAGGACCCGTTACTTCTCAACACCTAGGAAAGGACACAATCCACTTCAAGGAAGGGCATACTACCAGCTTTTAGAATGCCTTGGTGTACGTATGCACTTTTGTTGTTCTTTGGTTTGGTGTCAGTTGTCTAATGTTACTAGGGAGTTTGTGGCTTATTGTTTAAAATGAAATCACCTCACCAGGTTATTAGGATACATTCTCCAATGAGAGCTGAAAGAAAGCAAGATTGGTCAGATATTCCAAGTCGAGAAACAATAAGCAGAGCTCACTCTGCTGCTGTACGCTTGAAAAACAATGCTTCTGGGGAAGAGGGTGATTTGGGACAATTCCGTAACTGCAAGGTATGGGGACAATCAGGACCATATGGAAGTGGGCCAATATCAGGTTCACCCCGAATGAGCAATGTTAGGAAGCATTCAAACTACAGCAAATGGGAAGTTGTGCCTTTTGAGAAATTAAGAAAAGAAGCACAGGATCATTATGTTCAGATGGAGGGTGTGGCATTATACAAAATGGACGGCAATAGATTGGATGATCTGGTCTGTGTGAGGCATTCAGAAAAATCTCAAATGTGATGATATGAAACCTGAGTGAGTTAAAATCGTGCCTTGCTATTTGGTAAATACTGTATGCATGTTGTCACGTCCCATACCATCGACATATTTTACACGATGTTGTTGGTGTTACTTGGAAAACAGATTGTGATGGTGTGAAGAAGAGAAGAGGTCGAGGTAGATGGCATTGGCAGCAGAAGACACATCACACATTATGAATGTTGAGGGGAAACTTGTTTACTGTACAGACTGGACTCGATTGTGCGGCCCTGGTCCTGATCATAAATACAATGAATGAACGATGCAGGGGAGGCGAGCTTGATTGTGATTTGGTATGATCCTTGTTGGAGTTTTAAAACATGTGGATGCATTGAAGAATTTCCTCTGGTGGTGGTGGTGGTGGTGAATTATTATCTATTATGAGCAGTAGTATGTTACTATATATTATGATATTGTTAATGCAGTGGCCTTTCTTTTCTCTGCCTGCCTGCTGGCATGGCATAATCATTCCAAGACATGGTTGGCTAATTGAATTGTAACAAAGAAGAAGAAAACAAGGATTAAAAGTTAAATTAAAGATGAAATTGGTTTTGTAGTAGAAATGAGGTGGAAGTGGATAATATTGATAGTAGTGTTGTGTAGTGTTGTTGGAGGGAGGGAGGAGATGGATGAATGGCAACTACTAGTGTTTGTCACTCAAGTCAAGAAAGAAAGAGTCATAACTGTTTCACTAAGCAAGAGTGATGGTGGGATTAGGCAAAGGTAGGTTTCCTAACAACAAATTAAATAACAATATAATAATCATAATACTATCTATCTATCTATCTGTCTATCTTACCTGTGTAGGATTGGGATTGGGATTGGGATTGGGATTGGGATGTGAGATCTCCAAGAAGGATCCGATCCGATCTGTGTGGTGAAAGAAGGCAGAATGAAGAGTCCGCACGCACTCCTCCGCTTCGTTGTCATTTACTACCAACGATATGTTCACTTTGGATGCTCCTTGTGATATCATTTGCACATTTACCCCCTTTCTCCGCAGCACCTGGAAAGCCTGCATGCACAAACATTATCTTATATTAGCATGCCATACAGCATACCACAGCTCAGCTCAAACATCATCTTATATTAGCATGCCATACAGCTCAGCTCGCAACCTAACCTTTTCTAGTATCAATGACGACCTCTCCACATTCCCAATCAGAGAGATTATAGATCTATTTTGGAGAAGATTCACCACTGCTATTTTCTCAAGTTCTTTCCTCACATGCTCCAATTCCTGCACTCACAACAACAACATAATCAACCATCTTTCCATTCATCCATCCAAACAGGATATCCACATCTATCTCTCTTACTCTTGCCTGTTGGATCAGCTCTCTGCTTCCAAGCTTTGAAGGGTCTAATGTCAACGAAATACTGACCTCGCTGGTTGCCACAACATCCACAGATATGCATAGATCTTCAAATATCGAGAAAACCTGATAATAATAACAACAATAATAATCATCATCATCATCATATCCAAGTGGAGATACATCGAAATCTAGCAGTGGCAACAGCTAGCAAGGAGGGGGAGGAGGAGCTTGATTCGAATGGCCACACCTTTGCGAGAAAACCAAATTGCCCAAGCATTCGGGTGCTAACGATATCCAACATTGTGACATTTCGCTTGAGGACAATGCTAGTAAGAACAGCCTGGTTGGATGGATAGAGAATCTAGTATTAAGAATACTGCTACATCTACTAGTGTCAGTCAGATAATTTCCAATGACCTGATCTTTTGTTGATGCTCACCTCCCTCATGTCTCTTGTTTGGGTAATAAGAGTTCCTGGAGCTTTGGGATTATAGGAGTTCTTCACTCGAACAGGTATGTCACCCTCTCTAGCAGGTCTCATGGACTGGGGGTGGAGCACCTACTCAATTAAAAACAATCAATCTGATGACGAATAGGTGATTATGGGCCTGCAGACCTATGCTTTTACATTCTCTTATGTTATGTTATGTATGACTCGTCCAGGGCTATGTAGAAATATTCTTAGAAACATGAAACCATACCTGAGCACCAAAGTAGGCCAGTTCAGCTGCCTCATCAAAAGTTAGATAAGGCACTGGCTTTGCTTGAGGGTAAATGTGAGGATCACAGGTCAAGACACCATCCACATCCTTCCAAACCTACACAAGATAATATATCGTTAAATTATGCCAACCACCAGCAAAAGTACATCATGTGAGAATTGGAGTTAAAAAATGCAAATAAGAAGTAGAATGATTCATGGAGACTCTATTTAACAGTGGAAGGGTGATTTTTAGTTACCTGAATTTCTCTCAACCCCAGTGCTCTACCAATTGTTGTGGCAGTCAAATCGCTACCACCACGTCCCAGTGTAGTGACTGCACAGCTTTTCCAACCCTACAGTTGTAAGCAGCTTAGCCCACAGTATAATTATATCTATTATATAGTCTATGAAATCATACACAAGGACAACAGTGAACCAGTCCAGTCGAGGAAATCAGAAAGGAATAAATAAAGATCTAACCTTCCCAAGGAATCCAGTCACAATAGGGATTGCAGGATTAGTAATCCAATCATTGACCAATCTCTTTGCAACAGTTGGATAAGTTGCTTCCAAAATATCCGCATTTGTAAAATCATCAGTGGTTATGAAACCTATGTCAAATGCATCATACTGCCAAAATGCAAAAGTGATTTGTAATAATTGCTGGTGATTAACCAATTCGGCAGAAGGAAAACAAGATCCCATGAGTTCACTAACAAAATGATGGGTTCTACTTTTATGTTATTAAGATAGATATATTGCACAATAAGATCAATGCCATACAAAACACATCTTCTTATTAAATATTGGTATGGACTAGCTAGGAAGCTGTTCGGCACCTAACTAACACAATTCAAAGGGCCCATTGAACCTTAAAAAGAAATGAAGAACCGTGTCTTAAAATGCATGAGGATTATTCCATGATCGCACTTAGATGTGCCCTAGAACTACATCTAAAGCATTTGTATAAGATCCTTCAAATATTATAAACTGAACCATTCAAAAGTTTAAGGGCCATCAAACTAAGGATTAAAGAACAATAGTTATATGAGATATAGTTGTACGCGAAAGAACCACTCATGATTTCTACCTCAAACTAAAGACATACAACAGGACCTCAGATCCAAGAATTGCTGGGAGCCACATTTTAATAAGAAGTTATTGAGCACAGGAGATCACTCTTCTATTTCATCTAAAATGAGTTCTGTCTATTTGGTGAAACTGCAAAGTAGATAGCATGCAGTGTATACTGTATAAAAATAGGAGCATGTAGAGTGGATGATAAAAGACATACTTGGCGAGCTTTGGCACCAATTTTATTCAAGTACGCGGCAAAAATCCGAGTGGACATACACTCTCCAAAGGAGACTAGGTAGTCCTTGGTTCTAGGAGTTAGTTCTTTCATCATAGCAATTCCATGCAGAAGATGCTCCAACTCCAACAGGTGCTCTGCACAAGTTTTACCCATAAGGTTATGTGTCCACAGGACATAGGCCAGTTTGATCACGAATGACTACAGATATAAAGTTTAATTTCTTTCATGAATGACTAGACTAGACAATACACAGATTGTATAAAATTTAGCAGTGACAACACAGGGGAAGAGTAAAACTGCAACAAATTCCACCTACACACCTGAAGTGCGGGCTTTAAACATCATCATCATCATCATCTATAATTCTTAAAAAGCAGACCCCTATGATTTATTTATAGACAACAGTACACTTTCCAAATCAAACACCTATTTTTCATTTTTTATATTATACTAAAAATCAATTTTACATTCAAAATATCGTATCAAATCATCGATATATATTTATATCACATCATACACCTATCTCAATTCAAATTTTTTACTATTCAAATCCCAATCCAAAATCCAAACTCTCGAACAAACACACCTTTAGTAGACAATTGAATTGATCAGAGTAATTTAAGAATTAAGATAAGAATTAAGACGCAAACTGGTACCGGTTATTTGATGTGATAGAGCAGATTATGAACATAGTCAGAAGATAACTTACTTGAAATGACAGACCTTTCCACTCCAAGAGTGTCGGCAGTCCTGATACAGCAGCAAAACAGAGATCATTCAAAATTCTATCTTCCACGAAAAAGGAGAAGAAGAGGAATGGGTATTGGAATTACCTGACATGCAAATCTTTGATGAAGGTCAATTCTTCAAGATCGGGCACACCTGAAACACCGCAACAAACTGCCTTCTCTCCAGCCTGGAACAGGCAAGTCCAAATATTGTCAAGGGAACTGAACTGTTATATGATCAGAATAAATAATGTAAGCGAGACGAAAAATCCATCAAAAGAAGTACCAACAAGAGTTTGTTGGTTGTTTTCCCCATAGCAGAAAGCACAACGACTGGCTTCTCGTCTGGAAAGCTGAGAATAAGATCAGCTACTTGTTTCATTCTATCTGCGGACGCAACAGATGAACCGCCAAACTTCATAACGCATGTCAAATCCTTGCCAATTTGTTCAGGAGCATGACATTGGGCATCGTGCTTTTCAAGCACGCCGGCCTTGGCACTGGCAGTCGCAAAACTGGTTTTGAGGGATGGAGAAATAGAATGAAGGGGAAGGGGAGAGGGAAATGGGAGTTGATGAAGATTGTGTCTAAAGCACGGAACTTTCTTGGAGCTAGACATATATGAACTGGTGAGTCCACGTAAATGGAATGCGGCGGCTGCCATGGATGGATGTCAAGATGACGATTACAGATGTGAGATTTGTTCGAATGCCTATGTCGCCTCCTATTGAGTTGTTCCTCCCTGTCCTGACCCTGTACCTCCAAAGGCCAGAGGTAAGATCAGAAGGAAGGCGGGAAGGGCAATGAAGCAAACAAAGTGTAAGTTCGTATTTGATTGATTCGATTGGATTCGGTTCGATAGGGAATGTAAGTGCGTGGCCAACCCAAATCCAAACTTAAGTCTGCACTAGCGAATAACAAAACAAAACCTGTGTTTGTTGTTTCTAGCTTTTCGTCGCCGTTGTTGTATAATGAGAAAGGAGTTGCGGCGGCTGCGGCTGCGGCTGCGGCTGCGGCTGCTCTTCGCTGAAGCCCACAATCAAACCTTCATTTATATAGTAATACAAATACATAGCAATTGCAATTGCTATTGCTATTCCACTTTACAACCTGGCCGTCAACTCAAAAGGGTGTGCTTTTTAATTTATTTTTTTGTAGCAAAAAAAAAATTGTTTTTGATTTCATTACATATTATAATTATTAATTTTGATACTATTGAATTTTATTTTACTTTTTATTAATTTTGATTTCATTTAAATTAAAAATTTTCAATTTTAATTTAATGATAATATGCAGAAAAACACAGTAATAAATATAGTCATATTGGTTTTAGCACAAAGCATTTGACTATTGGGAGACAAATTAATAAAAAAAATTAATAAAATTAAAATTAATAATTATGATATATAGTCAGACTATTTTTTTTTTTCAATTTTTTACTATGCTCATGTTGGACTCCAAATCCAAATGACTTAAAGCCGAAGGTAACGACTTCCATCTGTGGAGCTTCCACGGAGCAAAAAGGTATAACTTTCACAAGTCTTTGGACAACAAGCTCCATCAACCTGGGTTGAAAACTTCGTAACATTAATGGAAGACCCCGGCACCTATATGCCATGTCTGGAAGGTTCTATTGGTTAAAACCAAAGAAATAAAAAGGAGGATTAATGTAACTCAAGGCTGTTGGGGACATGTCCCCGTAGACCGGCTAGGAGTACGATGGAAGCAAGCCTGGGTAAGTTGCAGGTCTAATCCAGGGGCAATGAAAGAAATTTAGAGCGAATGGAACCCGGTCTAGAAACAACGGAAGATGTTCAAAGCGAATGGAACCCAGTCCAGAGATGATGAAAGCAGTTGGGAGCTGATGGAAGGAAGTTACCTCGCGGTTGAGAGAGGTGGATGAATGATGGGAATTGCCCATTTCTTGGAAGAGGTGGTTATGCTAGCGTAGGATAGATGTCCGCGGGCAGTGGGTTCATCTCTTGTAAGCGATTCATCCATTGGTTCACAAGGATAGATGTCCGCTTCTTCTACTTCAAAATTCACTATGAACCGACGAGCGGAGCATCTTTAATTTCATGAATGAACAACAAAAATTATTATTATTATTATTATTTATTTATGCAGTTATTATTATTATTACTAATATTATTTATTTATTATTATTATATATAGAAAAGAAATAACACAGGGAAGCGGCAAAGGCCTAGGCGCTGCTGCAGATTTTTTTTTTGAAAGATAAATGTCGTGCATGTTTGATCCTCGAAGGATATCGCACTCTCGAAACCTACCAAGCATACCGCCGATGGATTAAATGTTCAAAATAAAATAAAATTCAATATTAAAATTAAATTAGCATTAACTCAATATTTTCCAATTACAACAAAGATACTAGGCTTATTCCCCTGCAACGGCGCCAAAATTTGATCGAAGAATTTCAGAGAGTTTTTAAAATATCTTTTAAAATAAAAAAATATATATATGTATAAAATGAAAATAGTGTCATGCGTGTTCGTATAGTAACTCCAAAATTTTTCGTCAAAAATAAAAATCTCTTTAACCGGTGAGTGTCCGGGTCGAACTAAGGGAATATGCGAATATCCTATATTTAATTAGAAAAAGTGCAATGAGTTAATGCAATCGAAGAAACTGAAAAAATAAATTGCAAAAATTAAATCTAATTTAAAAGCGATAAAATATATGTATCTCGAAAAGGATGAAGCGAGGCGTTTGTGTCTGACCTTTGCGTTCCTTAATGGCTAGATTTCCATGGATGAAATGAGCGGGATGACGATGGCGTGATAGCGAAAAATATATGTATAATTGCGGGGCGGTTCGGAGGAATGAACGTGATCGCATTTGCTCGCTTAAGCTGATTATCGACTCAGTTGGTACTCGACCTTAGCGGATTTACAATGAGGCTTCAGCGACACCCGGCGAAGAACATTATAAGCAAGAAACTCTACTGTCACTAGAGATTTCTGTGACCCAATAGACCACCGTCTATGCCCCATGAATTATTCTTCCAACCGTTCCGCTAGTGGCTCTACCCCTCTGATACCTCTCTTTGATCGGAATCGAATTCAGAACAACAACTAAGCAGGTCGACAAGGCTCCCGTGTACTTAGCTACGTTGAACTACCCAGAATCTGCTTTTGGCACGAAACAGGGCTGAAATAGTTGATTCTTCTATCGCCCTTTCGCAACCTTGTCGAAATCCAACTTGAACAATTCAAATCGAATATGGAATTTTTGGGTGAAGGTGAGGTGGGGAAATATGATAGGAATTTTACTAGCTAAAATAATATGCAGGAATTAAAAGAAAAAGGGGGAGAAAATCGGTTTGCTCGCGACACAAAATCGAAAATCCCGTATTATTAAACTAGATAAAAATATGAGAGAAAAGAAATTGAGAAAATGAAGTGTATGAAATTTGTATTATTGTGTATATATGGTGTGTATATGTATATGTATGGTGTATATATATATGGTACAATTAGAGGAGATATTTATAGGGGAAAAGCTTCTAGAAGCTTGGCGGTTACAACCGCCAATAAATAATTACTTCTAAAAATAATTACTAACTACCTCTAAAAATAACCATAAATAACTAACTTTAAAAATAACTACTAATATAACTACTAATATAACTACTAATAACTACCTATTTTCTAGAAGGTTCTAGAATAAAAAAAGTACACAAAATAGCCAAAAATTGGCTAAAAAGTAGTGCAGGAATTTAATTAAGGGAGTTGGGAGAGTGTAGTAAATGCAGGAGCTGAGGGTGCAGGAGACATAAATGCAGAGGAATTCTGTGCAGGAAATTATTGTGGCGGCGCAGTAAATGCACCGCTGACCAGCGACAATAAATGCAACGAGAATTAATGCAACCGCCGCTTATGGAGTCCGCGCCAGCCGCCGCTCAAATTCCGCACCAGCCGCCGCTTCGCTCACTTCCACGCATAGTCTTCCGCTCCGCTCACATTTCCGTGTCAGCCGCCGCTTGCCTTCCGTGCTCATAAATACAGCCACCGCTCGTCTTCTGCACTCGCGCACTCCTATGCAGCCGTCGCTTGCCTTCCGCGCTCGCGCACTCCTATGCAGCCGTCGCTTGTTTCCGTGCTCATAAATACACCCGCCGCTCGCCTACTGCGCTCGCTTGCGTTCCGCGCTCGCGCACTCCTATGCAGCCGTCGGTTGCCTTCCGTGTTCGCTTGCCTTCCGCGCTCGCGCACTCCTATGCAGCCGTCGCTTGCCTTCCGTGTCAGCCGTCGCTTGTTTCCGTGCAGCGGTTGACTTTGACTTTCGCGCGTTGACTTTTCTGCATTGACCGCTGATTTTTGTTGATTTTTGCACCGGTGACTTTTTTTTCGCTTCTAAACCCAGTTTTTTGCTTTTTAAGGCCAGTTTTGGATTCCCATATCAGTTTTCAAGTATTATTTCACCTATATAAATAATAAATACCTTATAAATATTTATTTAAATAGATAATACTTATTAAATAAAATTAATTTAGCCAAAACTAAATACTTAAATAGCACATGAATAATGCCTACAAATATCATTTAAGGAACACATCAATTAATTTAATTTATAAACCAAAATAATTATAAATTACACTTAAAACTAATAAATTAATATTATACAAACAAGATGAAATAAATACAATTATTAGAGTAAATTAACATAAATAATACCAAATTCGACATAAATGAATAATTAATTAAATAAATATAAGCTATAAAATATGACAAAATCAAGAGTTATCAGCTGGCGTAGGATTAAGATTAGGAAAAAACACATCACACACACGCACAACAAGATCAAATCGTCTATTTTTCTATTTTTCTTTCATGTTCTAGTTTTGTTTATGCAATTTAATTCAAGTTACTGCTTTTTGCAATTTATTTTAATTGCTTTCCATAGATTATCGTAGTTTAGTTTGATTAATTACGTAAGATCTCGATTACCCGACGACGGATTGGCTCTTTGGAGTACTTTCGGAACCCATACCGACGAAATCGACGAACTATTTTGGAACTTACAAATTTCAGGTTCCAAAAATTGGCACACCTGGTGGGACCAAGTCGGGTTCGTGTATATAACTTCGTAGTGGTAAGGTGATCAGCATGGAAAATCAGAATCAGAGTGCATGTCTGAATATCGGTGCAGGAAACGCTGGAATTGGAGCATCAGTTCACCCCAGTGGAAGCCGCACCCCAGGGCTAAAGAGAGAAGAAGAATCATCATCGACTAAAACGATGGTAGATATGGTACGCAGAGAAGTAAATCAATGTATTCAGGCTGGAATTGGGGATATACGAAATCACTAGGCAATTGGCTGACGTGATCCGGCCAACTGTGAGGAATGAAGCGTTTCAGAATTCTAGAATTTCAGGAAATACATATAGAGGTCCGAGAGGAATAGCTCCATCTGGTGGAGGGATTCCATCCCTTCCAGGGACTGTCGGTTCCAGCTTAGGTCGTGGAAACGTTGGATCGCCCATGGGGGCCGACGAGTGGAGCAGGATTGCAGTTTGACAATGTAATGATTCTCCCACGCCCGCAAGGAGGCCAGAGCAGTGGAGGCTTTGGCCCTCAGATGGTAGAAGGATCGGATGTCGCAGGAAGCGGTGTTTACGGAGCCCATCCAGGGACAACATTGCCGGGGCAGTTCACAGATCATCCTACCTGGAACGCACCTCCACAGCCGTGGGTTCAACAGACCCCATATGCCGCTGTCCCTCAGGAAGGAATGACTGGCCAACCTTGGGGACCAGGAGGGCAGCCGTTGATTCCTAATCAGCAGGATGCCAGGCCATTGATAGATACAGATATTCTAGTAGAAAGTATATGAAGGGCTTTCCTACGAATGAAATTTGAAGAGCGACCGGTGTATCAAAGACCTTATCCAACTGGCGCAAGTGAGATGATGTCGTTGCCTGTTCGAAATAAAACGCCAGATTTTACATTGTTCTCAGGCAAAGATGGGAGGTCAACGATAGAGCATATTGGAAAATTTACAGCTTAGTGCGGAGACTTATGAGGAAATGACTGGTATCGTTCAATTATTTTCTTTATCTCTAATGGGTACTGCATTTTCGTGGTATACGTCATTGGCTCCAGGTACTGTGCAGTCTTGGTCAGATTTGGATAGGCTTTTCCATGACCATTTTTATGCGCCACTGGTGGAGACTACAATATCCCATCTGGTAGCTGTAAAACAGGGGTATGATGAGCCAGTGGCACAGTTTTTGGAAAGATTTCGACAAACTAAGACATGGTGCACAATGCAAATTCCTGAACAACAAGCAACTGCGATGACAGTAGATAACATGCGATCAAATCTTCGAGATCGGTTAGGAGTCTAAGATTTCTAGGATTTTTCACATTTAAGTGCACTGACAATGAGAGCAGAAAAGCTCATCCGAGAGAGACGGGATGCTGCAGTTGGAAGGTGGAAGAAAGATGGAAAAGCCGATGAGGATTGTTGTGAGAAACAAGATGTGTTGGCCACTGAGTTGTTGATGGGAAAAACTTATTCTTGTTCGGCATTAAAGCCTACAAAGGGTAAGGAGATCGGAGGTGTGAAATATATCTTCGATGTGTCTAAAGTCAAACAGATATTTGATCATCTGTTGAAGGATAAGAAAATAAAACTCCGGAATGGGCAGCGAATGCCGTCACAAGAAGAACTGAAAGGAAAAGTGTACTGCAAGTGGCATGGGAGCTATACACATGCTACCACCAATTTTACGTACTTACGAAATACAATCCAGAAGGCCTTAGATGAGGCAAATTGAAGTTAGCAGAAAAGAGTTTGCAAGTGGACGTAAATCCGTTTCCCGCTCCGTCCATTAACACCATGTCCACAAAAGGTCCTAAGAGACAACACAAAGGGAAACAACCGGTTCGGAAACCGGTTCATGAATGACTCGGACCTAGGATACCACAACGAGGTTCAATCTTTGATAGCTGTCTGTAGGAAAAAAGCCTAATGGAAATGGTGGAGGTAAGAAACCTAGAGTCGTAGAGCGGATCCCTAATTTGAAAGTGATGATTCCAAATGCCAGGGAAGTTCAGGAACGCGATAACGTGATGACTAAAGACAAAACTCCAGGCTCAAATATCAAGCCGGATGCCACTGTGGCTGAGGTGAAAGTCGCTAGCAGAAAGCGAGTTTGGACTATTACATCCACCGATCAGATTACAATTACTCCAAAAATGACGGGGAAGCCTCCATCAGCAGTAGATTCGGAGAAGTGGACAGTCAATGTGCCAGAGGCAAATTCCAGGAGGGCAATGGGTGACCTCATGCATTCCCATAAAAGAAGGGCACAAAGGAAACGATTACAGGCTAGGATGGGAGTTAAAGGTATTTAGCTAAATCAGAATAGTGCGGGGGCAACGGATAAGAAAATTGAATAAGAGGTTCATAAAACAATGAATCAGGACAAGAAACCCTTAAAGTTGAGGAACAGAAGGAAAGACCTCGGAAAAATTAAGAGTTGCAACATCGCTTGATTTTTTCTATGCCGAGCGCCGGACCCGCTCCAAATTGGCAACGCCGATGGGTGCCGAAATTACACAGCCGAAGGAGCTTGATGCTAAAGTTGGCCAATTATCGGTCGTTGGGTTGTTACCGGCTGAGTTCAAAGCTCCAGAAGGGGAGCAGAATTACGAGGGAGTGATCGTAGATGAAGAACCAGCTACGGAATGGAATGATGTAGTGACAACGGTCATATTTCATCAAATTGGGTCCGGGCAGAATAAACATATGAAGCCCTTGTACATTTGAGCTTTGATGGAAGGACGACCTGTGGGTAGAGTACTGATAGATGGCAGCGTATTTGCTAACGTGATGTCGTTACGTACATTTAGAAAATTAGGAAAGACGAGGGATGATTTAATACCAACCTTAGTACGAGCCACAGATTTTATGGGAAATTTGTACAAGCCGGCGGGAATTGCTACTGTTGAGGTGCAAGTTGGCACAAAAAAGCTGCCCTCAGTGTTTGTGATAATAGACAGTCGCCCGTCATACGCAGCATTGTTGGGGCGGGATTGGATTCACGCTTGTGAGTGTATCCCGTCGACTTTACACTAGAAGTTGCTGTTTTGGGATGGTGCCAAGGTTCAAGAAGTAGAAGCAGAGAAAGATCCATTCGCAACGGAGGTCACAACTGTAGATGCGAGTTTCTACTATTCAAAGATGATTCCACTGTCAGAAGTGATCGCCTCCATTCCTAACGAAGGAAATTATGAATGTGTATTTAGTGATAAGCAGTTCAGGGTTCAACCGAGAGCCGATGCACGACCTATGAATGAAGAAGATTATGATGAATTTTGAATGTGACGAAATTCAATGTGAGCCGTCCAGAGCAGGCTCCATTGCGAGTTTAGAGCCGTTCAGAGCAGGTTTCATAGAAAGTAGTGAGCTACTCAGAACGGGCTCTATTGTGAGTTCGGAGCCGCCATCCAGAGCTGGCTCCTCGGAAAACCTTGAGCCGTCGGAAATAGGCTCTGTTACGCAACATCCAGAGCCGGCTAGAGCAGACCCCGTAGAGGGTTCAGAATTGCTTAGAGGAAATTGCATTGGCAGTTCGGAATCATCCAGGGAAATCGCCGGTGAAGTAGAATTACCATCACTTGTGCACAAAAAATATCCAGCATTCCAGGCTCAAGACCTGCTGGAGGATGTTGATTTGAGTACCGATGGAATTTCACGAATCAACAAGGTTAGTGCATTGTTAACATCGGAAGATCGGGCCGCCTTGGTAACACTTATAAAGAATACCGGGATTGTTTTTCTTGGGATTTTGATGAAATGCTAGGCTTGGCTTGAGAGCTCGTGGAACATCAATTGCCCATAAAAGTCGGATATAAACCCCACAAGCAGCCAACACGAAGGTTTAATCCAAATGTGTACCCAAAGATCAAGGAAGAAATTCAGTGGCTCTTGGGGGCAGGATTCATCCGGACTTTTCGATATCCGAAATGGGTGGCCAATGTTGTTCCTGCACTTAAGAAAAATGGAAAATTGCGGCTATGCGTCGATTACCGCAATCTGAATTTGGCAACACCCAAAGATGAATACGTTATGCCTATCGCCGATATATTAGTGGACACAGCCGCCATGAATAGGAGTATGTTGTGTATGGATGGGTATTCCGGCTATAACCAGGTTTTCATAGTCGATGAGGATGTTGCAAAAGCAGAATTCCGATGCCCAAGGGCCCTTTGAGTATATGAATGGGTGGTGATGCCGTTTGGGTTGAAGAATGTTGGAGCGACTTACCAGCGAGCAATGATACCATATTTCACGATTTAATTGGACAGTCGGTGGAAGTTTACATCGATGACATAGTGGTGAAATCCAAGAGTTTTTTTGGAACTATCATTTGAAGATGAATCCAGCGAAGTGCGCATTCAGAGTGGTCTCCAGAAACCTTTTGGGATTCATGGTGCATAATAAGGGTATCGAGATGGATAGTAACAAAACGAAAGCTATCATCAATGCCCGAGCGCCTGAGAATCTGAAACAGCTCCAAGGATTCCTTGGACAAGTGAACTTTTTGCGAAGATTTGTTTCGAATGTTGCAGGCAAGTTTAAAGCTTTTTCTACATTACTCAAATTGCAAAAAACAGAGGAATTTGTGTGGAAGCTCCCGATTGCTTATATGTTTCGGCCACTGAGAATACGGTTGATTGCTTACTGGCGCAGGAGGCTCCCGATAGAAGCGAGCGTGCCATTTTTTTACCTTAGTAAGGTAATGAATGATGCGGAGACAAGGTACACTCTTATGAAAAAATTATGTTTCGCCTTATTTTACGCTTGCACGAAACTTGAATATTATTTGGCCCCGAGGGAGACAAAAGTGGTGTGTCATGTCGATATTTTGAGATATTTATTAAGCAGGCCAGCTTTAAGAGGGAGGCAAGCGAAATGAGCTGTAAAACTGGCCGTATTTGATCTACGATATGTGCCAATTAAAGCTGTTAAAGGGCAGATCGTTGCTAATTTTTTGGCAGATCATCCGAGCTCGGTATCTGACCAAGCGGATGATCGTATGGAAGCTGTTATTAGTCCGATACCATGGATCTTGAAGTTTGATGGTTCTAGCATGCAGACCAATGTTGGAGCTAGGGTCTTTATCGAGAGCCCATGGGGAAAAAAGTGGACCGTTGCTAGACCATTGGCCCTTGGATTTACTAATAATCAAGCAGAGTATGAAGCCTTATTAGTTGGACTGAGGATTCTCCTTAAAAAAGGAGCTAAGGCGATCAGAGTTCAAGGCGATTCACAATTGATTCTGAAGCAAATTACCGGTGAGTTCCAATGCAAAGATGAAATTTTGAGAAGCCTTCGAATTGAGGCAGTTACTATGTTGCAGAATTTTGACAACGCAATTGTGGAATTCATACCTCGAGCTGAAAACGAAGTAGCTAATGATTTAGCTCAAGAAGCCTCTGGGTATAAGTCATCCGCCATAGGAAATTTCAAGTCAAGGCGAGTATGTCTGTGCCCAGTGAAAGTGGGGGATTGGCGTATGGAGCTAAGAAAGTATTTGAAACAACCAACCGGTGATATTCCTGAAAAGTTACGGAAATAAGCTCTAAAATATACTTTGATTTATGGAGATTTTTTTTCGCAGAGCCGCCGATGGAATGCTATTGAAATGCGTAGATACTCAAGAAGCCATGAAGGTGATGGGTGAAGTGCATGAAGGGGTTTGCGGAGCACACAGATCCGGGTTAGTCATGAGATGGATGATCCGACGATATGGGTATTTTTGGCCATTAATGACAGAAGACTTCATCAAATATGCTCAAGGATGTGAAGCGTGTCAGCAACATGGTCCTTTGATCCGAATTTCAGTGGAAGAAATGCATGCGGTCGTGAAACCATGGCCATTCTGGGGATGGGTGATGGATATCATCGGAAAGATCCATCTGCTATCCTCTAAGAGACACTCGTTCATATTGGTGGCCACGGATTATTTTACAAAGTGGATAGAAGTTGTACCATTGGCCAACGTAACATATCAAGAAGTGATCAAGTTCCTTAAGGAACACATTATTCACTGGTATAGAATCCCACAGACGATTACCTCCGATCAAGGTACTGTTTTTACAGCGATAGAGTTGCCGCCTTCGCTGCACAATACGGGATTGCTCTTTTGCATTCATCCCCATATTACGCACAAGTGAATGGGCAGGCTGAAGCAGCCAACAAGGTCTTAATTGGGGAATTAAAAAGGCCGTGGAAGATAACCCGAGAAGATGACACGAAGTGTTAGTGGAGTTTTTATGGGGTTGTGGGCAATACCGAAATAAAGCTACTGGTTGCACTCCATTCCAACTGGTCTATGGGCAAAAAATGATATTGCCATTGGAAATCATGGTGCCATCGTTACGAGTGTTGAAGTAGAATTCATTCAGTCCCGAGCAGTACGATACAACTATGTACAGAGGCTGGAAGATGTACATGAGGATCGGATGATGGCGTTGGAGAATATCAGAGCGAATAAAGTGAAAGTAGCACGAGCTTACAACAAAAAGGTACGTCAGCGAGCATTCCAAGAAGGAGATTTGGTATGGAAGACAGTGTTATCCGAATGATGCAAAAATAATACGTTTGAGAAATGGTCTCCTACGTGGGAAGGTCCATATCAAGTGAGTAAAGTGTTGGCTAATGGTGCCTATAGATTGATGAATATTGATGGAATGGAACATAGAAATGTCATCAATGCTAAGCACCTTAAGGGATACATGTCGCCACTTGAGTTCAGATAAAGAAATGAAATGGACAAGTGAAAGCAGGCCTTGTTTAGGCCGCTAGATACAAAGCAAAATGAAAGTAGGCTATTAAGCCGCTAATGTGCAAAATGAAAGCAGACTATTAAGCCGCTAATGTGCAAACTGAAATGAAATGGAAGTGAGTTATCTTAAGTAGCTAAATAAGTAGGAAATCATAAAATCCAGATGAAACTGAGGATAGCATGGAGAAAGATGAATGGTTCCAAAAGTTAAGGTACGGTGGTAGGAGTATCCTTTGCATCTGGGTCCACATTTGGCTCGGAGCTACCAGCACATGGCGCTGTTTCCATGGGAACTGGATCCGCCGGAGTCGGGATCGGCTCTTCCAGAGATGGAGTCGTTCCATCAGGACCTGGCGCTGCTTCCATGGGAATTGGATCCAATGGAGTTGGGATCGGATCCTCCAGAGACGGAGCGGTTCCATCAGGGCTTGGCGTTGCTTCCATAGGAACTGGATCCGTTGGAGTTGAAATCAGATTTTTTGGAGCCGAAGCCGTTCCATCAGGACCTGACACTGCTTCCACGGGGACTGAATCTAACGGAGTCGCAATCGGATCTTCCAGAGCTGGAGCTGTTCTATTAGAAACTAGCGCCGCTTTCATTGGAGTTGAAATTTCCGGAATCGGGACTACTCCACCAATGACTGGAACTACATCTGTAGAAGTTAGGCCTTCTGAGGGTAAGGCCTTCCCGCATGAGCTTGAAACTACACCCGCGAGAGCTGAGCCCTCTGGGACCGATGCTGCCCCATCAGAGATCGGAATTTTCGAAGTTGAAGGCGGGTCAGAAATGCTGTGGTCTGCTGCCACTTCTAACGCTAACATCAAGTCTCTTACAACATGAGCAATAGATGCTTGGACGTCGGAAACGGTCTGAAGTGGAAGTTCAGATTTGGAAACCATCGGAGTGTCTGCCACCGGGACAGAAGGTGGTGCATCCCGCGCACGTTCATTGTCAGGGTCTTGAGATGGTGAAGAGATAACGTTCGCTGAAGGCATGCAGACTGCCTACAAAGAGGCCAGGGTCCCCTATTCCGACTTTAGTTCCTTCAAGGTCGCCTCCCCGTTGGTGGCATTGAACTCATACAGAACTTTCTTCTGCGACAAAGCGGCTAGGGGGCATCTAGGCGCTGGGACCTCCGATATAAATCAACCTACATTCGGCGTTTCTCTGCCAATAGCCGTTCTAACTCCGAAATTTTAGGACTTAATTAGGTGAGCCAAGCTTGGAGATGAGCCACTTCGGCTTGCTTTTCTAATTGCTCAGTGCGAGAAGCTTCAAGCTGATTTGAAGCACTGAAAGCTTCATCCTCAGTGTGCGAATATTCATCCTGCAAAGACTGCTTCTATTTCCTTAATGTTCCCAACTGATCCAAGTGCATCCTTCCGAAGTCCCAGTTCTCTTCTTCCATCCCGCGGCGTTGAGCGAAGGCGTTTACTTTGGAAGATAAGCTGATCCATTGCATGCGAGTAGACTCAGGAAGGTTTGCGTAGGAAGGGGATTCCGCTAAATTTAGCAAAGCCAACTGGATGGAACTCAAGGTTTCAGGATCTCCCGGGGACGCTTCCAAGCAGATGGTGATGAATTGTTTATCCACACCCTTGGGGAATTGACTCGAAAGTGCCAAAGTAGATGTTTCATCCCGATGCCCAATGAAATAGTCCCGAATACGCTCCGGACTGATATTCAAGTCGGAAGTAGCACAATCTGCACGAGGTGGGGCAGGAGTGTGGTTTGGAAGCGGAAGAGGAGTCCCTGACGTCCTCGAAGGTACATGCTGGTAAAAGATGTTCACAATTAACATTCTAATGGGAATGTGAAGAGGAATGCAGTTTGGGTGATGGAAATACCTTGGATAGCGAAGCTTTAGGTGGATGAACCTTCGAATAAGGATTCACCATAGTGTGAGCTGTAGTCCTTGTCGTCGGGGTTGCATCAACACCTTTGTGCATTTTCTTAGTAGGCTGGATACAATGATACATACGAATGAGAAAATTATGAAGTATTCGTGGAAGAAGTACATGGAGATGAGTATGAACCTGGGTGTTGGAGAGATAATTGCACGGCGCTTCTCAGAAGGTTTAGGGGCAGCAGCTTTGGCCTTAGCATGCCGAGTTGATCTACGTACCGGGAAGGAATCCATCACTGCGAACACAAACAGAGTCAGGTGAATATTTTTAGTAAGAAAAACTCAAGGAGAAGATGAAAGTTTACCTTCTATGATCTCAAGAGCCGCATTTTCAACCTCCTCAGTGGCAATATCAGCTGTTTCACTCTGGTGGTCGGAATCGGTATCAATGAAACGGCGTAGCCATGAAGCCGGAGGTTTAGCAAAAAGGACATCCTTTAAGAATTCCCACCAACCTGCAAACGCCGAATCGGTGGAGGGCCTGGTTTCGAAGACAGGAAGGGGTGAATCCTCAATGGCTGCATTCAAGCCCCGATACATATCAAGATCTTCGGAGGTTCTTTTCCACTGGAGGAAAGGGCCCCTGACAATGGAAGCCGTACATCGGAATCGCCTGTTGGAGTCCGAACTGGAAAGCATACAACTGTGGGAAGTATCCCTCCACTCCAACTGGTAAAGAACGAGACATAGGCTTTAAACCCAACAATAAGAGCCTTGCGGTTAAAAATTTGTTCTATGATGAAGTGATGGAAGACCAGTCAGGGGAACCATCCTCCTTTACTGGCGGGGCTTTAGAAAACCAATCAGGCCCATGAGATCGCTCCGACAAAGGGAAAAATCGTGTGTCCTCACAGTTACTCGATGACAAGAAGTTAGCGATTTGAAATGCGTTATGGGAGCACTCAAACTCAGCTAAAAACACACCGATATGTTCCTCGTTCGGAATTTGGAACGGCCACGGTATGTCAAACAGCTCGGGAAACATATAAGCAGCCCAGAGTTGAAGAAACCACAAAGGTCCCCTCTGGGTGGATACACGCTCCTCATGACCTAGGCGGGTATGAAGATCGTTAAGGGTTCTATACAAATGTCCTAAGAAGAAATGAGCAAGCGCCAAATAGTCACCCTCCATCATCGACAATACTAAGGGTTCGTATTCCCTAACAAAATTCCTACCAGCTGCGCATATAAAGAAGCGATTCACCCAGAGCATTAAAAAGTCCTATGGTCATCTAGCAAACTGGCTTTTGAGTTCGGCGCCCCATACTTCTCGTATAGTAAGGTGCTCGAACTAGACTTTGAATAGTCTATACCAAAATCGACAGCAAAATCCATTCACCGCTGGACACTAAAACCCTAGGAGTACGAAAAGAAGATCGGAGTTGGGATGAGAAACCTGTGTGCTGACTGTAATCATGTCATCAATCCCCGAAGCTTCCCAATGAGTGTCGACTGAGCCACCGAGGGTCGCCGTCCATTCCTTGAAGGTCGCGCTGTCGGGATATCGGGTTAAAACCCTACCTTGTTGAAGAGCCAACGAATAAAAAGGTTTCGCGATTAACAGGGGAGATACCCCATCACTGGCGATGATTTACTGGAGTCCCTCTCTTTGGAGATCCATCTCGGCCGACGGCTTTAACGTCAACGAATCACCATCAATGGACAGTCGCAAAGGTCCCTCAGCCAGCATCGAATAGCGGATCGGACCTAGGACTTCCGCCGTTGGCAAGGGCTCTTCCACACCACCGAAAGGATAAGCTATCGGAGAAACCATACGAATCGACACCTGCACTCACCAACCAGAACGGAAAATTCAAAGGAAAATGAGAGAAAAACGAGGGGGAAGAGAGTGGAAAGGAGAAGTGCTGAGATAAACCCCCAAAAAGCCCTTAAGTGTCTTTTCTTTCAAGGGACGCGGGAATCGAAGAGTGTAGTCGTCACATCAAGGTTGAAAGGCTTTATGCGATAAATCAAAATGGGTTGAATTTTCTAGTAAGGCCCATGGGTGTGAGCTCCATACGAAGGAAATTCCATAAAAGAGTAAAGCTCTACACGGTTCGCATTTTATCCCTTTTTTGAGGAGCGCAATTGTTGGACCCCAAGTCCAAATGACTCAAAGCTGAAGGTAATGACTTCTATCAGACTGCGGAGCTTCCACGGAGCAAGAGGGTATAACTTCCACAAGCCTTTGGACAACAAGCTCCATCGACCCTGGGTTGGCAACTTCGTAACATTAATGGAAGACCTCGGCACCTACATGCCCTATATAGAAGGTTCTGTGGGTTAAAACCAAATAAAGAAGAAGAAGGATTCCGTGTAACTACAGGCTGTTGGGGACATATCCCCATAGACCAGCTAGGAGTATGATGGAAGCAAACCATGGTAAGTTGTAGGTCTAATCCAGGGGCAATGAAAGAAATTTAGAGCGAATGGAACCCGGTCCAGAAACAACGGAAGATGTTGAAAGTGAATGGAACCCGGTCCAGAGATGATGGAAACAGTTGGAAGCTGATGGAAGGAAGTTACCTGGCGGTTGAGAGAGGTAGACGAATAATGGGAACTGCCCCTTTCTATGGAAGAGGTGGTTATGCTAGCGTAGGATTAAGATTAGGAAAAAACACATCACACACACGCACAACATGATCAAATCGTCAATTTTTCTATTTTTCTTTCATGTTCTAGTTTTGTTTATCAAATTTAATTCAAGTTACTGCTTTTTGCAATCTATTTTACTTGCTTTCCTAAGATTATCGTAGTTTAGTTCTATTAATCATGTAAGATCTCGATTACCCGACGACGGATTGGCTCTTTGGAGTACTTTCGGAACCCACACCGACGAAATCGATGAACTATTTTGGAACTTTTGAATTTCAGGTTCCAACAATCCAAAAGTGTGTTTACTGCCTAGATTCATCAAAACAATATTTCATATAGTCTATAAAAGATTCGTTAGAAAATCTTCACCTCATACAAAGAAGAAAATAATGTTGCAATTTTTTCTTGCGAATCAAGTTATGGTACTCAAATATGGGCTGTTTTTGACCTGTTTTTGACTCCTAACAACTACAAGGTAATATTATCGTAGTGTTTGATAATCGGTTAATCGATGACATTTAATTTATAAATTAAATTCCTAATTTTTAAAACTGATTATTTGGTGACTTGAAATGAATATGGGCTGAAAATTGTTATAAATAATGTGGCTTAGGCATATGACTGCCGTTAACCATAGGCGCATGCGACTTGCCCGAACCATATAATTTGGTTTTGGGAATAGTCTTGAGCTTTTTGTGTATGTTAGACTTGACGAAGTCTATTATAATCTAACAAAAGAGAGTTTTAGCGAGTGAGAATCATAAAAAAATATTTATGGTGACTTTTTTTAAAACAAAAAATTATAAATTATATACGAAGTTTTGTAAGATCATATTTTAGTATAAATTTTTGTAAAAAATTAAATACTAGAATGATAAATTAAAAATAATTTTTGTAAAACTGAAATAATATAATATAAATAATTATAAAAATTAAATAGTAAAAAAGAATAAAAAATAAAAAAATATATATTGGAACATCATTTCTCTCTACTTATCTGAATATAAGAGAAAAATAAAAACAGAGAAATGGAAATGATTTATTTCTCAACTTCCATTTCTTTGACTCAAACAAACAAGAGAAATGAAAACATTTCCATTTCTCTGTTCCCAATTCCCTGTACCAAACACACCCTTATAGTAACTACCCCACGGTGGTTTATGTCTATGTAAGGCCCTTCAAAGTTCTTTCGGATATACAAAAAAAATATTAACTCTCTAATTCTCTCTTGAAGGTTTTTCTTTATTCCTTTCGGCAAGTTTTTTTATCGATATTTGCATTCGGCCTATCCATTTTCTTCCTTTTTCCAGCCTCCTGACATGGTATTAGTTCGCCTCATTTTAGTTCGTCGGAGCTCCGAAATATTTGGTGCCACCTATTTCGGAGACGAACATCGTTTTATCTTTAGGAACGTTGCGCCACGAACCGGAGGCACTACTGGGGCGTATTCATTTTTACGGAAAGATGTTCTACCTCGACTTGACGTGATCATCGAACTATTTCGATAAATTGATTTTTGAAATATCGAATTTATTTTGATAAATTGATTATCGAATTTATTTTGGTAAAATTATTGTGATATCGAATTTATTTTGATAATTATATTTTTGCAATATAATATTATTATATTTTCTAACAATTGTAAAAATGAATATTTTGTAGATATATTGCAAAAATATGGCGGAGAATGATCACGAAAGCGACATCATGAATACTGCCGGAAATCCGATCGTGTCATCGGCCGGAGTCGACCTCCCAGAATTGTCGACTGAGGATGCTGTGAATAACACAGTGCCAAGTGCTGCTATAGCTGGGATTCCTGGTGCCGGCCCCATACCGGCGTACACTGGACAAACTGCCGTGTTCGCAGGCTTTGCTCCCGGAGGTTTCGGAGGATTCCCCAAATTTGTGGCTGCACCCTCTGCAACTTTTGCAGTGCAAAATACAATGATTGCGGCCCAGACAGCAATTCCGGGATATGCCCCGCGAATAATGCCCCAGGTGCTGGTTCTCCAACCGTTCACAGGGGTGGACTTCAAACAATCGCAGGAGAAGATGTTGTTTTATTTAACATCCGTAGGGTTCGCATTGTTCATACTACATGATGGCGCAACCGAACCAGATCCAAATGCTGATATCAGATGCATGCCAACTACGCGTCATGGGCTCATGGTGATTACATGACACGCAACACCATACTGGGTAGTCTTTGTAGCTCTTTATACTATGTTTATTGTAAAATAAAAACTGCTAGAGGGTTGTGGGAAGCCCTGGAGAAAAAATACAAGTCCAAAATTGCTGGGTCAAAAATGTTTTTCGTGGCCCGGTTCATGGATTACAAAATGGTAGATAGTCGGTTTGTTGTTGAACAGGTGGAAGAATTTCAAAATATCATCCATTCTATTGTCGACGAGGACATGGAGCTGCTAGAGAAATTCATCATGAGTGTGATGATAGAAAAACTTCCCCCGAGTTGGAGCAATTTCAAGCACGAGCTAAAGCATGAGCTGAAGCAGGTAGGGCTTGAAGACCTGATAGTCCGAATTCGTATCGAAGAGGACAACAAGAAACAACACAAAACTAAAGGCGCAGAGCTCGCCAAAGCTAACTTGGTCAGAGAGCCTTCAAAGAAACGTGCTCGTCCAACTCAAGAAAATAAGGGGAAAGGTATGTCTCACTTCAAACCTTCTGGTAATTGCTTTAATTGTGGAAAAGCAGGTAACACAGTGAAGGACTGCAAACTACCTAGAAAGAAGAAGCCTAATAATAGTTCCCATGTAGTCGAGACGTCCCACAGGACTGATCGTGATCTCAACAATAATGATCTTGTAGATGTTGTGTATGAGACCAATCACGTTGAAAATTCGAGGGCATGGTTCATTGATACCAGTGCCACTTTCCATGTCTGTTCCGACAAGGCGAGTTTCTCGAGTTACAAAGAATCTGAAGGAGGAAAATTACACATGGGCCACCATGCCTCTTCCGAAGTCAAAGGAGTGGGAACAGTGGTGCTGAAAATGACCTCCGGGAAAGAATTGACCCTGAAGGATATTCTACACGTGCCAGACATCCGCAAGAACCTCATCTCGGGATCGCTACTAGTTAGACATGGTTTTAAATTAGTCTTCACAGCAGATAAATTTATTTTATCAAAAAATAAGATGTTCTTAGCTAGAGGGTATCTTTCCAATTGAATGTTTAAACTAAATGTAATGACAGTGCGCCTAGCACCTAATAATAATAATGTTTCTTCTTCCTCGTATTTGATTGAGTGTTTGATTTATAGCATTGTAGATTAGGACATATTAATCTAAATTCTATAAAAAGATTAGTAAATATTAATTTACTAGATATTAAAAAGTAAACAGTACTCAAGTTGTATGAAGTTTAAAAAAGAAAATAAAAATTGAAGCCATTGAATTTAATTCACACTGATGTGTGTGATTTTTGTGCAAATTTGAGGTGAAAAAATATGTATATGCATATTTATCACCTTACGATTACACGAGATATTGCTATCTTTACCCGTTAAAAGGAAAAAGAGAAGCAATAATAATAATAAGGCATCAAATCATCATAAATGTCTTATTATAATTGTAGGAATGTTTTAGAGAGGTATGTGTTTGATTTGCTTTCTAATGTCTTATTGCTCGTATATATATAGGGTAAAAATTGGTGAGGTGAATTTTTGTTGGAGGGAAAATTGGCATATTCGTAGTGAAATTTTGGAGGGAAAGCACTTTTGAAGAAAAAAAATTGGTGGAAAAAGGTTGATGTGAAGCGATGAAGGCTGTGCGGAAAGCGATGACAGCCGCACGAAAAACAATAGCAGCTGCACGGAAATTTGAGCGAAGCGGAATTCTATCTCCATTAATCTGTGAGCGGCGGCTGCATTTATGAGCGTGGAAGGCCATGCATGGAAGTGAGCGAAGCGACGGCTGGCGTGGAATCTAAGCGACGGCTAAACGGAAAGCGAGCGGCGGCCGCGCGGAATTTATGAGCGGCGGCTGCATTTATTCTCGCTGCAATTATTGCCTGCATTTACTGTTCCGCACCCCTCAGCTCCTGCATTTATTTCTGCACTCTCCCAGCTCCCGTATTTAATTCCTGCATCATTACATAGCCAATTTTTGGCTATTTTTGTGTAATTTTTATTCTAAAACCTTCTAAAATAATAGGTAGTTATTAGTAGTTATATTAATAGCTATTTTTAGAGGTAGTTAGTAGCTATTTTTATAGTTAATAGCTATTTTTAAAAGTAGTTATTTATGGGCGGTTGTAACTGCCAAGCTTCTAGAAGTTTTTCCCCCTATAAATACCCCCTCTAATTGTACCATATATACACCATATATACATAATCATACACTCCATTTATTTTCCTTCATATTTTCATCTAGTTTAATAATACAAGATTTTCGGTTTTGTGTCGCGAGCAAACTGATTTTCTCCTCATTTTCTTTTAATTATAGCATATTATTTTAGCTAGTAAATTCCTATCATATTTCTCCACCTTACCTTCACCTAAAAATTCTATGTTCGATTTGAATTGTTCAAGTTGGATTTCGACAAGGTTGCGGAAGAGCGATAGAAGAATCGACTATTTCTGTTTTGCGTCACAAACAGAGTCCGGGTAGTTCAACGTAGCTAAGTACGCAGGAGCCTTTTCGACCTGCTTAGTTGCTGTTCTGAATTAGATTCCGATTAAATAGAGGTATCAGAGGAGTATAGTCACTAGCGGAACGGTTGGAAGAATAATTCATAGGGCATAGGCGGTGGTCTATTGGGTCATAGAAATTTTTAGTGAAAGTAGAGTTTCTTGCTTATAATGTTCTTCGCCGGGTGTCGCTGAAGCCTCGTTGTAAATCCCCTAAGGTCAAGTGCCAACTGAGTCGAGAATCGGCTTAAACAAGCATATGCGATCACGCTCATTCCTCCGAGCCGCCCCGCAAATATACATACATATTTTGCTATTACGCCATCGTCATCCCACTCATTTCATCCATAGAAATCTAGCCATTAATGAACGCGAAAGTCAGACACAAATGCCTCGCTTCATCCTTTTTTAGATAAGTATATTTTATTGCTTTTTAGTTAGATTTAATTTTTGCAATTTATCTTTTCAGTTTCTTCGATTGCATTAACTCATTGCACTTTTTTTCTATTTAAATATAGGATATTCACATATTCCTGAGTTCGACCCGGACACTCACCGGTTAAAGAGATTTTTTATTTTTGACGAAGTTTTTGAAGTTACTACACGAACACGTACAAAACTATTTTCATTTGATACATATATCATTGTTTTTGTATCTTAAAAGATATTATATTTTTAAATCTTCCAAAAAATCTTCAATCACCATCCAAGAATGAATAGAGGTTAAGTGGATTGATAGACTACTTATGTCAACAATGTGCACATTTCTTTTCGGGAGCCCTACTGAAAGAATTCTAGAGTTAAGCGTGCCTATCCTAGAGTAATTTGAGGATGGGTGACCCCTTGGAAGTCTTCCATGGTGCATGAGTGAGAACAAAAGCGTCTTGGAAGGACTCGTACTGAACTGTGGGGCTAGTCTACAATCCTAACACGCCCAACTTAGCGTGGCTTGCGAGCCGGGGTGTCATAGTTGGTATCAAACCCGATCTACGACAGCCTGCAGTCGTTGAGACTGGTGCTGAAAGAACTCTAGAGTTAAGCGTGCTAAAAGGTCGTGTTGACCTGTGGGGCTAGTCTACGATCCCGACACGCTTGACTTAGCGTAGCTTGCAGGCCAGGGTATTACAAACAGGTCACGGTATCACAAAACAACAATACCCGGGGTGTCATAGTTGGTATCAAACCCGACGTACAACAGCCTGCAGTCGTTGAGACTGGTGCTGAAAGAACTCTAGAGTTAAGCGTGCTAAAAGGTCGTGTTGACCTGTGGGGCTAGTCTACGATCCCGACACGCTTGACTTAGCGTAGCTTGCAGGCCAAGGTATTACAAACAAGTCACGGTATCACAAAACAACAATACCCGGGGTGTCATAGTTGGTATCAAACCCGACCTACAACAGCCTGCAGTCGTTGAGACTGGTGCTGAAAGAACTCTAGAGTTAAGCGTGCTAAAAGGTCGTGTTGACCTGTGGGGCTAGTCTACGATCCCGACACGCTTGACTTAGCGTAGCTTGCAGGCCAGGGTATTACAAACAGGTCACGGTATCACAAAACAACAATACACAGATGGGTTTAAGCGAAGCAAATAAGAGCTCATACAAGTGCTATAAAACACACCAAAATACAAGGTTAAAGTTTTCCTTACAAGCATTTGATATTTTCGGTGCATTGAAAATGCACCATTTCAGAGAATGCCAAATACAGTTCATATTGATGAGATATAGTTCTATATGTCCAAAGCTAGCCTCGATTTTACTTGACCATGTTAGAAAATGATCCATATAGATTATGCAAAACCAAAAAATTTATTTCAAAGATTATGTTTATGCGCACAGTATCCCGGCCCATATGGGACAATGATGAGACATTACTGTTTGATGGAAAAATTGGGATTTTTTTTCATTCACTAAGAAGGTCCCAACAATGAGGTCAAGCATAAATCGAATGACTGGTACTTTGGAAACAAAACCAATATAATCTGTAACAAAGGAGGTTATAAAAAATTGTTTAATTAATCAGGTTAGCCATAATTTACATCTACGTATATATTAAATGTAAGAAAATTGTTCATGGATGTTTTCTACTATCTCCTTTAGAGTAAAAGACCCAATGTTTTTTCATGATTGATGTTGTATGTCATTTGATCGATATTTACAGCTTCTAACATGACAAGAAATATGATTAATGTTATGGCAGGTCATCCAAGCAATCAAAGAAAAATGGTCAACCAATTTTTTAAAAAATATATTCATCAAACAAGACAATGCAAAACCACATTTAAATAGGGATGATCTAGATTTTCTACATGCAGCAACACCTGATGGTTTCGATATTATCCTTACTCAACAACTAGCTATTCTCCATATATGAATGTGAATGATTTAGGATAGTTTCGAGCAATTCAAACTTTACAAACCGAGAAAGGATGCAAGAATGTCAATGAGCTTGTAAATACAGTCTTAACAAACTATGATCAATTGACACCAAAAAATCTCAACAAGGTATTCTTAAGTTTACAAGGTTGTATGATTGAAGTAATAAAACTTAAGGGAGAAAATACTTAAAAGCTTCCACATTTGAGAATAGACAATTTATTAGAATTGAAAATCTCCAAATCAACTCAATGTTCCTATGAGATTAGTTCATGAATGCATGCAATATCTTATTGAAAATGGAGAAGTGGAGAGAACTGAAAGACTTATGAGTCACTTAGCTTATTAAGAATAGGAATATGTTTTTAAAAAATATTTTGTGAATGTTTATACTTTAGTAAACCTGTAAGAAAAACTTAAATGCAAGTTCACAGTATAAACTTTTTGAATGATTGTAGTAAAAATATTTTGATGTTTTTCTTTTGAAAATGATTATATGATATTTAGTTGTAAATAACAGATGTATTTATTTGTTTGATGAAATGCAATGGGAAAAATGTTGTTTCACCGGACATTAGCTCAACATGAAACTTAACAAGTTGATATAAATTTTGAAACATATTTACTATGAGTATATGTCATAAATTGGAGGCAAATTCATACCAAAACTGTTCGCATAGAGATCATCACATTCATGATTCAATTTCCAGCACAAAATAGTGACAAATACACAAATTCGACCAATAAAAAAACATGTTTTCAACACACCGCAAGACACATAAGAGCATGAATGAATTTCGAGCACATAACATTGACCAATTATCCAAATCCAACAATAACATTTGGTATTTTCGAGCACATAGCAAAACATAGAAAAATTTCATCAGGAAATTTCACAAACACTTTAACACCGAAAAAGAAACACATATTTGCTCAACCAGTGTTAGAGTAGATCTCACCAACGCCGTCATTACGACGTGAATGCAGGATAACCCGGAATAGGGAAGGGGTCAGAATTCATCTTTATCATGCTCATCTTCAAAATCAGGGACGAACCCTAAATTCGCCCAAATATCATCATTTTCTTTTACACATGAAGCTCCTCCTTCAAATCCGGCGTCCTTTTTTGGCAAGAAAAAAGAACACCGAGATGTTGTTGGTGCCCCCCTAAGAACTCACTTGAGAAATTGAAATTCAAACCCAAATCGAAAGGCTCCTCCGTGTCAGGAAGCCATCTACCGTCACCTGCACTCGTGGCAAGCTACTCCCCCCAGAAACGCCATAAATCATTGCCTTCGTGAACTCAGAGTGAAGGGGGAGAACAACCGTGACTATCTACGCCACAGATTTTATTTTTCCCGCGTCGAGCTGCACTCCCCCCCCCCCCCACTCCCAATCGCCATCGGAAGGCTATACCACAACAAAAGAAAACCCACAGTTAGGGTATCGAGAGATGGAGGTTCTTTTAGGGTTTTAGAGAAGTGACAACAACAGGGAAAAAGAGAGCACCGATAAACACGGCGACACGACGCACTGCGGGGGAGGGCCACTGGGTGTTTCTTTGGCTGACGGTGGATTTCCATGGTGAAAAGAATCAAAAGAACTGAGAGAGGAAGAAGATGGTTTGAGAAAATGAGAGTGAATTGACGATGGAGGTGGATAAATTAGGAAAAAGAAAAGTGAGAATGAATTAGGATTTTGTTTTTGGGAAATGGGTAAGTGTATTTTATTTAATTATAATTAGAATAATTAAAAATGTAAAAAATAAAGTGCCGTTAGAGTAACTAATTACTTACTAAAAATGGAATGAGAGAAATTATATAGGACGTCCTAAATGGCAAAAGTGGACAAATTTTATGGAATAGATGAAATATATTTTATTGAGATATAATACTAAAAATATTTAAACATATATTGTAATTTTTTTAATCATATATATTAATTCTTATTTTTAAAATACCAACAATACTACTCATATAAAAAATAATAAAATAGTATCATAACTTATTATTATTATCTTACTAATATACACTATCTAAATAACCGTGCTTGAACAAACAACTTATTTATTCCATAATAATAGAGGGAGTAATACATAGCACGGAGTATGGATTAACTAATAGGGGCCTCCGAATATCAAAATCAATATTGGATGGGGTGTGAGTGAGATTTTCATTAGACAAACTATCTCTAACTCATAACTCTATTTTTGCAAGAGTTACTGTACATTTCTCTATTTTGCAAGAATTATAGTAAAATAAAAAAAAATAAGATTTTGAGTGGACGGAAGAAGTAGAAAAAATCACCCACTCGGACGAGAGGGTGCCTTCTCGGATGAGAGAAATTTTGGTTCATCTTTCTCATATGAGAAAATGACAACGATAAAAATAAAAAATTAATAAAAATATAGTAAAGTATATAAAAAATAGTAAAAAAAAATAAAGATAATAAAATTATAGATGGATAAAATTATTTATTACAAATAAGTTATAAATAAATTTAATGGACAATAAAAAAAATAGTAAGGTAATTTTGACTAGCGTATAGAATATTATATATAGTATATGTAATAATAAAATACTCCCTAATAAAATACTCCTCAGTCCTGAAATCATATCAACTTATTGTATATACAAGAATTTAGGAGATGTGGAATTATTTTGATTAGCGAATAGAATATTTTATATAATATATGCAATAATAAGATAGTCCATATATTCCCAATATCATGTCAGAGTTACTGTAGATACTAAAATTTAAGAAATATATTATTCTTCAATAATTAAGAATGTATTGATAATATTTATTAAAATATAATAAAAATAATTAAAAATTAAAATTACATTAACCAATTAGTCAAATAAAAATTTTAAAAAATTATAAATTATAAAATTTAAAATGTATAATTTTTTTTTTATTTTTCAAAAAATGACATAAATATAAATGAAAAATATCACATTATATGAGATAAATGAATAAAAAAAAAAACTGCACACAATACTACTAGTGGCAACGGCGGACATAGCATAGTATAGCATAAACAATTAATTATAGGGGAGTATCAAGTATGTATGTAATTATTGCATTAACACTTAAAAGTGGTATGCTTTTGTCCCTTGTTGGTAGTTTTGGGGAGAGTGGAATTGTGTATTATTATGTCAAAAACAAACACAATAAACCCTACACACTACTTATACTTACAAGGATAGTTTTGTCATTATATATATAATAATAATATATATAATATATATACTCACATCCCCTCAAACTTAAGGTGGGGTTGTAGACATCAACTTGAGTTTGCGTAATAGAATATGAAAACGACCCGGAAGAAGAGATTTGGTGAAAAGATCCGCCGGTTGATCTGCACAAGAGGTCGGACGTAACAAAACAGTCTTGGCAACTACATGTTGCCTTACAAAATGACAATCGATTTCAATGTGCTTCGTCCGTTCGTGAAAGACATCATTGTGCACAATTTGTATGGCACTCTGACTGTCGCAATGAAGAGTAGTAGATAGGGACTGAGGGGCACCAAGATCAGAAAATAACCAACGAAGACATAGAAGTTCTAATGTAGTATCAGTGATAGCGTGATACTCGGACTCGACACTAGACTTAGAGATGATTGTCTGTTTCTTGCTCCGCCAAGAAAGTAAGGAGTCACCAAAAAAAGAAACAAAAACGGTAGTAGATCGACGATCGGTGGGATCACCTGCCCAATCTGCATCAGAGTAGCCCGCAAGAACCAAGGATGAATGAGCCAAAAAGTGAAGACCATAAAGAAGTGTGCCTTTAACATAGCGAAGAATATGGAGCACTGCTGAGTAATGTGCAGTCCGCGGAGCAGCCATAAACTGACTGACAATATGCACGGCATGGGCTATGTCAGGACGAGATACGATGAAATAGATCAAAGAGCCGACCAACTGACCATAAAGAGTTGGATGGTCAAGAAGAGAACCATCTTGGGAGGTGAGGTGACTGTTCGTCTCACGAGGGGTGGAAGTGATCTTGCTATCAGTCAGGCCAACATAAGAGTTAAGATCAGACGCATACTTGTCCTGAGATAAGAAGAAGCCATCAGAAGTGTTAGAGATCTCAAGGCCCAAGAAATAGCTAAGGTGACCAAGACATTTCATCTCGAAGTGCTGACAGAGGTAGACTTGCAAATCAGAAATACCCGAGATATCATCGCTAGTGACAATCATGTCGTCAACATACAATAACAGAATAATAATCGAAAAAGAGCTCCGGTAAATAAAAAGAGTTGATTCATGAGCACTAGAAGAGAAACCATACTGAGTAAGAGCATAACTGAATTTGGAAAACCAAGCGCGAAGTGTGTGTTTCAAACCATAGAGAGCCCCACGGAATTTACATACCTTTCCAGAAGTCTTAATACTTGGAGGGGGACTCATGTAGACATCCTCAGTCAAATCACCATGCAAGAAGGCATTTTGGACATCCAACTGAAGAAGAGATCACTGACGAACAACAACAATCGTAAGTAAGCACCGAATAGTAGTAAGACGAGCGACCGAAATGAAGGTTTCCTCATAGTCAATACCATACTTATGATAGTACCCCTTTGCTACAACACGACCTTTGTAGCGCTCAATCGAACCGTCGGAGTGGGTTTTACTTTTTTAGACCCACTTGCACCCAATAGGACGTTTGCCCTCCGGTAGAGGTACAAGATCCCAAGTGTTTATTTTCTTAAGAGCCTGTAGTTCATCTGACATAGCTTGCCGCCAGAAAGGGTCAATATTCGCCTCCCGAAAAGACCTAGGTTCATGGTGAGACAATATGATAGAATAATAGTGATAATTAAGGAGATGAGTCGAGTAGAACGGCGGATAGTGGTAGTAGGGACAGCGGGAGAAGGCTCGTGCACCGGTTCAAGGGTCACAGACGGGTCTACTGAAAGAGATGAGGGCGGCATGATTGGATCAGAAGCAGTAGATGTGAACCCAGTACTTGCAGAACTAGGAAAAAAGGGAGAGAGATCATGGGTGAGTAACAAAGAGTTAAAGTGAGATGAGACATTGAATTTGGACACCGATGAGAAGCGCACGAACCGTATCAAGAATATGACGATGTTTATGTTCCTCTCGACCATTTTCTTGTGACGTGTATGGATGAGACCATTGGATACAAGTACCCTGAGTAGAAAGAAAACTGAGAAACACAGAGTCATTGTATTATAAAGCATTATCAGTCCGTAATGTGAGGATAGTACAGGAGAACTGAGTATGTATCATTTTGGCAAAAGATATATAAATAGATGTAATTTCAGATCTCTATTTTAAAAAGTAAATCCAGGTGAACCGAGAAAAATCATCAACAAAAATCACAAAATATTTGTACCCATTCATAGATGCTACCAGTGAAGGCCCCCAAATATCCGAGTGAATCAAAGAAAAAGGTTATCAACAATAGAAAGATTTTGAGAAAAGGGAAGAGCGGACTGTTTGACAAGCTTACAGTGCATACAATCAAAAGATTCAAGACGTACAAGACCTAAGACACCAGTACTGACAAGAGAACGTAACTTTTGTGTAAACACATGACTTAACCGAATATGTCATTGATAACTAGAAGAAGATGATGAAACTGCGGCGGAAAGAGACGGAGAAGATGAAGTCTGAAGGTGACTGAGCTCAAATAATTGACCCGTCTTGCACCCCGTCCCAAGAAGCTGACCCGTCTGCGAATCCTGAACTTGCACACTAGAAGACGAAAAGATAACGGTAAGACCCTGTCAACTAATTAACCAATAGAAATAAGATTTAAAACTAACTGAGGAATACAATACATATCAGTAAATGATAAGAACGGAGATGAAATATGACTTGTGTGAGTTATGTGCATATGTGAACCGTTGGCGGTATGTATGGGAGGTAAGCTCTTAGTAGGAGTAGAGGAACACATAAAGTTGGTATTATAAGTCATATGGTTACAACATACAGAGTCACAATACCAGCGGGTGTTACATGAGGGTGTATGAAGATCAGATTTAGCAGAAAAAACCTGGGTGAGAAGCTTGTGGATGTCATGAAGAGTGGGAAACGAAGCCACAACATATTGCAGGACATTTGTAACAGCAACTACATCAGAGGAGCTACCAATCTAAGAAGAAGAACAAGTACATCGGGGACAATTTTGGATGACATGTCCTCGAAGATGGCAATAGTGACACTTGAATCGGGGCACTGGGTAAAGGGATGATCAGCATTCTTGCATCGACGACATTTATCGGACTGAGTCTGACGATGAACGAAACCCCGCCGAATAGAAGACTGAGATGAGACGGCCAAAGCAAAGTCCATTATAGGAGATTGAGTAAGTTTGAGGCGAGTCTCCTCAAACATAATATCCTTCATGGAAGCATCCAATGAAGGAAGAGGATGACGATGAAGTAATGAGGCACGAACAGGCTCATATTCCGGGCGGAGCTTCAAGCTGAATGAGCCGAAGGTGATTAGGCTCAATGGTCTCCTGATCGATGCGATCCCAAAGAGGTTGGGTGGCCGAGAAGAAGTCATTAAGACTGCCCCGGTTCATGTCATTTCGTACAAAGAACTAAGAAGTTTATAGTAATGAGCAAGACTGGTAGCCTGAAATCGCGACTTCAAATAATCTCACGCTTGTTAAGCAGTGTCAATACGGCGGAGCTGAATCTAAATAACCTGAGTAAAAGTATTCTGAAACCAAGTAAGAATCTGATGATTTTTGCTATCCCAATCTTCCAACTGCTCCTGATAGGTAGAAGTATCCCGCGAAGATAGAGGATTATCGGGAGTAACTACAGGTTTGATAGGTGCTGTAAAATCTCCTGTAACAAGCCGCCACAATTTTCTGCCAATAAAAAAACTCTTCATAGAATCGGTCTAAAAGTCATAATTATCACCCGTCAAAACTATGGCAATAGGCAAAGAAACATCCATCCACTCCATAGAGAAACACTCCGGGACCAAATAAATAAAATAGATTTATTTTGCCCTAAATCAAATCTCGAGATTATGCCGAAACTGAAATTTGATCACATGAAGATGACGGAAAGAAGAGCAGGATGTCGGACCCCGGAGGTGGCGGCCAGAGGTGGCCGAACGGAGGTGGACAGAGCAATAGGTGGCAAGGAGATTTCCGGCAGCAGAAGGCGGAATGCGCCGGCGACAGCCACAAGATTCAGGCCACCGGCCGAAATCGACGACGCGGAGACGACAGCGGTGGCGATTGGCGACGGCTGGACGGCGGCGAATCGAGCTCCAGCGCCTTGCGACCGGAATGGCTGCGACGGCCGGGAACTGCTGCATGCGCCGGCGACGGCTTCAAAACTCCGGGCACCGCCCAGTCTTGTCCCTGCGACAGCGGCGTCAACTGGCGGCGGCGGAAGGGCAGGGCGACATGCGTGGTTGCTCTGATACCATGTTGGTAGTTTTAGGGGAATGGAATTGTGTATTATTATTTAAAAACAAACACAATAAATCCTAGGCACTACTTATACTTACAAGGTACTTTTGTCATTTTATATATACACAATAATAATAATATATAGTAGTATAATATATATATATATTACTCTCTTCCTTTCATATTAGATGTCTGAGTCACTCTAAACACGAATTTTGAAGAATAAGTATAATTAGTAGATAATTAAAAATATATTAGTAAAAATAATTATTTTATAATATAAATAATTATAAATTAAAATTAAAATAACTCATTAGTTTAACTAAAATTAAAAAGAAATTTAAATTAAAAAATTTAAAATAAAACTAAAATAAAGAAAATGACATGGAATATGGGACGAAGAGAAACGAGAATGCCAACGTGGAAAGGAAGGAGTATGTACTAACACCCCTCTTCTCTACCACTACAATTGTCAGCAAGAGAGAGAGTAGTTTAAGGACACCCGCAACTTCCATCCAAAAGATCTCACTTTGTCTTCCACATCAATACCCGTAAACAAATTTTTTTTTAAAAAAAATTAAAAAATCTATTGGGTATCTCTGAGATGCTCAAACCGGATCAGGCGGTTAAGTCAGGATTTACTTGCCACTAAGATTAGTACTTGCCGATGAAAACTGCCGATTAAAAACGACAAAGAAAGTCCAAGAGAGTTCATTCCGAAGAATGGAAGGAAGACGGATCCCTTTCTTTAAACAGCTGTCCAGACTGAATCTATTCTTTGTTCTATATATGATACTGCTCTGCCCTGCCTTGCTTGATTCACAGAACTCTGAATAGGCATCAGAGGATAGATCGACGCGGTAGCTGACGAATCTTCCACTGGTAGATGGACAAGCGTGTGGACCGATGGACTTAGCAGCCTTGATCGTTACAAAGGGCGATGCTACAACATTGAGCCCGTTCCTGGCGAAAGAGATCAATATATCTATTATGTAGCTTACCTTTTTAAAGAAGGTTCTGTTACCAACATGTTTACTTTTTTTTATATATAATTATTATAATATATATTTTATATTTATATTATATAAAATTTTATTCTCTATCCAATGTTATATTGAAATATAATTTAAAAAAATTTAATTTTAAAAATAAATAATTTTGATATAAATATAAATAATTTTTTTGGTTGAACTGGAAAAAAAAAAAAAAGTGAATAAAATAAAATAAAATAATATTGAAGAGATACTTTGATGGATATCTTTGTTGCAAGTTGCTAAGTATAAGTATATTATAGTATAGTATAGTATAATCAAAATGCTCTCAGTATCCCCATGCTCATTCTCCTAAGAATTCATCTATCTTCAATTCTTAGTTAGGTAGTAAGCAAAAGGGTCCTGTGATCCTATCCATCCCTTCTCCTTTCTCGTCACAAGTGACAACACAACTTCAGCTACCGCTACCATGCATATATATATATATATATATAATGAATGAATATCATCAATCAATCAATCAATCACTAGTTTGTTGGAGGATATCCAGAATCGAAGAAACTGCTGCCTGGCTGAGCTGCTGCTGCTTCCAGAAGCACCGCTTTGATCTCTTCTGCCAACATCGCTTCATCATCCTCCCCCACTCCTTCCCTTTCCCTTTCCCTTTCCCTTTCCATGCACTGCATTCATTGTTGCCCACCGTCCATATCCATAAAATGCATCACCATCATCAACAGTATAATCATAATAAGACCAATAATATAATCAAACTTGAACAATTTTTATTTATTTATTCATTCATTCATTCTATTTAGTTTGTTTTTTTATTCTGAGATCACCCAATCAATTAATTAATCTGCCATAAATACATGCCGGTAATAGACAACCCAGCCTACAAATTGGTGCATATAGATACATACATGCATATATATATGCGGTATGCCATACCACCTAGCTGAGCACGCCCATGCATGCATACATTTTAATTTACTGCTATACTCTTCCAGTGGCTTCTTCTTCTTCACCCTCATCATCTAATTTTAATATTAACTTCCAGTTTACACACTAAGTTCGCTATTGTCATGTAGCTTAAGCGTATCACATTAGTCATTGAAACCAGGCACCCAACTAGCTACCTACTAGTACTACATATATATTATTGAGAGATATAACATATATATTTAGGAGAGGAGAGGACGAAAACATTGAAGTAAGTTCACTTGGGGTGGGATGCATGGTTTAAAAAGTAGTAAGTATTACCACATCCAGAGCAAAGCCATTGAAACAACTGATGACTGCTTGCTGAATGTCCAGTCCAAGGCTGTCCAGGGCCCTCATGGTGGAGACCGGCAGACCCTCCGCAGCTCTGCACCCACAAAACATATGTATATTCACCACCCTCCCTTCTCTCAGTCTTACCTCCACCTACATATATCACCAACACACACAAATTAATAATAAAATCTTTTTGCCAACATTAATTCACACCACAAGGCATACATCATGCATATTGCTTCAATTCAATTCAAAATCACAGAGGAGGCGCCTAATTAAATTGGTCGCACCTCAACTAATTAATATCAATTCATACAACAAGAAGAATCCAACATACTTACTATATCGTATTATTATCAGTATAAACTAACACCAACTTGTAGGTTTATGTTCAACAACAATCCTAATTAGCTAATTAATTAATTAGATGATGCCTTGGAAGTTGTCTTTTCTTTATATCCATGTTTGGGACTTGCACTTTGTTAAATCTAGCTCCTTAGCTTCCACACAAGTCCTCTGTTGGAATTTCAGACAGCTAGCTATTTACATTTAGTGTAAGAGAATGTTTGCTCATTTCATGGTCTCATCATCTACACCAGTCCACAACTACTCAACAGTTGATGAGCAACAGATTAATCATTCAACACATGCATCCACAACACATAAGACAAGATGATGAAATGATGATATATACCCTTGCAGACTTGTTATTGGGGCTTGATGTTGTTGAGCTGGAAGGGAGCTCTTCCTTTGCGAGATAAGAGAGAGCAGGGGAGTGATGGAGGCTGCAGCTTGTTTGAGAAGGAGGAGGAGGGGGAGTTTCAAGTTCAATTTCATTTTCATGGAGATCATTGATGCGTTGCAACAACTCTTTTAGATAATCTATGGCATCCCCAAGTATTGAAGCTCTGTCCATCTGGAGAATTACAAGAGTAGATGATTAATTATGCATGAGTCACAACTCCAAATCAGCCACCAAACAACAACCATTACTACTATTGCCTAGAAATGAATTTGATTAACACACACACACACACACATATATATATATATTTAATATTCTTGAAGTGAGTATAGTGTCTCTGGGATAACATAAATCAATCCCTCTGCAGCTTCAGATTCACTGATTCAATATTAATAAATGAACAGCACTGAGCCGATGGAGGGAGTTACTCAAATTAAGCAAAACAAGTACCCCCACCGCTTAAATTAATGAAAACACAGAAAAATGCAATTAGAAGGAAGGTAGAATCAAATCAGCATCAGGGCCATAAACACAGACAGACAGCAAATGGCACCTTGCTGATTTTGGGCACGACAGATCTTAGCAGGTAAAGGCTGTCGTTGAGCTTCTTTCTCCTTCGCCTCTCTGCCATTAGATTTTTGGCAGGCATCCCCTTTCTCTTCCCTTTGCTGGTGCTGATATTTGGGTTCGAGTTTATGTCTCCACCATCTTCGTCAGCGAGACCCTCTCCCTCCCCTAATTTATCGTCGTCTGAATCGTAATTTAGAGTATCCCCCCCGACTTCGTCGTCATCTTCATATATATTCCTCTCTCTCTCTCTCCCCCTCTCCCTCTTGCTTCTGAATCCTCCCATTCCCATTCCCAACGGCAACGTATCATCCAAACTCGTTAAGCAGGCGTCGCCAAGAGTGCCCAAACTCTGCTGCGAGGCTGCACCCTTCTGAAACAGGGTGGGCGGGGGAGGTGCGCCGACCGGCGGCAGTCCTTGAAGTGGTTTCCTGTTAGTGTTACTGCGAGGAAACAGGGAGCACGGACCCAAGGCATGAGAACTGCAGGTAGTTGGAATTCCACCAACAGTGGCAGCGGGAGCGGCAGGGGCAGGGTAACCATCTTCAGAGAAGGGAAGCAGCATCCGAGTGGGGAGCTCGGAGTTGAGTTGGAACTGAGAAATAAGGGCATCAAAACTCATTAGAATGTTGGGAGGACTGGATTGTTGGAGAGGAGGAGGGGGAGGGACGAAAGCGGGGTCGCCGGCCAGATCGAAGAAGTCATTGTCGAAATTGTTGTTGATTTGGCGAAGTAGCATGGAACTGGGGGAGGGGGAGGGGGAGAGGAAAGAAGACGGCAGGTGAAGGTTGGAGAAGGCCTGGAAGGAGGAGTCGTCAAAGTGATTAACCAGGATGTTGCTGCTGCTGCTGAATTCAGGGTAATAAAAGGGCGGCGGATAGGTGGCAACATTGTTCCTAGTATTGTCATTGTTGTTACCACCATGATAATGATAATGATAATGATTGGTGGGGTTGGGGTTGGGGTCAAGCATGGAGATGGAGGTGAAGGAATAGGTGCTGCTGGGGAGAGAAGGGGGCACTTGATGATCTGACCATGGAACTGGAACTAGAACCGGAACTGGAACTGGGATGGCCGGGGAGGAGGTGGAGGAGGAGGATAAGGATTCATCAGCTAATTCAGTGCTGTTGTCGTCGTCCAGTGCAGTGGGAGTGAACGGGGGGAGCATTCTCTTCTCCTCTTCTCTTTCTCTTTCTCTTTCTCTTTCTTTATAAATAATAATAATAATAATAATAAAGCAAAATTATCCGTAACTCCCATGTGGTTTCGAAATTCTGAGTAAATTTTTCATCTATTTTAAAAATTCTATGACGCCCCTTATATTCTAAAAAATATTGCATGAAACCACTTTGTGATTTCGAAACTCGGCATAAATCCTATTTTATTTTAAAAAATTGTATGACGCTCACTTGTACTTTAAAAAATATTGCATAAAACCCTTTCATGCAAAACATATAGATAGGAAATCATCTTCTTATCACACGAGGAAAGTTTCATGGTGGTGGGTTTCATGCAACGTGTTTTAAAGTATAAGAGGGTATCATATAATTTTTAAAATACAAGAGATTTTACTACGCTGAATTTTGAAATCATTGTGCAATTATAAGCAATTTTACCTATTATGGAAAGGAAAGGGAGAAGGAAAAGGGCAAGGGCTGGTGGGCAGAGACAAAAAGAACGAACGCACGGATGTTAAAATTAAAACCCTAAACCCTAAACCACTTCGATGCCAAATTTTTTGGTTTGGGTATTTTGGGTTTGTCAAAGATCGGTCTATCAGAACTCGAATTAAAAAAAATTCATGTCGGATCAAGTTTTGAATTGACTTGATAATTAGAAATGTGAAAATCAGATCGGATTTCGAATTGATCTGAATTATTTATTATTATTAATAATTTAATTATAATATATATTATTTTAAATATAAAATAAATAAAAGAGAAAAAATTAATTTTGGTTTCAATATAATCAAAATTTATCAATTTTGGTCCAAATATATATATAAAAAAAACTTATCAATTTTAGTCTAATTATAAACATTTTCAATCAATTTTGGTCTCATTATAAACAATTTCAATCAATTTTGATCTCTTTTGGTTGAAATTATTTATAACTTGACCAAAATTGATTGAAATTGTTTATAATTGGACTAAAATTGTAACCAAAATTAATATATTGAGACTAAAATTGATTTTTTCCCTAAATAAAAATGAATTCTTTTAGGTTAATTTTAAATGTTTTTTAGTTTTCGGATCTATTTCGTGTCGGATTTGTTCGAGTTTCGGGTGACTTGAAATTAAATCAGGTCAACCTGAACCAGACCTGAAAGAATTCGTGTTGTGTTTGGACCTAAGATCTCACATCACATTTCGAATTCGGGTCAAGTTCGGGTAGAGAGTTTATTTGCTATCTCATTGCTGAATCCGATACGAACACGACCCAAAAATACAAATTGACACCTCTAAACGATTGTGGCGGGGCCTGGTAAAAGACGGGTAGTGCCGCCAGGCCTGTGGAAGGGTGGGAAAGGAAATTGCTGTCAAGTAAAATTTCTTGTTGCTAATTGAAACTGTTACCTCCTTACGCGCGCTCATTTGATAATTAAAATTATGGTAAAATAGCAAAAAATTCCCATGTGGTTTTTAGAATTTGCTGAAAACTCCGCATGATCTTAAAATTTCATAAAATCTACTCATGATTTTCAAAATATTACACACTCGCTCCTCATTTCAAAATTGAACTAACGGTGTTAAATTTTTAATTGTTTGATCAAGTTTTATTTTATTTTTTATCATATATACATACACACACATTTACATAGATATACATACATACACAAACACACATATACACTGCTGCTCATCTACTTTCTTTTTCTTTCTTCTCCATATTTTTTCCACCTCCGTATCTTCTTTTTTTACACATAAAAACACATATATACATACATATTCTTCTTTTTTTACATCTTTTTTCTTTTTTTTTCTTCTCCGTTCTTTTTTTTTTCCACCTATGTTTCTTCCTTTTTTACACATAAACATACATAGATACATACGTATTCTTCCTTTTTCATCTCTTTTCTTCTTTCATTCCGTTGCCCGCCTCATTTTTTTCTTCTTTCTTTTTCTCCATTCTTTTTCACCTCTATTTTTTAAAGTTTCATTTTAATTTAGGAAATTGATTATAGATTTTGTTTGTTAAATTCATAGATCGAATGGCTAAATTGTAGAATCTAATTATTTTTGTACTCATTTGAATTCAATTAAAACCCTTATCATTTTGAATTTGGGGAGTTTGAAATTTAACCCAAATCTTAAATAACATGTCTATTTCATACATTGTTCGATTATGAATAAGGTTTTTATTGCGTATGAAGTTTCTGATTTTCAAGTTGAATTTAGGTTGCAGCAATTCAAGTCTCATGATGTGCTTTAAATTTAATTTAAATTTTTGCTCAAATTTTTCTATTACGTAAATTGGGGTGAGCTAGAACGGAATAATAAAAAAAGGGAAAGAAGAGAAGAGAGAAGGGGAATGAGAAATGGAAGGGGAAGAGGAAGGGGAATGGGAGAAAAGTGTATGTAATAAAGTCAGAGGTCATTTTAGTAACTTTATAGAGTAATTTACCACTTTATGGATCAAAAATCGCATTTGAAATGCGTGAGAGATACTCTCCGTTAAGCCATAACAAAGGGGGATTTTTCTGCAACTTTTACAAATTAAAAGTAAGTTTTTTTAAGTTTTAGAACCAAAGGGATTTTCAAAAAATTCAACAAACCACATGGGCGTTTTATACTATTTTGCCTAAAGTTATTAATTATATAATGTAGTAGCGGCGACCTGACCCGTGTTATAATACGAATATTGGATCATATTTTTTTTTTCTATATCTAAATTTATAAAAAAAATTTAATTTCATAAAAATATATTTTTATTTTCAGTAGAAAATTATTTTATACTCTCTCCGTCCCCAATCTATCTATCCATTTGCTTTTTGCACGGAGTTTTATAAATATTAGTATTATATTGGGATAAAGTAGAAATAAAGGTAAAAAGACTAAATTAACCCTATTAGTATTGTATGATATAAATGTAACGGCATTTGTGTAATATATTGTAAATTAGAAGGGTACTTGTAATGTTAGGTAGATAGTACAATTACTAAAAAAAGGAAACGGATACTTTGTTATGAGACGGACCAAAATGAAAAAATGGATAGATTGTTAAGGGACAGAGGGAGTAATTTTTATTATAAAAAATAAAAAAATAACAATTATTATTTATTTTTATTAGAATTTGTATCCAAATATTTGAATATAAATTGATTTGACGGTTGTATATTACTTTTAATTTTATTTTTGTATTTTACGTTGTATATATTTTAATAAATATTTTTTAAAAATAATTGATGTAGTTACTTAGATTGATAAATATGTATATGAAAAATAATATTTTAGTTGTTGAATTTTAAATTATTTTGTTATAAAAGAAATATTAATTGTGATTCGTATCATTTCTAATATATTTAATTTTAATTGTGTTTAAATTTTATTTTTTAACAATTTATATTTATAAAAAAAGTATAGTCATTTTAAATAAATAAATGTTTCATATTAAATTTTATGTTATTTTTATTTTATTTTTCTGTAATATATATATTTAAAACGGTAAATATGTTAAAAATGCGATAATCAAATAATAATAATAATATCTAAATTTTTTTATATTAACTATATTATTTCATCTATCTTCTAAAATTATATTTGTATTAAAAAAAATTATATGATTGTTAAGTAATGTTATATGTAAAAAAAAGAAAAAGAAAAAAAGAAAAACATTATATAAGCACATACACATAATATATATCTAATCAAAAAAATTAACGATTCAATGTGATATATCATTATTTATATTGAGTCTATTCACTTAATATTTTTAGATGAAGTTATTTTTTATATGGTATAAAAATTATGTTGGTAATATAAAAAATTATATTTTGTATTGAATGGTTATTTATTTATTTTTTTTTTATGAATGGATGATATATATTATATTAATGTGTATACATTTTTTTTAAAATAATATTTATGAAGAATTGTTCCATTGAAAAATGCTATTTTCATATTTTTTTAAAAAAACCTTCAAATTAAAAATACTAAACAAACATATTGCATAGTAAAATTTTCTTTTTAGTAAGTGTGAATCATATTATATATTAAAAATAAATTTAAATTTATAATTATCTATATTGATATTACTATAGAAAATTAAAATAAATGCACAAAATAATATTATTGAAGAAATATTTTTTCTGAAAAATATTATATTACATAGTATTTATTTTTATTGATCATATTTTTTTTTATTTAAAATATGACAAATAATACTTATTACTATATCATATTAATTAATTATCTAATTTAAAATTATATTCCACTCAAAATATTTTTATGTTTTCCTTTTAGTTTGTGTACTCCAATTTTCTATTTTTTTATAGTAAATTTATATTCCACATAAATATAGATTATTTTTATTTTATTATCATATAAATATTTTTACATAAAAAATTTAAAAAATAAAATTATTTTCACACACTTCTTACTACATATCAATAAAATATTAATACACACAAATTTTCGTACCTAATATAAATGAGAAGATTTTGCTAAAAACACTACTTTTAAAATATAAATACCAAATCACAATAAATAAATGATAGTAATAATGATAAAATATAATATTAATATAATAATATATTACATGGTAGGACCCACCAAATAATATTTTTAAAAAAATAAAAAATGAAACAAAAAGTCACTTGTTACAGACACATACATCATATAAATATAGTTTATACTATTGGTAGTGAATGCCTTTTTTATACATATGTATGCTAGCTATTTACGCGTAATATAGCGTTTGCAATTTGCACAAATAATTAAGTTGCGAACATAATTTTTTGATTATCCAATAAAGAAAATTTGTCTCGATAATGATATTGAATATTCATCACAAGCATTTGACGAGTATTGCATGACTTGAGGAATAACTGTTGAACATCATGTTCCTTATGTTTACACCCAAAATTGTTTGGCAGAATCCTTTATCAAAAGACTGCAAAGACTGAGTAGACAGGGGTTAAGTTAGAGAATAAGTTAATTTCCAGACCAATATTGATGAAATCCAAACTCTTCGTTTCTTGCTGGGGACATGCAATATTACATGCAACAAAACTTGTGCGATTAGACCGACAAGTTATCATAAATACTCCCCAACACAGTTAGTGTTTGGAAAAGAACCCAATATTTCTCATTTAAAGATTTTTGAATGCGCGGTTTACATGTCGATTGCACCACTTCAACATACAAAAATGGACCCCCTAACGTCGTTTGGGAATTTATGTCGGGTACGAATCACCGTCGCTAATTAAATATCCCGAACCAGTGACGGGTGATCTATCTACTGCACGATTCGCATATTGTTATTTTGACGAAACAAATTTTCCGACATTAGGGGAGAACAAAATCAACTAAAAAATAAAATTTCTTGGAAAATAGTTATAAATTTCCTGAATCCTCATTCACAACAGTGTTAATTAGAAGTACAACGAATTGTACATTTCCAACAGATTGCAAATCAGTTACCAGATGCATTTAATTACTCTAGCAGATTCACCAGGTCATATATTCCTACGGCAAATGCTCCGAAAAAATTAAATATCCCAGAAGGACAAATGAAAAGTGCCAATGAATCTTCTACGCGCCTGAAGCGTGGCAAACCTGTAGGTGCTAAAGATAAGAATCCCCGAAGGAAAAAGATATTGAGTAACCCATCTAACAACTTGTAGTTACAAGGTACAAATCCTTGAAGATGATGCTCCTGAAGAGCCTACCTTGAAAGAAAATGAAGTTATCGAGAATTCAATTAACTTCATCACCACAAAAAAAGTTGGAACATCAATGAAATAGTCATTGATAATGCTTTTGCATACAACATGACACTTGATATAAGGGAAAATGACGAGGATTCCGAACCAACATTAGTTGATGAATGTCGGAAAAGAAACGATTGACCAAAATGGAAAGATGCGATCCAGTCTGAACTAGACTCACCGGCCAAAAGAAATATCTTTGGACCTATAATTCAAACAATAGAAGGTGTTAAGCCAGTTGGGTGCAAATGGGTATTTGTGAGAAAAAGAAATGAAGACAACAAAATTGTCCGATACAAAGCGAGACTTGTAGCTAAGGATTCTCATAAAGACCTGAGATTGATTATGATGAGACATATTCCCTAGTTATGGGTGGTAACACATTTAGATACCTCGTAAGTCTAGCAATGCATGAAAAACTTGATATGCGCCTTATGAACGTAGTCAGTGCTTACTTGTATGGCTCACTGGAAAATGATATTTACATGAAAATCTCTGAAGGATATAACATGCCTGAAGCATGTAAATCGTATCCAAGAGAAAGTTATTACATCAAAGTACAAACGTCTTTGTATGGACTTAAACAGTCTGGACGCATGTGGTATAACCGTCTCACTGAGTGCTTAACCAAAGAAGGTTACACTAACGACTCAATATGTCCATTTGTTTTCATAAAAAAAGGGTCAAATTCGTGATCATTACAGTATATGTCGATGATCTCAATGTTATCGGAACTCCTGAAGAGCTCCAATCAACCGTGAAATATCTGAAAAGGGAATTTGAGATTAGAGAATTTGGAAACACAAAGTTCTGCATTGGTTTGCAAATTGAATATATGGATAATGGAATATTTATCCACCAAACCACCTATACCCAGAAGGTATTGAAGCGATTTTATATTGATAAAGCACATTCATTGAGTACCCCAATGATCGTCAGATCACTTGATCCTAACAATGATCCATTTAGACCAAAAGAAGATGATGAAGAGATACTTGGTCCTGAAGTACCATATCTCAGTGCAATAGGTGCACTCATGTACTTAGAAAATTGCACAAGACCAGATATTGCATTTGCAGTAAATTTATTGGCCAGATTCAGTTCATCTCCTACAAAACGACATTGTACTGGGGTTAAGCATGTTTTATGCCATCTTCAAGGGACAAGCGATTTTGGCCTATTTTACCCGAATGATTCTCGACACGAGTTATTAGGCTATGCTGATATTGGGTATTTGTCTAACCCGAATAAAGCAAAATCGCAAACCGGCTACATATTTACATGTGGCAATATTGTGATCTTATGGAGATCCACAAAACATACAATAATAGCCACATCATTAAATAATGCCGAAGTATTGGCTATTCATGAAGCCAGTTGAGAATGTGTTTGGTTGAGGTCAATGACCCATCATATTCGAAAGAATTGTGGGTTAATGTCTAAAAATGAAAATCCCCCAACAACTATAAATGAAAACAATGCATATTGCATTGCTCAGTTAAAGGGTGAATATATCAAAAGAGATAGAACCAAACATATTTCACCAAAATTCTTCTTTACCCATGACTTGCAAAAGAATGGTGAAATTGATGTGCAACAAATCCGATCATCTAATAGATTTATCAACCAAGGCCCTACCGAAAACAACATTCAACAAATTGGTGAAAGAAATTAGAATGCGTCGGCTTAAAGATCTCAAGTAAAGTCCAAATTATGGGGAGTAAATCAATACAAAAATGATGTACTTTTTTTCTTTCACTATGATTTTTTCCAGCATAATTTTTTTATAATAAGGTTTTAAAAAAGCACATTTGTCTAAAAGCATATAAGGGGGAATATTACAGACACATACAACAGTTTATAGTATTGGGTGTGAATGCCTTATCTATACATATGTACTTTTTTATTATTGGATAAATTTTTGGTTATCTCTCAACCTAGTATTCAAGGTCCTGTGCTCCTATTAATACTAGACATATTGTATTTGTTTTGAAATTGAAAGCAATCAAATTCATTCCATCACCGTATCGTCTCCTTCTCCCTCTAATACATATGCTTATAATATATATATATATAGATTACACTTCACAACATATATACCTACGTATTATATATACTCATATATTGTGTACTATAATATATATTTGTGTAGATACTCATATATTGTGTACTATAATATATATTTGTATACATATATCTACGCTAAATCTATTATATTAATATTTATACAAAATAGTGATTAACATACATAATTAATATTTTTATTTATTATTTTTATATTAATATTTACAATACTACTATATTTTTATTTGTTATTCCTGTATTAATATTTATAAATTAACATAACATATATATTAATTAATATAATAATATATATAAAGTTGTGGGCCCCACCAAAATAATTTTGAAAGAAATAAAAAATTACCCGTAGGATGCCCTCGAATATATATATATATATATATATTATAGATTAGATTAGATATTAGATTAGAATGCATGCATGTGTACGCTTCCTAAACCAATTAATCTAATCCATGCACATAGAATAGTATTCACTTACAGATGGGATTTGAAGGGCAAACTAATCATCGTGCTTATTCACATTAGTTATAGTAATTTTAGATTGAAGCTCACCCATTCATATGTATATATATGTATATATATATATATATATTAGGTGTTGTCGTGCTATGCACGGCGTGATTATAAATTTTATTAAATTGTTAAAATTAATTATTATAATCAAATATGTAATTTTTAATATGAAAATCATTTGAATAAATCAAAATATTTTACACTAATGTTATAAATATTGAAAATTGATAAATTTGATCAATTAAATATAGATATTACAAAAATGATGTATATATAATATTAGTGATATATAGTCATATTATAAAGTAAATTTATTAATATGTAACTGTTATTTTGATTTATTAATTAAAATTGTAATTTAATTACATTTTTTTTAAAAAAATTAAAATTATAATTTAGTTAAAAATCGTATTAGTAAAAGAAATTAAAATATTCTAATAAAAGTGAAGTCAAATTTCATTAACTTGTAACTGTTATTGCAATTTATTTTTTTAAATTATAATTTAATTACAAATTATTGGATCCTATATAATATTAGGAGAATATTATCTTTTTGACAAAAATAACATATATATTTTTTCAAAGAAATTAATATATTACACATATTCATTATTTTTATTTTATTTATACAATTTTCTATACCTCACATAAAAAATTATCTTTTCAAACAATTTCACAATACAAACACATTCTCAATTTTTATTCTTATTGTTTTTATACTTTTATTCTTTTATAATATTTATACTTTAATAATTTATATTTTAATAATAAAAATTTTGATTTGATAGTAATTTATATTAAAAATTTTGATTTGATACTTTAATAATTTGTATATCTATTATTTACTTGCAATTAAAATATAATAATTAAAAACTTATTTATTTTTTAAGTCAATAGTATATAGTTATAATCTATAAATCGGATTGAATGTAAATTTTGATTTCTTTAACGATTTATATTTATAATAAAAAGTTTAATTTGACAATAATGATTTTATTTATTTTTTCTAAATTTCTAATTAAATGGTAGATATAAGTAACAAAGTGTCAAAATAATATTTGTTTATTTTATTTTCAACAATTTATTTTTATTGTTCATTTAGAATAATATACTTATTTTATATTTTAAATATAAAATTAATTTTTAGTACTCCTTCCATCGAGTCGAAAAATATACATATTTCTATTTTGAGTTGTCCAATTATAAAGTAACAATTTCATTAAATACTACATTTTCTCGTAAATATCCTTATTTTATCATCATATCATTAATTTTACACTAAAAATTAAGGGCGAAATTATTTTATACTGCTTTTAATTCCTCATTTCCATTAACATACTATTATTTTTTAAAATCCTCTTCAAAAGTAAATGTATACTTATTAGGTAGATAAAGGGTGTATAATATAGAAAATAAAAAATAATTGTTTAATTTGATATTTTTTAAGAAAAAAATTAATAAATAGTAAAATTTTTGAAAAATTTCCCAAAAGAAACACCCTAAGTGTAAATTCTATTACATATCACAAATATTACAAAATTTATTTTTACAATAACTGTGACGTTATATCCGGAAAGGAACGAGTATTAAAATATAATATAATTTTTTTTCCAAAAATGTCAAAACATATATTTATTTTTATATAATATATTACAATTTATTTATTTTTTTTCACTTAAAACATCACTTTAATTTATTTATATCAAATATAATAATTATTTTAATTTAAAATTTGACACACACAAAAATCAAACAAATAATAATATAATATAATACCAAAATGATGTCACCCTTTATTTTTTGGTTTATATACCATCAATTTATAATAAACAATTTATCATTTTATAATTTTATTATTCTTATTTTCACAAAAATAATCAAATTGTCACTATTTTGTATTTGGGTGTGTTTATTTGGAGTTTGGATCTTAAGTGAGATTTGAATAGTAAAAAATTTGAATTGAATAGTTGTATAATGTTGATATAAATGAGTGTTGATATATTATTTTGAATTTAAAATTAATTTTCAGTATAATATGAAAAATATAAATAAATATTTAATTTAATATTTTTTGGAGAAAAAATTTAGTGAATAGGAAAATTTTGGGGAGCCTTCCAAACAAAGGCACCATTACTCTACTATTTTTTAATCAAATACTTTGATAAACAATATCCCTATTTTTAGTTTTTATATACCTTTAATATGAAAACATTATAATTTTTTTAATCGTCTACTAAACTTATATAATTTATTTATATTAAACAATTTTATCTTACTATAATTTTATTATACTTACTTTAAGCAATAATAATCAAATTATCACTATTTTTTTTACTTACTTTACTATTTCTTTTATTTTTTAAATAAATTTTCATAATATCCCCTATTATACAATTATTTTAATTCAAAATTTTTATTATTCAAATCTCAAACTTAAAATTCAAACTAAAAAACAAACAACTTTTTTTATATAAAAAAATACATAAAATAATTTTTTATTATCTCAAATCTAATATTCAAACTAAAAAAACAAAACCCTTTTTATATATATAAATACAATACATAAAATACTAAAAATATAAATGGATCTTACACCAAACAAATATTACTATATATTAAATTAAAAATTAATAAATTGAAGAGATTGTATTTGACTAATTAATTGCACCTAGCCGTATTTTAAAATTTTATTATTCAAATTTAAAATTTAAAAATCCAAAAAAAAAAAATATCTTTGTTATAAAAAATATATTAAATAAATTTTATTATTCAAATCTCAAATTTAAAATCCAAACTAAATAACAAACGCCTTTTTATATATATATATAAAATGCATTTAAAAAATTATAATAAAAATAGATCCCACACAAAACAAACACTACTAAAAAATGGCTATTTGTAGCGGCTTTAAAACCACTACAAATGGCCATTTTTCGTTATGAAAAGCTATTTGTAACAATTTTGTACCGGATTTTGGCCGGTGCATATACTCGAGTTACAAAAAGTCTATGTACCGACATTTTCCGTAACAAAAAGTGAACAGTCAACGGGCGTGAGAAATCTTTTTGTAACGGTTTTTGTAACGCTAACAATGTTTTTTGATTTGTTTGTAGCGGATGTTTCTCGTAATAAAAGAGTCGTTAAAATAAATGTTCATGCATTTGTAATGGCTTTTGTTACGGTATAATTTTTGTTACAATAAACTGATTGTCAGAAAAATATTTTAAACGACATTCATAATTTTCTGTACCGGTATTTGTAACGAACACAATTTCGCAACATAAAGAGTATCCTTAATTTTTTTTTAGTAATAAAAAAAATTAGTATCGGAACCGAAAAACATAACTAGTTCGCAATACAATCATTAGTAGCACCAAGTAAGCACTGTCTAGGAACATAACTAGTTCGCAATACAGCCAACATATACAATCCAAAGGCAAAGAATAGCAACAAACACACAAAAGGAAGCAACATATGCAAGTTCAACCTACGTAAAGGACTTAGTCAGTATCAATCCACAAACAAAAGTTATCATCATAGAATTACATGCAACGCTGCATCGCCCCACGCAGCATCAAAGTGAACATACACGGCAGTTATGCGTGACGAACGAGCTGCCAACATAGTGAAAAATTATATAAGAATTTACTTGCGAGTTGGTTAAGTTATAATCTAATAGAAAGTTATAAAAATGGTTACGTACATCCTTGAATGTCCAGTCGATTGGCTCGATGTGGACAAACTCACAGAGTGTTTGCACTTCAGCTATCGTTCGTGAATTAGCGCAGCCTCCGGAACGGTAGCAGCCGTGAAAAAAACCTTTACTATATTAATGGTATAACCTACGTACATATAAATAAAACATGTGCATATCATCGAAAATAAAATGCAACTCACAAAATTTTATTATCTTAAAGCGGATGATCGATACTGCAACATTAATAAATATACAAAACAATCATAAGCTAAGAAATAGTCACATGTGGCTTCAAATGCATACCGAGAAAGTATATAAAACTTAGTTCTGAGCAATATAAATTGATTATGCTCAAGTGCAAGACAAACATGTTCAAACAATACAGGTAAATACCAAGCCCCATAAATTTTGGGCAGACAAATTCCCACAAACAAAATAATGCAAAAGCAAACAATTCATTTTCAAGAATCCCAAAATAAATCCATGCAGTAGATTGGATTTTCATAATCAACCAACAAACTTAAAGACCCACAAATTAGAAACAGATGCATGTAGCTCCTTTCACTTGACCTAGCTCATGATATAAAAAAAGGTCATTATAATGATTACCCATTACACTCAATGTGAAGAAACTTATGAAATCATCAACACAAGCAATCCATAAAGTTAGTGAACAATTTCTACTGTACAAACCAATTGACAAATAATAAGTTGGACTTCAGCTAGCGATAAGTTCAGACATGACTATTGCAATAAATGAAGAAAAATCAATCTCCACAACTGAATTGTCAAAACACAAGCTTGATTACACTTTTGCTTTACTACCTATATGAAAGTAATATTTCCTAGTGATTTTGATAATTTTCATACCTGAAATAATGTCAATTATAGCCATACTGCCGTGACTAATCAAATCTGCAAGAAAAATTCTGCTAGGATTAATCCAGTATTGATGTCTGCATCCTTGTAGAAATCCAGTAATGATTATAGAATAAATTTTTGTTGGTATAAGTACTACTTTAATAGCGTGCCATGTAAATAATTTTCAGACCCTAACATAACTTATTTCAGGTTGGTTCTTAATACTAACATGCCTCAGCTTATATAACCACTGAAAATAGTAGTATTGAACTAAAAATATGAATATTAGCACTATTATTCGAATGTTCATATCATAAAAACTATACAAGTAATGTGATATACTATGGATGCATGAATAACTTACTATTATGCAGCAAGCTTGGATCGACGCTTAGACTTCTGCCTAAAAGTACGTTGTCCCTCAATGGCGGGTATCACACACCTATTCAATTTCAAAGACGCCTCATGTCATCTATAATGCATATGCGTAGATCAAAGAATTAGCATAACACTTTATAAAAGCAATAACGAGTAACAGAAAAAACACAAACAATATTATACATATCAGTGATGATGGTATATTTAGACTGGGCTTTTGGTAGTTGTTGTGCTTTATCAGCATAGAACATGAATTGCAGCAGAATGCACCACTATCTTCTTACACACACACACATATATATATATACATATATACAAAAGCTTCTAGAAGGTTTGGAGAAGAAAACAATTTATGTGGTGGCAGTTGGATTTAAATTTGGAGGTGGTCCCCAAATTACAAAATATTATTCAAAAATGACAAAATTACAAGATATTAGTATCATATTCAGTTTTAGTTTTAGTATCAGATTCAGTTTTATCAACAAAATTACAAAGTAATATTCAAAAGTTTGCCAAAGAATGTATGTTCAACAATTATGTCCAAAAGTATCAGATTCAGTTTCGCATCAAATCATTGTGCATATACTTCTTACATTCATTGTGCATATACTTCTTATTTTCATGATAATGTCAAGGGGACAATTCATTAAAAATATAAGAGAAGTCCATGATAAGTGACGATGAATAGTTTGACCAACTATAAAGCATTAGATAGTTGTTTGTCTACCGTAAGTGTGGTTGTTCGATCAATGCAACCTAAATAGTGTATAAAGTATTGAAGAAGCAAATTTATGAAAAAATTTCTCTAAATATTAAGCCAAATGTTGCCATCAAGTGTCTACGCCCCCAAACAAAACACAAATAGTATGCCACCTATACATAATTAAGAAACTTAATAAACCACTTGAAATGCAATATCGCTAGCATCCACAATATACACTTATCTGGCTCAAGCTTGGTTCTCCTATCCCTAATTCTACACATTCAAGAACATATTAAAATTAGAATTTCAAACAAAAAGAACAAGCATTTATTGAAGAAAACAATTAGCAAGCTAACAATAATAACATAACTAGTATGTTCGGTTTCGTATTAAAATTAGAATTTCATACTAGCTGTGCCTATTAATTTTAAAAAACACTAGTAAGTTTGGTTTCGCATTTACTTATTTTATAATTTTTGGACTAAATAGATATTAAAATTATTTTTATGAAAAATTATCAAAAACATCTAATAAATAAGCTTTTAGTTTACTGTAAATGGAGGAAACCAGCCCTAAATCTAACACTATGAACAAAATTTTAAAAAAATAAAAGCCTAACTAGTCAAAAAATACAAAAATAAACAAATTCAAACTTACGGGAAAAATTAGGGTTGGCATTTGAGGACATCGGCGGGCAGCGGCGGAGCGCGATCGACGGGTTGATGAAGGGTGCGGCGGAGCACGCTGGACGGCCGAGGAAGGTGATGTAGGAAGACGAAGAAGAAGAAGACGAAGACGCAAGAAGAAGAATGAAGAAGACGAAGAAGAAAGCATAGAAGAACATAGAAGAAAAAGAACAAAAAGAAAAATAAGAGGAAAATGGGGGGAGGGGGCTGCGACCATTAGGGTTATGCAATGGTAAAGTTGAATATTTAATTTCCTTTATATTTTTTAATTGTATATAGTAATTTTATTTTTTAAATAAATAATTATTTTAATTTGTATAGATTAATATATAAGTATAAGTATTATGTATGTATTATATATGATATATATCTTCTCTAAATATGATATATTATTTTAGATTTAGTTTGAAATTTAAAATAAAATTATTTTGTAGTTGTAACGAAACAATACCGCAACAAAAGGAAAAAGGTTGACCAAATCGAAAACACAATTTGTTACGGTAATAACTAGAACAAAAAATACCTTTTGTAACGAAAAAATTGTAGCGGATGCGATTTCGCTACAAATGGCCATTTTTTTAGTAGTGAAATATTACTATATATTAAATTGAAGAGATTGAATTTGACTAATTAATTGCACCTAGCGGTATATAGAAAACTACAGTCCATAGCTCGTGGGACCCACATGTATTTTTATTAAAAAAAAAACTTGCATAAAGACACGTGGCGAAATGGTTTCGTCTCCAAATATATATACATAAATAGATTAGTAGTATGTAAGGGATGGTTCAAACTTTCGCATATGATTCGTCCAATATGACTTTTCTTTTTGAGCTTAATTTGTATGTTTGCGAATTCCCAAATACAATATATATATATATTAGTGTTCGTGCGCGTTACGTCGTACGATCGAAAATTTTATTCCCTGAAAAAATTGTGTGTAAATATTTCATGCCACGGAGGTAAATTGTTGATTAAACTTGGGTGGTTCTATTATTATGATATTCAGAGCTGTGTAGATAGAGGCCCTTAGTAGGAATGACAAATATTACATGTTGAGACTTTAGGCGTGGAAATATTTGTAAGAGTCCATGTAGAGTTTGATTCCCTTCATTTAAGTAAAATTTGTTTTTTTTTCTTAGTGAATTGGAGTGTTCGATGAGTCGTTAATCCCCGTCAATTGATTTATCCTTGATTGTGTTGGAGAGCAGTGATGGAAAATTTTCATTGATAATGCACTTGACATATTTCCAATTCATATGTCCTATAACGATTTATATAAAAAAAAAACACATTATTAACATACCTAGATCCATCGAGTTCTTTGATGCGGAATTGAGAACTCGAACAGTTGGTATTACGGAATTCCTCAACTAAATCGTCTAATGGGTTATTCGTTAGTCTATTCCGATGGGGAGAATAGAGAACAATGATTGATTTAGTGTATTGGAGACTATAACTGAATGTCCTTATATAGTGATCAATAGACCATCCATAATCACCTAATTTATACGCTATTTGGTATAGGCTCAATTTATCTCATATCAATAAGGTAATAATTGACTTGTTCCATAATTAGATCATATAATTTAAGTCAATCAAATAAATAATTGATTGTTTCTATAATCAAATCTCGTAATATAAGTCAATCAAATAAATTATTGATAATTTCTACAATTAGATTACGTAATTTAAGTATATCCAATAAATCAGAATAGCTAATATAATCGTATATTATTATTTGCCCATATTTAGATAGGGAAATATATATTTTTCTAACAATCTCCCACTTTGGCAAATATTATTTCCTGAACAATTATATTATCGAATCTGTAGTTGCGCAACTGTATGTTATTCATTTTTCGACTACCTTTAACAATCTTATCCACCTCATGCACTAACAATAGAATCACCGAGGCAGTCACCACATTATAAATCATGGTTAAACCCCGGCAATCACCATATTAATACACTTAGTGATATATATGAAATATGATGAGCACCATGAAAATTTCATGCAATGTGATCAATATCATGTCTATTTCCAACTGGTCCAACTTTAGTGAGATCAATACATAATAACTTAAATTGAATTTAGAATAAAATAAATTCATCAACTTTATTATCGAGAAAACTGGACAATACAAATTGAAGGTTTTTCATATAGAACATAGACTCTCACTAACCTAGGGCAACATCAGAAGTAACACCAACGTGAGCAGTGTGTTCATGAAACACCTTAGATGTCAATGCCTTAGTTAGTGGATTAGCTAGCATATTATTCGTTCCTATGTGTTCAATAGAAATTTGTTTATTCTGAATTATCTCTTTAGCAACAAGAAACTTAATGTCAATAAACTTTGACTTAGTAGCACTTGAGTTGTTATTGGAGTAACGCACGACTGAGTTATTGTCACATAATAATATTGGACCAATTTTAACAAAAAACCTTCTTAAGTAATAATATTTTTCCCAAAAATCTTGAAAATGTATATCAAACAAAGACCAAGTTCAACCATAATTCTAATACGCTTTACATCGGCGATCCCAAAGACTTCCTTTTTATTAACCCTATTCTTTATGCATCGCTGATCCCAAATAACACACCATTTGAATAGCCAGTTAAATAGACTACATTATTATTGACCATTTGAATACCCACATATATAATTGTAGGCGTATTGCCTAACCTCTCATAACCTTATAAATCGTTAATAAACACATAGTAATTAGGTACTCATTTCAATTAACGCATTTCGTAGGATGTCACCCTGTACTGTCAAATTCGAAATGAGTGCATCAAACAAACCAAGTTTTTGTTTGGCGAAATACTCAACAGAGACAAAGTTCAGCAATTTCAATCAATAGCCGCTGGTAAGGCAAGGTTTCGATTTCGTCAAACATATAAGGCAAATAATTTGAAATCAATGTACTTTTACAAACATTTATAACATATTGCAGATACTACAGACGATGCAAGTTCAACGCAATTGAGTACAAAAGAAGAAAGTCCAAATGTTAGCAAAACATTGTTGACCCCAATACTTAATAATCTGAAAACCTCCACAGAGATTGGAGAGGGATCCACAATATGGACACATAATACTCCTATCTCCATTTACCTTTACATACAACAACAACTACAAATTAACCATAACTTACTCTATCCGCATATGCAGATTTTTATAGCAACTGCACGTAAAGAGCTTTTGCCGTTGCTAGAGGCTTATCACGATGATACCCTTGCTTAAATGCCAATCTCCGAGTCCATAAAAAAAATTCCTGCGAAGAAAAGTTGTACTCATCAGCCAAATGGAAAAAATGAGTTGAGGCAAAAGAACCTTTTGCTAATGTAGTTGTAAGAAGCGGGGGAAAAATTCACACTCCAGCTTGACAATTTTTGTAACATCTCTGAAATAGCCTCCCCTGTCATGACGTTTTTGTAAATAAGTGTGACTGTTACGTGCTGACTCACCTGCAGAAGTTATTAGGCCATTGGTCTTTTAACAAATAGAGTCAAACCTAGGCCTCCCCTTTTGATAAGGAAAGCTACATTCTAGGTCTTCCAAAACAGTGCAAATGCAATCAATCTTTTTTACAGCTTCCCAATAGAAAAATAACAACGGAAGGCACAATAAAATAACCAATGAACACCAACAACATGACCAATTGTTTTTTTGCAGCTAATGCCTCAACTGCACATGCGAGGGCTAGCCAACTAAGCCTTGCCTCCGAGAGTCCCTTTTTCTTAAAAAAATACTCATTTTTCACCTTGTACAAATTAGGATAACCGAAATGAGGATTTTCCTTGGACATTTGGGCTTTTTTCCTTAAAACTATCAATTTTTATTTTCAGCCTAACAAAATATTTACCGTAAAATAAAATTGACTATATTTATATGCTTATTATAACAAATACATTTTACAAATTGTTAAAATTGTTAAAAAGAATATTTCATTTAAAAGAGGTAAAGCTTTGCCTTGCAACTTAAGACACTATTTTTAAAACCAACAAAGAAATATCAATCAGGGTATAATGTATGTTAGGACTACGTTATGATACATTGTAGGTTAATAGGTGTTTCAGTTGGTTATTTGTTGTGTAATTGGCTGTTGGATTAATTTTGTTTTACTAAATATATAGATTTAGTGACCTAGTTATGTCGTAATCTTCTTGGTTTCTCAAAAGATAGGTCCATGTCCACATAGGAAACCATCATTGGTGATCTAAAGTAATATTGTGGCATTAGTATTGAATATACAAAAAAGCTATTACAAATATAGACAAAAATTGTGTTATTTTTAATAAATACAAACTTTATACAAAATTACATTGAAATTCAAATTTATGTGGGTCCAATTCTCTATTTTGATCATATGATTCTCTTCTCGAGTCGATTTATTTTCCGACTTGCATTTGGATGGCTTCTTTAATCCGAAAAGATTTGGTCTTCGGTTTAGCTTTGCCGGCTTTTGGAGGGCTTTGGTCTCCGTATGGGCGATTTTGATCATCGTCTTTGTATTTAATATTTTCTTTGGATGATCTGAGACTTTGATCTTTGATGAGGTGGATTTGGTGCTCCTAACGCTTTTTGGCGGCGTGTCCCTTTGACTTTTGAATCGAAGAAGAACATATTTGATTATTTGGTAAAGAACGCGATGAACATTTTGAAGCTTTGGGAGGAGCTTTGGAGGTTTTCCCTTGACTTTGACGGATTCTTCAATGGCTTTAGCGTTTTGATATTTCCTCCGGCTTGGGCATACAACGAAGAACATTACTTCATTGATCCATCAACCAATATTGGATCATTTGTCCAAATCGGTAACTTTTCGACGAAGAACGCTTCGAAGGACACGAAGAACACAAAGAACAATGCAGAGAGTAAAGAAAGATTTACCCTTGCGCGAGTCTTCAAATGAACTGCGGTGTGTCAAATGAATTGACCAAGAATCCTATTTATTGGGGAGGGGTGGCCTTAGCTTCCTTTTCGGATGATGCCACATGGAACGTCATGATAGGCCAATGGAAAGATTTTATAATCCTTCATTTTTCATATCGGATCCATTTTCCATTATTGAAGAATTTGATTGTGCGTCTTCCTTTTTGTCAAGATCTTTATATCATTTCAGTTCTCGAAAGATAATAATTTAAATACTTCTTTTATTAACGAGATTAATTTATTTTGCTGCCAAATTTATTATGACTCTATTTATGCACATCATATTTGTACGATATTTTTTATTTTAAACAGATTTTTGTATTAATTGATGGTATTTATTATACAAATATTAACATATGTACATAATTAAATATTACATATTTATTTTATCAAAATTTTATTTTCTTCTAATATATTATATTTAATTTAATTTAATTTAGGAATTTATTTTTTTAATGTCTACAACAAGAAATGGGAGTAATGCAGCTACTATCGGTTGTTCTCCTAGTTTAGGGTATTTGGGAAAAATGTGATAGCATTCTCCGAAGTTATTTAACATTAATAATATATATATATTTTTCATGCACAACACTACCCCCAAAATTCAATCTTGTTGTTTTGGTTTGTTTCTCTAATATGTTGAAAATTTTTCGTATTCAAGAGAATTAGACACTTTACAAAATGGTGCACTTTTTGTAAGTTAATGAGGATGCCCGAAAATTAAAAGTGGAGGTTTTTTGGATGACTAACTAAGATAAGTGATGGAGACGGCACAAGAGCTGCAAAAGTTGCTGGACGCATTGATTAGGATTGGCGGTTATGTCGAATGGATGTGGACGCTTAACTACAATCCATCAGGCGGTTAAGTATGCGGACTGAGGGTCAGAGGATATTTTATGCTCACGTGCCGTGTGGTGGAGACGTGTAAATTATTGTCATAACTGTGTAGGACGTTGTCATATGACGGGTGGAGGTCATGATGCCTTTCTGGGTATAATGATTTTCATCTACTTTTTTAGCATATTCTTGAGGCAGTTAAGTATGCGGACTGAGGGTCAGAGGATATTTTATGCTCACGTGCCGTGTGGTGGAGACGTGTAAATTATTATCATAACTGTGTAGGACGTTGTCATATGACGGGTGGAGGTCACGATGCCTTTCTGGGTGTAATGATTTTCATCTACTTTTTAAGCATATTCTTGTTATCCAAAATACAATAGGTCGGTGATATGCAAACGAAGGTACAATATTTTGTACATAGGCTTTTATGTTTACTAATAGGTAGATGGTTATACTATTATGTAAAAATAATTCCCAACGTAGTAAAAGGAATGCACTTGTTGTTCTTGAAGTTAAAGCGTTAGATCTGTATATTAATATGAATATTTGTACTGTATAATCTATATTATTTATTCGTAGTTTTCAATATTTGTATTTGCAATGTACTTTTGACCGTTGGCGGATATCATTGTACTTTTAAAGTTAAAGGGTTTATTATGATATTTTAATATTTTGTAGGACATATTATTTCTAGATGAAAGTCTATTTTTTGGGTGTTAAATATTTATAGCCTAATTAAATTTAGTGGATAAAATTATTGCACTAATTCATATAATTCATAAATTGAAAATACATGTGGATAGCAAAGTATGTGGCAAAAATAAAAAAATTGATTGTTTCATCTCAGGTGAAATATCATGGGGAAGAATTGATGTGTTCCAATGGAGACAATTGCAGGAAATTGTGCCATTTAGTAAAATTTATATTGAGGGGTATTTCTTTTTTTGATTCTAATAGCACTACAAAAAACTTAAAATTTATCTACAAAAAAATTTCGTAGCAAAATATAAGAATTCATAGAAAAAAGGTTTTTGCGACGAAAGTCATTTCGTTGCTTATACTGCGTTAGTAAAGATCTTTGGTGACAAATATGGCTTTCGTAACAAAAAGTAAGTTTTTTTGCAATGAAAGCTAAAAAAAGAGATATAGCTACGAAAATATAATTTTGTAGCTAAAACTCTTTTGCAATAAAATTAAAATTCATAACAAAAGCGTTTTAGCAACAAAATATGTATAATTTTTTTAGCCAAATGGTTTTAGCTATGAAAAATAATTTTGTAGCTAAAACCTTTTTGCTATGAAAGTAGAATTTTCTAGCAAAAATATTTTAGCAACAAAATTAATTTTGTGGTATATAATATTTTTTAGTGATGAAATTAATTTTTGTTGTTAAATGACATGTTTTAACTACAAAAATATTTCATAGTTAAAAACATTGTAGCTAATTAGATAAATTTTTGTAGTGTAGAAAAATGTAAGAGTGAAATTGTTGTTACAAATGAAACAACAAAATTATAACGTAATGATGTCAGGCCGAAATAAAATTTCATGTAATATAATTAACGTAAAAGTTACATATCATCTAAAACTTTGTTATATGTGTTCTACCGGTGTTGGGTTTAGCGGTGTTGTTTTTTTAAAATTTTAAAAGGAAATCTGGTTTTTATATTTAAAAACTGTTAGTAATTATGGCTACTATTACATAAGTTAACTGTTGTGTAGCATAGTCAGCCAATGTAGTTATTAAATTTTTGAACCTCGGACATAAAAAACATAATAAAGAAGGCAATAAGATTTATATTTATTTACGTATTGCTTCCAAAATTTAGACGTACAATTTTCCTAGCGGGTGATGTACGAAGCATTTGTAGAACCATAGCGTAATTGAATATCTTTATACAAACTTTACAACTCAACTCTTCCTTACGGGGGAACAAAGTGTGTAGAAAATGTTAACATAACACTGACGGTACATGGAACGCTTTTAAATAATGATGATATCTTTATACAAACTTTACAACTCAACTCTTCCGTATGGGGGAATAAAGTGTGTAACAAATGTTAACATAACACTGACGGTACATGGAACGCTTTTAAGAAATGATGTCTGCTAGAGAAAAAAGTTCTGAATAGGCAATGTTCTTCGTCCACTCAACCATCGTGTCATTCGATGCTAAAGATCGCACAACGATATTTTAGAAAGAGTATAAATTCTGCACAAGACAAATTGATGTAGAGCATTGCATGCATGAATACGGGATCAGGAAGGTAAACGCCACCATGTTCTAAAGTTTTTCCCTATGCTTTGTAATAGTCATGCCGAAACATAACTTAATTGGGAATTGTATTCTTGTAAAATCTATGGAGAAAGGCTTAACATTCTTCGGTTCTAATGGGATACGGGGTATGAAGCAAGTTTGGCCGGAACAAGGACCTGTAATGATTTCAGCTTCAAGAATATTTTTGGATATTGTTTTTCAGATCAAACGAGTCCCCATTTGATAAACCATTAGATGGATTGAGGTTTCGTAGCAACATTATCAGTGCTCATTCTTTAAGATATAAAGTATGTAGAGGAATCTTGTTTGGTGTTAAAGTAGAAATATAGTCTTCGTAATGTGCTTGTTGACTTGCATATTTAGTAACATCGTGATCAATACAAGTTATTGATTCTCCAGGTAAAATGGGTAAAAAAAGATTGTTAATTTCATTTACCATTTCATTTGTTGTGGTTATGATTGAAAGATTGACAAAGAACTTTAAATTTGTAGAGGCTAATGTTTTGAGTAGATAGATTATTTTAATCAAGCCTTCTAAATTAGAATAATGAAATGGTAATAAGGTATTGGAAGGCAACTTCACATCTCCGTTCTCATTTTTAAAGCATGTGTTGTTGCCTATTGATTCTACAAAAGCTGAGAGTTGTGGGTTTTCTTGTGCTCGTATGTTCACTTTAAGGTGAAATTTTAATGCTTTTATAAATAAATGAGATGACATTGCGCTAGATTTTATAAACATTTCCTTTGTTCCGTTTTGTGTTAGTTGAGTTATTTGGTGGAAATAGCCACAAAATATAACTACTTTTCCCCTAAAGTCCTCAGCGCAATCGTTATGTCCCGTAATGTGTTATCCAAAGCTTCTATAAGTTCTCGGCGTGCCACTGAAATTTTGTCCCAAATAATAAGCGATGTCTCTCTTAATAATTTTGCTAGATTAGCTTATTTTGAAATATTGCAAGAAATATTCTCAAATAAGTTAAGGGGAAGTTTAAACTTTGAATGTGCAGTTGGTCCATTAGGTAGTAATGATGCAGCAACTTCAGATGTGGCAACTGGAATAGCAGTAATGTTAGTTAAAGTAGTATAGTGAAGTGTTGTTTTATATAGCTTAAAGAGGTCAAGGGGAAGCTTAAACTTTGGAAGCAATTTTTTTTTTTTTTTTTGATAATGATATCGAATATTTCTCTTTGGTCGTCGTTCAAGCTTTCGGGCGTCGGTAGTTTTACATTAATAGTAAGTCTCATTCCAAGTTGCATTTGGCACATTTGATATAGTAATTCCATACTCTGTTAAAGATGTGCCTAAAGCTTTTAAGTAGTTGTTTACATTTGTTGCAGCCATGGTTTCTAGACAATTAGGATGTTTTTCACTCAAATCATTTGTTTGAATTGTGCAAAATATATAAAAAAATTTCCATAATACCTGAGGCTTAGCAGGGTTGCAAAAAATTAATATTGTATCAATAAGTTGTGCAAATGCTTGTGGTAGTTGAAATTGTGTTGTTTCTTTGAGAGAATCCATAATTCCAAGGTCAGTGTCAAGTAATCCTAAAGTAACACATGTTGAACGAAAGGTTTCATGGAGATTTCCATTAACTTTAGCAAGATCTTCAAATGAAGTAGGGCAACGGCGATATTGGAGTAGCCTTCGAATGTAATACCATTTTTTCTTCATAAGGGCGTAATGTTACAATCCTACCAATGCTTAATCCTCTTTTTCTCTCATGCCATGTACGTGAAGGTTGGTTCCATAAAAAGTGTTGCGGAAATTCTTGGTGGAGTAGTCTGAGCTTTTTTGCCTTTGAATTGTGCGTGTTCATTTTCAAAAATTCAGTCAATATTGTGCACTATGGAAGTGAAGAATCTACAATGTTCGTTAGTAGATCTTCGGCTCGAAATGTTATGTATTGATAATTAGGGATATGGAAATGAAGTGCAAGGACTGGATTATGTATCTCGTTAAGAGAATAGTTAAATATTCACCAGCACGCTTTAGGAGAAACTACTCATCTACCTGCTTGGAATGTTGATATTTCATCCACTTGTTCAATGCTACCTACTGAATATGCTATTCGATCATGGCCTTTATAAATATATTTATATAGGTATTTAACCAGTTTTATATTTGAACATATTTCAACATTTATAAGACAATCAGATTTACTTATCAAGTAGGGGTTGTACAGGACTACCCACCGGTTATCGAAAATTTTGCCTCGTGCATGTGCATTTGCATCATTATTACATCTTCTGTATGAAAAAAATAACCATTGGGATTATGCGTTGTTTTATTGTTAAATTCTTTAGGGTAATCATTTTTGCATCTTCCGTTTGACATACAAACATTGTCTACTTTCATTACACTACAAGGGCCATAATGCATATGCTTGAAGACTAAATTATATAAAGAGGTACATTTGTCTTCATTAGGCAATTCAGTTGAAATATAAAAGTCATAAGCTAAGGACCTTGCAATTTTGATTGTTGATACATAATTAGTAACATGTGTATCTGTGGAAGACCTATTTTTCGGAATTCAATAACATAAGAATACACTTGCACATGATCAAGAATATATTTTAAACAAATCATGTTTAAGCTCCTCAATTTTCATACAAAATATTCATGTGACTATATCAGGTTAGTTCATTGTATTCTCTGAAGCAGACAACTGCGTTAAAATTTTTAGCCATTGTGGATTGCATGTCATATTAATAAAAATATATCGTTTACCAAATTGCTAAACAAGTGCCATTGCATCCATTTATCTTTGTTGCATGTCGCGAGGGCCACTGACAAATGAGGAGGGAAGTATAATAGGTTTTCCAACCATAGAAAGATTGTGTCGTTTTGTTATGATATGCATCCATGACTCCTTGGAGAGTTTCCTGTTGAATATTGTTTTGGGCTTGTTTTAAGCGGAAGTCTTCAAGTGTTTAAATTTTTACTTTTATATATTGATCCATAATATATTGTTGCAAAAGCTGACCACTGTATAACAGTACACTTGGGCAACATGGAAGAATTTGTAAATGGTAAGAATAATTTTCCCTCATAGATACATGGCTTTTGTATATTATTCTTTTATTTGATGCTACGACATAGAAACCAAAAACAAGTTTAAGTATTATTTATTAAAAATTTTCTCACATCCATAATGATAACAAATGCCAAAAATGGATATTGAAGTACTTATGGTTGTTTTGCTCTTGGTAGTTCATAATACTTGAGTAAAAAGAAGATGCAGATTCATTAATCTGCAATTCTAAACAACTCAATTTTTCAATGATGTCTTGATGCCATCCTAGCTGACCATATGGATGAATCAAAGGATATTGCACATGATCATATGTTAAACAAAAATATGAGACATTCTTAACACTCTCTTTAAAGGGATATACTATGATATCATGATGGATATTTGGTGATTGACCCTGAACATCTTCCCAATAAGAGAAATGTCATTAACTGTAGGACGATTATAAACTCTTTGATCTAGACGTTTGCTTATGCTCAAGTAGATTCGTTAATTATGTAAGCAGGACATTGTATATAATTGTCTAAGAAAACAAGCATACAGATTCAATTTTGTAAGTGACATCAGTAGAGCAAAAAGGGTTGGATCTAAATTAGGATAGTTTTATGTCCGAGCGCATAGTTCATCTTCTGAGCCTTGGTAGTATAGTTGTAAGTGACGAGGTTTGCCAGTATCATATGTAAGTGGATTGATACAATGATGCATCATGCCATTGACATGGGAAACATGAAAAAGCAGAACATCACACTTAACACCGAGCGTTGAAAAAACGAAAGAATTATTGTATGCATGAATATAAGTCGTAAATGGCTTGAATGTGTGTGGTTAAAAAAATAAGATCTTTAAGAACATCAGGAACCTCCAATGGCGCTAATGGGAAACTACCATGAGCACAGCGAAACAAACCTGTCTCATAGTAAAAAATGATGGCTCCACAATGTCTACAAGGAGGAGCTGAAGGGGAAGTCCATGGCGTTGAACATGGTAGAAGAATGGTGCGTGTAATTTTTGCTCTATTTTCTTGACGCTAAAGATGCCTGCACATATTTTGCAGATTGTTTGCACGGGGCATTGCTCATATAATATGTAAGGAGCATGTTGATGCTGCCAAACCAAACACGTGTTCGTCAAACAGAGTTGGATGTTAACCAACCTAACAAATTAAACATAATCTGAATGAGCTTAACATAAAGATCAGCCTGGCGGGCTGAAATCTTTTTATAAGGTCCATTGGTACTGAACTAAACAACAGTCTATTGTTGTACAGACATAACATGCCCACGTGTCCAACAGAAAAAGTAAGGCGTGAATAGTACTGCTCCGACATAGGCGAGACATAAACTATGGAAATTCCTAGATATTATTTGTATCTTATTTAATGTCTCGTTCAAATTTCTACCTATGCAAGATACTCGATGTTAATATGTCTGACCTAGAAACACTAATATCAAAAGTAAATATATTAATTGGATGTTAAAATGTTCCTGTACACTGTAACAAACATCCTAAATATGTGTACTCATAGCGATTAGGTTGAAAATAAATTGATTTTTGGACAAAAGAGATAAAACAGAAGAGGTCATTAACACCTATTTCTATAGAAACAGTATTCTGGAACTGTCATTTTTTTTCCTCTGTTTGCATTTTTTGAAATCTCCCTTCCATTATGGTCCAACATCACAAATGCCGCGGAGAAAGTAATGGGCCGAAACATGCGTTTTATTTCAATAGCATAAATCTCTTTTCATGTTCGTGTGTGTGTATATCTTATGTATCTTACTTAGTCTGTCAAGACCTCCGTTAGATGAAGAAATAAACCACACCATAGAAAATGTTGTGTAACTTCCCATGTCCCACATAGGAAATGTGATAAAAAGGTGGATTGGTCCCTATAAATTGACCCCATTGGGTCCTATTTTAAGATATGACAACAAGCCTTTTTTTTCTTTAGTAACTAGAGATAGTGAAATTGAGATTTGGTGAGTTTTTGTGATAAGACGTTTACAATTTTTGCCATGCAAAAATTGTAATAAATATTTTAGTGGATTATCCCATTTTGGAATCGTGGATGTAGATCTGTTGTGAGACCAAACCACGTTAAATTCTCGTGTCTTGCTATTTGTTTTTCTCTATCTTCCCTTGTGTGTTCCCAACAAGTGGTATCAGAGCAAGGTCATTTTTTAGCGAGGTCTTGGTGAAGGGAGGGGAAAGAGCAAGAAGTGTTTCGAGAGAAGTTGACGGCACGCCAGCAGTCCAGGTTGCAGTTCTGCAGCGGGTTCCGGCAACACACCAGATTTCTGCTAGAAAGGTTGGTTCTGGCTAATTTGAGTTCCTGGTTTTATTTTTTAGCCTCATTTTATTTGGTTATTGTAAATGCTTGTTTATTGGAGAGTTGTCCACCACTGATCGAATGGATCAACAGCTCCAAGGTCAGGCTTGAAAGGAATATAGTTGTTGTTCAATATGTATGCATCGATTTTTTGGACGTAAAACTTGATGGAAGTTTGGCTTAGGCTCCCATCTCTTCTTGGTACCATCACATTTGGCAATAAAACCATATGAGGGATCCCTTGAAAACATCCTAGTTGATGTGCAGTCAAGTGGGGCTGATACAGAACACAAGTAAAAAAGACATTCATACTAAGGACCAGATGACCTGGGAAGATCGATGTTAGCTTCAAAGCAGGATCCCTAGATGCTTTATACGTCGGATGTGGCAAAGTCTTGAGGGGGTCATATGGAAAACTATACCTCGGCGGACACCACAAATGCTCGACTGCCAAATACAGGTAACATGTATACGAGTAGTTTTGTTTAAGAGGCCTTTGATACTCTAAAATCTCTTTGACTATCTCCTGCACCGGAAGGTCTATTCTAGACAGGCCTGACCGATGTAGGAGGGTACCAAGCATCTTTGTATTATCCAGTCGGATTGGCGGAAGATCATAAAAACAATTCGGGAAATACAACCTAAACTATATTTCTAAACAATAGAATGGCCCAGAAGAACATGTACTAGTTGATAAACCTTCATACATATTAGCCAAAAAAAGGGTCCCAAATGCAAAATAATTCCCAAATGCAATGTGAACAACCAAATTCCAATACGCATACGAGATGCACTTCAAAGTTGAGCAGATGATGTACATGTTTAACCAATAAAGAATAAAAGCGGCATGCTCAACCTCAGAAACACTAGACTTGTCCTCCTTGTAATGCCTCTTGAGAAAGCTATTCCAAGCCCCCACCTTTGTCTTTACCTTGTGGCCAACATGATCATTTGGAGAATAGTTGATCTTGAACAACCCGAGAAATAGGTCCTCGCCCACAATGGTTAAATTCGCCAACATACCAACATCTTATAATATGGGAGACAATGGCCTACTGGGTGAAAGGAATACGTTGTTCTCATTGTCCCAAAATATGGACATTGCAGTAAGAATATCATCATTTGCATGAAAAACATACGTCAACATATGAATTGCCTTGTTTATACCTTGTGTCTTCCACTGTACTCCATAAGCAGTGCAGACCCTAGAATACCACTCTCCATACTTCTTCATCAAGGAGGGTATGGTCGTAATGCCATCAATGACGCAACAAGCATCGAACTTAGGCACGTTTATCGCTATCAAAAGCACATTTTGGAAAATGGGTTTAAACTTCTACACATCTTCTTTTATCTCAAAGAAAGGCCTCAGCACTGGGGTGACATCACCGGAGGTTATCAAGGGTGGCTCCACATCGTTCCCATTAAATGGGATGACACTGGCTGACCTTCAACTACCCATCGGAGGTTTTTAGACAGGGGTTAGGTCGAGAAGGTGGGAATGGTAACTATAGGCATTATGGTAAAACTTAATTAAAATTATTTCTACTAAACTTAGCGTCCCTAATACATCTTTTAAAAAAATGGGTCTCACCGATACGTGCGTCAATTTCAAAACAAAAACTGGGAATGCCCAATTTTATCTCAAAAATGATAACAAGGAATCACAGATGTAGAAAAACATTAATATTATACATATATTCCAAATTTAAAATTCATCATTTTTTAAAAAATTAGTTTATCTTATGACTGGCCCACTGATGAAGAAGGTGAGAATCACCGATAGAGAAATTGATAGTATCTTAGAGGAAAAATGACTGATATAAAGAATTCGTAGTGCTTGTCAGGAGAATATCAGATATGGAGAATGGGTAAGATAATTTTTAACTATAAGGGTTTTTTTTAGTCATCAATATTTCCATTTTTTATATAAAGTAATATCCAAAAAATTCCTGAATTCCTCAATTTAGTCTTATGTTTCCGGCCCTTAAAATTTGATCTTCATCACCTCACAGGTCAAATCCTCACTAATGACAATGCCCGATGGATCCTAATTGTTTAATAAATATTGGGATATTTCTAAATTATTATATTACAATGGTTAACTAAAGTATACATTTTTTTCTTTCCTTTTTTTTTGTGGTCTTCTTAAATAAATAATTTAAGTCGCTATAAAAGTATATTAATATTTATTTTGATTCCCTCTCTATTTAACCAAATCAATCCCTAAAATTTCATGAATTTTAGAGAAAATTAAAATATATTTCTTGGGATGATTGAAAACTCCTAGCTTCTATATCAGTGAGGACAAAAACGGCAAGATAGATCTAAGCGTGTTGACAAATTTCATTTACTTTAATGCAACTGAATTTAATTGTCGCAATTTATTATTATTTTGTTCCATCCCAAAAACCAAGCTTCACCGATTAATATTTAGTTAATTAATATGTGTAACCCTTAAAATGATTTTCGAAAAAAACGCATTTAGGAAAAAGCATCCCCGCACTTCGCATTACGGATGAACAACACAGTCACATAACCCCAGGGACGGATATCCCCGATACCACCTCATATTAAACCCAATTTTTTTTCCTTATGCCCTAACAATTCCATCTCTCTCAGTGTATTCTTTATATTTTCCATCGAAAGCAATTGTCATCACCTATGAATGCATAAATCGGAAAAATGTGTATAATACTAATGATTTTGTAAATAATTTTTTTACTGTTATGTAAAAAAATACAATTCTCACACACTAATTTTATTTGTTTCAATCCCAAGAAATGCGCTTCACCGATGAATATTTATTTAATAAATAGGTGTAACAAAACAACGACTTTCAGAAAATACACTAGAAAGTAAAAATAAACAAAAATAAAACACATGCCAAATACTTCTAAATGCATTGGTAAAATAATACCTTTAAAATTTCTTAAATTCATTAATCTAATCTAAATCCCATCCTCCGACATTAGAATCATAAATGAGCATTTCACATTTACAAACCCTCTAAATTGGAATTACCGATAGCGCCCCCTCCCCCCTCAAACCCAAAATTGGTTACTCATACCCAAAAGATTACAAGTCTCTCAATGTATTTTTAATTTCAACTTTCTAAGTAAATTGATATCACCCACAAAACACTGATAAAGGATAAATAAAATAATAAATTGATATTGAATATACGTAATATATTGATACTTTTATGACAACGTCATAAAACACTGACAAAGCATAAATAAAATAATACCCCTAAAATGTCTTAAATTCATAAATCTAATATGAATCCTCTGCATCCCCCGACATTGGAATCACAAATGAGCATTTCGCATTTACAAACCCTCTAAATTGAAATTATCAATAGTGCCCCTCCCCCCTCAAACCCAAAATTGGTTATTCATATCCAAAAGATTAAAACTCTCTCAATGTATTTTTAATTTTAACCTTCTAGATAAATTGATATTGTATATATCACCCTTAAAACACTGACAAAGGATAAATAAAATAATAAATTGTTATTGTATATGTATAATATATTGATACTTTTATAACAACATCAGAAAATATTGACAAAGCATAAATAAAATAATATCCCCCCCTCCAAAAAAAAAAAAAGAAACCCATCAATTTAGTCTTAATTTTCTCTTCCCTCCATATTGGGATCACCAATGACCATTTCACTTTGAAACTCCCAAAATGGGAATCACCGATACCACTCCCTCTCAAATCTAAATTTTTTAACTTATACCCAAAATATTACGATTCTCTCAATTTATTCTTAAGTTTCACAAAACTAAGAAATTGGCATCACCGATAATAAGTTGCTAACAACGTGTCGTGGGAATATAAAATACGACCTTAGAAAAACCTCAATTCATGAATTTAGACCCTAAAATGAGACCACATATGAGAATCACTGCCGCTAGTTCTTAACAAACATATTTTACTTGTACCCAAAACATTACCATCATCTCGACGTGTAGCAAAAAGAACACCAAAAAAATATACATGTAGAAAATGCTAGAAAAATATATATAATACGACCACCTCAAAAACTCAATTTATCAATTTACTATTAACTTTCTCCACCCCCAAAATTGGATTCACCGATGAGAATCACCCCTACCACGCTTACTCTCCAACTCAACATTTTTGACATAATATAAAAATAGAACCATCCAGAAAACTCAATTAATCAACCTAGTCCTAATTTTCTCCACGCCACAATTTGGAATCATCGAGGGGAATCACCCTTACCACACTGATCAGTGTCCAACCTGACATTTTAGACATGTATAAAATACAGCCACCCAAAAAACTCAATTCATCAATTTAGTCTTAATTTTCTCCACGCCCCATATACAATCACCAATCAGAATCACCCTTACCACACTCACTCTCTAACCAAACATTTTTTTCTAATACCCAAAAGATGACAATTTTATCAACCTTTGATAAGTTTTTTCCACCCCAAATTTGAACCACCTATGAGAATTACTGTTACCACGCCCCCTCTCAATCCTAAACATTTTTTTCTTATACCCAAACAGACATGGATTATGATCATCTCCATGAACCAAACTTGAAAGACAAATATCTAATATATTCGGGAACTTACAAATGATGAATTGAAATCGAAATAGAAATAGGATAAGTCGAATTCCAAAAGTAATCACTCATCTCGAGCAAGCACTTTCGAGAATCCACTAACTGTCCGAGGCTGCCGATGCGTCTTCCGTCTCTTACGCAATTGCATCCGAAGCTCAAGCAATCGATTTGCCCTCTCGGCGGATGAAATCACTCCAACTCTAAGGAATCTCTCCAAAGCTAGGTAAACCCTCTCAAAAAAATGTTCTCATCTAAGTTGTGTGTCCATCAAGAAAATAAACAAGGCTATATATACTAAATGACAAATTAATCTAAGCCACACATCTTAAGTGGCAAGATAATCTAAACTACACATTTTGATTAATATCAATGGATCACAACCTCCAAGCAAACAAGTAGCTTCGACAGGATTCGGGTTGCAATCGGTCGTCTAAGTTCGGGTTCGGGTGATCCTGAGCCTTGTCACAAACGATTACAGTGCACTCAATTTTTTCTTAATTTTTCTCCATCCCTAGATAATGAATATGTGTTTTAAATAACAGTTTTAGGAAAGCTTGGTGGGAAAAAAAAATACAAAAATATTAATACCGTGTAATTATATAAACAACCCATTAAGGAATGCCTTGAACATAAAATAATATTACAATGATTTATTATACGGTAACTTTTTTGCCCTCTTAAAGATACACTCCCTTCAACTTATTCCTAATTTTGTCCATTCCATGTATTGGAATCGCCGATGACAATGTAGCTAATGAAAATTAGTAATATATTAATATTTTTTGTTTAATTAAAAAATATTATGTACAAAATGCTATGAATATTCAAATAATTTTTCAAATACATCAATTTTAATTACAATTTAATAAAGGCAAAATTTCCCATAACTTCCTTGTGGTTTCGAAACTCAGCGTAAATTCCCCATCTACTTTAAAAATTGCATGACGCCCCCTTATACTTTAAAAAATATTGCATGAAACCACTTTATGGTTTCGAAACTCAGCATAAATTCCCATTTTACTTTAAAAAATTGCATGATGCTCACTTATACTTTCAAAAATATTGTATAAAACCCCCATGTCATGCAAAACATATAGATAGGAAATCATCTTCTTATCACACGAGGAAAGTTTCATGGTGGTGGGGTTTCATGCAACGTTTTTTGAAGTATAAGGGGGTACCATGCAATTTTTAAAGTATAGGGAGATTTTACACTGAATTTTGAAACCACGGGGGGTTATAAGCAATTTACCTTTAATAAAAAATACTTATGGACTCATAATCGGTAATCCGTCAATCCTTCTATAATAAATATAATATTAAAATGATTGATGTGTTGATTGCAAACTATAATAACCCACAACACTATTCGTTTTTTCAAAAAAATTTCTACTTTTTCTTTTTTTTTTTTATTGTGTATACTAGAAAATTTAATTCTCTGCAAAATTATATGCATATTGATATAATTCTTTTCCGAGTTCTTGGACCCAAATCCTTTGAGAAAAATTTAAAGTCAAAGAAATATATATTCAACTTTCAGCTTTTGTACAGAACAAGAGGAAGACCTTCCTAAATCGGTGAAAAACTAAAATCTGCCAAGAGTAAAATAAAAGGACATATTTGGACATTAAAAATCTATAATTCACAAATCATTACAATAGTAAAGAACAACAAATTTACAAACACTCAAAAAAGAAGAGGGATAGAAAAAGTATTTTATGTAGCCATCCGTACCACTAGTTATATATATATCTTATATATTAATGATCAATGACGGTTAACTTTTGGCATATATTGAAATTCTATAACTTAGCTATTATTATTAAGATTGTATATATTTTCATAAATTTTAACAATCATTTTTGTTTTTTGTACTCCCTCCATTCCGGCTATTGCGTCGGATTTTTGTAGATACAAGAATTTAAGAAAAATATAATTATAATTTAAGTATATTAGTGAAAATAATTAGTCTAATTAAAATTTTAAGAATTATAATTTTTTTTAAAAAAAAGAGTTTAAAGTATGTAATTATTTACGACATTTTAGATGTGAGAAAGACAAAAATAGTAATATGGATACAGTAAGTGGAAATTCATTTATTGGTGATAAAAATTGATTTGTATAAGAAATAGAAATAAATTAATTATTGAACATAATTTCAACCAGACACCTTTTAAATTATATACGAATAATAAAACAATAACAAAAAAAAAACTAGCTATTTTGGTGACAATTTTAATAAGTTGTTGTAAAATATTGTTAATCATTACACATAATTGATTCAAAAGGAAAAGAAATAGCATAATATTCTTTTGTTAAGGAATATCGCATTAATATTACGAAAGGTATAATTAATATATATAGAGTTATATATTTATAAAAGAAATAATTTTGATGTCAAATTAAACATATGTGATACAACTTTGAAATTTCATCAAAAGTATAATAATTGCATAACATATAGCTTACAATACAAATTAGTCCACTGCTTGGAAGGTAAATGTGTTGAAAAGAGAACAAATTAAACACATGGAAAATAATTAGGATTGTCCTATCATGATATCTAATCCTAATCCCAATCCCAATTAGTAACTCTCAATGGGCCAATCTCAATTAGGAGTACGATTGGCCATGTGTTAGCAATCTCAATTAATAACTCTCAATCGGCCAATCTCAATTAATGGCTTTGTTAATTTAAGTGTTTTTAGGTAGAATGAATTTTAATAAATATTATTATAAAAAAATACAATATATACGCAGATTAACATAATATATAACACTCACTTTGTCGGAGTGAAATGTATTCATTTGATTTTTTTCGCTTACGGATTTAAGTATATTAATATTTTATAAATATATAGTATAATAAATAAGTGTGAAATATATTTTACCATGGACATTAGTGAGATTATATAAAAAGTAGAGATATTTTTGTATTTAACTGAGGGTTACTTTTACTAACAAGGAAAACATATACTTTTGACTTGGACAGATAAACGGGATACATTTGGCTCCGACAGATGGAGTATATATATTTATTCATAGAAAATCAACAATTTATCACAAAATATTATTTTTTATATTACTAACACAATTCTCCACACGTAATATGAAAAAACACATTCATCCAAAAATATAAAATGAACAAACTCAATAACACTCAATTGGCGAATTTCAATTAATAATATCTCAATTGTGCAAAGATAAATACAGACATCATAACCACACAAAATATGAAAAATATCACATCTAATAAATGAAAATAATTAAAGATATGATGTTTTACATAAAGATTATATATATATATATATAACTAATTGGATTGAATGGGAGCAATTTTGCTTCGACGAGATAGAGATGAAAGTTGATGGGATATGGATGTAGTTGCGAACTTTCATGACGGACATGCGACGTAGCTTGCCTTCCCCGATGAACCATCCATGATGGATTGATGCAACTATATTTCATTATGGTTTGTACTACTTCTTATGTAGTAACAAACTGCAGCGACAACGGACCGGTAATAAAGATCCACATATACCGGAACCAGTTTGGACATCTACGCCCCATTTTCACAACCTTTTTAATGTTCTTATGCCTATGTCACGGCAATCGTATGTTTTTTTGAAACATTTCGGTCGCATCCAATGTTGTATATGCTCTTTCGATTGGAATGATCTTTCTAAATGCTTTTACAATAATACCTTGACCGTGTTGTGTGCTTGCAAAAATCCGTAGATGACACGTGAAATCGAACTTTTAAATTCCGGAACAAATTTATGATTTGAAGTAATGAAAAAAAAATATATTTATATATAACACAACAAATGTTTAAAAAAACAATTTCCAAAACAAAGTACTTTACCAACGAAAAACAATAAAAAAACAAAAAAAATATATTTTTATTATTTTATTAATTCAATATCTAATTTATTCATATACATCGATAAAATTTTACTTTCAACTATTCTTTAGTAATTTTTTAATAATATTTAAATATTAATTACTTCAAACTAGTATTTTCTCAATATATCATTTATTCGGAAAAATTGCCAAAATATCCCACCACTTATACCCATTATCATTTGTGTCTTGTATTTATCTTACTGACAAAATATATTCAACATATTTGCAAAATTTGCTATTTCTATCATTTGGCCGCACGTAACGGTGCGTGGTGTGAATGTCACGCGCAAGCAAATGACATAAATAGCGACTTTTGTAAACATGTGAGATATTTACAAAACACACTCCTAAACAAGAGGTTTTTCTGGTTAAAAATTTACATATAATACAATAGATGTAAGTTCACTCACTCAGCCCGTCTTTCTATATCCTGAGACGTCCCTTGTCTCGGATATGCCATGCATACCTGAAACAAATATTTTTCTTAAAAGCAGTTTAGAATTAAATCCATCTTAAAAACTAACGTGAAATATGTCATTTCATACCATTTTAAAATAAAGTCTAATTCCCGTCAATCATAAAATACGTGTCATGTCATGCAAATAGTGAAATGATGCAACAAAGATATCAAACTCGACAACAATGCACATCCACATATATATATACATCCGCCGAAGTGAGCAGCCGGAATAACCTCGGCTCAATAATAATAGGCTCACTGCATCTGTCTAAATAAGCAGCCGGAATACCCTCGGCCCCGTAATAACAAGCTCACTAGACCATCATCAATAAATAGCCGAAAAATCCTCGGCTCAAGGAAGGACCTGATAAACCCATAATAGTATAACGGTCATCCGGTCACTTCCATATACCCACCATACGACTCTCACAATCAATACATGGATAGCCGAACGTTGTCGCCATTAACCACAAGACGCCCCATAGTCTGTGATAGCGAAGATAGGACCCCCATTGACTAGCCCTATCCCGTGTAATGTAGTAGAATCCGTGCAACCTGGAATCACACAAGGGAAACCCGGAAACTCTACTCCTCCTCGCGCGCTCTAACGGGATCACGTTTGGAGTTTGGCATATGATCCTAAACTACCGGTAAACCTCACTAGTGATCAGTCCAATGAGTGGAACAACACCGAACACGAATGATTAGACCAAATACGTCTCAACTACAATAGGTCTAATCCCTGAATGACTGTGCGACTAAGTCACCCAGTTGTCCGACTACTATCGTCCACTATCGCCAAAGTGTTACGGTACATCGGGGTCGAATATCCTAACCTCAGATGATGCCCTCGCCTAATACTGCCGCACACGGCGACTAGACGATAGATCCATAAAACATATCCGATAAACCGTGCAATATGTGTGCAACATGCCAAAATAAGTGAATTTACTGAAAAGGGCTGGTGAGACAGCTCACCTATTCTCCTTTTCATAAATTCACCAACGCGATCAAATACATATATCAAATATCATAAACGGTGAAGTCTCTCATATGCATACGCACACACATATATATAAATATATACATGCACTGACAAAATGATTCACATAATATCACATTAACATATTAATCAGAATCGAATTCAACATGCATACCTAATTTCCTTAAAATTAGATTTAATTCATTACTGTTTACCTCTTATCGACACTCCATAGCTTTTGCAATCTCACCCAAATCTCCTCCAACGTACACCTGTTCCATTATTTACTCAAATCAGCTGAGCTATATGTTTATTCATATGAGCTACCTGCTCATTCAAAAGCTAATTTCTATAATTAGCTCGTTGGGTTTCAAATTTTTATATTTAGTAGACTACGATATTCTACCTATAAAACTCTTATACCTCATAATATTTATATCGCCGATTATTAAATAAAAATACTTAAAGATATGAATAAACAGGCCGGTGCAGTACACTGCCGTTTTCAATTCGACACGGATTGATACGAAATTCTCAGAATATGATGCTAGGAGTACGAATAGGTTATTAGCTAAAGAAATTCGTCGATTAAATAGCCAAATAGCCAATTATGAATTATTTTAAGAATTTCTAATTTAATATTCCCAATATCAAAATTCATATTAAAATTCATAATTAAATTCTACGTATAACAAGGAATACAATACCGAAGTCGGAATAAACATTAAACGGCTAAATCTTTTTCTTTCTTCCTTCCTCCTTTGCTTTCGGTTCTTCTGTTGCCTTCAAACATGGGTTTGCTTGCTTGTTTATATATATATATAATTATATTATTATATATAACCGAAGTCGGAATCGAAATCGAACGGCTTAATTTTTTCTTTCTTCTTTTTTTTTTTCCATGTTTCTTCCACCTCTCCTTTAGTTCTTCTGTTGCCTTCCAACATGGGTTTGCTTGCTTGCTTTTATATATTTATATATATAATTATGTTATTATATATATTATATTATTATTATTATTATTATTATATCTTCTTAGTCATCATCTTCATTATTATTATTATTATTATTATTATTATTATTATTATATCTTCTTCGTCATCATCTTCAATATTATTATTATTATATTATTATATATATATATATATTATATTTTATATTTATTCTTTTGATATTTATTCTTTTGATATTATATATATTATATTTTATATTTATCCGGTTAACAATCATAATCAATATATAAAATATAAATAGAATTTATTAAAAAATATTAATTTCTTGATTTCAAAATATTATAAATATATTTATTTTTTATAATAATATTATTTTATATACTCCAAAATCGGAGTATTACAGATTACAAATGAATTTTTTCAAGCAAGGGAGACAATATTGTCGATATTATGAGAGAATGATTGTAAAAGTGAGCTCAATCTAACTGTGTGTATTCATTCCTTTGGATTTGGAACATACTTATTACTCACTCGTTTCAATTAATTTGTCTATTTTAGTTTGGGTATAAAATTTTAGGTATTATATAATTAGTAAGTAATTAAGAAATATATTAATAAAAATAATTATAAATTAAAATTGGGATGAGTAAATAGTTAAATTAAAATAAAAATTATGAATTCTAAAAAATATAATTAAAATGTATAATTATAATTTTTTTAAAAAAAAAATTATATAGAACATAGTGAAATAAAAAAAAAAAAATTGACAAATTATATAAAAAAAAATATAATGATAATCTACCTACCTTCAAACAAGAATGAACAAGGACAGGCGGGGAAGGGAGGACAGTGAAATATGAAGTGAAGTCATAAATATTCAAATAAGTAGGTAGATAATAAAAAAAAAAAAGTAAAAGTTGCTGGTGCTAATGTAAGAGCATAAACAATGGCTCACTTTGCGAAGGACTTCTTTCTTTTTTTCTTTTTTTTTTTGGTGTCAATTTAGAAGTGAAATCAAAATAGTTTTACAACACTGACTCTAATTTCCAACCTCATAAATCGAATGAAGTCGATGACCCCTTCGTGCGGGCGACGGAGAATCCATGCCTCATTCCTCTCTCTCCTCTCTCTTTTTTCCTTCGTCTCCTTCTTTTGCTTTGTTCCTTTCTTCTTCTTTTCAAACCAAATCGTTGCCGTTGCCATCGCTGCGGTTGTGGTCATCCGCCTCCGTCGCCGCCATCGTGGTCATCCGCCGCCGCAGCTGTGATTTGAGGCTCAAACAGAAAGACGAAAGCAAGCAAAAAAATAAAAGAAGGCCGCCGTCGTGGTTGTCCTCCGCTTCCGCCGCCGTAGTTATTGTTGTGAAATTTCTGATGGTAGTGTTACGAAGAAGATTTTGGATCGAAGAGAAAAGATAATACTGAGTTTGTTTTAATTATTTTTTAAAAAAATAATTAATAATAATATGGATAAGAAGAAAAAGAAAAAAGACAACAAAATAGAGCCATTGTATGATATATTCTTCTATATTCGTGAACTTAGTCCGTGAGTATGAACACATCAGATTTTGGAAGCCCATTTTCAAGCGTACCACTGTGTGCTCTTATTGTGAGACCGACAGAGGCCAGCCATTCATGTCAGTGTGCGCGCTTTATGTATGTATGTATTACAAGCGAGGATGAGGAATGAGGAGCTTGTCCTGACTCCTGAGGATCTCTCTCTCTATCTATACCTGCCTGTCCTCTTCTGCTCTGGCAACCTTTATTACAGTTTGGTCTTTTTGCTGAGAGATTCAAATTCGGATACACTCCTCAACGGTAAAATATGGGAGGGGATACAAGGCAAGGAAACAAGGAAAATACCATACCATCCCCCTATCCCTATTCCCTATTATTACTTGTTTTATTTTATTACTAGTATTTTCCTATTCTTGCAGCAATCCTCCTGTCTTCTTCTTCTTCTTCTTCCTTCTTGTTGAGGTTGAGAGGGGTGCGCAGTGTAGTGTAGTGGGGATCAGCTCTGCTCTCCCTCATCTCGTCTCATCAATTCATACTCACTCAGTCTGAGTCTCCACGTGAGATGAGATGAGATCTGTATCTTATTATCATTACCATTATTATTATTATTATTATTATTTTACATATTTCTCTCTCTTTTCCCTTACTTACGTATAGATGCAGATATAGATCTTACCACTACTGTCATCGATCTTCTCGTTTCCCCCCAATATTCTCAATCTCACCGTGCCCTCGCCGCCGCCGCCGCCTCATTCTCGACTTCGATTTGTGGGCCTATCCCACCAAATCAACCAATCTCATCTATGTACTAACCACCCATCCGTCCGAGAAACACGCATCCTGGATAGATCTTAGAAGTCCAATTTCAACCACTTTGCCTGCTTCCTTCCCCGGCCTTCTATGGGCTCTTCGCAATCTGCTCGAGTCCCTTCCGAAGATGACCACCTGGAAGCCGAAGACGACGAAGAAGGTGAAGAAGAAGAAGAAGTAGAAGAAGATGGCGATGATATTGTGGAGGCTCGGCACAATATCGACGCCACCGATCACGCGCGCGTTAAGAAAATTCTTCAGCAGGAGCCTGAAATGCTGCCGTGCCACGCCTCCGCCTCACCGCTCTCCCCTCAGCTCTCCACTTACAGCACCCCGCGCATGGGCCCTTCCATCAAGGTCTGGGACCCTTACAATGTCCTCGCCCCACCTCCGCACTTCCACCGCTCCCTCTCAGCTTCCTCTGCGCCTGCCGCTGCCCCAGCCCCAGCCCCAGGCGACGACGATACTGAGGTTTACTTGATTAGCCACGGCGAGTGCCATATGAATTTGAGGCCTGATTTGATCGGTGGCCGCTGCCACGATGCTGCGCTGACTCCCAATGGGAAACGCCAGGCTCGAGCGCTTGCGGTGTTTTTGAAGTCTCAGGGAGTCAGGTTCAATGCTGTTTACACCTCCCCTTTGGATCGTGTTCGCGCCACCGCTCAAGCTGTATGCCAGGTATCCGTCCTTAAAACTACTCTTTGCTCTGTGTGTGTGTTCGTATAGTTTTTGAAATCTGGATATTTCTTTTCAAGTGGATCATTATGAGACTATATTTCCCAATAAGTAGCCATTAGTTAGAAAGTGATTAATTGTTCCTTATGAATGCATAGGGAGGAGCACTGCAATTGCGTCATGTACTTTACTTTTTATCACATAGAATCTGTCCCTGGATAGGACTTGAATTAATGTGTCAATCTAACAAGGAATTCACATTAATTAGACAGACTACACAACTTTCTTTATGTCTAAGCAAAAGGATAAAGAAGCAAGCTTTGGAGCAGAGATATTCTCCTCATTCAGTTTTAGAGCAGAAAACTCAGAATCAGACTGTAGCATAAACTTCTCAAACATCAAGGACTCTTGTTCTTCTACTAATGATATGTATCTGTGGTTTTATTGAGGTTGGGCTGAAATGATAAAGTGTTTAGGTGCACGTGATTTGATGTTTTGGGGCACTGTCCCTGGTGCCAATTCTGTAACTTGGTGCAGAATTGGATCATTTGGATTAGCAAGAAGCTGGGTATTCTACAATCTCTTATTTATTTTTATATGTATATTGTTCGATAACAATTGAATTTCCTGCCATATCAAAGTTACTTGGTGAGCTAGATTTAATTAAATCTTACTTATTGATAAATACTTGTTGCGCAAGCTTTTTGTGCAGTGAAAATTGTGATTTTTCGCTTCACTGGGCAGCAAGGGTCAATGATCTGGTTTCTGATTGAGATGTGCTTGTTCATTAGTGATCTTGTCATTGATTGGACATAATGTTCATTGTCTTTACTGGTTGTGCTAAGTTTCTTTCCAGATATCTTTTTGCGCTGATATCTTACAAATTGGACCTTTTGTAATCTAAGTGAGGAAAAGATGAGGATTATTGTCAGTGATCTGAATATTTTACCAAATCTTAGTTTGAGTGATATCTTGTGCTGCAATTTTAAGATTTCACATCATGCGTGAGATGAGTGTGTGTGCATTGACGTGTGAAAGTTCCATATTCTCTCCTGGTAAGCCTGAGTAAGGTGGAAGCGTGTGTTTTCCATAATTGCATTCCCATTTAAATGATTTTTATGTATAATGGGGTGGTATCTCTGTGTTTTCTACTGTTGATACATATGCATCTGAATGCTGAACTTACATGATGCACCTATTAATTAGGGCTTTTGATGCTTATTGTCTTTGAAATAACTGGACCATGGGAATTCTCCTATCAAAGCCATAAAAAATAAAAAGTAAAAAAGCAAAGCATGAATTGGATGTACTGATGGTGTTGTGCTGCTTGTCTGAGAAGCTCCAGGTCATCTGTAATTCCTACTTGAGATTTTGAACCCTTATATGACAACACTATTCACCAGGATTTTTGCACACTGTCGATGACTAAATTGCAAGTCAAATTTTTGGGAGTTTCAACGAGTGTATGATCAAGTTGCTTAGGATGTCATATTGAGTACATTGTATTTTCATGCCTTTAGATGCTCTGATAGATTTTTATGTAGTTCAGTCACAGTTTTCTATGCATTGAGAAGTAGTTTATTGTCCAGGAATTGAATTTCTCAGAGGAACATATACAATCTGCAGATGCCCTTGTGGAGATGAGCCAAGGGCACTGGGAAGGATGCCATAGGTCAGAAATTTTAACGCCTGACATGATGTGTTTAATGGAGAATTTTCAGCCTGATTTTTCTGCACCATCTGGAGAATCGCTGAGGGAGGTAGAGTTCCGGATGGTACAGTTCTTGCACGGTACGGTCATGGCGTTTCCACACAAACTTAGATCTGATTTCTCTCCGCCAGATCCTAGCGACAACCCGGCAGTTTTTCCAAATCGCACTTCTCATGGTCTTGACAATTTGATTCATGACCAAGATGGAATACCATCCCACTGGGAGTTACTACAGCAACATAGGAACCGGCAAGGGCAAGGGCAAGGGCAAGGGCTTTTGCGGAAGAAGTCTGGTAAAAGTAGACTCCAGATAGTGACAAGCACTGGAGATCATGAGGCGGCTGATGATGGAATGTCTCCACGGCTGCACAATAACCCGGGGGAGTTAGTTGGCAGCATAAGTTTACACATGAGAAGCATGTCATCATCATCTTCTTCTTCTTCTTCTTGTGTCGGGGTCTTCACCCATACAACACCAATTAAATGTCTGGTGACTGGCCTCCTAGGATGCAGTCCGGCAATGTCTCAGAAGATCTGCATAGAAGATTCTTCGGTCACTGTGCTCCAGCATTCATGGAAAGTGGGCTGGCAAATAAAGAGGCTGAACGATACGTCGCATCTCAGGCTCCTTTAGCAGCATTATTATCATGTTGCACTTGCACTTGCACTTGCTTGCTGTACCCATTGAGTTATGATCTACAATATGTTATATGGAGGAGGGGCTAGACATCTGATCTGGCTTGGTCTTGACTCCATCTCCAATTTGGGAGGATATTGTTTAAATTGTTGTGGGATCCGATCCAGTTTTGCCATATTTGAAATAGTAATATGAAGGTGGTGGTGATTCTTTCTTTCTTTCTTTCTTTGAATGTTTGCTTGTGGAAACAGGAAGTGATTGTTGTTTTATGTGTTTGGAAGGAGTAGAGAACTTGTATTAGTGTGCAGCAGTTGGGGATATGAATGTATGAATGGATATGTGTGTGTGTGTTGTGTGTATGAATTCTATAACAACAAGAGAAAGAATGAGCGGAATACTAGTGCTATTACTAGTACTATTACAAGAAGTTGTGTTTTGAGAGGAGACAGATAGATTACTGGACTTGGTGCTGGTAGACTTCATCTCCGTCTTCTTCAAGCGTGTTGTGCTGCTTGGATTACAGAAGCAACCTAACTGCTCGCATTAACTGACTAATTATGATGGTTGAAGTACAACATCATCAACTTTGTCCCTTCCCGTTCCCGGTCAGAACCATCCATCTAGATATATATATATATACACATATACACACACAACAGCAGCAGCAGCAATTGACTTTGAGCAGTAAGACAGTCGCAATCCGTTGTAGTGGGGACGAAGAGAAGAGAAGAGTAGAAAAGATAGATAGATACATAGTGAGATCATATCTCTCCCCTCCCCTCTCTCTTCTACTCTCACTTCTCATCTCCTACATCACTAGATGCCCTCATATCGCACGTCGTCTCCTTATGTTTCTGCCCTGTATTTTGTTCCATCATCTCTTATATTTATGATGCTTTCTTCTTCGTCAAGAATTATAACTTCAACTCGGGCTATTGCTACGGAAAAGTTTGTTGGTCATGCCAACTACTCTTCTTGGTCTAAGCCGTCAAGATGCGGTGTCGAGGTCAAGGCCTATTCAACCATTTGGTTACACCTTTGGAATCACAAGATTCTAAATCCCGGGATGATTGGTTAATAACCGATGTCTTATTGTACACTTTATTATGCTTTATTATGGCAGTCCATAGATTCATCACTCCATCCTATTTTCATTGCCTTACCAATTGCCACGAGTTATGGAATCAAACAACTCTTTTATACACAAACGATATCCATCGTTTGTATGAGGTGGTGTCTAATTTGTTTACTCTTCAGCAATTCTTTTTTGTCATATTTTTTGGGGTGATAGTCATCTATTGAACCCAACTTTAATAGTCTTCTTCCACCAGGAGAGTCTGCTGCTGAAGAGCTTAAGCAACCCGATACATTCTTTATGGTTTGTATTCTTGCGAGTTTTCGTCCTGAATTATCATCTTTCTGTGACCAAATTTTATCGAGGTCGGTTATACCAACTTATGGTGATGTGTATGCTTGTTTTCTTCAGGTTGCTGCTATATCTTCTTTGGACTTCATTTCATCGGGAGTAAATTCTGCTTTAGTGTTTAATAATGCTACTAACGAGATTCTTGAAAATCGACGTACTTCTCAAGGTGGAGGCATTCGTCCCCGTTGTACTCACTGCAACAGGTGGGGACATACTAAGGAAAGATGCTACAAATTGAAGGATCCTTAGAGTGCAACGAGGATGTTGCATTCTTAAGTGGGGGATGTAATACCTCTGGAGTTGTGCCAGAGCTAGGCCAACTTCAGTAGATGTGCCGGTGCCAGGCCATCAAAGATTGAATAGTAACTAAATGAATTGAAAAGACTACTCATGTCAACAATGTACACATTCCTTTTTTGGAAGCCCTACTGAAAGAATTCTAGAAGCGTGCTTACTCTAGAGTAATTTGAGGATTGGTGACCCTTTGGGAAGTCTCCTAGGGTGCGCGTGAGTGAGGACAGAAGCGCGTTGGAAGGACTAGTGTTGACTTGCGGGGCCAATCTACAATCCCGATACGCCTGGCTTTGCATGACTTGCGGGCCGGGCTGTCACAGTTGATATCAAAGCCGACCAGCGATAGCTCACAGTCGTTCACCAGTGAGCGAGGATATAATATCCTCGGAGTTGCGCCGGAGTTAGGCCAACTCCCGTGGATTAGTCGGTGCCAGACCATCCAAGATTGAATAGTAATCAAATTGATTGAATAGACTACTCATGTAAACAATATGCACATTCCTTTTCGAAAACTCTACTGAAAGAACTTTAGAGTTGCGTGAGTGAGGAAAGAAGCACGTTGGAAGAACTCGTGTTGACCATTGGGGCCATTCTATGATCCCGATATGCTAGCATTTGTGTGGTTTGCAGGCCAAAGTGTCACACATGTTGACTCACCTCCACCTCAAGTTGATGTCTCTCAGTCTATGGTGATCAGTGGTTCGGATTATGCAGAGTTCCTTTAGTACCAAGCTTCGAAGCAGTCCATTCCTTCTGACGGTTCTATTTCCGGTCCGGTCGCATGCGTCTCTTATACATGCCCTCTTGGTTATTGGATACTTGATTCTGGTGCTTCAGGTCATATCTTTCGTAATCTCTTTCTTTTCTCTTCCTCTTCTCCCTCCACATCTTTACCCTTATCACTTTGGCTAATGGTCATCGAGCCACTACTACCGAAATTGGTACCGCCCATCCTCTTCCTCATATTTTTATTGATTTGGTCTTTTATGTCTCTTCATGTCCATTTAATATTTTCTATATTAGTCGATTAACTAAATACTTAGTTTTTTCTATCAACTTTGATGTCGGCTCTTTCTCTATCCAGGATCTTTGGACAGGGCGGCTGATTGGCGAAGGTCGTGAGTTGCATGGCATTTACTTTTTCCCACCATCTTCACCGCACGTAATAGCGTATGGCGTCTACTTTATCTTCTTTGTTGTCTTTAGAATGTGAGTTGTGTCAGCTTGGTAAACAGCCCCGTGCATTATTTCCTCTGTGCGTAAATTCTCAGGCTTTTAAGACCTTTGATTTAGTCCACTCTGACATTTAGGATCCTAGTCGTACTTTTTCAGTTTTTGGGTTTCAATATTTTGTCATATTTTTCGATGATTTTTCTCGTTGTACTTGGCTTTATATGGTGAAAAGTCTCCCAAGATTATTATCTATATTTTTCTCTTTTTGTGCTGAAATTCAAACTCAATTTGAGGATGTCTATCAAAGTTTTACGTAATGACAATGGTTCTGAGTATTTTTCTTTCTTTATGACTGCATACATGACTTCACATGGTATCCTGCATCAGTCCTTTTGTGTTTATACACCACAGCAAAATAGGATTGCTGAGTGTAAAAATCGTCATCTCATAAAACTGCCCGGACTTTTCTTATCCATAATAATTTCTCATCACATTTTTGGGCCGATGCAATACTTATGGCTTGTTATATAATCAAGCGTATGCCTTCCTCTGTCCTTCAGGATGGGGATCCTCATCAATGTCTTTTTCCATCCGAGCCATTGTTCTTTTTACCAGAAAAGCTTTCCGTAGCCGTGAATGCATATTTTTGGCCACCAAATTGGTCATCTCGCTTTCTTCAATCATAGTCGGACACCGACCTTTCATCAAATGGATTCGTACGATGAACTGATACGATGTTTCTTCTGGCATCTGCTTGATTTCTAACAAATCCGTGAGTGATACCATCGGAAGAGGATTAAAGAATCTAGCATGAAATGCTGCTTCCAAACCCTTCCAAGTTTGGATTTGTCCGGCCGGAAGGTTAGCGAACCAAGAAAATGTTGTTCTAGTTAGGGACAACCCAAAAAATTGTAACTTATAAAAAGGATTGTTACCAACTTCCCCTAATTGGGCCGTGAAACGACCCACATGCTCTATGGTTGACGAACCATCTTCTCCCGAGAAAACATGGAAATCCGGCGGCCTATAATTTCTCGGGAGAGGGTGTTCGTTGATAACTCTCTCTGGAAAAGGTCTTTGATACATTGGCTATTCACCGTTTGAGGGTTCTTGCCAAAATGCACTCGTAGTATTTGGGCGATGTCTTCTGGATCCGCCCTGGGTGGATTATGATCAAACACCGGAATGGGGTTGTGAACCTGACCTCCCAACCTCTCATCAAACATTACCTGATCAATTCCTCTAGCACCCAGCGGGATTGTGTTGGGGTACGTCAGGGGCGTTTTCCCTCTATCCCCCATAGCAGCAGCATTTGGGATAGTACTGTCCATGTAAGATGGCCCAGCAAAATTCGTCTGTAACCTAGGTGGTGACGCCGCTGGTGGTGTTTGGGTGGGTTGAAGAGTCACCCTTGCCAACGTTTGATCCAACATATTCTGCATTAAATTATGTTGCTCTCGCAACATTGCCTGCATGGCCTGCGTCTGTTGATTGTTTAATTGCTCAACATATCTCACCCAGTCAGCGGGTGCTTGGGAGAATTCCCCCATGTTAACCACGGAAGGTAATGTTGTTTCCCCCGCCGTGGTGGAAGAGACTTGAGACTGTGAACCTGTCATATGGATCCTTCCGATGATTCGGCTGGACCTCAACCGTATGAAATTTTCGTCTAACGTAGAATCAGGAATCTTGCCTTTTCTCTCACTGTGGTCGCCAAATTGTTGATGTTGTTTTCAACCAACAATAAAAAGTAAAATCCGAAATAAATTCGAATTTGACTGCAATAATATCTGGAATCGAAGATTCCTAAATATCGTACGAAATGTAAGAAAAATAAAAGCAAACTAATATTGAAAAGAACATAAAGATGATCCCCAAAGTGAATTTTCACTGAAAATTGATGCTGATTGAAGATGCCCTCTGCCGAACGCGAACTGCTTATTATATGTTCTCTAAATCAGTTATCGGATCATGTGCGCAGTCGGTTGTAACTGACGGAAAACCCCCTCGTGGTTGCAACCGCCTGAAAAACTGTCTTTAGTTATATTTCGTGCTACCAACCAATTGGGCGACCAGACCAGGCAACTGATTACACAACCAATCAAGCGACTGACCAACCGACCAATCTGGCGACTGATCAACCGACCAATCAAGCGAATGATCGGCCGACCAACCATGCTACTGACCAACCGACCAATCAAGCGACTGACCAAGCGACCAATCAAGCGACTGATCAACCGACCAATCATGCTTTTGACCAACCGACTTGTTTCTTCAGTGGACGTCCGAAGGCCAACTTTCTTTTCGGGTTTCTCTGTGGGCCCAAACGTTAGAATCCAGTTATACGCCCAAAAAAAACCCTAAAATATTTTATATATAATAATTTGCTTCCTCCCGCCGGACTCCCTACCGTCACTTCTCGATCTGTGTGAGATATGACGTTGTGAGGGAGTCTGTTCATCATTACGCTGTTTAATCACGGCGTTTTGTAAAAACCCCACTTAAAACCCCTCCACTTCCGTATTCTTCCTTACGCCTTCTTATTTCCACATACACTTTCTCCTCTCGCTGAACCTCCTTCTTCTTTTCTCACTCGAGCTTCATTATTCTACGACCATGGCCAACCAGTACGTTCCCGCTTTGCCCTTCGATGGCTCTGATCCAGATATCCCTTTTGTTTCCTCCGCTGTGCTTACCCTAACTCTTCGCCCCTACTGTACTTCCTTCAAGGATGCTTCTTGCATGAGGAGCATCATTTCTTCATTTACCGCCTTAGCCATTAACAACCCTGACTTCAAACCTGAACGTGTTAATGACCATATCAAAACCCATCTTACCGATCCGAAAGATGCCTTTCATTCTTGGTATTCCAGGTTATCCCCCATTTTTGCCGAACAATAGAGATGACAGGGGATCGACAAGGCCATTTACCTCTCCACCCAACCGTTGTACCTCTATGATAAAGTCCTTCTAGCCATGGCGGCCTTTTGGAATGCCCAACTGGGCATTTTCCTTCTCCCAACTGGCGCGATTAGCCCAACCTTGATGGATATGGCTATGATCGTTCATCTCCCTGTCGTTGGCGACGATCCGGTGTCGGGATCGCTGGATGGTCAGTAACCGGCATTTGACCACGAAGGCTGGTCGCTTGCCTGCACCTTTGAGAAAGATCGGGGCTAGACCAATTTTGTTGTCCGACATCAAGGTGCGGACGGTTCCCCAGCGACCGCTCTGGAGAACACCGCCTTCCTTCTATTCTGGCTGTGCAGGTATGTGGGTTTCTTTGCTTGGTCAATTTTACATATATATTTATTCGAAATTTGAACCATCCTTGTATCCTTTACAGATACATAATTTTTCCCCCCTCCAAATCAGTTTTGACCTCGCAATTAGATTTAGTCATTCATCTGGCCAATGGCCGATTCTTTTTATTGGGAACCTTCTTTTTGGCCAATTTACTAAAAGGGCGGACACGGCTGCCTTTGGCCCTTTTTGGTTTCTTGAGCTCTGGCTATGGCTTTATTTCCCAACCACCTTTTTTAGCCGGCTACCCATATCTCCGAACCCTCAGAGGTCGCTAGGGTTAGCCCTTGCCCAACTCACCCCGAACTATTCCATACTCCATCCTTCTAACCCTGTAATTACGGCCATTTTTTCGACGACCGTAGCAACTCAATTTTTTTTATGAGACTTACGTACAGTACGCCACCGAACTATTCTAGCCCTATTCGGATACCAATTACCCTCATCCATATCCAGATCCCTTACCTCATCCGACCTATCCCTATTCTTGGGATTCGGCCCTCAAACCTTGATTCCTTTTTTCCAGTCCCAGGTTTGATAAGAAAAATCATAAGTCTTTCTATACTCTTAACTATCAGCCGCAATTTTTGTCCCGTCAGTTCGGCTGCTATCAAGGTCTGCCAGGTCCACTCGCTTGACCTCACTTAATAACCCAAAGTCCCGACAGGCGAGTGATCCCTGCTTTAATTTTGCCTTATCTTTCACAACTTTCTTCTTATCTCACGTCCAATTCTTACCTCCCTTTGCGCCGAGACCCCAAGTCGGTTGAAGCTTTTCCCTCCTGATGGTCGGCCACCTGGGCTGTGGTGGCCCCTCCTTCTGACCAGCTGTTGGGGAAACTCATTCCCCCTCCAGCCCTTATCTTAGGCTCTCCACCCCCTGCAGCCGTTCCCAAGAAGAGGCAGACGGCTCCTGCTGAAGGCCCTAGTGCCCCGAAGAAAAAGAGAGCTGCCCGAACCAAGGCCACCACAGAGCCGGCGTACGATCGGTAGATGGTAGAGGATTACTTTGTGTCATTACCTATAGACCCCGCCTGGTTTCCCGCCAATGTGCGTCGACACCTCGATAAGGACTAACCTAACTCAACCTTCATTTTTGTTTTTATCTTATGTGCTTCTGACGATTCTTGTTTCTAGAGTCGCTTCCCCCACCTGCTGAGCAACCAGCCGACCAGCCTGCTGACCAACCAGCCAACCCACCAGCCGAAGAGGTAATTTCCAAACTCCTCTACCTTCTAAAAAATATTTTTAACTTCACCTTTTCCTTGAACACAGACAGTTCCTTCTTCGCCGGCTATGGTGGTCATTCCGCAGCAGGCCGATCCACCAGTGGAATTGCCCGTGATTCGTCGGGAAGAGGACCCGACGTTGAGGCAGGTTCCGTCTTCAACCTCCACCTCTTCCCGGCTAAATATGCTTCTGGTGAGTATGAACTAATTGCAAGATTATATTCTTTTCGTCTATAGTTTAAGTCATACTCTTTACCTTAGGGACCTGCGGTGGTTGCTCTTATGGACGAACTAGTTGCCACCGTCCACTATCCGTCGGTAACTCCTGAATTGGTTCAGACGAACCCTAAACCAGCTCTGCTGGCCCCCGAACCAATCCAAAATCCCGGACTAGTCCAACGTCCCGACCCAGTCCAGCACCCCGAACCAGTCGAGGTCTCCTCCTCGGAGTCGGGCGATGCCTCCGTCAACCAGAGTCATGAAGCTGTGGTTAGCATTTCTCTCTTCTACATTTTCTCATTTTCCAATTCCAACCCTTCTCAATCTGAACTTTCTTCAGGGTTCGGAGCCGGGCTTTATAGGTCCCCATTCTGCAGCCGCCGAATCAGTTGCCAGGACGAGGATTCGACCTGGTCCTCTACTACTGGCCCGGTTCTCTTGGCCCTTTCCGAGGCCACGGCCGTCCTCACTCAGGTAACTTCCACATTACTCCACCAATTTTCCTTTAAGTTAGCTTTCTAATCACTCTGATTGGTTTTAACAGGATACTCATGAGATCAACTTTCTCACCAGAGTGCCTTTGCTGGCACCTGCCAGACCGGTGGTGATGCGCTGTGCCGATTTGTCATTTGCCGACTTGAGTCATAGAGACCTTGATTCTCTGGCTCAAGTGGCCATTGACTTGCTGGTGCAAACTCATGCTAAGTCTGTGGCAACCCCGATCCTTGATCGGATGATCGAGAGGATCACCGAGCTTCAGGCCGACCTTCCCTTGATCCGACCTCCAACATCCGACACTGCACGGTCTCAACCAACGCCCGACACTGCGGCTATTGAGGCTTCCCTGTCAAAAGTGATAGAAGACTTTAATGAAATCTCCACCCGGTTGAGTGAGCTCTAGTAGGCGCGACACAACTTGGCCACCGAAATTTCCCAGAAAATGAAATAACTTGAGACTCTAGACGGATGCATCCAAGAGGAGGGTCGCCTGGTAATAGAACAACGCCAGACCCAAGCAAACCTCCATAGCCAACTACAAGCGGGCATTCGGTCGAGGCTCATACAAGAACACCATGCGGCCTTTCATCAGCGAAGGACGGCCCGGTCTGAACAAAAATGGGCAGACCTACAGACCGCCCTTGGAGCCCTCCTTTTGTTAATGTCAAAATGTCAAACCTTGTATATATTTTGACCTTCATTTATCCTATTTTTCCTGATCACTGATCCACGAATTTGCACCACATAATTAAAACACAAATCTCCTATTTAAATCAAACTTCGCAAGAACAACTCACAACAAACCTTCAAACCTTCCAACACATAGTTTCTCCTCGAATTCGTATTCCTGCCACTAACTGGGAAAGTTCCCTGCAACCATTTTTATGGGCAAACACCCTATTGGCCATCATGTTGAAGACCTGATACAAGTGTTTAAGCAACTCGACTTTAAATTCAAGTTTTCTGGTAGGGGTAGAAAAATCATACATCGTACGATTCGCCTAATGGAACGTGTATCCACCGGCTATGAACCCCTCACCGACATTCTCACTCGCATATCCGACCTTGATCATCACATGGATATGATAGATCATCATGTCATGGCCGCTCTCATTGATCTTAACTGGAACAACATTTTCTGTCAGCAAAGATCAACATTTTCCAGATTGCGCGTTCTTGTTGAGCGAGAATGTCATTCTCTACAAGATATAAAAGTTCGCACCGAACAAGACCTTCAAGAAATGCAAGACCAATGGGATCGTTATTTCCCCGACCTATAAGATCTCCTTGACGAGGAACCTGAAATGGTTACTGCAAATTGGGACGAAGATTCGGAACCAGAAGATGATCATGTTTGTGTCACCCTTTCGGATGACGAATAAAAACCCTTCTCGTGGGTTCAAACCCTTAAAGGGTTCTAAGATTTCTTGCAATAAAATTAATGACAGTGTTCTAAAAAGGCAGGAAAATACCTTTTCAGATACTTGGCATTAATATTTTCATGTACTAATTTCCCTTCTTGATTCACAATAATAAAAGCTCCGTTCCCGACCTTTCTGTGAATAATGAAAGGCCCCTCCCGATTCGGGGACCATTTACCCATCTGGTCAACTTTCTTGTACGTGGGTAATATTGTCTTCCATACTAGATCTCCTTCCGCAAAATTTCGAGGAGACACCTTCTTCCCATAATATCGTGCCCGCACCTTGTTCTGCCGGATCATTTGTTTCAAGGCTTCCATACATTCTGTATCCACTGTCTCCAACTGTTGCATCATACTTTGTTGATACTCCATCGTGTAGTCCATATTAGTATGAGCCACTCGGAAGGTGTGGATGTTGAGTTCGGCTGGAAGTACAATATCCTGGCCAAACGTAGCTGATAAGGAGAAAATCCCATAGACGAACTCTTACTATTCCGATGGGCACATAAAGCTTGGGGCAACAACGTATGCCACTTACTGGGATTTCCTTTTATCATTTTCCGAATGATATTAATAATGATCTTGTTTGCTACCTCTGCCTGCCCGTTGGTCTGTGGATAGTAATGTGATGAATGGTGAAGTTTCACGTGAAAACTTGCAAAAAATTCAATAAACTTCTCGTCTGTGAACACCAGACCTTGATCAATGATGAGGGTATGCGGAATACCAAACCGGTAAATGATATGATTGAGTATGAACTCAATCAGTTCCTTTTGCGTCACATTCTTCAAAGGAACTACTTCGACCTATTTGGTAAAATAATTGGTAGCCACTAAAAATAAATGAAACATGTTTAGATGAAGACGGATGGATTTTACCAATAACGTCAAGTGCCCAGGTTTTAAAAGGCCATGGTTTAACCATTGCCTGAAACTCCACCGACGGCAGATGGTTCAATGGACCATGTCTCTGACATTCTTGGCATCCCCTTGCAAATTTGATGCAATCCTCAAATATTTTCGGCCAGTAAAAACCCATGCGATTAATAGCCCATCTCATTTTAAGACCAGCTCGATGTGCTCCACATATTCCACTGTGAACCTCTTGCATCACCTCCAAGGCTTCCTTCGGACCTAAACATCTCAGCAAAACCTCCTCTATGATTCTCTTATATAACACTCCCTCCACTAACTGAAAACGCAAAGCTTTTAACCGGACCCCCACAGGTGTTGATGGGTCTGGTACTTACAGATAAGCAATAATCTCAGTTCTCCAGTCTGCAGACATATTAATATTTCCAATATCAATCTGCCTGGATGCAGCCTAGGCCAAACTGTCTACCTGCTGATTTTCTGCTCTTGGGATGTGCTTGACGGTTACTTCTGAAATTCTAGACAATAGATGGTGCATTACGTCTCTGTATTGACGTAAATGAGGGTAATTGCATACGTACCGCCTCAAGACTTGGTTGATAATAAACTATGAATCTCCGTAAATGACGACCGACTGAACGTTTTTTGCCACCAGCATCTCTAGCCCCAAAATCAATGCCTCGTACTCAGCCGAATTGTGGGTTACTTCCTCCATTTGTATAGCTGTAGCAGAATCTTTTGTGTGTCAGGCCCTTTCAGAATTACTCCTGCCCCTGATCTTCTGTTTGCCCGAGATCAATCGAAAAACATTTTCCAGGGGTTAGTTCCTATATAAGGCACTAGTTCATTCTCTTCGGCCTCGGACTCACCTCTAGTAAATTCTGTCAATAGGTCAGCCACCACTTGACCTTTCACTACTTTGAGAGGTCTGTATTTTAAAGAAAAATGGGCCAATTTGATAGCCCATTTCATCAATCTCCCTTGCATGGTAGGCCTGTGCAAGAGCAACCTAACCAAATCCACCTTGGAGACCACTTTAGTTTCTCTTGGCAGGATATAATGCTCCAATCGAGTACAAGCGAACACCAGAGAATAACACATTTTTTCTGGTATGGTATAATTTAATTTAGGCCCTACCAAGGTCTTACTCAAATAGTAAATAGCCCTCTCTTTTCCATCATCCCATTCTTGAACCAGGATACTACTCACCACATCCAAACTGTTCGCCACATATAATATTAAAGGTCGGTTACCTTTTGAAGGAACCAATACAGGGGGTTCTGTTAGCGCCTGCTTAATCACTTCAAACGCTTCTTGTTGCTCAGAACCCCAAACCAAAGTGGTTGTTTTATTTTTAACAGCTTGGTAATGGGTCTTAGTTTCCCTGCAACATTTGACATAAACCGCCTCAAATAATTTACCTTTTCCAAGAAACTTTGAACCTCTTTGATGGTTCGGGGAGGCCGAACTACCCGGACTGCTTTGGCCTTGTTGGCATCCACTTCTATTCCCTTTTCTTGCACCAAACAACCTAAAAAATTCCCAATTGATACCCGAATGCACACTTAGTTGGATTCATCTTGAGGTTGTACGTCTTCATCCGAGCAAAGGCATTCTCGAGGTCACCCAAGTGTGTGCTGAAGTCGGCCGATTTCACTATCACGTCATCAATATATACCTCCATTGACTGTCCAATAAGATCATGGAAAATGGTATTCATAACTCGTTGCTATGTAGCCCCTGCATTTTTCAACCCAAAAGGCATTACTGTCCATTCATAAATTCCCAATGCCCCTGGGCATCTGAACGCGGTCTTTGAAATATCTTCCTCTGCCAGAAAAATCTGATTATACCCAGCATATCCATCCATCAAACTTAAAATCTTATATCCTGCAGCCGAATTGATTAGCATGTCTGCCACGGGCATGACATACTCGTCTTTAGGAGTTACCAAATTAAGATCTTTGAAATCGATGCATATCCTGATTTTTCCATTCTTTTTGGTTACAGGAACTATATTTTCCAACCATTCAGTGTACCGACAGGGTCGGATGAAGCCTGCTATCAATAACTTCTCGATCTCCTCTTTGATCTGAGGGAGCAGTTCAGGACTGATTCTCCTGGGTGGTTGCTTGTATAGCCTAAAACCATTTTTTATGGGCAACCGATGCTCAATCAACCTCCGCGCTAACCTGGGCATTTATGAATAATCCTATGCAAGACATTCCATATTACTCCGTATTAGCGCTATCATCTGTTCCTGCTGTTCTTTGGATAATAAGCCACTTACCTGAATCACTCTAGGTACTTGGTCGGTTCCTAGGTTGTATTCAATAAGGCGGTCTTGTGAGGACATGGAAGATTCTGTTTTCTCCAAGATCTGGCCAACGAAAACGTTCGCCTTTAGCAACACAATTATCCCAAACCCCATAGCTACGTAATTTAACCATTATTTGGTTTAAATAAAATTGTTTAATTAAAACATCACACGTATTGAGTTCTCTGATAAACGTGATAATACAAATTTTAGAAGTCTGGCTAACGTCAAAGCCACTAAAACATGACGAATGTTTCTTATTGAAACACATAACCTTAAGTGGTAAGCTTGCGGCTCTTCCATAGTTTTTCCTGATCAAACAATGCTATTTGAGAGATAGGGGGACATACTCAGAATACAACACTGATTTTCCACGCTTTTTGAGGCATCAAAGGGGTTTTGGCTTGCATCCAACTTGTAGACCTAATCCCCTTCCCAAAACATTATTTGTTGATGGAGTGACGAGGGAACACATTTTGAAGTGTGAATCCAGTCCCTTCCTAGCAATGTTGAATAAGTAGTTTTTGCATCCACCACAAAGAACACTGTAGAAATTACCTTTGCCCCCACCTCAATAGGAGCAACCAATATGCCTTCTAGTTTGGTCGGTTGTCCTGTGAAACTAGTCATCTCAATGTGTACTGGAGACAGATCTCCAACTTCTTTTCCAAGCCTCTTGAGGGTTCTCAGAGGAATGACGTTAAAAATAGCTCTATTATCAATAAAAAACCTTATTAACCGGCTTTCCACAAATATGAGCACTTACGTATAATGGCTTTAAATGAGGAATCGCACCTTCAGGCAAAGGTGGGAAGATCATTGGCGGGGGTAATTATGGCACCAGATTGGGACCCATCGCTATCTGTGCCCATTCTGGTTCTTCCATATAACCATCGCTCAAACCTGCCCATTCTTCCTCTTCGAACCGACGCATGCCAATCATCCCAACTTGAAATGGCGTACTGTCTGTTCCTCCCGTGTTTCGGATCCCTTTGCGTAATCCTTCCATCTCAGCTTAAGAAAATGATCCGAAACAATGTTAGATGGTTCCTCTTTAACTTCTTCCATCACCGGATCGATATTAATTTGTCTACAGAATCGACAACAAAAACACTGAGCCTTCTTAATTGGTCTCTCTTCCTCTCTCTACCTGAGTAGATAGCCTTCTTGACTTCTTCGTTCGGGTGACCTTTTTTGTGGTTTCGGTCATCCCTTCCACGATTGTTTCCCATGTCTAGCAGCATACCTACGTTTGGCATTACGAATTTCAGTCCGATTCATACCTGGAGACCTCGGATCTATATTAATCAGAAGTGGCTTCCGATTCTTGTTCCATCATTCATACACCTGCCTAGGTTTGCGGGTCGGTTGATCGCGAACCACTGTCTGATCCTTCACTTCGACTTCAAAAGTGCCATCCACCTTATCCCATTTCTCTGTAACCCGACCCTCGCAAACTTTGAACTTATCTACCGACTCTTTCACCCTCTCCTTGGGCTTTCGTTCCCTTTTCTTTGTGTCTTCATCGTCTTCCCTCCAATGGTCCTGTGAAAGACGAACATAAGTCATAGCAGTAGTTACCTTTGGAAAGGGTTGTTGTTCCACTCCCAAGGTGACATATTTGAAACGTCCGGCTTTAATGGCACTTTGAATTTCCTCTGAAAAATGTGTGCACTGACGAGTGTAGTGAGTAAAATAGTTATGCCATTTACAATATGGCCTCCATTTTATTTCTTCTTTGGTTGCCAAATGTTGTCCCTTCGGATTTGAATTTGCCCATCGGCCAAGAAAATGTCGAATATCTCATCTGCTTTAAATGCGTCGAAGGTAGGTTGATCCTTTTCCTCCGTCCCCGGCATCGGTTTCAAATTGGGACATACATATGGTTTCCCATGTACAATCTCAGCTGCCATCTCCTCCGCGTTCCTGGCCTGTTCGACATCTGATAAATAGACTTCCGTTTCCACACTGGCCATTTGATGCGCTTTATGTCGCCGGTAATTCTGATCCTTCTCCTTGAACAACGATTCCAAATGACCAGCTTTAGCCACCAAACTGGCTAAATCCCCAACATCATGTGCTCTAAAAGCTTCACGTAGCCGTGAATGCATATTTTTGACCACCAAATTGGTCATCTCGCTTTCTTCAATCATAGTCGGACACCGACCTTTCATCAAACAGATTTGTTTGATGAACTGATGCGTTGTTTCTTCTGGCATCTGCTTGATTTCTAACAAATCCGTGAGTGATACCATCGGAAGAGGATTGTTACCAACTTCCCCCAATTGGGCTGTGAAATGACCCACATGTTCTATGGTTGATGAACCATATTCTCCCGAAAAAGCATGGAAATCCGGCGGCCTATAATTTCTCGGAAGAGGGTGTTCATTGATAACTCTCTCTGAAAAAGGTCTTTGATACATTGGTCTATTCACCGTTTGAGGGTTCATGCCAAAATGCACTCGTAGTACTTGGTCGATGTCTTCTGGATCCGCCCTTGGTGGATTTTGATCAAACACCGGAATGGGGTTGTGAACCTGACCTCCCAACCTCTCATCAAACATTACCTGATCAATTCCCCTAGCACCCAACGGGATTGTGTTGTGGTACGTCAGGGGCGTTTTCCCTCTATCCCCCCTAGCAGCAGCACTTGGGATAGTACAGTCCACGTAAGATGGCCCAGCAAAATTTGTTTGTAACCTAGATGGGGACGCCGCTGGTGGTGTTTGGGTGGGTTGAAGAGTCACCTTTGCCAACATTTGATCCAACATATTATGCATTAAGTTCTGTTGCTCTCCCATCATTGCTTGCATGGCCTGCGTCTGTTGATTGTTCAATTGCTAAACATATGTCACCCAGTCAGCGGGTGCTTGGGAGAATTACCCCGTGTTAACCACGGAAGGTAATGTTGTTTCCCCCGCCGTGGTGGAAGAGACTTGAGGCTTTGAACCTGCCATATGGATCCTTCCGATGATTCGGCCGGACCTCAATCGTATGAAATTTTCGTCTGATGTAGGATCAACAATTTTGCCTTTTCTCCCACTGTGGTCGCCAAATTGTTGATGTTTTTTTCAACCAACAATAAAAAGTAAAATACGAAATAAATTTGAATTTGATTGCAATAATATCTGGAATTGAAGATTCCTAAATATCGTACGAAATGTAAGAAAAATAAAAGCAAACTAATACTGAAAAGAACATAAAGATGATCCCAAAAGTGCATTTTCACTGAAATTGATGCTGATTGAAGATACCGTCTTCCGAACGCGAACTGCTTGTTATATGTTCTCTAAATCAGTTATCGGATCGTGTACGCAGTCGGTTGTAACTGACGGAAAACCCCATCGTGGTTGCAGTCGCCTGAAAAACCGTCTTCGGTTATGTTTTGTGCTACCAACCGACCGGACGACCAGACTAGACAACTGATTACCTAACCAATCAAGTGACTGATCAACCGACCAATCAAGCGACTGACCAACTGACCAATCAGGCGACTGATCTACCGACCAATCAAGCAACTGATCAACCGACCAATCAAGCGACTGATAAACCGACCAATCATGCGACTGACCAGCCAACCCATTTTTTCAGTGGATGTTCGAAGACCTACTTTCTTTTCGGGTTTTTCTGTGGGCCCAAACATTAGAATTCAGTTATAGGCCCAAAAAAACTCTAAAATATTTTAATATATAACAATCTCATTACTAATTTTCGAAAAATCAACAAATCAACGTTTTAATATTATTATATTTTTGTTGAGCGAGGAAAACCAATGTGTAGGGTTCCCGCGAATGGGTTTATAAATTGGGCCATGGATTAGTGTATGATTCGAGGGGCCTGTCAATTGTATTAAGGTTTTAAAATGGGTTTGGGTGTAGGCCCAACGATCAAGGCGTTACTAAGAAATAGGCTTCTTCGAAAGGACCTTCGAGTAGGTGATCGGTTGATACGGAGGTCGGACAATGAGAGGTCGGGCAAAGGAAAAGGAGACAGTAGGCGTTTAGGTCAGTTGGTGTGGAGGTCGGACAAAGGGAAATCGGGAAAAGGAAGATAAGGCGGTGGTGTTTAGGCCAGTTGATACGGAGGTCGGACAAGTGGAAGTCGGGCGAAGGAAGACAAGGAGGTGGATGTTCAGGTAGGTTGGGGCAGTTGAGTAGCAGTTTTAGAGCGGTTGGAAGAAGTTACAACCGGTGAGCGTATGTGAAGGCACGACCTAATAACAACATTGGGGCAGTTGACATAGGCTTTTAAATAATCCTTTTCACGACCTAAGAAAGGGATCTTCAATCGACATTAAATTCAGTGAATTTCTTTTGGGGATCATCCTTTTACTTTTACAGTCTTTAGTGTTTCTTTTCCATTTTCTTATGTATCATACAGTGTCTAGCGATTTTCAATCTCAGACATCTTTCTAATCAAATTTGAAGATAATTTCTTTTCTCGGATTTTACTTTTTTATTGTTGAAAATCTGCATCAACAATTTGGCGACCACAGTGGGAGAAAGGCATGATTGCTGATCCTACATTAAGAGAAAATTTTATATGGTTGAGATCCGGCCGAATTATTAGAAGGATCCATATGGCAGGCTCACAGCCCTAAGTCTCTTCAACAACGGCGGGAGAAACAATTTCACCTCCCGCCATGCCAAATACTGGGGAAGTGCCCCAAGCACCCGCCGAGTGGGTGTCCTATGTTCAACATTTGAACAATCAACAAACTTTGGCTATGCAAAACATGTTGCGTGAGCAACAAAACCTCATGCAGAACATGTTAGATCAAATTTTATCAAGGGTTACTATCCAACCCACACCATCACCCCCAGGGATGTCACTATCCAGATTACAAACAAATTTTGCGGGGCCTTCATATGTAGATAGCACCCCGCCAAGTACCGCTACTAAGGTCGATAGGGGAAAGACCCCTCTGACATACCCAAATAATATTCCACTGGGTATCAGGGCTGAGCCAACCTTCCACAGAGAAGAGAGAATGGGAGGACAGGCTCACAATCCTATTCCTGTTTTCGACCCCATTCCACCCAGAGTGGATCCAGAAGACATCGCTCAAGTCCTGCGGGTGCATTTCGGAATGAATCCTTAAACGGTGAACAAGCCTGCTTATCAAAGGTCATTTCCAGAAAGAATCATCAATGAGCATCCACTCCCGAGGAATTATAGCGCACCTAATTTGCACTCCTTATTGGGAGAAGACGGAACATCGACCATTGAGCATGTGGGACGTTTCACAGCTCAACTAGGGGAAGTAGGCAACAATCCATTTCATAAATTGCAGCTGTTCAGGTTATCGCTCACGATAACAACCTTTTTCTGGTTTGCTAATCTTCCGCCGGGCAATTGCAAACTTTGGAAGGTTTGGAAGCGGCCTTTCATGCAAGGTTTTTTAATCCTCTTCCGACAGTCTCACTTACTGACCTTCTAGAGATTAGGAAGATGCCGGAAGAAACCGCCTACCAGTTCCTAGAGCAGATACGATTGATGAAAGGGCGTTGCCCAAGAGCCATTGAGGAGAGCGAAATGACCAATTTGGTGGTTAGGAATTTGCATATGCAACTGCGAGAGGCTTTGACAGCCCACGATATTGGAGATTTGGCCAGTTTAGCATCTAAAGCGGGGAGACTAGAATCCCTTTTTAGAGAGAAGGACCACAACTTCCGACAGAACAAGGTCCAGCAGATGGCCAGTGTCGATACAGAGATGTATGCACCAGAAGATGAACAAGGGAAAGGTGCAGAAGAAATGGCGGCTAAAATTGTAAATGGCAAGCCTTATGTATGTTCCAAACAGAAACCCCTCCCAGGGGCAGAAGAGCGGGAGCAACCGACGTTTGATGCATCCAAAGCAGATGAGATCTTCGATATTCTGCTAGCAGATGGACAAATTCGCATCCCAAAGGGACCGCGGTTGGCGACAAAGGAGGAAATAAAGGGAAGGCCATACTGCAAGTGGCATAATTCCTTTACGTATCACACTAACCAGTGTACGCACTTCCGGAAGGAAATTCAGAGAGCCATCAAAGCTGGACGGTTTAAATACGTGACGATGGGGGTAGAGCAGCAACCCTTCCCAAAAGTAACTATTGCGGTAATCTCTGTGCGTTCTTCATATAACATACAAAGGGACGATGAAAGTGACACTAAACGGAATGAGCGCAAGCCAAAAGAGCGAGAGCATGAGCAAGATGATAAGTTCAAGACCTATGAAACCATGGTGGTAGAGAAATGGGACAACAAGGATGGCTCTTTTGAATTGGAGTTGAAAGACAAAGTGGTGGTCCAAGATCGACCAACACGCAAGCCATAACCAGTCCATGACAAATGGAGTCGGAATAGGAAGCCTTTACCCATAGATATAGATCCGCGATTTCCAGGTATGAATCGTACGCAAATCCGTAATGCCAAACGCAGGTATGTAGCTCGGCATGGGAAACGAGCAGACAAAGGGAAGCAGAAAAAGGATGCACCGCCCGAAAGGAAAAAACCAAGATACCAACTACAATAGTAGTTGGAAATCGAGAGACCTGTCAAGAAAGCCAGGTGTTTCCGTTGTCAATTCTGCAGACGGATCAACATTGATCCCGAGATAGAAGCCGCCGAAGATGAGGCTCCTGTGATAATCTTTGGATCGTTTGCTCCAGAGGAGACGAGAACTTTACGTAGTAAGATAGTAAAGGCCGACAAGACCATGTTCGAAGTCAGGATGACTAGTATGCGGTGGTTTGAAGAAGAAGATGAACCTATCTGGGCAAGTCTGAAGGACGAGGAACCAGAATGGGCGGCAATAGCTGGCAGTCCCGGACATACGCACAACAGTCCCCCACCTATGGTTTTTCCGCCTATACCAGAAAGAGCGATCCCGCACTTGAAACTATTATATGTTAACGCTCACATCTGTGGTAAGCCGATTAACAAGGTTTTCATTGACAATGGAACTATCTTCAACGTTATGCCTCTCAAAACCTTGAAGAAAGTGGGAAAAGGAGTTGGTGATCTGTCTCCAGTTGATATCGAGATAACAAGCTTCACATGACAGCCAACATAACCAGAGGGGATGATGGTGGCCCCTATTGAGGTAGGACCGAAGGTGATCTCAACTGTGTTCTTTGTGGTAGATGCTAACACCACTTACTCGGTCCTGTTAGGGCGAGATTGGATTCACGCTTCCAAGTGCGTACCCTCTTCTCTCCATCAGCAGATCATATTCTGGGAAGGAGATCAAGTGTTCAGAATGGATGCCAGCACTAATCCATTCAGCTCCACATAGATGGTGGAAGAATCTGTACTTTACTCTGAGTATGTACCTCCGATCTCACAGATAGGCTGTGGTAGATGAGCATCCCTGGAAGAGTTGTAAGCTTACTGTTCGGGGATATGTGTTTCATTAGAAACATTTTTCTCTATTGTGGCTCTATTGTTAGCCAAAAACATTAAATTTATTAGATTTTAGTTATGGAAGAGATAGAAAAATGCGACTTGTTGATTAGGCAGTTTTATTTAAACCAATTAATGGTTAGAATAATGGTGAGGAAGGTTCCAGCAATAATGTTGATAAAGGAGAAGGCTTTCACTGGCCTGACCTTCTGGAGAAAACAGAACCTTCCTTGTCAACTCAGGATCCGCTCATTGAATACAATGTAGGAACCGAACAGATACTCAAGATGGTCAGGATTAGTGGTTTATTGTCTAAAAACCAGCATGAGGAAATGGTAGCGGTAATTTGGGACCATATATAATGTTTTGTATGGGATTATTCCGAAATGCCCGGATTGGCACGGGATTTAATAGAACATAGGTTGCCCATTAAAAAGGGGTTCAAGCCGTATAAGCAACCACCAAGAAAGGTTAGTCCAGAGCTACTTCCACAAATCAAAGAAGAAATTGAGAAATTATTGAAAGTAGGGTTCTTCCGACCTTTCCGGTATGCAGAATGGTTAGCCAATATTGTCCCGGTAACCAAGAAGAATGGAAAGATTCGGATCTGCAGTGATTTCAGATATCTCAATTTGGCTACCCCTAAAGATGAGTATATAATGCCTATAGCTGATATGTTGATCGATTCAGCGGCAAGACACCGAATTTTGAGCGTGATGGACGGGTATGCAGGGTATAATCAGATCTCACTGGCAGAAGAAGATATACCGAAAACTGCATTCAGGTGCCCAGGGGCCTTAGGGATCTACGAATGGACGGTTATGCCGTTCGGATTAAAGAATGTTGGAGCAACCTATCAACGGGTAATGAATACTATATTTCACGATTTGATTGGGCAGTCAATTGAGGTATACATTGATGATGTGATCATTAAGTCTACTGATTTTGATACACATCTAGTCGACCTAAGAAATGCTTTCCTACGGGTGAACCAATACAACCTTAAGATGAACCCAACAAAATGCGCCTTTGGAGTTTCGGCGGGAAATTTCCTGGATTTTTTAATGCATGAAAGGGGGATAGAGGTTGATGCAAACAAATCTAAAGCTGTTTTAACAATGCGACCCCCTCGGTCGGTCAAAAAAGTGCAAAGTTTGTTGGGTAAAGTGAATTACCTGAGGAGGTTCATATCAAATGCCGCAGGAAAGTTAAAACCCATCACAAGGTTGCTAAAGAATAAAGCAATTGATTTTTTGTGGGGTCCAGAGCAGCAGGGGGCATTAAAAGAAATTAAGCAGGCATTAACAAAACCACCCGTGTTGGTTCCTCCAACAGGAGACCGACCTCTTAGACTGTATGTGGCAAATAGTTTTGATGTGGTAAATAGTTTGTTGGCGTAAGAATAGGAAGACGGTAAAGAAAGAGCTATTTATTACTTAAGCAAAACTCTAGCAGGGCCGGAGCTGAATTATACCATACCCGAAAAAATGTGTTATTCTTTAGTCTTCGCATGTACTCGATTGGAGCACTATATTTTTCCAAAAGAAACCAAGGTGGTTTCTAAAGTGGATCTGATCAGATTAATTCTGCACAGACCAACCATGCAAGGAAGATTAATGAAATGGGCGATAAGATTAGCTCCCTTTGTGCTGCGACATCGACCTATCAAGGCAGTGAAAGGGCAAGTGGTGGCTGATTTATTAGCTGAATTTACGAATAGCGAACCAACATAAAACAAGATGGTACCTTATATAGGTACTAGTCCTTGGAAAATATTTTTTGATGGTTCTCGTTCTAAAGGGAGGTCCGGAGCAGGAGTTATATTATAAGGACTAGGAGCCTAGAAGATCAGCCTGCAGCTTCAAATGGAAGAGATGACTCATGACTCTGCAAAATATGAAGCATTGATCTTAGGTTTGGAGGCACTTGTGGCAAAGGGGGCACAAACAGTTATTATTTGTGGAGATTCTCAATTGATCATCAATAAAGTATTAAGACGGTACACTTGTAATTATCCTTATTTACGTCAATATCGAGATTCGGTATATCGCATGTTATATAGAATTGTGGAGGTGGTTATTGAGCATGTACCAAGAATAGAGAATCGACAAGCAGATAATTTAGCTCAGAATGCCTGTCAGCAAATATTTGTTGGCAACATGGATACGATTACCGATTGGAGAACAAAAATTATGGTCTATTTGGAGGCACCAAATTCTGCGACTCCTGTGAGTATTCGATTGAAAGCATTACATTTTCAACTCATTGAAGGGTATAAGAGAACTTTTGAAGGAGTATTATTAAGGTGTCTGGGACCAGAAGAATCCATCAAAGTGATGGAAGAGGTTCATGGTGGAATATGTGGAGCACACCGAGCATGACTAAACATGTGATGGGCTATTCATCATCTGGGGTTCTACTGGCCAAAAACATTTGATGATTGTATCAAATTTGCTAAAGAATGTCAGGAGTGTCAGAGGCATGGCCTGTTAAATCATCTGCCAACAGTGGAACTCCAGGCGCTAATCAAACCGTGGCCATTCAAAACCTGGGCAATGGATGTAATAGGGAAAATTCATCCGGCTTCATCGAAGCAACATTCATTCATCTTGGTAGCAACTGATTATTTCACCAAATGGGTAGAGACAGTCCATTTGAAGAACGCAACATAGAAAGAAGTGATTGAATTCGTACTTAATCATATTATTTACCAGTTTGGGATCCTTTACACTATCACGACCGATCAAGGTTTGATGTTTACCGAGGAAAAGTTTATCGAGTTTTTGGCCGAGTTCAACATCAAACTGCATCATTCTTCGTCTTACTACGCACAGGCTAATGGATTGGCCGAAGCGGCAAATAAAATCGTCATCGGCATCATCTGGAAAATGGAGGAGGGAAATCCGAGGAAATGACATACATTGTTGCCTCAGGCATTGTGGGCCCACCAAAATAATAGGAATACTTCTACTGGATTTTCTACCTACCAACTAATGTTCGGGCAAGATGTTGTACTTCCTGCCGAATTAATTGGATCTTCACATAGGTTAGTTAATACAACGGTGAATAATGATGAAGCATATGTACAAAGGATGTGGCAACGGCTGGAGGAAGTGGACACCGAACGACTGAATGCTTTGGATCGGGTGGTTAGACAAAATGAGATCAGAGCTAAGTATTATGGGAAAAGAGTATCCCCTAAAGTTTTTGCAGAAGGATATTTGGTGTGGAAAACAATTCTTGCTACATATAAGAAAGTGGATCAGTTAGGGTAATGGTCTCCCAATTGGGAAGATCCTTTCATCATTCACAAAGTAATTGAAAACGGAGCTTTTATTATTGTGAATCAGGAAAGGAAATTGGTACATGAGAATATTAATGCCAAGTATCTGAAAATGTATTTTATTGCCTTTTCAGAACATTGTCATTAATTTTTATTACAAGAAATCTATGAACCCTTTAAGGGTTCGAACCCACAGGGCAGGGTTTTTATTCATCATCCGAAAGGGTGACACAAACATGATCATCTTCTGGTTTAGAAATTTCATCCCAATTCGCAGAAACTATTTCAGGTTCCTGGTCCAGAAGATCTTCTAGGTCGGGACGATAACGATCCTATTGGTCTTGCATTTCTTGAAGGTCTTGTTCGGTGCGAGCTTTCATATCTTGTAAAGAGTGACTTTCCTGCTCTACAAGTACACGCAGTCTGGAGAGTGTTGATCTTTGCTGGCAGAAAATGTTGTTCCAGTTAAGATCAGGGAGAATGGCCATGACATGATGGTTTATCATATCCACATGATGATCGAGGTCGGATATGCGAGTAATAATATCAGTTAGGGGTTCGTAGCTGGTGGATACACGTTCCATTAGGTGAATCGTACGATGTATGATTTTCCTACCTCTACCAGAAAACTTGAATTTAAAGTCCAGCTGTTTGAGCACCTGTATCAGGTCTTCAGCATGATGGCCTGTGGAGTGTTTTTCCACAAGGAATGGTTGCAAAGAACCTTCCCAATTGGTGGCAGGGACACGAATGCGAGGATAATTCATGGGTTGTATGTGCAAGTTTATGGGTATTGGTGATGATTCGTAGTGGAGAAATATGAATTATATATATGCATGTTGTGGTGTTCAAATTGCTGACTTAGTTAAGGTGCAAAAATCATGGATCTATGTTATGAATAATAGATTACAAAACTAAGTCTCAAGACTATATATATACAAAGTAATGGAGAAAGGAGGGCCCGAAGGGCAGCTCGGAGGTCGGCCCATTTCAGTTCCGACCGGGTTGCCCGACGACGCTGATAGGCCTCTTGGTGTCCTCTGATGAGTCTCATCCGTATGCTTGCTTGTAGTTGATCGTAGAGACTCGTCTGCGTTTGGCTATGTTCCTTTACCAGGCGACCTCTTTCCTAGATGCTGCCATCCAGGAACTCCAATTGTTGTTGAAGGCGTCTGAGTTCTTCCGTCTTCTGGGAGATCTCAGCCGCCGGTGTTTGTCGCGTTTGTTGGAGTTCATCCAGCATAGCTTTGTCGTGATCAAGGTCTTCATTGACCTTTTTCAAGGATGCTTCGAGGCTAGCCGGATCAGCGATCGGTTGAGATGACGTGGCCTCGGACAATGGAGGTCGGATCAGAGGTAGTTCGGCTTAGAGTTCTGTAATCCTTCCCATCATTCGATCGAGAATGGGAGTAGCTCTCAACTCCATTGGATGTTGCACCAACAAGTCTATCGCGACCTGAACCAGAGCCTCAAGGTCGGCTGGAATCAGGTCGGCGAAAGACAAGTCAGCACAATGTGCTATGATTGGTCGGGCTGGCATCGGGAGAGTTACTCGGGCCAGTACGTTCATCTCTTGGGCAGCCTGGAATGAAAAAGTGTTAGAGTATGGAGGAACAGAAATGAAATTACCAAAAGATTTGATACAGGGTCGAAATCTACCTGGTTGAATACGGTTGTTGCCTCGGAATGAGCCATGATCCGAAACGCCAAAGGAGGACCTCGGCGAGTCATTGGGCCGATGGCCGATTCGTCTGGTGGTTGCAGACGATGGGCAACGATCGGTTCCGAGCCCTGAAAGAAGAATTTCAGTTAAGGAAAAAACAAAGGAACCAGAGGGTAAAGGTGAAGGAATACTAACCACATCCCTTGGGTTTTGGTTCACGGAAGCTTCACCCGACCTCGAGGAAGAAATCTCCTCAACCTCATGAGGTGGTGGGTTGGGTTGGACTGGTTGTAGAGCTGCAAGAGGTCTCTCTCCCACAGGCTGGACAGCTGGCTGCAAAGGCGGGACACCGACCTGGTCGGGCAGTGCAGCGACTTGGTCGGGCACTACCGCGATCGCTTCAGGTTCATAGTTGAATAATAATAAACGAGTTAGAGAATAGAAAATAGTCATGTGGAAATATGGGGAAAAAAAAGGATTTTTGAGTTACCTGTGGCATTGGGAGAGCAGACGAGGGCAGAACTAGAGGATAAGTTTGCCTCCCGACCGGTTTCTCAGGCCGGCGGATCATCGGCGGGTCCCCTTCTGCAACCATGGAGGTGAAGAGGTTGGGTTGAAAGGAGGATGGCCTTATCGATGCCCTGCCTCCTCCATTGTTCTTGAAAGTGGGGGAGAAGTCTCGCATGCCACTTACGGTAGGCATATGTAGGATCAGTGAGGTGAGTTCTGATGTTGTCCAAGAGTCTTTCCGGCTTGAAGGCAGCATCATTTATGGCAATTGGAGAAACTTGGGAGACGACGAGTTTCATACGATCGGCGTCTTCGGTGGTGGTGCAGTAGGGATGAATGGTAGGAGTAAGAACCCTCGAAGCCACAAAAGGCACCGATGGATCAGTCCTGTCAAAAGGTAAAGCAGGAACATATTGATTGGCCATGGCGAGAGATGTGCAAAAAACGAAAGAGAAGAGGTTTGGAGGATGTTTGCTAGAGAGAGGTAAGAAAGGATTTTTGGATTCTGAGTGCGCGAATATGAAAGGGTGAGAGAAGGGTTTTACATAAACCCTGCGATGTGACATAAAACAGTGTAATGATAGTACTGTAACATGCTACAAACCCCTAAACGTCACGTCTCACGCAATCCGAGAAGTGACGCTTAGGAGTCGGGCGGGATGAAACAAGTTGTTGAGCGAGGAAAACCAATGTGTAGGGTTCCCGAGAATGGATTTGTAAATTGGGCCATGGATTGGTGTATGATTCGATGGGCCTGTCAATTGTATTAAGGTTTTAAAATGGGTTTGGGTGTAGGCCCAACGATCAAGGCGTTACTAAGAAATGGGCTTCTTTGAGAGGACCTTCGACTAGGTGATCGGTTGATACAGAGGTCGGGCAAAGGAAAATGAGAACAGTAGGCGTTTAGGTCGATTGGTGTGGAGGTCGGACAAAGGGAAATCGGGCGAAGGAAGATAAGACGGTGGTGTTTAGGCCAGTTGATACGGAGGTCGTACAAGTGGAAGTCGGGCGAAGGAAGACGAGGAGGTGGATGTTTAGGTCGGTTGGGGCAATTGAGTAGCAGTTTTAGAGCGGTTGGAAGAAGTTACAACAGGTGAACGGATGTAGAGGTACGACCTGATAACGACATTGGGGTGGTTGACATAGGCTTTTAAATAAGCCTTTTCATGACCTAAAAAATGGATCTTCAATCGACATTAAATTTAGTAAATTTCTTTTGGGATCATCTTTTTACTTTTACAATCTTTAGTGTTTCTTTTCAATTTTCTTATGTATCGTACAGTATCTAGGGATTTTCAATCTCAGACATCTTTCTAATCAAATTTGAAAATAATTTCTTTTTTCGAATTTTACGTTTTTATTGTTGAAAATCTGCATCAACAATTTTATTTAACACTTATGGACAACAAATATCATTATTTTTATTACATTATCTTATTATTTACTTTCATTTCTAACTAAATTTTAATATATATTTCAATTATTTTATTATTTTTTAATAAAATATAATACCTCCGTCCAACTCCAAAAGCTATATTTACTTTTTATTTGTTAATATTTAAATATTAATTATTATATAAAATATAATATAAATAAAGAAAAAATTACAAAAATAGGTATCTTATAATACTAATATAATAATATTTATATAAATAAATATACAAATATAAATATATTATTAATGTTAGAGACGGACTGAAATATATACCCCCTCCTTCCCATTTCAAGGAATCATATTTTTGCCCGTAATATTTGTTTTTTATTTTAGAAAAAATAATCGTATATTAAAACTAATTATATATTAATTAAAATACATTTAATTTTTATTTAAATTACAAATATACAATTAATATATACATAAAAATATCAAAATTTAAAACTGACCAATAAAATGCTATTATTTTTTTTTATTATAATTTTTTTTTAAAGGATGATTTAAAATGGACAGGACGGAGTATTTCGTTTTTTAATGAATTGAAAGAGAATATTAGAAAAAAAAAAGCCAACTTGCTATTACCTCATTACATTGAACATTCTCAAACCCCGTCCTCCTCCGCGTGCGTATACAGACTAGTACCCTAGTACTAGTAGTATAATAGAGGCAATAGAGAGAGCGGCCGCGCAGCGCAGCACAGCAGGCAGGCAGCTTCTCCTCCTCGTCCCGCCTTCGTCTTGTTGATCACCGATCGCTCCACCCTAAACCTAACTTAAATAGGAGAAGCCGCCGCCTCTCTCTCCCCTCGATCATGGCTTTCTCCTCCGATCGCTGTCCATCTCTCATCCCTCACTTCCTTTACTCCACCAAAACCCTAAATCAAATTTCCCCCACCCCCACCCCAACCCCTGCTTCTGCCCCTGTTCCGCCTCCCACCTTCATGATTCCCTCCCCCGCTGAGCCCCGCAAGATCGAGATGTACTCTCCTCAGTTCTACGCCGCCTGCACCGCCGGCGGTATTCTCAGCTGTGGTCTTACTCACATGGCCGTCACTCCACTTGATCTCGTCAAATGCAATATGCAGGTTCAGATCTCTTCTGTTTTCCCTTTTCTCTTCCTTAACTATTACTATTATTCAGATCCGGCATCTCTGCACGCATCTTACGCTCTTTCTTTGACCTTTTTTTTTTTTTTGCTCTCTCTATATTTATCTGGTCTTCAACTCTCCAATTAGATCCGTGATCTCTACGGTATTGTTCTATATTTTAGCGTCCAAAGTGCGTTGTGAGGTTTTCTGTTAAATCTAACTTCAATGTTTATGGAACCCGAGTTGCTGCCGAGGCTTAATGGTTGAACTGAATTCTGATTTGCGTTTCTCGGCTATACTTCAATTTCCGGGACCGTTCAATGTAATTAAATTATTCTTTTACTCAAGCATGTAAAAGATTTATGTGAAATTATTTTGTCTAAGGAAAAAAGCTTAATGATTTCAGGTTGTGTTTCTTTATCTCAAAAATCCCAACTTTACTATTGGGCTCGGCCGTTTCCGAAAAAAAATATTTTTTTCCTCTCACTTTGAATGGGTTTTTCTAAGATAGACTTAATAGCCGAATTTGTTGTTGTGAAGACATAGTGGAGGGATGAAGGAGAAACTGGGTCAATAGAAACCCGCATAGTCTCCGGTGTTTAGGCAGTTAATGATTGGGTGATATAATTTTATTGCAAGACAGAAACTGACTACATGGGTCTACTTTTTCAGATTGATCCTGCAAGGTACAAAAGTATCACATCTGGTTTTGGGCTGTTGCTCAAGGAGCAAGGAATTAAAGGTTTCTTTAGAGGCTGGGTGCCTACCCTACTTGGTTACAGTGCTCAGGGTGCCTGCAAGTTTGGATTCTATGAATTCTTCAAGAAGTACTACTCTGATCTTGCCGGACCAGAAAATGCGACTAGATACAAGACACTAATATATCTTGCTGGTTCTGCATCCGCTGAGGTGATTGCAGATGTAGCTCTTTGTCCGTTTGAAGCTGTAAAGGTTCGTGTTCAGACCCAGCCTGGCTTTGCTAGAGGTTTAGCTGATGGACTTCCCAAGTTTGTGAGATCTGAAGGTGCTCTTGGGTATGTGCATGAGTTTTGCTTTGTTTTAATGATTTCACCGGTTGTCATGTATATTGAATTGTGTGAAAGCCATGGTTTGTAATGTAATACTTGCAGGTTGTACAAGGGTATAGTTCCTCTTTGGGGCCGCCAAATCCCATGTAAGTTAAAACTAATTGACCCTTTTTTCTGCCCTATGGGATGATCAAAGTGTTTTGCTCTGATAGTAAAATAGTGGTTGATAATGAAATGTACTCTAAATAATGTAAGGGCTTTTGTGCTGTATTTTATATTATTATATTATCATTTTTCTTAAAACTAAAGTACAGCTGTAAACGAGCCGAACTAAGCTGAGCTTTTTATGTTTGAGCTCGGCTCGTTATAGACTCGAGGTCGGTTCATGTGTGTTCGTTAAGAGGAACGAGTTGGAATTTTTGTTTGAGCTCGGCTTATTTAGCAATTTTTCTTGTCCTTGTTTGGTTTGACTTGGCTTGTTAAGAGAATTTTTATTTTATTGTATTTAAATTTAAATTCAATTAATAAAAATTATAATTTTTAGCAATAATTTTAAATAAAAAATTAGAATTAAGTATAATGTTTATAAAGATTTATATTTATTCAATATAAAAATATTCATTTTAAGTTTTTAACAAATATTGCGGAACGTTTGCAAACAAGTTTGAGCTCATTCACGAATATAATGAGCCAAAATTTAAGTTGGCTCGTTTAACTTAGTTAACAAGCTCTTAAAGAGCTTAAACAAGGCGAGCTCGCGACCTGTTTGTTCTGACCTGTTCGTTCTTTTTACAGCTCTACCTAGAAGTAGACATTTCATGCTAATGACTTCATTTTCTGTATTACAAGTTTACCAAAGGTTTTGTTTGACATGCTGGTAGGATGTTAAAAAAAAAATAAAATAAAATGAATACAACATTGATCCCAGCCTTTATGTCATTTGAGTAATTGGTTGTTGGACTCAGGTGGCTTGATTAAATTTTCTGTTTTCATAGGATGCCTATTTGGATCGTGCGCTTCTCTATTTCTTGATTCACAAAACAAGTGCATAATGATTTGAGAAGTGAGACGTTTTTTTTTTTTTTTTTACCGTAAATTTCTTCTTAATCCATTCTATAAAGTCATCTTCACTTTTTGTTGGAATCCATCTTTTGTCGCCCCTTGTAATATTATCAACTGATAAAGTAATGCGATGGTACTTAAACCGAATCTTTTGTTCCCTCATTTCTATGTAGTGATGCATGTGTGATACTTATTGCAGAGTGATATGCTCTAATTTTCTTTAATAGTTCGCATTTGAAATTAAAAATGTTTGTATATATTCTGAGATCTGTATTGCTAGTATATCAGCATTTAAGCGGGTGTTATGTTGTTAGATACAATGATGAAGTTTGCCTCCTTTGAGACCATTGTGGAGCTTATTTATAAGCATGCAATTCCTACACCCAAAAATGAGTGCAGCAAGCCCCTCCAGCTTGGTGTGAGTTTTGCAGGAGGATATGTAGCTGGTGTTTTCTGTGCCATTGTGTCTCACCCAGCAGACAATCTTGTCTCGTTCTTGAACAATGCTAAGGGAGCTACTGTTGGCGATGTGAGTGTACATGCTTGTTTGCTTTTAACCCACCTGTTGTTACTATGCTAATTTTCCATCTTTGCTGGGGGGTTCTTATCGAGTTTTTGTTTTCTAATCTTGCTAGGCTGTAAAGAAGCTTGGGCTGTGGGGTCTGTTTACTCGGGGGCTTCCTCTTCGTATCGTCATGATTGGAACTCTTACAGGAGCACAGTGGGGGCTATATGATGCTTTTAAAGTTTTTGTTGGGCTGTGAGTTCTTCTTCCCTTGCTGGTTTCTTATTGGGAGATTTCTGCATCTGCTGGTGTGTGTGCCTTATATGCATAACTTAAACATTGCAGGCCAACTACTGGTGGTGTTGCTCCTGCGCCAGTTGTGGCTGCCCCGGAAGCAGCAAAAGCATAGCCAGATGCAAAGTTTGAATATATAACGCATTGAAACCTTCTCCAAAGTGGGGTTGGGGAATAATTATGGAAGCGGTTGATTTGCTTGCTTGCACCTTGAGGTAATGAATGAATAGGGGTATTCTTTTCCAGTTTAAACGAGACTTTGAGAGAGCAGCATGAGGTAATGAATGACTAGTGGTATTTTTTTCCAGTTTAAATGATACTTTGAGAGAGCACTGGAGAGTGCCGAAATGATTTTTTTGTTAGGAACCGGTTGACTGACTGGTAAACAATTAAAAATAATTCGGATGAAAATGTAAAACATTGCCAGTGAAGATTTACAGTTGCCTTTGGGCTGCAGCTGATGAATCAAATGAAATATTTGAGGGTTTTTGTTTTTTTGGATCCATCATTTATACATGACGGACTGACTGTTTGAAGGGGGGGCGGGGGTGGGGTGGGGTGGGGTTTCAACTAGTGAGTTATACAATTGGCAAGTGCTGTTGTGGTTGCGTCATGTTGGCTGGCATCTAATCTATCTATGTATGCATGTCTGTCTGTTACGTAGCCCCAAAAAGTCAACTTTGGATGAGGAGAAGGATGGAGGGACATACATACATACATACCACCTCCGCCAGCCTCTCTTCCATTCTTTCTGTGAATTAAGCTAAGCGGCCCTCCCATGATCATCCATCCTTTCCCTTTCCTATGTCTTTGTTATTTTATGGATGCATTTACTACTATTACGCAAAGTGATGTTGGCATGGCGGGGTCCGTGGCTTCCCCAAAACTAACCAGCCATAGACCGAAAAAAAGTCCTATCATCATAATAGATATATACCTATTATATTGACAGTATTTAAATATGACCATGTCACTCCACCCCACCCCACCCCACCCTGTCATTGATCGTATCTGTAGTTGTTTTAGCTTTGGAAGTCTTCTTCTTCTTGGTGGTTGTGGTTGTGGTTGTAGTAGTAGTTTTCAGCAGGGGGTGGTGGGATTGTGGGTAAGTTGAGGATGGGCTGTAAAGCTTCGGCTTCACCTCCACCTCCTGTGTAATTCAGTGGGGAATCATCAAGGAATGCAGCGCTGTACTGGTATAAGATTTCCATGCCCACCAGAGAAGGCACCTCAGCTCCTGCTGCTGCAGCAAACATCTCCATCTCCAACTCCAACTCCAACTCACTTCCTACCTTCCCCACCACTTGTTCATATTCTTCTTTCTTCTTTGCTTCAATCACCTTATTATTATTATCATATCAATCCAATCAAAACACACATATCTCAGTTCATGGGCATGATGCTGCCTATTGCTACACTACAACCATCATCATAGCTAAAAACAAGAAAAAAACTATGAAACTGAATCTTACATGTTGCCCGTCCTCAACATTCTTGTACACAAGAATGTAGTCGTTAGCTGCCAAGCCATGAGTAGAGACGAAGCCCCCTAAAGACGAAGAAAAACACATACTTACGAAAACACCAGAAAGGAATGTTTATTTATTCATTTAATAAATTTGTTATTACCAGTGGACTCAAGCACGTACATCCTGCTGTTGTTATTTGGCCAGTATCTGTGTATCAATCAAAGTACGCATGGCATTAATATAATTCACAGAGAGACCTCACATCAGCTAGTCGGGACGGGACCGGGTTGCATGGGAAATTCAGTTCAATGGACACCAATCCATGCATGCATTTGAATTTTTATTTTTATTTTTATTTTATTTTAAAATTTCAGATACAATGAAAGCTAATAATAGAAGGTAGCTAGCTAGCTAGGGTCAAAATAGTAGAAGAGCATAATATATATATATATATATATAATTAGATAAGGTTGTTACATGGTACGTACCTGAACTTGAAGCGCCAGTGATGAGTAGCATCCATATCAAGCATGATGATACATGTCCCCTCCTTGGCCTCAAGCACCGGGAGATGAGCCTCTGCATCCCTCTGCACAATAGAGGTATATCGAATCTAATTTTAAATAATAATGCAAACATATATATATATATATGTGTGTGTGTGTGTGAAGATATGAGGAAGTAAAAGACAGGTAGATAAATATAATTAATTCTGCATACCTTAGGAAGGATGATTCTTCCCAGGGAATTCACGTCACTATTCTTCAGCTGCTTCTTGAAAAGATAACAGAGTTTCGAACGATCGATTTCCTAACAAAAGTAACAATCAAACCATTACCATTTAGGAGAAAATCATATACTACTAACCAAAAAGACAAAAAATAGTAAAATTAAATTAATAGTGTGGAGGAAGCTCCGCTGAAAATCTGGTGAACTAATATAATATATTTATCCTGCCAATTTTGTTGTATTATATTATATGCATGTGAAGTTGAAGACAAAAATCACATAACATAGAGATGAGAGAGAGAGAGAGAGAGAGAGGTGAGCAGGAAATAAATAATTATTAAATGAGGCAAGAGAGAAAGCGCAGAATAGACGATAGTTACACGTGGGGATGGTAGCGGGGGCGGTGGGTGGGATCCAGAGGTAGGAAAAGTGAGGGCGTCCAGGGCCAAGGTAGAGCGCCGGGACCTGCGCATCCTTGGCCCTCTCTGCACATGAACATCATGATGATGATGATGATGACGACGGACATTACTACTCAAACCCGACCCCGACCACCACCACCACGCCGTCCGCCTCACACTGCTGCTGCGGCTGCTGAATACATTATTATTATTATTATTGATGCTGCTAGAGGCAGAGGCAGAGGCACCCTCCCCCCGTAGCTGCTGCTGCTGCTTTCTTACTTGCCCTCTCGCATGAACTGCTGCTACACCATTACTACTAGTATTATTATTATTATTACTGATTATGGTGCTGCTACCATACTCAGAAATTGGGTCCCCCGCCCCACTGAACTCTTCTTCTTCTTCTTCTTCTTCTTCTTCTTCTTCTATTTTCTCTAGGTTTCTCTCCATGTATGTATGTAAGGTTAAGGTTAAGGTAAGGTTGATGCAGGGAGCACTAGGAGGGAACAAATTACTAGTTAAGGAGAAATTGAAGTGGATATGATATGATATGATTGGGTGGGTGGGTGGGTGGGTGGCTATAATATATATATTAATGAGGGTGAGTGTAAGTATGTATGTTAGATTGGAGGGAGGCTGGGTTGCTATTTATGCTCGCAGGAGACCAATTGTGTTAGCTCAGTATGAATGAATGGAGGAACGAACGAACGAACGAACGGGGTGTGAGAGGGTATTAATGGATCGTGCAGGCGGAGGCGGACCAAGCAGAAGCAGTAGCAGAGAGAGAGAGAGAGAGAGAGAGAGAGAGAGAGAGAGTGTGATGAAGAAGAGTAACAAGAGTGAGTGAGTGAGTTGATGGAACTCTTTCTCTCTCTCTCTCTCTCTCTCTCTCTCACATATATGCATGCATGTATGTGTGTGTCACTCACTCGTTCACTCTCCCTCCAGGTGTTGCAATTTCTCTGTACTGCACTGCCGCACCACCCCACCAGTCCTATTTGCAACACCCCACCCCATCCAAATTCAAATTAAAATTATAGAGGAGATAGAAGTAAGAATAAAAAGAACAAGAAAGAACAAGAATCCAATCCACAACCTAATACGCTGCAAATTAGGTAGTACGACATATAAGTCCAACTCCCACACCATCACTGGTCATTTCCTACGCAACTTTATTTATTTATTCTTTATTTATCGCAATGGTGGGCTATGCACCCGTTTTGTTTCGCCAGTTATATATATTAGCTACTACATGTTATAGGATTATTGTTTTTAATAGTAACCAGTCGAAACCCGTTCTACTGTAAATTTATATCAAAATATTTTTAATATTTTATTTTTCTTGTCACAATAAAAAAATTATATATGCATACTCTTTACATGTATTTTTTTCAAATATTTTAATGTTCTTATAAGTTTAATAATAAAAAAATAATTATTAAATAAAGAGCAATGGCTACAAATTTAATACTCCGTAATAGACAATATTTTAAAAACTTCAAATTAATATCTAACAATAAAAATTATTACTTCTGCCCGAAAAATTTAGTCTTATTTCTTTGTAAAAATTCAAAGGAATAAAGTTAAATAATTTACTATGAGTGTATTTACTTTATTATTTTAGATGAATATATTTTTTATATTTGGTATAAACAATTGTATCCGTAATATAAAAATAATATTTTGAATTGAATTGAATGATTGATTTTAGATGGATGAATAGGGCATATATATTATGTAAACATATATATTATATATGTTTTTAATATTTATGAGAATTGTGTCACCCTAAAATAGATTGTGTTAACAAATACTATATGTATTTATAATAAAATATACAATAATAAAATAAAACGTGCAATGTTAAAATAACAACTTTGAGTTGTTCATTTAGTAATTTTACTTAGCACGATTCTTCACAAATATTATTAAATACAATATAGATACACATTACACTACAAAAAATGTGGTTATTTGTAGTGGGTTAAAGATCGTTACAAAAAAATAATGAAAATAATGGTACTTGTTACATAATTAATTTCGTCATAAATAACATAACAATTTTTTTTTATATCAAATATAAAAATAAAAATAAAAATAAAATATAAAATGACACCGATCCAACGACGTTTTTCAACATGCTAAAAATATAAACACAATATTGCTCCCTAACAACCATATCAAATGAGCAATATACACATCTAAAATATTCAACATTTGAAAGATAAAGAAATACGCAATAGTATCAATTCAATACAATCGACAATAAATTTTCAATCCAAGTGTAGATAGACTAATGAACATACATAGTTGTTGTTGTTGCAATCTTTGAGAAGGCATTCACAGACGACAATGCAGCTTCAATGTAGTACAAACTTATATAAGATTTTAATTCTAAATGATAAATACAAATTATAAATCTTCATATCACAAATGAGAAGATCTTCCTTTGCTTAACACATTAAACAAACCAATAATATAGTATATGCAACTATAAACTATAATAAAAAAATTTCTATCAACTTCTTCTCTAGACCACCTCTATAAAATTAAAACATAACATTGATAATCCATCACTTAAATTAACCAAAACAATATTTGGTTCCATTCAATACATAACATTGATAATACATCACTTAAATTAACTAAAGTAATATTTTGTTCTATTCAATAGCATTGAATGATAACTCCAAAAAATAGATGAGATAATGTAAAACAATCAATATTCCACAAAAGACTGTCATCATCATTACCACAATAATATTATTTTATATAATTTTTCAGATGTTAATCTAGGTCATAGTTATCTTAACTGATCATTTACACTTGGAGGTATTTGGCAAACAATTATTTTGAGAGTTTTTAGTTTATTAAATAGTTTTTAGCTACAATTAATTTAAGTGTTTTGATAAAATAGCGTTTTGAAAATAATTATTTGATTCAAAAACTAATTTTTGAAAAACTATATAACCAACAATTAGCCTTTTAACTTTTAATTTTTTTTTAATTTCTTATTTGTCCTTAAAAATTATTATGTATTTCACATATATAAATATATTGTGTATTGCATTAGTTATTAATTTTTTAATACATTTTATTTACTAAATGATAGTTTTATTTTTATAAATTTAAAATAAAATAAAATAATTTATTTTATTTGTATAATATATAAATTTATTCATATTAAATAAAATAAAAAATATAAATATTATTAATTTAATTATATATAATTTTATATTAAAAATAAAAAAAATAAAAAAAAAATTATTGAAAATTATAAATATAATAAAGCAATCAATTAATCAATATTTAACATGATAAATATATATCTATATATTTAAGAAAATTATTATTTTATAATTTATATTATTTTCAATAAATAAAAATATACTCCTTTCTGGTGACAGACCTCCTTTACTGTTTTTTTAATTGGTCCATTAAAAATGATTAATTTATATTTTTAGTATTTTTTTTATTTTAAACATATTTAACAAATTTAAATTAATTAAATTAAATTTCTAATATCTTGCACATAGGGCCACTCAAAACGTTTTTATTTCTATCTTTCTCTTTAATAAACATATATATATATTTATCTATATTTAAAACTTTTTTTTTTATAAAATCAGTTTTAAGTTAATTATAAACAAATAAACAAATTTTTTTTTTATGTATTTGTATTATATAAAATTTTATTCTTTAAAATATATATTCATATTGTATATATTTTATTGAGATATAATGCTAAAAATATTCAAAAAATACCAATAAACTACTCATATAAAAAATAATAAAATAATATCATAACTTATTATTAATAATTTATTAATCTATACTATATAAAATACCGTGTCCCTAACTATATGAATCATCTTGACCGGGACGGAGGGAGTACTAATTTTCTCAAATTAAAAATAATAAAAATAATAATTTATAATGCTTTCAGAGTTTCAAATAACTAGTAACAAAAATTCTAAAATTTTAAACCTAAAAGAATAAAATTAAATATTTTAAAAAATAAAATATAAGCGTCATTAATTGTCATTTTATGTATAAACAACTAATATCAAACAATTGTTTTATCAAACATTTCAATACAAAGAACTAATTGAATCAGTTAGTCAAACCAACTAATTGAATCAACGAACAACTAAAAGTTATCAGCTAATTACCAAACATATGCAAAGAAAATAACTAAAGCATGAATGATTTAGAATAAATTATGCAATATATATATAAATAAAATGTTAAAATAACAAATTTTGATTGTCGGGGAGGATCCGTTGGTCAACACTCTCAACGGAGAGGAGCCCTCATTGGACCATCCTGATTGGGCTATTGGCCAACAAAAATCTAAGGTCAATGCGTGGGCCATTTCATTGACGCTCGTTGTGGCCGAAGAGGCACACTAGTGACCACTGAGGAGCATGTCACCTTCCTCATCTTTTGACTGTGCAGGCATGTTGTCTATCCTTCTTCAAAATGCATCACTTATACACATTTAGATGTTGCTATTAATTTAGCCGAAGGCCGAAGTCGGTCTCAGGGGACCCTTTTCCTTGCCAACCTCTTTGAAGGTTTGGCTAAAGCGAGTGTAGGTCTGTCTGGCAAGGACAAACTGGATACCGTATATTTGGAACCATTCTAGTTCCCGGAACTATAATTTTGCCTCTATTTTCTTTTGAACTTCTCCGGACGACCTTCTGTCTTTCCAGACCCTGGCCGATTGCTAGGCCTTTCCTTACTCCGACTTTGTCTTGACCGCAATCATTTTCTCAACCCTAAAAAACCATTCATTCCATTATCGAGATCGACCACTTTGATATCCCATATTTCTCTTACCAAAACTACACCATCTTTGTCACCGAACCTTCTGGTCATGCCCACAAACCGACTTTCTATACTTCATTCCTGCCGATCTTCTACATCCGACCTACCACTTTTCATGGGATGCGGCCCTTAAACCAAGAACCTTCTTCCCCAGTAAAAAACTTGATAAGAGTAAAAAATTTGTACCGCCTACCACTATTCGTCCCAATATCTTGCCCATCAATTTTGGTTGTCGCCAAGGTTTTCCGGGTTCCATCTCTCCGCCTCACTTTTTTTCAATCACCCCAGATGGTCTTGCTGGCCGCACCAAATAAAACTCTACATCGATCAGCTCTTTGTCTATATCACTTCTAACTTTTATGCCCCTTTCAAGCTAGTCTCGGAGACAGTTGAGGATTTCTGGGAATGGCGAAAACTTACCTCGGGGGTTATTGGACGCCCGATTGCTGAATGTATGAGAGTCCTCTTCCCAACTTCTGTGGTTGTCCCGGGGACCACCTATGGTCCTCCAACTGATCCTCCGGCACCGCCCCCAAAATGAAAGCCCGCCAAAGAACAAAAGGTGGGCTTGAGTACTCGAAAGAGGCAAAGAACCATTCCCGAATCCTTTCCGACAACCGTCTGCAGTTTCACAACAAGAGAGAGAATTACTTAGCTTCTCTCTTCATTGATCCAAACACACTCCCGATCGGATTGCGCCAGCTTCTCTAAACGCTTATGACTGGTAAATCTCTTAACTCTTTGTCGCTTTACATACGTAACCTTATGCGCATCTAACTTGTATGTCCCATGATATGTGGTATCGACCCTACCTCAGGTCCGACTGATCCCGAGCCGACCGCTGGTGTCACACCACTAGTTGCAGGAGATGCAACTGACAGAATTCCTAGGCCCACAGATGCCCCAGGCCCACTATCCACAAATCCACCAGAAACTGCTGAAACACCTTTGCTGCCTTCTCTTCTCTCGCAACCGCCGAAATAAACAATCCTTCCGCCACAATCGGCCCTCAAGTATTTTGTTTATCATTCATTTTTTTCAAAGGATCGACCTCATAATTTTTCTTCAATGTTCTCCCGCAGCATCAAACAACCCTCTGCCTACTCAGCTACTGATGAACAACCCACTAGCCGAGGCAATTGTCGCAAGGCAGGGCTCTGGAGGTTGGTGATCGATGGGTTTTGAGAGATTTTAAAATATCTTCAAGATACAAAAAATAATATATGTATAACATAAAAATAGTGATGTGCGTGTGTTACTATGAAAAAATATTCTTTTTCAAGGAAAAGAATGTTACCATGGATATGACAAAGTTCATGGACAAGAATATTTTTAAATATAACCATGGACAAGAAAATAATGATATCATGGATATGGAAAAGTCCATGGAAAAAAATATTTTTAAATATATAGCCATGGAGAAGAAAAAATATTTTTTTTTCAAGGAAAATAATGTTACCATAAAAAAATGAAATATATGGACAAGAAAATATTTTTAAAAATATAAACATGGAAAACCATGTGTAAGGTAAAGTTGTTAAACGTGGAAAAGAAAAGATATTTGCATACGTGGACAAGAAAATATGTACATGGACATTAACATAAAGAAGAATCAAACAACGGACGCTACTTGAAGATTGTGGCGACAAAACAAGAAAGAAAGAAACTTGCGGAAGATTGATTTTGGCTGCGAATAAACGACTGAAAATCTGATATGATATCGGATTTTATCTTGATTATATATGATTTTGATATGATATAGGATTTTTATCTTGATTATGATATCTTAGATTTTTGTTAACAATATATCAAGATTTGTTACAAAATTTCAAGATTATCGAGTATGGGTATTACGATAAATTTCTAGATTTGGATTTAACTAGAAAATAAATAATAATTATTATATATTTGTTATTGTCCTTTACAAAGGGTTACGTCCCTTCATATTACTAATAGGTTAAAACGATGTGTCAATTGGTAAACACCGTTTAGATTCTATAAATAGAGTATGTATGTTGTATTCGTTGTAATTCAGATTCACAGATCTCAATACGAAGTTATATTTCATTTTTGTTCCTGCAATTTATTTATTTTCGCATTTCTTTCTACCTTTTTCCTAATTTCTTACTATCAAACGTCTGGACACTGCGTTTGGTACGAATTAAGGATTTTATTACTCTAAATCCTCAAGAAAGAAACCCTTAGTTATCATCCGGTTGGAGAAATTTTAACCTACGGTAACATTTTGGCATGCCTGATGGGACGATAATTTGTTCCTCATGGACAATCATTCCAATTTCATCAGATTACGATAAAGAAAACTAATACGTCGCCTGATGGCTTGTTCTGAAATGGTGACATTTTTAGAAGAGACCAATGTTGTTTACGTGACATCCTCAGGTCTTCCACCACCTCCCATATCCATTATGGAAGGATTTACGCCGACCCGGATGGAAAGGCCGGCGCCATCTACTGGCCAAGTAGCCTCGAACCTGGCCACCCATGATAGTACGGCCGTATTATCCGAAGGAATATGCCAATAAATCATTCACAGTTTTTTAGCTACAACCCAACAGATAACAAGTGCAAACACCCCACCGGCTTCCCAAATCGAAGGTGGTGTCGGAACATATCATTTGTGCCCGCTTACTTCGGTCGAGTTTGGAAATCACAGCCAACATTGGCCGCAAATGTTTGCACCACTGTTTACGGATGCCAACACCACCAATACATACAATGTGCCACAAAGCATGACACAAGTGTACAATGGCGAACCATGTAATTGTACTAGTGAACCATATACATGTAGTGTTCCTCAACAGCAAAATACTACTCCAGATGGGAACTTTCCTCGGACAACACCTAACTTTCATCAAGCCCAACTACCACCAACGTTTCCAAGGCCAAATAATGTATTGGAACCATGGCTAGTATTGAATCCTCAACCTGTATTACCAGCACAGGGGTATAATCCTGATGTGGCTCAGGTGATTCAGGATGTTGTGCGTCAATACTTGGGTGACCAAGTTCATGGCCCACATGATTTTGCATACCGGAAATCCTTTCTGGAATGAGTGGAACATAATTATCCATTACCGTGATAAACTAAGATTCCAGAATCCTTATTATTCTCTGAAGAATATGCCAGTCCTCTGCTAAATATATGGCAGATTTACGATACTTATAGGGGAATTATCACTTAATGAATTTAATAAGTTGCAATTATTCACTTTAACTCTTACAAGAACTACGTTAACCTGGTATTCATCCCTTCACATTGACCCCATACAAAATTGGGCTCAAATGGAATGAGAGTTTCATGATAGATTTTACAGTCCTGTACCAGAAACTACACCCACGAATTTATTGGAAACTAAACAAGAGTTCGGTGAATCAGCCGTTGCCTTTATTGAGAAGATCAAGCAAACCAAAGCTCGATGTCCAGTAATTATAAGCGAAGCCGAGCACTCTAATATAGCAGTCAGGAACATGTTGCCATGTCTTCATGATCCACTTACAACCCACGAAGTTCAAAATTTGACACAGTTGACAACCAAGGTAACATGCCTAAAACGTCTTTTCCATGAAAAATATAATAGGGGCAAACGAGCTGGACATCAAGTTGCTATAATCAGCATGGAAAATATGACCTACGGGTATGTACTCCTATACGTCATCGAGGAGACGGCTACAAAACTTATGCTTGGAAAATATTACACTTGCTCTAATCTCAAATCTCTTAAGGGAAAAGACATACCTAAACTTCAAAATGAAGATTGCTTATTGATGTCACACAGGCGGATGCTGTTTTTGATGGACTACTAAAAGGAGGTCAGATATGTATCCCGAAAGGTCAGAAAATTGGCCTCGCCTTAGGAAATCAAAGGGTGAAAGTACTGCAAATGGCATAATTTATTTCGACATGCCACTTCAAATTGCCTCCATTTTAGAACAATCATACATAAATCATTAAAAAATGGACGTCTGAAATTGGCCAGAATGAAGATGGATGATGAACCTTTTCAAGAAGAAATAAATCTGCATGTATTATACTAATGAGCCATAAAGTGTGTGTTCACGAATTGCAGCTTGATGTAGCCCTTCGGTTTTTAAGGCAAAATTATCTTGAATATCTTGAAGTGACCATCTAATGGAACACAATCCATTAGCTTCTTCCGGAAGGCATCGGATGAAAAAAATCAATCATATCTTTGGCTTATCAAAGTTCACTCTGATCTATAGGAAGAACCTGGCTGGAAAGGTTTGTGATAAACTGCATCTCATAGGATAAGGAATTACGACCGTTCATATTTAGCTTGTGATTCAGGCACTACAATAATATACGGAGATAAGAACATAGTGGTAACATGGAAGTAGTAATGGCAAAAACTAGTCTTTTATAGGGATACACCAGCCTCTAGTATAAATCCATAACGTAAAAAACATAGTGATAAGTTAAGGCTTGAGATATCAGATGGTTTATGATATACAAAATGTAAATATGAGGACCAAACTTTGCGAACATACTCTTAACAAAGGACTCGGTCTTTAATGCTAAAAGTTTAAGTCAAAGTATTCGAAGATTTGAAAGGAAAACATATGGCATGCATGCCAAGATATATATATGCCAAAAGTATGAACACACCACTGGTAATAATAATATTAAATAATATGGCAAAGAAAATGATAACTGGCATATATCAATCAAACTCTTCCACATATCTTGAACTTCTTTTTCCTTGTGCGCTCTGAATGATCACTTTGCTTCAATAGCAAGACCAGCGACTAGGGACTTATTAAGTTCCTCTTCAGTATTTTGTATTGCCATGGCCATGGTTTGCATTTGTTCCCTGTACAAGTGTTCTTCTGCCTCCTATTTTTGAATCTCGGTATGAACCCATTAATTTATCTTCGAGATCTTTGGCTCGTGTTCGAGCATCATTCAACCATTGGTGATGAAGGAGGCATTTGCAGTTAACACTACTAATTCATTTCTGTATTTTTCTAATTTCTCGGTCAATAAGGATCATGATCATCTTCAGATCGAGTTCGGAGTAGGTAATGACAATTAGCAGAAATATTTAGCATAAAATCGTATGATTTTCTCGCGATCTTATTTTTTTGTTTGTCCTTCAGTTTGATGGTCTGAGCATAAAGTCGTTGAATCCGAGAGCAAAGCTCATTTGCATCAAAAAGTGAGGTAATAATCAGTCCATTAAGGATATTCCTCACCTTCTCAGCATAAAAATCAAATATGTGGCTGGAAATTAAAAAAAAAAAAAGAGAACCTCGGATAAAGAGATAAAATGGCTATAGAAAGAAAATATACAATTATTGCGATGATAAAAAGACTGACCAAATTATCCCCGCCGGATAAGGAAACACCGTTTGGGGGAATCGCATGCATTGGGATCGCAGTAGGTTCTTGTGAGATGTTTCAAGCAACTTGTGATAGGAGGAATAGCCATCGTCTCCTCGAGAGCAGCCATCTATCATATTAAAAGTGAAATATAAAAATAATAAGAGTATAATAAGATCATATAGGCTTTCGTTTAAAGAACACACACCTCGGTAGTAGGAAGGTTCATGGTAGCCATCGCTACGTCAAATACAGATGGAGAAGGAATATTGAAGTGAGAAAAAAGGGCTTGAGAATCTATGTTATCACGGGCTAAAGCTTCAGGGTCAGAGGCCATTGTTGGCCCAATCCAAAATAGGGTCCACAACCGCGCTATCAGTTACGGGATATACGTTATGGGCATCACCCTCAATACCATTCATATCATTGACTCTGCAAGTTATGTCCATGGTCACCATCATGTTCCCTGGCAGATCCATGGTTCGACTATCTGCCCCCAATGCGGTGGATGTACTCTTCATAGGATACACATGGATTAGCCACTTCCTATTTGGAAAGCTGTAATTTCTCAACAATAAGTGTTGTCCCTGGAAAAGGATGAAAACATGGGAAAAATATATAACAGCAACAACAACAACAACAATAATAATAAATTTAGACCTCTAATTACAAATGAGCAAGCCACAATCATTTTTTGCTTGATCGGATAAAACTTAGGGTGGTCGAAGTTGCACGGTCCTTGTTTAGGAGGGACATTCGGCGTAATGCTGAGTGTGCCCGAATTGGCGCAGTAACAGGATCCTATATCCGTGATCCTCACCGCTCAGAAGAAGAAGTTTCGGATTCACATTATTCTCACCCACCGCGCAAAATAAAATATACTATAGTATTAGAAGAAAATAAAAATGTAGTTGAAATTCATAATTTTATAATATGTATAAGATGAAGATGTTATATTTTTTTTTTTTTAATTTTTTTTGCTAGAAACAAACAAACTTATTTTGTTGAAGCATAAGTTGTGTATTTTGATTAGATCAGATTATATCAAAAAATTGAGTTTAATTTTTAGTACCCAATCACTAAATACTAGATGATTTTGATTTGGATTGAATTGAAGTGGATATGATAGGTGTATTGTATACATATGTTAATGCATTGTGTGTAATGGTTAGATACGAATGGACTATTACTTGCTATATATCTTAATATATTGCCTAGAAGATTAGCATTAGGGCACAAATGAGGAATTAGGTGGTGATGCTCTGCTGCTGCTGAATTGGGAATTAGTGTAATCTTGAAATGCATTATTATTCTATTGGTAGGTATGATGTGTTGAAAACAAGACTTGACTCAATCGATTCATTTAGGTTGCTCAAGGCCTGAGATATGTGACATGAACAACACTATAGTAGCTATTTTTTTTCCCTAAACTAGCAAAACTTGGATGAGGTGCTTTTAGAAGTTGCGTGTATGGGTCGATGTTGGATTGTATAGTGTAGGGATGTTGTTCGCGAGTCTTGTAGTATGTACTTAGAATGACAATGTTTTCCTTATTTTGTCGGTTGGGGCGTTTGTTGGTTGGTTATATTGGAGATAAAACTCAAGATGGGCCGAGTAGTTTGTAGGACATTTGTTCATGGAAGTAGAATTGCTACGCCAAATGATCCGATCCTTTTTTTATTATTATTATGAAATTATCTATGTTGAGAAGCTTTTCTATTCTTTTTTTTTGGGCTAAAATGATAACATTTTTTCTCGCTAGAATGGTATTGTAGTTTCGGCTTTATTAAGCTTTTTCTGTGTTAATGAAGAATTCTGCCTTTAATGCAGTTTGTTTGTATGTTTTGTTTGATTAATTGATTTCATTGTAAAACCATATTGTATGTTTTGTGAGAATTTTGATCTAAATGTTTGTAACATATGCTTGCAAGAAACAAATGGAATCTTTATAGTTTGGTTTTGAATTTTGAAGTTGAACAATGATAATATACATTACAACCTTCTGGCACTTGGGTTTCTAATTTCATAATTTGTTTTTGTTACTTCAATAATCAAAGTGTTTTTTCTTCTCATATACTCAAATTAATTAATCATTTAAAATTAAATAATATCATGAAGTCAATTTAAAAAATTTGATTGAAGCAAGTAATTAATTTCATATTAACAAATAAATGATAGTTATGAAATAAGCAGTAAAATTAAAATATTTAGTTTTTATCCAATATAATAGTTTTTCAATTTTAAATTCGAAGCAGTATTATTCTCGTGCACATGTTCATGTAGATTATCAATGAGTATTATTTTATTTTATCCGATATAATAGTTTTATTTTATTTTCTTGCATCCATGAGTATTTTTATGAATTTATTTATGTGATTCGCTCAAAAAATTTGTATTTTTATTTTTATTTTATCATTGTCTTTAGGTATCTTGATTTTTATTTTCTTTCAATCATTATATGTTGTCATTAACTTGACTCTACTAGTAAGTAAGAATATTTGCGATGTACTTTATTTGACAGTTGTATTGTGAAGATCTCAATAAATTCGACTATTTTATTGAATAGAATACTTTTATGTGTAGATGGCAAGATCACCACTGAGAGCAAGAATAAATCACAATAAGCGAGTTGCTAATTTGGTTGCAATAGGTGCATTCTATGTCATGTATGTGGTGATTCATTGGTGGATGATGTCTAGTTTTTATTTGTATTGTTCAATTGAATCAAGAACGTTATGTAGAAACTATTTAATGAGTTACCATAACAGACGACAAAATATGATGAGGATGGTTTATGAAAGTGATGTTACAAATGTGGTTAACATAAGAATGGATATACATGCATTTTCAACATATTTCCATATGCTAGAATTCAAAGGAGGATTAACGAGTAGTAAAAATATGTTAATTGATGAGTAGGTTGCGATGTTTTTACATATTATTGCTCGTAATACAAAAAATAGGATACTAGTCAGTAGATTTCACCGATCTAGGGAAATTATAAGTCGGTTTTTCAAGTTAGTCTTGAATGTTGTATGTCAGTTACACAAAGATTTCTACAAAATACCTATGCCGGTGTTAGATAATGAAACCAAAGAAAGATGGAAATGGTTTAAGGTTAGTCAAACATATTTTTAGATTAACAATATTAATTGATAATCAAATTTATTAAGTGATATTTTCTTTTTTATGAAGGGTTTCCTAAGAGCATCAGATGGAACATATGTGAAAGTTAAGGTTTTTGTTGTTGATAGAAAACCTTATCGAACACGAAAATGAGATATTTGTACCAATGTCCTCGGAGTATATACGAGAGACCTTTTATTCACGTATGTATTAGCAGGATGGGAGGGCTCTGCAGCTGATAGTAGAGTTCTACGAGATGCAATTAGTAGACCTAATGGTCTTAAAATAACTCAGGGTATGTGATCTTTTTAAACAATATACATATATAGAATTGTATAATAATTAACATAGAGGTTATAATTAATTGTAGGAACATACTACCTTTTTTATGCCGGTTATACGAATGGTGAAGGATTTTTAACTCCTTATCGAGGTCAACGTTACTATCTCAATGAGTGGTCTCGTCCACCTATGACTACCAATGAGTTATTCAGCATGAGACATTCATCGGCAAAGAATATTATAGAAAGGTGTTTTGGATTAAAGTTAGATGGGATATTTTGCGTGATGACGCATATCATCCCATAGAGTCTATGCCACGGATCATCATTGTTTGTTGTTTGTTCACAATTTTATACGAACAACAATAAGTGACGACCCCATTGATAATGAAGTCTCAACAAATCACATGCAACATACAGACAACCATGACAATATTATTTGTACGATTTAGACTTCACAAGAATGGACTAATCGTAGAGACATTTTAGCTAATGAAATGTTTAACAATTGGAACGCTAGACGTGCCAATAATTAGTTTTCCTTAGAGATAGTTTTATTGTTTGTTTTTTTCATACATTTTGCATCTTTCATTTGTCCTCATACAAAAGATAGTGTTGTTACAATCAACACTCTATTACATTTATACTTTGTGTATGTAAATGTGCTATTATAATAATGCTCGATTGTTTTAGTAATTTGTGTATATAAATGTGCTTATTATGTTTATATATCTTTATATAGATATTGTATATTCAAATGTAGTAAGAAATATAGGAAGAAGTAAACATAATTGGACAAATGAGGAAGATACTAAGTTGTGTTGGGGAAGTGATTTATCGAACAAAACACATTCGAACACTTTAAAGGGCCAACTCCCGAAGCGTGGGCAGTTCACAGTTATAACTACGTTTCAACAACAAAAAACAATGCAGAACATAAAACATATAATAAGACAAGGTGTTTGTTGACCCGGTTCGATTATCAAAAAATCTACATCCGGGGGATACCAATCCAAGAGGAATTCCACTAACCAGTGCTGATTAAGGACACAAACAACCACAACTCATTTAACTCTAATGCTAGTCATGGCTAACCCAGGAAAATACCTCCTAAGGTTTTCGTTGCTACAACCTCGTACTAACAACGACCACACAACAAAGAAGTCCAGAGTTTGATCATTCCCTACGGTTGGAACTCCATTAATTCCGAACACCTTCGACCTCTCCGGAGAATTTTTCTGTCAACAACTCATTCAAAACTAAGGAGAATCGATATGGATAGAGCGTTAGAACTTCACTAAATATTCTTCTTTCTAAAGTATAATCTCCAAATCACTCATCACCAATCTTCAACCCTATTCGGTTGAGTAAATCACTCATATTCCTGGAATAAAAGAGTTCACATTAATTTCTCTTTGCACCGAAATGGAATGAGTGAGTTTCCATATTTTGATCTTTCCACAAATATGTCTTTTGTCTTTTGGAAAGTCTTTGCTGCATAAATTAAGACACCATTAGTTCATATGCCAAAATAACTTAGGGGAATTTCGATTCACATTCTCCCCCTTTTGGCATATGAAACCACGAATAAAAGTGGAGGAATTAACCTACTCACGCACTCAATCATCCAAGAGTGAGTCCAAATATTATATGCCAACAAAAATAAAAAGGCTACAGACAGCCTTCACATTGATATGGTTGTAATCACTTCGGACTTCCAACGAAAATAGTAACAACAAATAAAATCAACAATCAGCAAAGCAGACAGCATCAGAACTTGGGCAACTCCCCCAATATGATCTCCCATTATCTTGCATTACTCCCCCTTCGTGGGAGCATTTGACAAAAAGAACATAGACCTTAAAAGATATCCTCACTTTCCTGAGAAATGGTTGCAGCATCAACTTTATCACCGTCACCAGCAATTGTTCCAACAATATCATCAAGAATTTCAGTTGCTTCACAAATAATTTCACTTGTTCCCATTTTCACGAATTCCTTCTCATTTGGTCCGCTGAAAAATGTTTGCAGCAGCAACATCAACATCAACATCAGCAGCAACACCAATATGAATAACAATAGCAAATTCGGTTTATTCGGCATCAGATTTGTTGTAGTAACAACTTTGCAGCATCAAGAATGATTTGTGCAACATCACAAGGCCTAGAAATTCTTCAAAATCCAGTGCAGGACTGAAATGTCCTCCACGTCGAATTAATCCATAACCAAAACATCAACCATGGCATCAAATCTGACTCTTGTCATTACTCAATAAAAGTCTCTTCGCAACACTTCTTCTTTTTAGATTTTTCAAAAAAAATCTTTTCAAATTATTCTCATTCTCCAATATTCACCAAGAATATCCCAATCAACATAAATATATTGGAGAATTTATTAAGCACAAATGGATGCAAAATTAAGTAGGGTACGAATGCATACCCAATTGACGTCCAAACTTTTCAAATCGATTTGCATCCAACGCCTTCGTAAGAATATCTGTCTTTTGATTTTGCTTGGGCATCCACACCAATCTGACCTTAATATTCTGTCTGAGTTCTTCATTAGGCCACTGAATGTGTCTTCCACTCATTACATCCTTTGCCAATCTGAAACATCTTTCAGCTGTATGTCCAAGACATCTGCAGTATTCGCAGTCACTACGTTGTGATGACGATGATTTAGCACTTTCTGTTCTTCTGTGATTTTTCTCCCAATTTCTATTTCTGCTTGTCTTTGAGTTCTGTTTCTTAGCAGGTGCTGATTTATTCTCTGGAAGTTTGACATCAGTTAACAAACCACCATGCACAAATGTAGTGGGTTTGCTGTGTGAAGATTCACAAAATCCAACTCCTTTGTGATCACCAAAAGGTTTTCCAATCGAAAGTACTTCATCCAATTTCTCATTTCCCTTTCGAAGTCTATCATTCTCTTGCTTCAGCTGCAAATTTTCAGCCTTTAATCTATCAACTTCAGTTGATTTCTCATGAATATCCTTCTTTAAAATTTCAATTTCATTATCCAACTTTTCTTTTTGAGCTTTCAGCCGGTAAATGGTGTCCAAAAGTTCTTTATTTTTCACAGTGATTTCTTTTGTTCTGCCACCATCTCCTCATAGGCTTCAATTAATTCATCAGAATCAAGTTCTATGGATTCCTCTGAAGCTTTATCAGTAGAAGCACCATAATCTTTAATAGATTCAGATTCATCGGCCATGAAAGCAACCAATTCATCATTTTTTTGAGTTTTCTTCGCCTCCAACAGACCTTTCATCATCATTGTCACTCCATATGGCTTGGTATGCATTCTTCTCTCTTTTCTTCACCGTTGGACATTTAGATTTAATGTGACCAACTCCTCCACATCCATAGCAGGTAGACTCTTGAACTGATTCAGACAACTTCTTCTTGAATCCACCATCGAACTTCTTTTTTGGCTTGCTGTAATTTGATGGTTTCTGTTCAGAGTATTTCCGTTGTGAGCTAGATGTACTCACACCCTGATAACCACCACGGTTCTGAAACTTCCCATATTTCATCTTTGCTGCACGTTTCTCACTAATCATCCTTGAAAGTTTTCGACTCAGAAATGCCATTTCCTCATCAGATTCGATCAGCTCTATGTCCTCTACACTTAAGGCCATGCTTTTTGGAGTTTCATCTTCGAGATAATTCATTTCATAGCTCACCAAAGTGCCGTATAATTCATCCAACGTCATATTTTTCAGCTTTGGTGGTTCATCGAGCATAATCACCTTTGGCCTGAAATTTTTTGTGAGACTTTTAAGCATCTTCCTCACCAGACTCTTTTCTTCAAAGTGCATTCCAAGAGCTTCTGCTTGATTGACAACATCCATAAAGCGATTATAGTAAACAATGATTGTTCGTCTTCATTCATCTTCATTCCTTCGAACAATGTCTCCACATGATCTAGTTTAGATTCTCGGACTTGCGCTGAACCTTCGAATGCATTTTCCAGAATGTCCCAAGCTTCCTTGGCAATTTTGAAGTTTGATATAAGCCTGAGTTTCATCCACAGCATTAAAAATCGAAAATAGGGCCTTCGAGTTTGCTATTCCAGCAGCTTTTTCATTCAACGTCCATTCTCTCTTCGGTTTCTTCACAAGAGTAGTAACACCATCTTCACCTTGGATGATTTTCATAGGATGAGACCATGTAGACTCAACAACATCAGAAACATCTTCACCTTGAAGCATCAGAAAGGCTTCCATTTTGTTCTTCCAACTTTGGTAATTTGTCCCATCGAACAATGGAGGTCTTGATGTTGAACGTCATTCCTTACTCATGTCTGCAACTGTGACCAGATCTACTCAACGAATTAGAGAACACCACTCTGATACCAGATGTTGGGGAAGTGATTTATCGAACAAAACACATTCGAACACTTTAAAGGGCCAACTCCCGAAGCGTGGGCGGTTCACAGTTATAACTATGTTTCAACAACGAAAAACAATGCAGAACATAAAACAACAATAAGACAAGGTGTTTGTTGACCCGGTTCAATTATCAACAAATCTACATCCGGGGGATACCAATCCAGGAGGAATTCCGCTGACCAGTGCTGATTAAGGACACAAACAACCACAACTCATTTAACTCTAATGCTAGTCATGGCTAACCCAAGAAAATACCTCTTAAGGTTCTTGCTGCTACAACCTCGTACTAACAACGACCACACAGCAAGGAAGTCCAGATCTTGATCATTCCCTCCGGTTGGAAATCCATTAATTCTGAACACCTTCGACCTCTCCGGCGAATTTTTCTATCAAAAACTCATTCAAAACTAAGGAGAATCGATATGGATAGAGCGTTAGAACTTCACTCAATATTCTTCTTTCTAAAGTATGATCTCCAAATCACTCATCACTAATCTTCAACCCTATTCGGTTGAGTAAATCACTCACATTCCTGGAATAAAAGAGTTCACATTAATTTCCCTTTGCACCGAAATGGAAGGAGTAAGATTCCATATTTTGATCTTTTCTCAAATATGTCTTTTGTCTTTTGGAAAGTCTTTGCTGCATAAATTAAGACAACATTAGTTTATATGTCAAAATAACTTAAGGGAATTTTCATTCACAAGTTGATTGATGCATCGATGGATTTACATGCATCTGGGAAATATGCGGGTGCTGACAACGGTTTTAAACCGGACTATTTAAATGGAATTCAACAATTACTAGATATAAGTCTTCTTAACTCCGGTTTGAAAGTGGAACCACATATAAAATCTAGGATGGAAAACATGGAATACTCACTTTAGTATTGTGTATGATATGGTGCACACGAGTGGGTTTGTTGGGATGAAGAAAAAGGTTGTGTTATTGACGAGGAAAGTGTTTGGGACGAATACATCAAGGTATTTTCTAAACACTTATATATACATATATTAAATGATATTTATTTTAAATTTATTTATAATTTTTTTGTAGTCTTACAAAGGTGCTGCAAATTTTTGAGGCAAGTCATTCTCGTTCTATGATAAATTGTGTATTATCTTTGGTAAGGATCAAGCAACGGGTAGTCAAGCAACTGATCTTGAAGAAGAAGATCTCATCCAAGAGACCCAAAGAAATTTTTCAAACGATATTGATAACTTTGATTTTGTTGAAGAAGTTTATTAGGATATTCGTCGATTTGACGAACCAACCGGTAGTGTTTCAAGCCAACGTAAGAGACGTAAAAGCACATACGGATTTGAAATATATCGGGAATCGTGCAAAGAGATGAAAAAAGTATTAGTTAAATTTAGAGATATTGTTGGTGAATCTCTTAATGTCAATTTCAAAGAAAATTTAGAAGCTCGTGAATTGTATGAGAAAGTTGGTGAAGAGATAAGAGCTTTACCGGACATTGATATCATACAACATTTTAAAGCAGTTGATGTGATCGGAAAGGATGTATTGTGTGCACGGGCATTTCTTACCTTGAGTCAAGATGATAAAATTAGCATGATTAAAACATTTGTAGATGGTTCTATGAGATAGTTATTTTGTATTTTTATAGTTACTTTGCTTATTTAAGATGCTGAAGTATTTTATTTTATTTTTAATAATTTTTATAGTACTTTTTAGGATTTTTTTGAATTAATAAATTATGTTATTATTATTAATTTATTTGTTTTTAAGTATGATTTTTATTTGTTTAAATATAAAATTTCTTTGAAAAAAATCATAATTATGCAATTATCTGTTTATAGTAGCCAAACAAGAGATTTGATTATCTATTACATTTTTCACTTGAATTCTTTATTTTATCAAATAGGAGAATAAATTCTCATTTTCTATTTCATTTTCATTTCTCTGCAATTCTTTTATCTATTTTATTTTTCTACGATTACATTTTCTTTACCAACGCACCCTTAAGGTATGTTATTTATGATTTGAATAGTAAAAATATTAAATTTGAGTAGTTATATAATACGAAATAAATAAATTTTGATGTGTTGTTTTGAACGTAAAATTAAATTTTAGTATAATATAGAAAATAAAAAATAAATATTTGATGATAAATAGTAAAATTTTGGATAAAAATTCACAAACAAACACAATTAAATTTTAAATCAAAACCGATCAAACTCAATTATATTTAAATCAAAATCAAATACTTTCTCAAAAAATCAAAACCAAATACTTTCTCAAAAAAATATCAAAACACATTCTAAGAAAATTGATAAAACAAACACACCCAATTATTTTAAATAAAAACCAAATACTTTCTCAAAAAATATCAAATCAAAATTTTGTTTAAATCAAAATTTATAACAAAAATTTAAATTAAAACCAAACAAACTCAATTATTTTTTTATAATACATAATATAATAAATTTTAAATTATTTGTTTTTTGAGTTGTATAATTTATAACTTTTTAGTAATTAATTATTTTATTTAATTATTTCTTATCAATTTATATTTATAGTAATTTTTATTAAATCTTAATTTAACAACAATTTTATATGTATGAACATGTGATTTTATTTATGTGTTATTTTTTTGGTATTTATATATATATATATAATATTAGAAAGATAAATTTATTGAGAGAAGGACGAATCAAATTTTCGATAGTAACATTTGAATTAACCGATATAAATATATATTGTTTAATATAGGATAAACAAGTAAATTATGCATTTTTCTTACTCCATTCTTCCCGACTTTTTATGTCATATTGTCAGGACATAAATATTTTATGAAAAAGTAGGATAGTTAAAAAATAAATTGAAGATATTATGGTGGGATAAATAAAAAAAATAGTGGCAAAATTTATTATTATTTTTTAAAATAAAAATAATAAAATTATGAGTGGATAAAATTTTTTATTATAAATAAATTTAACCGATAAAAAATATGGCATAATTATCTAAAAACGGATAAGTATTTTATAATTTAATATATTTAAATGATAAAATATATAGATTTCTAATATTTAAAATACTAAATTGATCGTGTAAAATATTTTAATTTATTCAAATTATCTTTATGTTTAAACTTTATATATTGATAATATTTAATTATAATAATCTAATAAAATTTATAATTACGGACTCTTCTCTAAGTAATATATATACATATGAAATGGGCAAAACCCAGTTGCCTGAGGCCCAACGATGGAACAGATCAACTCGTTAACACCACCCCACTATATATTTTACTGATGCCTTATGTATTATTTCTTATATTTTAGATTCATATTTTTCATTTTTCGTCCCTCTTCTCTCTCTCATATTTTTTTTTTAAATATAACTATATATTTTAATTATATTTTAAATTTATAATTTATATTTTTTTAATTTTAATTAAATTATTTAAATTTTATATTAATTTTTTATAATATACTTTTTAATTATTTAGTAACTATACTTTAACATGTTATATAAGAGTAGTGGGTACAAAATTCAATAACGAAACCCTCTCAATCCACATCTTATTACAAGTATAACTAAACTGTTGGGTTCAGGTGCGTGCTTGCTAGGATCTGCGGCGCTGGATGTCGACCACAATATCTCCCTCCACCTATATGGAGTATTTTGCTACACTAATCTTATTGACTGACATAACATTCAGCGCGTGAAATGCCGCTCATGTGATGTGTTACGTTTATTTGGAGTTTGTAATTAATCAAGCTTCAGTGAGGGAGGGTGGGATTGCCGGAAAGATAAACTAGTTGTGCTGGCTTTGGCTCTGGCCCATTCGTCTTCACAGCATCAAACTATTGGCAATTTTCAGCTAAAGATTACAGGGCAGTGGTACCATGTCTGTACAATAGATGTTGCGATTTTTCTACAAATGTACGGAGGAACGAAGGCTAAAGGAATCAAAATGAAAAAGAGAATTTAGAAAGTGAAGGAATGAATATTAGGATATCAGCGGTAGCGGGGTAGTGAATGAATGATGATCCTAAGATCACCACAATCTTAAGGTCTACTGGAAAGGCAAGCATGTCGGAACTATGTATCTTGTGCCTCTTTTATAAATGTAAGCCCATTTTAAATTTTATGTTTCATCATGCTACCTTTTTTCACATACCTGGTTTTAATTTGTTACTTTATATCCGCCCATGGAAAGATTTGGATTAATAGCGGGGTCCTTGCTTGTATAATTACTCCATATATTGGATGCGTACTGAGTTCTGCATCATTTTCCTACCCAGTCTGGAAGACATTTTAATTTTTGCAACACCATCCATGCATTTACTTAGCAACTGCATGCTTATTTCTTGAAAATTCTTCGATTTTGCTTTATGTTGCTGTGAGCATTTCAGCTATCATTTTGTTAAAACATGATTCTCTCTGTCTGAAATTTGTGAAGCATCATGATAGGCTGAACAATTTATTTGTTATTTTACATTTTTTGTCAATCACTGTCCACTGACCTTTTGATCATGCCTTTGAACAATTCATTTATGTTAAGGGCCTTTGCTATTAGATATGTGTATCTGTGATGCATTTTAGGGTGCTCCGGGATGGCAACAACTGCTCAAGGATGTTGTAAGGTACATAGATTGCAATACTCAAACATCTGCAGCATTTAAGTCTAATATTAAAGTTAAGAACTAGTTTTTTTTTTTTCTGGTAAATATAATAAGCAACAAAATGTGTTATGTAACTGCACATTAAGATTTAACTTGTGGCAGATTCTTACTGTGCTTCTTCATATTGCTGAATTATTACTTATTTACTTATGGTTGTCATAGGAGTATTTTTGGTAAACAAGAATATTTTCTTTGATTTCGAAAAATAGCAAATATACTGCAAATAAGATTCTCATTTGGCCAAGATAGATGTATGTGTTCTAGCTTGATTCATCTGTTTTTCTTCTTGGTTGCTTATTACGGTAGCTAATATCTCAGTCTATGTATTTCTTTTATTGCTCATAATCAATACAGCTTGATTATCGGGTCTTTTAGTTTGTTCTCATTTCATTTATATGATTCTAACTCTGTTTATTATGTCCCATAAATGCATGTTTGATTGATATGCTTGTATTATTTATTGAAATAGATAAGATTGAATAGTTGAATCATTACGAATTGAAATATATAAGTTATTAGAATTAGATATTGATATGCTTTATTACCAACTCTTCTTCAGTTCTCACTCAAGCAGAACTCATTGTATATATTAAGCCTAACATGTATGTATATATCTCCCTTTATGGATGAGAAAAATTCTAACTGAGAAGATATGCTCTTTTCTATGTTTCATTTGTTGGTTTTTCCAGATGGTATTTAGTCTTTAGTATGTGCAATAATGTTTTGATATACAAAATCACTATTGTGAAATATTGCATTTAATACTGAGGTGAGTTTTTGTACTGAGACTAGTTGTGGACAAACAATTTGGAACATGAATGATAGATAATAATATGTTTTGTTTTAGTTATAATTATTGTCAATCCATCAGTTGTGATTATCTTCTCACTATCAAGAGAGATTGAATTGGTTTAGAATATGAGATATGGTTGAGGGTTTCTATGCATATGTTCCAATCATTAGCAGAATGATTATTCTTCCTTTTACTAAGGGGGGTTCAAATCAAATGAATCTCACATCGATGCATCAACTGATATAGTATGTTGAAACTTTATGTAGACTGCTTTCTGTTCTTTTGATCTCCAGTCTTGATTTGATGTTTAATAGGGACCTGAATGTGTTCAGAACTTAGGAAGAGGAGTTATGAGTTACAACTTATATTAATGCATAGAATGTTGTGAATTGTACAAGACTACCTCATCTGAACTTTTATGGGGAGATGGATTTTATTTATGTTTGTAATTTTAGCTATTTTTATTTGTCCTAGCAATATTGTAATACCCCATAAAATTATCTTCGGAAGTTCGCCGGAGCTTGCCGGAGTCTGATGTCGGAGTCGGACAAGCCGACACTGACACTGAGAGACGAAAGCTTTATTTTGGGCCTAATTTATTTTGGGCTTTTATGTTAATAAAGTATAAAATAAAAAATAAAATTAAAAAAAAAAGAAAAAAAAAAGAGAGGGAGCCCTCTCTTCCCGGTCAGTGCGGCCAAGCACCTTCTTCTTCTTTGGAATTTTCTTCTTCAAAACTTTCTCTTCTTGGATTTTTCTATTAATGTAAGTGGGATTAATCTTAGATAATATGTTCTAATTCCTAAGCCCTTTCTATTGATATTTTTCAAATGGGTTTGCCCTAAAAGTGTTTAGGTTTTGTCAATATCTTCTAGAAAGTTCTCCTAGGGCTTATGTGAAGATAATTATAGTATTTTAAATTGAAAATCGTAGAATTTGTGGAATAGGTTTGAAATCCTAGTTTTGCCCTAAACTAATTATTTTTTTTTTTTGAAAAGATTTATGCCTATTAGTATTGACATATTGTTCGAATGTTTATTTGGCAAAATAAAGTGAGAGTATAACGAACTTGTTGGGTTTTAATATCCTACTTTTTGCTTGGTTAAATATTGACAATTGGAACGATTTGGGTTTAAAGCTCTCTTTTAACTTTTCATAATAGCATGTTGAGTATTTGGTCAAATTGGTAATTAAAAGTACCTGTCAAGTTCGATCAACTCGTTGATTGTTTGGATGATAAGGCATAGCCTTCCACCTCTGTGCCTTGCAAACACGTGAGGGTATACCGGTATTTTAGGATAACTAGCTAACCTCGAACTTGAAGCCGAATGAGCTAGGCCGAGGGATCGAGATGGCGGGTTCCTTTTTTGGATGATTCCGAGGTGCCCGTCATTCACGATGAAAAGGTCTTTAGACCGTCATCCATGATGGAGGGATGGATTGCGTACAATCCTCTCTTGATATATTATATTGGAGACTAGAGGGTTGTGGATTGTTTGGCGCCCCTCGCAAACTAATAAATAAATTGATTTACATGTACTTTGGGCTTCAAACCCTTAGATACACATTGTGGAGCTTTCCTTGAGGGTTGTGACCCTATGCTTGTTATGTGTAACTAATTAAGGCCTATTGGAGTTTACTTCGTGATGTGTCATTGATAACGGGAATTTGTTTTTGTATGTTTGTTACAAATCCACAGGGAATTTATATTCGAAAATCAGTGAGTGATGTACATAGGAAAGCGATTAGATATAGTAAATCATGTGGTTGTAGACCTTGAGTCGTTATCACAATTATTTATATTCTTTTTACTAGTGAGTTTACAGGTCGAACACAAGGATTTTAAGTCATGAATTTCACAGGTGAAGATCTTGAAAAAGCGACGAAAATAGCAGGGAAGGATCCGCTTGCAGCGGATCAAAACTTCTAGTCTATAAAAAACGGTAAAATAAAGCGGTAAAAAATGAATGAGCGGAAATGAGCGAAGCGAGGGCGGAGTATGAAGTGTCAGTGGTAACTAGATGATCGGGACATGAGCGGAAGCGGGGACCGAGTGAACGGGACATGGATGAATGACGGTTACCGAGTGAACGGGACATGAGCGAGTGGCACAGTGTATATCTATATATATATATATAGAGGGGCGACAGAGAGTGGAGGAGAGGTGTTGTGTTTGACTTGTGCGTTACTAAATGGATAGATTTCCCTGGATGTAATGAGCGAGCGATGTAAGTGTGTTATCGAAGATATATGTATATTACGGAAACGGTTAGAAGGGGATGATGTAATTATATAAATTGAAATATAAAGAACTCATAACACTGAAATTTTGACCTAAAAGGATTTACAACAAGACTTCAATGACACCCAGAATCAGAATATTATAAGAAAGAAACCTTACTGTCGTCACTAGGAATCTCTGCGACCTAATAGACCACCGTCTATGTCCCATTAATTATCCCAACTTCTGCCTCATTAGTGGCTTTACCCTTCTGTTACCTCTTTTTAATCAAAATTGAATTCAGAACAGTAGTTAAGCAGATCGACAAGGCTCCCGCGTACTTAACTACATTTAACTACCTTGAAACTGCTTTATGGCGCATAACAAGGCTTAGATTAATCAATTCTTCTCCTGCTCTAAACCAGTGAAATGAGGTTCTCTAAATTCAAAGTTTATATAAGTATGGATTAAGTGTGGAAAAAATGAGTATGAAGAAATGAATGATATTTCATTAATTACTACTAAAGCTGGAAAGACTAGATCTACAAAGCAGTAATTGAAAGCAGTAATCTAATCTAAGAAAGCGGTAAAGACTTGACCAAGGGAGTAGGGAAATCCCTCCTCCCTTGGCCATTCCTGTGGAGAACTCAGGGTTGGAGCTCTCGGAGACAGGAAGACGACTAGCGTGCAGAAAGTAATTGCTAGAAGTATATCATAATCGAAGTATCGATCCCTTTACATAAAGATATCTGGCCCTATTTATAGCAGGTTAAATGAGACGGTTGCAATCAGTTGCTGGCGGTTCCAACCGCTGGGCAGTTAGGCGGTTGCTGGTAGTTATTCTGTTGAAACAGTTGCTGGCCGTAACTCCCAGGGCGCTTGCTTTGATCGCATTGAATTGCAAGGGCTCAGATTTTCCTCGCTTGCCGGAGGGTTGGAGGGCATCAGCGCAGCTAGGCTCGCTTGTGCTCGCTGGAAATGAAATGGTTGTACCGCTGCAGTTGGAATACTTAGTTGGAATCTGGTGATAATCTGCAGTGGTGGGTGTCTAGGCTGTCGCTTGCAAGCGGGAGGCTCCCGCTTGCGGACGGTGAAGGCTACCGCTTGCCTCTCATGCTTTAGTCTTTTCAGGAGATTTCTGAGCGCTTGCGAGCGGAGGTGGCTGCCGCTTGTGGCGTATGCCTTAGCTTTTCTGGCACTAAACTACCGCTTAGAAAGGGCAAAAATCGTTAATAATCTCAACAACGAAATCTGGATCATGCCAAGCGATATAGATCAATAATGTATGCCATTTACAAGTTATTATGATGGTTTTTATATAGAAATTCAAGTAATACATATTTTTGTCAAGTTAAAAATATGCTTATATTTGGAGTCATCAATCATCACCATTATTTTAGAATGAAAAGGAGATATAAGGGAGACGCTAAAAGACTTGTGTGTGTGAGTTATCCTTATGTGATATGTGACATTCTATTCAAATTATCTTTTTGAAATGATTTTGTGGCATTTAAATATGAATCATGACTTATTTGTATTAATTTTCTTCGATTAATTGCGCTTACTCAACCGTTGTGTTGACCATTTTCTTACAAACGTTTTGTAGGTAATGATGCTTCTATTATACCTAAATGATGCATCCATGTCATATGATCTATCGGGGGAACTGTAACTACTTTACCTTCTAAAATGCTTTTGAAATCCATTAATTATGTTTAAAGACTAATGTCTTTTGAACTATTTTCAATTTATGTTTTTGACTCGAACTTTACTTATTTAATTGATAAGTCGGTGCGCTTTAATTTTAAATCTCTAATTAGTTGCTTGTAATGGTTATTTTAGCCTTAGCGCCATAACGTAGGGCTCGTTGGTTGATGAACGAACCTTCCGATGTGGCGTGGCGGTGACACTTCGGTTTGAGTCGGCCGGGGTGTTACAATTGGTATAAGAGCCTAGGTTAAAGGCTCATGCTCTTGGTTAATAAAACTTGAAAGATGTTGGAATTTCTAAAATCAATTAGATCATGGGTTTAGTCGGGTTTAGGTGCATTCATGGCACACATTGCATTTTATGTTTATTCTGTGTGTTTATGTGCATTGGTCATGCTCTTTGATTAGTTAGTGCTTATTAGGTATAGTCTCGATTAGCAAAATGCCTCATAGGCATGCTCCTTAGCCCCCTGTGGCACCTGAGTCCGACGAAGAGGTTGAGAGTAGGCATCCCCAAAACTTGAGCCTCAGTTCAAAGTCCCGTTTCTTTCGTCAGTTTATGGGACAGTTTGCTCAGCAGCCACGAAGTGCTATGGATGTTGTATTACGTCATAATACTCCGACTTTCACTGGTCAATCGGACCAGACTATTTTGGGAAATTGATTGGATCGTTTGGAGCCGATATTTAAGGTGGTGAGATGCCTAGAAAGAGAGAAGACTATAATAGCCTCGTATTACTTGAAAGATCGGCCAAGAAATGGTGGAATAATGAGAAGGCTTCCAGGAGCAACTTGGTTAGATTACTGTGGGAGGTTTTTAAAGGGATAATAAGGTCGCGCTTTTATCCCCACACTTTCAGAGAACAAAGGAGGATCAATTTAGTGCCTTGGTGCAAGGTAATATGATGGTGGATGAGTACTTTACGCGTTTTAACGAGTTGGCTGCCTATACTCCGGATTTGGCGGCGATTGATCGATGCAAGTTGACAAGATCTGTTGGCGGGCTAGACGGAGACCTTCAATGGTTCTTGGCCAGTTTCAATATGACTACCCTTCAAGAGGCATATGAGAAAGCGGCTAACATCCATCGGAAAAATTGGATATTGTATGAAGAGCGAAGGGATGGAATCCGCATAGCAGATAGAGGAAAAGGGAAGGTGAAAGAAGGGTGGAAGAACCATCAACGAGAGGATCAATCGGAGAGGTTCCCGGGTACGCCTTATGCATCTCGCCCTAAATTTACTCCTGGGAATTCGAGTGATAGTCATGGCAATCCAACTATTTGTAGCCGATGTGGAAAGTCTCATCTGGGAGTTAGTTGTGATGGGCAGTCCATCATTTGCTATTACTGCCATGAGTCGGGACATGTCAAGAAGTTTTATCCCAAGTTAGTTGGAGCGCCGAATGCGATTGAGAGGGCTCTGGTTCTGCAGCAGCAAAGTTGTATGCCGCTAGTGGCACCTCAACATGCGAAAGGAGGAGGAAGGAGTGGCCAGAGAGGTCACATCAATGTCATGACAAGAGGACAAGTTGTGGAGAACCAGAGAGACGTTCTGATTGGTACGTTCTTGGTGAATTCTTTACCAGTGGTTATCCTTTTTTAGTCTGATGCATCCCTTTCTTTCATATCGAGTAGATGTGCTAAGAGGTTAGAATAAGATTCTCGAGTATAGATTTCGGTAGAGATTAGGCTACCTTCAAGACAACTAGTACCTTGTAATTGTTTAATCGTAGAAGTGTTTGTCATATGATCGGAGACATAGAATTTCCTACCAATCTTTTGAAGCTTAAATTGGCGGAGTTGTTTGAGGTAGCTCCAGACGTACATATCGATTTCGAGGACAAAATGTCCTAAGGGGGGAAAGATGTAATATCCCGTAAAATAATCGCCGGATGTTCGCCAAAGCTCGCCGGAGTCGGACAATATTATTTTGAGCCTAATTTATTTTGGACTTTTGGTGTAAGAAATTAAGGAATTGAGTTAAAATTAGAAGTAAAAATTGAGTTTAGACCAATTTGGGCCAAGTAGGGTAAAATAAATAATAAATGATATGTTCTATTGATATTTTTCATAATTATTTTCAAATGGGTTTGCCCTAAAATGTTAGGTTTTGCCAATTTCTTCTAGAAAGTTGATTATAATGTCTCTTAGGGCTTATGTGAAGATTACTATAGTATTTTAAATTGAAAATTGTAGAATTTGTGGAATAGGTTTGAAATCCTAGTTTTGCCCTAACCTAGTTAATTTTATTTCTTTTGGGAAAAGATTTATGCCTATTGGTATTGACATATTATTCGAATGTTTATTTGACAAAATAAAGTGAGAGTAAAACGAACTTGTTGGGTTTTAATATCCTACTTTTTGTTTGGTTAAATATTGGCAATTGGAGCGATTTGGGTTTAAAGCTCTCTTTTAAATTTTTCTAATAGCATGTTGAGTATTGGGTCAAATTGATAATTTCTCTGTGCCTTGCAAACACATGAGGGTATACTGGTATTTTAGGATAACTAGCTAACCTCGAACTAGAACCCAAATGGGCAAGGCCGAGGGATTGAGATGGCAGGTTCCTTTTTGGCTGATTCTGAGGTGCCCGTCATTCACGATGAAAAGGTCTTTAGACCGTCATCCGTGATGGAAGGATGGATTGTGTACAATCCCCTCTTGGTATGTTATATTGGAAACTAGAGGGTTGCAGGTCGATTGGCGCCCCTCGCAAACTAATAAATAAATTTATTTACGTGTACTTTGGGCTTCGAGCCCTTAGATACACATTGTGTAGCTTTCCTTGAGGGTTGTGGCTATATGCTTGTTATGTGTAACTAATTAATGCCTAGCGGAGTTTACTTCGTGATGTGTTCATCACCATTATTTGAGAATGAAAAGGAAATATAAGGGAGACGCTAAAAGACTTGTGTGTGTGAGTTATCCTTATGTGATATGTGACATTCTATTCAAATTATCTTTTTGAAATGATTTTGTGGCATTTAAATATGAATCATGACTTATTTGTATTAATTTTTTTCGATTAATTGCATTTACTCAACCGTTGTGTTGACCATTTTCTTACAAACGTTTTGTAGGCGATGATGCTTCTATTATACCTAAATGATTTATCCATGTCATATGATCTATCGGGGAAACTATAACTACTTTACCTTCTAAAATGCTTTAGAAATCCATTAATTATGTTTAAAGACTAATGTCTTTTGAACTATTTTCAATTTATATTTTTTACTCGAACTTTACTTATTTAATTGATAAACTAGTGCGTGTTAATTTTAAATCTCTAATTAGTTGCTTGTAATGGTTATTTTAGCCTTATCGCCGCAACATAGGGCTCCTTGGTTGATGAAGGAGCCTTCCGGTGTGGCGTGGCGGTGACACTCTAGTTTGAACCGGCCAAGGGGTTATATCTTCTTTGAAGAGCTAAATTGGTCCATTGAATTTATAAATCTTTGATCTACTGGGGTGATTTGCCACATAATATCTCATAGTTGTATATACCTTTCCACAGGGTGATTCATTAGGTAATATCGGCTTTAATTAGACTGTTTGATAAATGAAATATTATGTTGATATTTTCGGAGTTGGGTTTGGGGTTGGGAATATCATATTTTGAATTAGAATAATCCATAAACAAACAATAACGGCTTTAGATCATTTAACTTTTTATCATTTTATTTGAAGGGTAATTTAAGGGTTTGTTTGGTTTGTAACCCAAACTAGTTTTTTTTTTTTTTTTTTTCAGGCAACCCACACGATTTCCGATAAAAATGCTTTCTTTCACCAAACATGATATCAAAAATGCTATTTAAAAAAAATTTAAACCATACTATATTTGGATAAATCTTTATATGCTCTGCATCTGTAAGAAATGTACAAGATGTATGCATACAAATATACTTGTACACACATAAACATATATGGATCTATAAAAGCAAGCATTATTTGTAATTTGTATATACTATTGGATTTGTCTACTCATATGCTGCTAATGTATGAAACAATAAACAGTATGCAATATACAGAAGTCAGAGAAGATAACTATTGTTTTCTTTTTGTGGCATAATAATGAAATAAAAAAGAAATGAACTTCTAAATTCTTCCAAATATCCAATGGAATATTTTCTTGACGTACGGTATATATTGAAATTTTAGTTTCATTTACATAACAAAATATGTATGTTCATAATTGAATTTATATTAGAAACATCTCATGCGAATTATTTCAGCGCCTGTATCAGATTATCAGACCTTTATGATATATACAGACATTTTATTTTCGACTTAACAAATGTTAGGAGTAGGTACTGACAAACCTGACCACAGAGGACATAAACTCTATCAAAATCAAGCTCGAGTTACTACTCAACTGTGTTATCGCCTTATCGGGGACTGTGCTGCGGTAAAGATGCTTTCCGCTGATTCTACCTGGAAAAGGTGCGAAGAAGCAGGAGTTATTACACTAGGCCAACCTCACAAGGTGACCCTCGGGCGACATTATATATGTGCGCTGTAAATTGTTTCAGAATTGCAGCCTCAAAGTTGCAAGTTGCAAACACCATTCCCATGGCTGATTAGAGAAAATTTGAGGGAAATGCATTCCTGGAAAGCTGTAATCTTCACCTACAAAATGCTTTTGAAAAATTCCCAGATTTAATGGAAGAGGATGATATCTCTGATTCCTACAAAAAGCGAAAATTTGAAGTCCCATCTGAAAATGAGAAAGATACCATTAAGTCGTTTCACATTATTGACAAGGATATGGTGGAGTTTGAGGATGGTTATGATGACAAAGATGGGCATCTGCTGGCAGATAATGAGATTGTTGAGGAGGCGAAAGTGATTTCTGTGGTTGATAAAGGGAAGGGGATTTTGATTGAGGAATCTGAGGAAGATTCCAGTGATGATGACTCCAGCGATGATTGTGGCTGTGATTTCTCTGGTGCGGTGGATGGCGATTGGGAGGATCATCTGGTTTATTAGATTAACCTAGTAGATTCTATCATCTTATCTGATCTATCTCCGTTTGTTGGAGTAATAAACCTGAATAAGAATACTAGATGGTGTTTTGCTCTTTCGGCAAGCAATTACTTCTTTCTGAATTTAGCCATGGGCTTTTATTTTTAATAATAGTGTATCTTGGGTATGGTGGACAAATTCATCCCTTGATGGCTTGAAGATTTAGTAAGTGCTATGATTGATGTCTTTTGGGAAAATATAGCTAGCATGCATTTTGGTGTCGTGACGTGGGTGTGCTTTCAATTGTGTACGAATAGACAGACTACCTCCTAGTTATGCTGCTGCACGGTGAATATCTCTGCTAGAAATGTCCAATTAAAATTGGTAGAGGTTGAAATGAATCCTCTGGATTTTGCATAAATGTATGTATGCATCAGCATCTTGCTTGCGGCTTGTTTCCCTTTTGCTTTGTTTGTGTGGTTGCATCCTGTCTGTCTTACTACCATCGTCAACGTTACCCCTTGGTTGTTACGTACATTACAGTTACAGGGTGGGTGTCTGATGACGCTTTTTTGCATTTTGACAGAAATGGATTTCCAGCAGACTGGGGATTCAATTCAATACCTGGTCTTTGATGTCATTAAATGATTTTTGTGCTTAAGGCTACTTTACTTGTTGATTCATTTGTGTTTGGCAATGGGTTGATGCATGGATTGGATTGGAATCTGTGAATGTGATTATTGTTGTTGTTGTTGTTATATGGGATAGCATTGAACTTGTAGTTGTGAATAAATACTGTTTGATGCTTCCTTCCAAAACGGTAGTTATACAACACACTTTTTACGGTTTAAGTCTTGTAATTTAACGTGATGATGCACTGTGCTGTGCTGAAGTGAGTGAGTATATATATATATATATATATGTAAATGTGTTGTTGTTGCTGTACGTAGATGAATGTTAGTTGTGTTTTGAGGAGTAGAGAATTAATTATATATATATATATATGTGTGTATGTTTATAGCAGTTGAGGGTTATAGTTGAGGGTTATTTGGAAAGGAGATTGGAAAATGGAAAATCGAAAATGGAAGGTGGGTGTTATTGCTAATGTTTGCGGTTGGTCAAAATAAGAAAGAAAAAGTTATGATTGATTGGTTGGTTGGGGCAGTAATAGGAATAAGAATAGGTTTGATAGGAATAGGAATGAATGGAGGGGCCGGGGAATATTTATATATATATATGCACACCAAGCTTCCATCACCTTTTTGTCTTTTTTAGCTACCTATCCCATCTGTCTTAGGTTTAGGTTTTGGTTTTGTCATGTCATGGCTTGGCTTGGCTTGTTGGCCTTTGTTTTGTATGAATCCACTAGATTTGTGATATGTTGGTGGGAATGCTTCCAATGCAGTTGCATATTTGATACAACAGCTGCATAAATAGTTTTGCTCCTTCAATCAAGCACAATTTTTTAACTTTAAGGTATTTTTTACTGTACAACACTATTTTTGGTGTTGTATAGTAGCAATTCTATTTTTTATGTTAGTGTATTTTTTTGTTTTTTTTTTAACTTTTTTTTAAAATTTTTCTATATTAATTCTTTTATTTATTTATTTATTTATTTTTTAATTTTTTTTAAGATAATAATTAGTTGTAGATATAAAAAGTTTTAAAATAATGTATAAAATGAAATATTTGTAAAATATTCTTTTTTAAGTAAAAATAGAGTTGTGGATTGGAGTAAAATACTAACTACATAAATAGAGTTCGTGTGTTGAAGATGGCCTAAGTGTGAAAAGGGTGAGAAAGATCACCTCAGCTGCCTCCCTAGCTTCTGTAGTTCTTGTTGCTCATTAGAGCACATGTCGTGACTCACTTTTCCAGCCCGTTGGGTTTAATTGGAGAATTTTTCTTACCCGACTAAAAAACAATACCTGCGCAATGGCCTGATTCACAAGGTTCATAGATTCGAACCCTCGAACATTACCTCGTGCAGGCGAGTTCTCTCTCCCGCCACTTCCCTTTCTCCTTTCTCTCTCCTCCAAGGTGACTACACATTCTCTTCCACACTCCTCCCCCTCTTGGTGAAATCCCATTGTCCTCTCTCGTGCACATGTGAGTGTCACTTTAGTTATGGATTTTTGTTTGGGCAATCGTTTTATGGCTTCGAATTTAGGCGATGTAATCAATTTTGAGTATGCAATTTTGATTTTGCTTTGTGCCACTTTGGCCATGGTTTTCAGGTTGGGCAATCGTTATGCCTTCGAAAATTTGGACGATTCTTACATATTATTTTCCATTTTGAAATAAAAATTCCGAATCATATTCGGTATGCAGATTTGATTTTTGTTTGCCCAAATGCAATTTCAAAGTATGTGGATATGAGTAAATCGATAATAAAACCAACTTTACGGCTTGTTCAATCTTCTGTGATTGAAGGGTTATTGTTACGTATAAAATTTAGAATTAGGTTAAAAAGCCCAAGGTAAAAAGAAAAATGGGCCTAGCAATCGAGTCGATCAACTGGCCGAGGGGCACTGTAGGAAACTCAGGTAAAAAAGATATATTTCTAAGGAAATAGCGGGTCGGGAGGTACGCAGGTCGGAAGGTCCTCAGGTCGGGAAGTCCGCAGGTCGGAAGGTCCTCAGGTCTGCAGGTCTGCAGGTCGGAAAGTCTTCGGGTCGGAAGGTCCGCAGGTCGGAAAGTCCGCAGATCGGAAAGTCCGTAAGTCGGATGGTCTTTAAGTCGGGAGGTCTGCTGCTGGACCAATAACTCGGATGGTCTTTAAGTCGGGAGGTCTGCTGCTGGACCAATAAATCGGATGGTCTTTGAGTCGGGAGGTTTGCGGCTGGACCAATAAGTCGGATGGTTTTTAAGTCGGGAGGTTTGCGGCTGGACCAATAAGTTGGATGGTTGGTAGGTCGGGAGGTCTGCGGCTGGAGCAAACAAGTCGGGTGGTCTGCAAGTCGGGAGGTTGGTAGTCGGACCAATAAGGTGAAAGAGTTGCGTTCGGGCCAAAAAGGGCGGAAGGTCTGTGGTCGGTCCAAAGAGGCGAATACTGTTGAGAGTAAGTTAGAATGATACTTGAGTCGGTTGAGGGCACGTGTCAACAGGAGAAGGGTTAGCAGACGGTTGCAAAAAGAGACGTTGTAACCGTTCGGGCGACGGTTTTTCTAGTACTGTTTCTCAAGGGATATTTAAAGAGTTGGATTTTTCTGGAGAGATTATCTTCAATCAACTTCAAAAAAGCAAAGTCAGATTTGAGGATCATCACTTTAAATTTCTAGCATTTTATTTTCCAGTTAATTATCTTATGTACTGTACAGTGTTTAGAGATTTCTAATCTCAGACGCTAATTAATCAAATTTAAGGATATTTTCATATCTTTGAATTTTACTTTTTGTTTGTTGAAAAAATACATCAACAAATTGGCGACCACAGTGGGAGCAAGGCAAGATTGCTGATCCTACATTACCAGAGAATTTCATACGACTGAGGTCGGGCCGATCATCAGAAAAATCAATATGGCAGGCACACAACCTCAATCATCATCAGCACCGGTGGGTGAAAATGTTTCACCACCAGTCATGCCAAATCCAAGGGAGATTCCCCAACCACCTACCGATTGGTTGTCTTATGTTCAACAAATGAACAATCAGCAAATTGTGTTTATGCAAAATATGTTGCGTGAGCAACAAAATCTGATGCAGAACATGTTAGATCAAGCATTATCAAGGGTTACTCTTCAACCCACTTAGACGCCGCCAGGGGTGTCACCATCAAGAATGCAAGCAAATTTTGCAGGGCCATCATATGTGGACAGCACACTTCCAAGTGCCACAACGTTCAACCGAACAGATAGGGGAAAGACTCCTCTGACCTTCCCAAATAATATTCCTCTGGGACCAAGGGTTGAAAATGTTCAACCGAACATTACAAGAGAGGAAAGGCCAGGGGGACATGTGCAAGATCCTATTCTTATTCCTGTGCAAAATCCCATTGATGTTCCTGATCATCAACATTTTCGTTTGGGTGATGAAATTGCTCACGTATTGAGGGTTCAGTTTGGTCTAAATCCTCAGATGGCCAACCGATCTGCTTATCAGAGACCGTTTCCAGAAAGGATCATTAATGAATATCCTCTCCCAAGGAATTACAGGCCACCAGATTTTCATGCTTTTTCTGGAGAGGATGGATCCTCCACCATAGAGCATGTGGGGCGTTTCACAACACAGTTAGGGAAAATTGGTAACAATCCTTTTTACAAGTTACAACTGTTTGGATTGTCCCTAACTAGGACTGCTTCTTCATGGTTTGTAAGTCTGCCACCTGGGCAGATACAAACTTGGGAAGGTTTAGAGATGGCATTTCATGCCAGATTTTTCAATCCCTTGCCAACGGTTTCTTTGACTGATTTATTGGAAATGAAGCAATATCCAGAAGAGTCAGCCTCACAATTTATTGAAAGGGTGCGTTTGATGAAAGGACGGTGTCCTACAATAATCAATGAAAGAGAGATGACCAACTTAGTGGTCCGAAACATGCATGGTCGCCTAAGGGATGCGCTCACTGCACATGATGTCGAGGATTTGGCAAGTTTCGCATCCAAGGTTGGATGTTTGGAATCGCTTTTCAGGGAAAGAGATCAGAATTTCAGGCGTAATAAAGGCCAACATATGGCTAGTATGGAAACAGAGACATACGACTTTGAGTATGATCAAACAAAATAGATGGCGGCCGAAATATTTTCAGGGAAGCCTTATGTTTGCTTTAAGTTAAAGCCAGCACCAGGAACAGAAGCTAAAGGGCAACCGACCTTTGACAGTTCAAAGGCCGATGAGATATTTGACATTCTGCTAACTGATGGTCAAATCCGAATTCCAAAGGGGCAGAGGTTGGCTTCCAAGGAAGAAATTAAAGGGAGGCCATATTGTAAGTGGCATAATTCCTTCACACGTAGTACAAGTCAATGCACTCATTTTCGAAATGAGATCCAAAAAGCTATTAAGGCAGGTCGGCTCAGGTATATTACTTTGGGAGTGGAGCAGCAACCATTTCCAAAAGTAACCACAACAATGGTTAATATACAAGCAACTTCCTGGAAAGAAAAAGGGAATTCATCAAACAGTGGCCGACCAGAGGTGAAACTCAAGGTCTGTGAAAAAACAGTGGCTAAAAAGTGGGACAACCAAGATGGTTCTTTTGATGTGGAATTAAAGGACCAAGTCTTAGTTCGGGACCACCCGACCAGGAGGACGGGTGCAGTCGGAAGCAAATGGACTCGAAATAAGAAACCTTTACCAATTGATGTGGATCCTCGCTTCCCAGGCATGAATCGTACTCAGATTCGGAATGCCAAATGCAGGTATGCGGCGAGATATAGAGATAAGGTCGCCACATCAAAGCAACCGAACGACAACTGAGGCATTGCCAAGTATACTGAGCAAGGTCGGTCCATCAGGGTCGTTTTGTTTGAGTAGCCGAATGAGGAAGAGGAAGGTCGGTTCATCGAGGCTGCCTCATTGAAGCCGCCGACCAGCGTACGGGATATTGCTAATTATAATGAGGGAGGTCGGTCCATGCAGAAGAAGGGTAAAGGCTTGTCGGATGAAAGAGTTAAGGGTTTCAGATGTCAACATTGTGAGAAGATTAACATTAACCCATCACTGGAGGAGTTTCGTTTGGAATCTCTGACTGTTCAACCCGAAATTGAAGTTGGAGACGAAATTCCAGAGAATGATTCAAGGTCTGTAAAATCTCGATTAGGGCCTCGTAACCCCTGCCGAATGGCAGAAATTAATTGGGTTGAGGAAGAGCCTGTGTGGGCAAGTCTGGTGGATGAGTCTATAGAAGAACCAGAATGGGCAAAAATTGCGGATCCTGACTTGCAGTCAGAGGTTCCCCCATTGGTCTTCCTCCCTATTCCATAAGGCATGACGACTCATTTGAAGCCTCTATATGTTACTCATATTTGTGGGAAACCAATCGCAAAGGTTTTCATAGATAATGGGGTTGTCTTCAATGTAATGCCATTAAAGACTCTCAAGAAGTTAGGAAAGGGAATTCATGATCTATCTCCTGTGGATTTTGAGATGACTAGCTTTACAGGGCAACCGACCAGACCATAAGGCATGTTGGTCGCCTCCATTGAAGTCGGTCCAAAGAAGATTTCTTCTGTTTTCTTCGTGGTGGATGCAGATACCACATATTCAATCCTGTTTGGACGAGATTGGATTAATGCATCTAAATGTGTACCATCAACACTGCATCAACAACTGATGTTCTGGGAAGGCAACCAGGTCTTCAAAATGGAGGCAAATGATAATCCTTTTGGAGCATCAGAACAAGTTGAAGAATTAGTTTTCTATTCTGGTCATGTACCTCCAATGTATCATTTTTTTATGGCTAATGACTACCCAAAGAAGGGTTTTAAATTCATTGGCCAGAATTCAATGTTCTTTTAAAAAGAACAATTGTACTATATGGCTCTTTAGTAAGCCGGACTTACTTTATATAATACATTTCTTATGGAAGAAGCAGAATTACAAGATTGTAGTTTACTTATTAATAAGTATTATTTAGATCAGCTTTTGAAAAAAGTAGAAAAAATAAAAAAATGTGATGTTCATTTCCAAGAAGATGAACAATTTCGTTGGCCTGATCTATTAGAGAAAACAGAGCCAACTTTTTCAGCACAAGATCCTTTGCTGGAATTTAATTTAGGAACCGACCTGGTTCCAAAAGTAATCAGGTTGAGTGGTTACTTGTCTAAAGAGCAACAGACATTGATGCTCGAAGTTATAAGAAACAATATTGATTGTTTAGCATGGGATTATTCAGAAATGTCTGGTTTAGAGCGAAGTCTGATAGAACATCGACTGCCCATTAAGAAGGATTTCAAGCCCTGTAAGCAATCTCCAAGACGTATGAGTCCTGGTTTGATGCCTCAGATCAAAGAAGAGATTCAAAAGCTTCTCAAAGTGGGTTTCATCCGACCCTGCCGTTATGCAAATTGGTTAGCTAATATTGTACCAGTGGTTAAGAAAAATGGTAAGATCAGGATATGCATCGATTTTAGAGACCTTAATATGGCCACCCCTAAAGATGAGTATGTGATGCCTATGGCCGACATGCTAATTGACTCAGCAGCAGGGCACAGAATTCTCAGTTTGATGGATGGTTATGCAGGATATAACCAAATCTTTTTGGCAGAGGAAGACATTCACAAAACAACATTTAGATGTCCTGGAGCATTAGGCATTTATGAGTGGACGGTTATGCCTTTTGGTTTGAAGAATGCTGGGGCGACTTATCAAAGAGCCATGAACTCAATTTTTCATGATCTCATTAGGCATTCATGATGTTATTGTCAAGTCTTCTAGTTTTGAGGAACATTTGATGGATCTTAAGGATGCTTCCAGTCGGATGAAGAAGTACAAATTGAAAATGAACCCGACTAAGTGTGCTTTCGGTATAACAGCTGAAAGTTTTTTGGGGTTCTTGGTTCATGAGAGGGGTATTGAGATCGATGCTAACAAAGCCAAGGCAATTATTACCAGCCGACCACCTAAGACGGTTAAAGAAATTCAAAGTCTGTTGGGGAAAGTAAATTATCTTAGGCGGTTTATTTCTAATGTTGCTGACAAGGTAAGACCAATCACTAAATTATTGAAGGCAGGAGGAATCGTTTTTTAGTGGGGACTAGACCAACAGACAGCCTTAGAGGCTATAAAGCAAGCATTGGCTCAACCACCTGTGTTGATGCCTCCCAAGGAAGGTCGGCCCCTCAAACTTTATTTGGCAAATACCCATGAAGTGGTCAGTTGTTTATTAGCTCAAGATGGAGATGATGGAAAGGAAAGAGCAATTTATTATTTGAGCAAGACTCTCACAGGACCAGAATTAAATTATACAATGCCAGAGAAGATGTGTTATTCACTGGTGTTTGCATGCACCAAACTTGAACATTATATGCTGCCTAGAAGAGTTGAAGTTATCTCAAAGGTTGATCTCATCAAGTTGATTCTGCAAAGACCTACGATGCAAGGCAGACTCATGAAATGGGCCATTAAATTAGCGCCCTTCGATTTGTATCATTCTCCTTTGAGGGCAGTCAAAGGCCAAGCAGTAGCAGACTTTTTGGCAGATTTTGTAGGTCGTGAGGATCAACCGACTGGGTGTGTATCTTATGTAAGCACCCGAAATTGGTTAATTTTCTTTGATGGTTCTACCTCAGGAAACAGATCCGGTGCAGGCGTCCTGTTGGAAGGACCAGACGGCTAGAGGGTCAATTTGCAGTTGCAATTAGAAGATATGACCCATAATTCAGCAGAATATGAAGCTTTGATCTTGGGATTGGAGGCTTTGATAGCCAGAAAGGTTCAGTCGGTTATTATAAAAGGGGATTCTCAATTGGTGATCAACCAAGTAAACAAACAGTATGTTTGCAATTATCCCCACTTACGGAGGTACAGGGATTTGGTAGGTCGGTTGCTATCAAAGATCTCTGAAGTGATAATTGAGTTCGTCCCTAGAAAGGAGAATCAAGTTGCAGATGATTTAGCTCAAAAGGCTTGCAAGAGAATTTTAAAAGATATGTGTGCAGAGGTCGGCCCTGAGACTGAAACAGGAGCCGACTGGAGGACTGAAATAGGAACCATCTAGCAGATAGAAGTAGGAACCTTCTGGCAGATTGAAGCAGGAACCGACTGGGGGACAGAACTTGTCATGTATTTGCAAGATCCAGGAGCAAATGTACCAATTTGAATTCGATTGAAATCTTTGCGATTCCAATTGGTAGAAGGAGTGCTATATAAAAGGATATTCAAAGGATTGCTTTTGAAATGTTTGGGTCCTGAGCAGGCCTTGGAGGTGATGACAGAAGTACATAGTGGAGTATGTGGAGCTCATCGAGCAGGTTTGAACATGATATGGGCTATTCATCGTTTAGGTTTCTTTTGGCCAAAGATTTATGAGGACTGTATACAATTTTCCAAGGGCTGCCAAGAGTGTCAAAGGCATGGGCAACTGATTCATTTACCAGTAACAGAATTGCAAGCGATGGTGAAACCATGGCCCTTTAAATCTTGGGCTATGGATATTATTGGTAAAATCCATCCGCCCTCATCCAAGAATCATTGTTTTATTTTGGTTGCGACAGATTATTTCACCAAATGGGTGGAGGCGGTTGCTTTGAAAAGTGTGGATCAAAAGGAGGTGATCGATTTTGTATTGAATCAGATCATATATAGATATGGTATACCTCATTTAGTAACAACTGACCAAGGTCTGGTCTTTACTGGGGAGAAGTTCTTAAGCTTCTTGGCAGAGTTTGACATTCATCTGAATCATTCTTCGCCTTATTATCTCCAAGCTAATGGGCAAGCAGAAGCTACTAACAAGATTATCATTGGGATCATCAAGAAAAAAATTGAAGGAAACCCAAGAAAATGGCATTTGTTGTTACCTCGAGCCTTATGGGCGCATAGGAATAACAGAAGTTCTGCTACAGGGTTTTCACCATATCAACTCACTTTTGGGCAAGATGCTGTGTTTCCAGCCAAAGTGCAAGTCTCATCTGGACGCACAAGCTTTACTAATGATGAATTTACTGAGGAGTATGAACAAATGATGTTGCAGCAATTGGAAAGTTTGGATGTCAACCGACTTCATGCAATCGATCAGATTGTGAACCAAAATGAGATCAGGGCCAAGACTTATGGAAAGAAGATTTTTTACAGAACATTCAAAGAAGGAGACCTGGTCTGGAAGACTATTCTTCCAACTTATAAGAAGGTTGATCAATTAGGAAAGTGGTCCCCAAATTGGGAGGGGCCATTCATAATTCAAAAGGAAATTGGAAATGGTGTCTTTATTATCATAAATCAAGAAGGTAAAATGGTACACGACTGTATTAATGCTAGATATCTGAAGAGGTATTTTCCTGCCTTTTCAGATTACAAGAAAGCATGAAACAGTAAGTTTTCAGAACCCATTTGCCAAGGGTTCGAACCTAACAAGGGTTCATTCATTGTCAGATGTTGAATCATGCCGAGGGTCATTTTCTCCTGAGTCAGAATCATCATTCCAATGGTTAGGGATAAGTTTTGGCTCTTCATCAATAAGGTCTTCTAAGCTAGATCGGTATTTCTCCCATTGGTCTTGCATCTTCTCAAGATCATAGTCAGTTCGGGCTTTCATGTCTATTATGGCTTGTCGTTCACGGTCAACAAGAGTGCGTAATCTTGAAAAGACTACACGTTGGTTGGAAAAGGTGTGATCCCAACCAAGGTCTGGAAGTATGGCAGTCACATGGTGTTCAATCAAATCCATGTGATGATCTATGTCGGGAAGGCGACTTTGGATATCCCGAAGGGTCTTATATCCTTCTAGCACGTTTTCCATCAGACGAATGACACGATGGATGGTCTTTCTGCCTCGTTGAAAAAACCTGAATTTGAAATCTAATTGTTTGAGGATGAATAGCAGGTCTTCAGCATGACCTCTAACTGGATGATTACCCACGAAAAAAGGTTGAATGACACCTTGCCAATTGTTAGCAGGAACATGAGGACGGTGGGATAACATTTTTAATTTCTGTTGGCAGGTGTGTTCAAGGTTGGTTTGTGAGTAAATATTTATCTACTGATTTGTAAGGACTGCAAGTATTTATAAAGGGGACTAATTGATTGGTTCCTTGGAGGATTGGAAATTTGGGAGGTGATCCTCAATAAAAGGAGAGAAATTTTATTTACCAAGTCAAAGATTACAAAAGAGATCCTAATACAAGTTTTATTTGGGACCATTTGTCTTATGTTCTGGAGCGTCGCCTGTTATTAGCAGCCGACTGGTACTGTTTTATGAGTTGGGATCGGGCGTGAATCTTCAACTCCTAGTCTAGGTCGGCTACATTGCTTTGGTACCGATCAATCAGGCGTTGCTCATTGTTGATATGTCCTTCCAGAGCAGACCTTTCTTGATGGAGCGCCTTCAGCTCTGCTTCCTTCTGTTGGATTGACCCCTCTAGTTGTGCCTTGGCATTATTCAGGCCTTCTAGTCGGCCAATTGCTTGTTGAATGGATTCCTTGGTTTTGGTCAAGGAACCCTCTAGACTTATTCGATCTAAGTCGGGCAAGGGTGTCTCAGCCGTCAAAAGTTGGGCGAACAGAACTTCATTCCGAAGTTCGGATAGTCGCTCCATCAATTGGTGAAGAATAGGGGCAGCAGCCGACTTTGAAGATATTTGGAACAAGAGACCACCAATGGCTTGAAGAAGGCTGTCAAGCAAGTCTGACCCCAGGTCGGGGAAAGATTGGTCAACAGCCTGTGCAATTACAGTTCGGACGTCCGTCGGAATGGGAACAGCCGACAAGAGGGCTAGATCAGAACATCCCTGAAATGAAAGATGTTTATCTCAGATTAAATGGAGAATAAATGTTAAGAATTAATTGTGCAAGGTTGCACGTACCTCTGGACGGATGGTGGTCGTTGAAGGTGCTAAAATGGCCATGAGTCTGGGGGGTTGGACGGCTGGTACCTCGATAGTTGATTCATCGGCTGCTTCGAGTGGATGCTGAGGTATGGATCTGGGTCCCTGAATGATGGAAAGATAGTGTGTCAAAGGTCATGTTAATACTAGTTTGTATTTTGGTACTTTGGAAGAAAGTATTTCAAGTGTTTACCAGATTGATAGATGTCTTTGATTCAGAAGAAGGAATCTCTTGTAACTCCTGTAAGAGTTCCCTTGGTTGAGCAAGTACAGGTTCCCCATCCTGTCTGTCCACCGCTGGTAGAGGGTCGGCTGCTCCTGGGTCGGCAGCCTTGAAGTCGGCTACCCCTGGGTCGGCAACCTCGAAGTCGGCTGCCCCTGGGTCGGCAACCTCGAAGTTGGCAACCCTAAAATCGGCTGCTCTTTTGTTTGATGTGTCTGGGACGGTTGCATCAGAGGCAACAGAAGCAGATATAGGTGTGGTCACCGGCGCCATAGTAGGCAGGGATGGGTCTGAGGCAACATAGGGTAACCTGCCCATCTCTCAAGCAGTCGCCTCACTGGGAGATGAGACCCTTGTTGTGGCCTGTTCGGCGGATGAAGGTATTTTATTCGAGGCCCGGCGCTTGGTCGGGGGCTCAGGTTTTGACAGTTGGTCGGTTGGTAGCTTCGCTGCTTTAGTTGGTCTGGAAGCAGGTTGGGCGGTTGCCCGAGCTAAAGCCACAACTGAGTATAAAATAAGGATTAATATCATGTTAGGGAAAGAATCAAGTTAAATTAAGAGTATACCTGGACGGGGTCGGGTCCTCATAGGGGGCCGACCTGATGGGCGTTTTGTTGGGGATGGTTGAATGTCCCCAGAAGGTGGAATAGTTTGAGTTTGAGAGGCTTTTCTCTTCCTCTGAGGAGCACCCGACTCAGTGCCTTGAGTAATCAAGTTTCTTCGGATGTTGGTCAGAGGGGTTGCCCCTAATGTTATTGTAGGTGAGGGAAGAAGGATGCCCAGCAGACGATCCTCATATGGAGCAATCAAGGCCTAAGTAACCGACCACCACTCGCGAAAGGATTCAACTGAAGTTGGAGAAGTTTTGAAAGGAATATAAGAGTTGGAAGTGATGTAATTTGTGAGTTGGGATATGTATGGGGCGATTGCATTAGGAATAGCTTTCCCATATGGACTTTGAATTATTAAATGGGGATGAGCAATGGAACCAGGCAAGCCTTGTTGGCAGCCGAATTAGCGTGCCACAAATTGAGGCTGGTACCTGAAGGTATAAAATATTTTGGAACCTTTTTTATCGATTTTCTTACTGGTGAATAAAGACCTGGGTTTAAGAACAACATCCCAAGAGAAAGAATAAGTGGGATGTGGAAGTGGATCTGGTTAAGACAAAGGTGACGGAACAGGGAATGGCCAAAACAAGCCAGATGCATAACCAATATACCTTTTGTGTGGGTAGAAATGGTTATCATTTCGATTATCAATAAGGATGGCAGTTATGATTGGATCAGACGCTTGAAGGTTATTACGGCCTAAGCAAAGTCGGTTCAGGGCTACTTCTAGAGACTTCTCAAGTGTGGGGGCAGCAGGAGGATGACCAAGTTGGAAGGCGTCAGGAAAATAGAGACGGAACCATAGTTCCAGAAACCAAAAAGGACCCGACGCAGCAGTGTCTAATTTCTTATCATCCTTATCAGTAAAACGGGCACTAACCCTGGATAGCCCTTCAAAGAGATTGGCAAGGAAAAGGGTGCCTAATGAAAATAATCGACCCGAGGCTATGTGTATAGCAAGATCAAGATGAGAAGGGAGGACACATTTCGAAGGAGAGACTACAAAATACTTACAGAGCCAAAAGAGCATAAAGGCTGTGTGTTCTCAGTCGGTTACAGGGGTCCCGTCTGCTCCTTGTTGGTCGATTAGGAATTTAGTCCAGCCCCATTCTTTCACGTCTGTCAGAGACCAGCCCAAGTTATTTGAGTTGGGTTCCTGCCCATCTAGGGCACCCATTACAGGGTCTTCCCCAACAATTGGCAGATGAGCGATCATGGCCACATCCATGAGAGTGGGGCCAATGGGGGCTGTTGGAAGAAGGAAGGTACAAACTTCAGGGTGCCAGAACGCCGCCATGGCCAGGAGGACTTTCACATGTAAATGACATGGTAGAGTTGACAGACGTATAGCCTGATCAATTTGTTGAGTTTTCCATTGCCCCTGGTAATGTTCTGCTACTCGTTGGTACCAGGTGCAATATGGATCCTTGGGGTCCGTCAAGTGCGTTTTGATGTTGTCATGGAGGCGAGTGGCGTTGTAGTTGGGGTTGTTGATCGCCAGCAGATTCTTTGCCTCCAGGACTTCTCTCATTCGGTTGGAGTCTTCGGCAGTTGTGCAATATGGACAAACAGTTGGAGTGCGCATCTTCGTCGACACGAGAGCAGTTTCAGGGAGTGATCCGTCAATAGGGAGTGCAGGGATGTATTGATTCGCCATGATTAGAGTTGTAGAGATTATGATTCACAAAGGCTTGTATGAAAGGAAGGAAAGTTTGGTGGAATCAGGGGTGTTGCAGTAAATGATGTAGTTGCCAAGGTAATTTCTCAGTAGGTTTGTGATTTGTGAACTTCCAAACGACGATTGATGAATGGCGTTTGAAAGTCCCTTGGCGGCGGGCAAGTTGCTACGTATGAAATTTAGAATTAGGTTAAAAAGCTCAAGGTAAAAAGATAAATGGGCCTAGCAATCGAGTCGATCGAATTGGACGAGGGGCACTGTAGGAAACTCAGGTAAAAAAAAATATTTCTAAGGAAATAGCGGGTTGGGAGGTCCGCAGGTCGGAAGGTCCTCAGGTCAGGAAGTCCGCAGGTCGGAAGGTCCTCAGGTCGGGAGGTCCGCAGGTCGGAAAATCTTCGGGTCGGAAGGTCCGCAGGTCGGAAAGTCTTCGGGCGCAGGTCGGAAAGTCCTCAGGTCGGAAAGCCCGTAAGTCGGATGGCCTTTAAGTCGGGAGGTCTGCTGCTGTACCAATAAATCGGATGGTCTTTAAGTCGGGAGATCTGCTGCTGGACCAATAAGTCGGATGGTCTTTGAGTCGGGAGGTTTGCGGCTGGACCAATAAGTCGGATGGTCTTTAAGTCGGGAGGTTTGCGGCTGGACCAATAAGTTGGATGGTCTTTAAGTCGGGCGGTTTGTGGCTGGACCAATAAGTTTGATGGTTGGTAGGTTGGGAGGTCTGCGGCTGGAGCAAACAAGTCGGGTGGTCTGCAAGTCGGGAGGTTGGTAGTCTGACTAATAAGGTGAAAGAGTTGCGTTCGGGCCAAAAAGGGCGGAAGGTCTGTGGTCGGTGCAAAGAGGCGAATACTGTTGAGAGTAAGTGAGAATGATACTTGGGTTGGTTGAGGGCACGTGTCAACAGGAGAAGGGTTAGCAGACGGTTGCAAAAAGAGACGTTGTAACCGTTCGGGCAACGGTTTTCAGTACTGTTTCTCAAGGGATATTTAAGGATTTGGATTTTTCTGGAGAGATTATCTTCAATCAACTTCAAAAAAGCAAAGTCAGATTCGGGGATCACCACTTTAAATTTCTAGCATTTTATTTTCCAGTTAATTATCTTATGTACCGTATAGTGTTTAGAGATTTCTAATCTCATACGCTAATTAATCAAATTTAAGGATATTTCCATATCTTTGAATTTTACTTTTTGTTTGTCGAAAAAAATACATCAACAGTTATATATCATCTTCTTTTATTAAACCAAAATGTGAGCAATTTCGATATTAAACCAGAATGTCTCATGATTGATAAAGATCTAGGGTATTGATTTTTTTGCCTTACCTATTTAATTTTCTACTTTCTTGTTTATGGAAGATAATTAACAACCTTTTGACTTTTGTTTTGCATGTTTTTTTAAAAAAAAATCAGAATTAGCTCTCTATGTTGATCAAATATGAGTTGGTAGATGAGATTTTTCGGTTTATTGATTACTAACTTGTTCGATTGTAGAATAATAAATCATTGCTACTTAGATAGTTCAATTAGTTATTTTTGGTTGTTTAGGTTGCTGGTTTATTTTAATTTTGAGTTGATTGTGTTGAATTGGTATGCTCATTTTTTTTATTACTATTATTTGTTTCGTTAATTTATTTATTCATTTTACTTAGCTCCTTGTAGCCATTCTGTAATTAGTTTGCATTAGTTTGCATTATTTCAATTTCTTAAGTCTGGTCGTCAATTTTTTTACATAATCTGATGCTTTCTTACTTAGTTATACTTTAAAATGATATAATTTATTATCTTGCACGTTGTAGGTAATTTTGTTGATTTTTATTCTTGTTTGTTGTATATTTGACATTTGTTCCTTCTACTGCCTATGTTTTAAATTATCTGCATATGCTTTTATCTTTAGTATCTCATAAATAGTTATTGGTTCTAAAATAGCAACAATTGTCTTGCTGTAAAGAAAATGAAATGTTGTCTATAACACTACTAAATAACAGTTTTGTACTACGGCCGAAAACTCGTAACACAAAACCTTTTTTTCGTGCAATATGCGTACTTGCTACGCCTTAGTAACGACTTTTATCCGTAATGTATACTCGCAAAACGAATTTTTTTGTCACACAATTTTTCGTAACTATAACTTCGGTCAATGCTCCCTATGGCAGTTTCTTACGACGATTTTTTTACGAATTTTCTCTCGAGCTTTCCGCGCGTGTAACAGAGTTTTTAATCATGATATTTGTTACAAAAATTTTTTGCGTTAAAAAAACTTTAAAGTGACTGCTGGTCAGAGTACGGTTTTTGTTACGATTTTTAGTTACGCCATTGAACCCGTAATAAAAAGATATTTTTTTATGGTTACGAAACCGGCCGTAACAACAAATATCTATAAATCACTTTTTGTTACATTATTTCATCCTTTCGTTACGTCATTGTACCCGTAATAAAAATATCCTTTATTATGGTCACACAATCGGTCATAACAACAAATATCCAAAACCAAATTTTGTTACTTCATTTCATCATTTTGTTACGGAAAAGTAGCGTCATTTATAACAATGTAGTTGTGATGCTATGGATGTTTTGTGTAACAAATTGATCTGTTGTGATCTCCCTTATACCAAAAGAAATTTTGTATACAAGCATATTATAAATATCTCGATTGGTTATAATTACAAACAACAGACAACGTAAAATCTGAATCCCAACATAGGATATTAACATAACAATATTTATCAAGTGATATCCATCACCTAAAAACAAAAGAAAGTAACCCATCAAACAAGCATAGCAACATCTGCGCTATGATATTATGCGCAAAACACAAGCATTTCAAACATCCAACCTAGTAATAAGCAAGTAGAGATATCCATCAACCATAAACACAATTCTCACCACACAAAAAATAACTCCAAATGTCTATGCCTCTAATCCATAGGTAGTTCACATAGCAATAACAACCTACCCTCCAAACACATCTACAGCATGCAATCCATATGGCAAGTGGGGCAAAACATTAAGGAATCGCTTGAAAATTCTTCAGGGGCGGTGCATGAGTTGCAATTGCAACCATAAGGAGATTTAGTATAAGTCATATTTCTTTTAAGTTTTGGAAGTCAATACATGAAAGGTATGAAAGTAGATCCGTACGTCCGTGTAGTTCCACTCAACAGGATCTTCACCGATAATATCGCGAATGGTTGTCACCCCAACAATGGTCGGCAAAACAAGAGGTGTGTCCGGAACTGAGATGGATGTAACAAAGACCTTGACAAGAGAAAGTGTGTCATCTACAATATTCATAAGTGCAATTTTTGAGTATGTAATTCACCGTATATATCAACACACGTTCAAACTCTATGAATAACATGCCATAACACATTTGTAGTGTAAACTTCCCAACTTGTACTACACGGGTATGTACATTCAGTCATATACTACACATAGTATTCGACCCATGAATTAGGCACCAGACCACACTAGATTCTAATTTCCTATGTGATTGCAGCTCGAACTATAAATCAACCATCCACCAATAAAACCTAAGTGAAGGAGCAAATCATGTACAATATTAAAATAATAATTTCAATAAGTAATAAATCCATATGGTTACCCCCAACTGAGACTGCTCTATGTATCTGCCGTTTTATCATGTCCCATGGAGATTAATTACCATTTATGCAGTAAACATGAGCAAACACCCGCATAGGAGTTCAAGTTCAGAGCACCGATCTTTAATAAATCAAATTAAATGTTAGTGATCCTCATCACATAAAGAGCTGTTGTAGGCAGCTGGGGAGCTACATAGATATTCAATTATAATAAAGCCAACATTCATAAATTTTGGGACTGCAATGTGCACCTAAATAATATAATAGCAACATAGCCATAAACAATGTCATGTGAATGATAAAAATATAAGATCATCGACATAATACCAACATAGCCATGCACCCCTATATTAAAAACCTACACATACATAATATTCTAACTGCCGCATATGTAAAACTGAAATCTGACTAGACTCAATAAAACTATGATCATTTGCACTATAAGACCCGAACGGTTACAACATCGACAATGCGGTAGTCACATCATATTAAAGGATTTAAAAGAAAAATTGAAGGCACAATGCCACGAACCTAGCGTATGGAAGCAGAGCAAAAGTCCCTCAGCAATAACTTTCTTCTCTCCGGTAGGAGATAATAAAAGGACACGGGTGCCAACCTACAACAGACATTGCAGATTAGTTGGAAACATAGTTGGCCATCAAGATTAACCTAAAGTTGACATTGCACTGATTACTAGTTAACTTTAGGGTTTCACGACATCATACCGTCATAGGGGATTCGGGCACAGGCCTGAGAAGCTCAGAGACCATATCAATACGAGATGTGGCATCACGAATAAGCAAATCATAGTGAATTCCTCATCCATCCAAAGCCCGCAGGATATAATTACAAAAAGTACGAATATTACGAATACTTACAAACGGGCCAGTAACTACTTCGGAGTTTTCATGCATGAATGTATACATATTAGCCTTGATATTTTTGAACTCAACCATCGTTGCCTTCAACTCTGCAAGTCCATTCTGCATTTCTTCCCACCTTTGCTGGAATGCTACACTATCTGTTAAACCAGTTGCTTCATTGCGGGGATGAGCTAAACTCGTGGCACTGTCAACCTTCGAGTGCTTCATGCCCTTTCCCCCAAGCGCCCGTTGGTATAGAGTCTCCTGAACAACCGGAGTCCACCGTTAAGGGGGAATCTTGTTTAGTTCATTCTGTAAATATGTCTACAACGCAAGAATAAAGTGAGGCCAACCTTGCACGTATTGTTATAGATGTACTTAGTATCTAAATTGTATCAACATAGGGAATAATTTTATTATACCAATATCTCATTGGTTTGTTGGTTGTCTGCCCCCTTGCCTTGGGTCCGACTGGATATCCAAATCTCTAAATTGTCGGGGTCCTTCCCCTTCGCCTTGATCTGCATCAACATAAGGCGTTGCGTCATTGCAAAACCCATTAACGATACCAAAGGAAAATGTAAGGATTGAGCATAATATGAAAACAAAAAAATTGCATTGATTATTTAATTGTAATAAAAGGTACCTCATCCGCGAGATTTGTGAAGGACTTTCTCTCAATACGATGTGGAAAGCTTCTTTTTTGTACATTTGTGACGTGCTTCTGTCCTCAAACACACGTAACCTGAGAGATTTCCCAGGGGGTCACCCATCCTAAAATTACTCTAGGGCAAATACGCTTAATTCTAAAGTTCTTTCAGTAGGGCTCCCAAAAAAAATATGCACATTGTTGACACAAGTAGTCTATTCAATCCATTTAATTACGTTTGAACCTCGGATGGCCTAGCACCGGCTCATCCATGGGAGCTTGCCTAGCACCGACCCAACTACGGCAGTATTATATCCTCCCCTACTTAAGAATCCAACAACCCCGTTGCACCCCAAGGATCATCAACTGTTCGGTCCGTCATCAGTTCGGTCAACGAGTGTGGACTGTCGCAGGTCAGCTCTGATACCAACTGTGACACCCAACTTGCAAGCCATGCAAAGCCGAGCATGTCAGGATTGCATACTGGCTCCACAAGTCAACACGAGTCCTTCCAGCGCGCTTCTGTCCTCACTCACACGCACCCTAGGAGACTTCTCAGGGGGTTACCTATCCTCAAATTACTCTAGGGCAAGCACACTTAACTCTAGAGTTCTTTCAGTAGGGCTCTCAAAAAGAAATGTGCACTTAACTCTAGAGTTCTTTCAGTAGGGCTCTCAAAAAGAAATGTGCACATTGTTGACATAAGTAGTCTATTTAATGCATTTAATTACTATTCAACCTCGGACGGCTTGGCATCAGCTCATCCATGGGAGGTGGCCTAGCACCGGCCCAGCTCCGTGGGTATTACAACATTAGACGCATTTTTCTTAGATTGAAGCTACGTAAGGATGAATTATTTAGTTCTCATCCTAGGTCTGTGAAAATAAAATTATCAAATGATTGTTGGTCCTATTGCATACCTTAAACTTTTCGTTCTGCTAGTACTCGACTAACTTCGGCCACTGATCGGCCACGATCCTACTTGAGGAAACATTTTTCAAAGCTTCTCCGTTATCCTCAATAGGGTTGAAGTAAGTTGATTTGATGTTGTATTTTCAATGCCTCCAAACGTCCCTTAAGTCAGCCAAGACCACTTTCTCTACTGAGTTTGGTAATCCGTTGTTACTCAGGTAAGACATTTGGCATGGTTATCACCCAGTCCAACCAAGATAGTAGGACAGTAATAAAAATTTAATAAAATTAAAGGAACTTCTTATTAGTGGATGTTGCATCACCTGAACCTCCATCCATGCACCCTGTCTCTTCGTCTCCGGTATTTTAGAAAATGTTGGGTAATGCAGAGAAAGTCGAGCTCCATTGCGTGCAATGACTCCAATAGCAGTGTTGTACTCATTTACATCAGGTCCAATAATGCTTTTACCATCGGGTGATGGGAGTACAAGCATCTTGTGATCTTTTTCTCTTCTATGTGGCATTCTTGCCGCCCCATTTCCCTATTTTTTCTTTGAGGAACCAGCTAATACAAATAAGAGATTACATATTATAAGGAGCGTATGTCAAATCTTTGTAATTACATAATGCAATACAAGTTCTATGAAGTATGATTTCCAAACCGCCATCTGATGCTATCCTGTCCAAGCGTGCCATATCACTTGCCTCCGTGTCTGCAATCAGCGTATCATCGGGCCCTGATTTCCCACCCAAGTACGGCATATCACTCTCTGCAGTCTCTATGTCTTGTGTCGGTGAGATTGTTTCGTCCTCTACTTGTGTAAGGGGGATTGTATCATCCTAATCCTGCGTCAGTGCATTTGGTTCAAGGGCTGGTGGGATATCCATAGCATTATGTTCCTGTTTGGGTTTAATAGTGTTAGCACATTAAAGGACATTCGCCAAGTACAAATAAGAATCAATTTACACAAAGAAGCTACATTACCTCTCCAGGCCCCTACGAATCCTGAAGCACTGCCCGTCGAACGGAAGATATCCTTGATTTGGTTTGAGCACAAGCATCGCCCTCTTTCTCCCAATCTGATGTGATGGAGCGAACTTGCCAGAGCAATGGTGAGACCCGAGATCCCTTCCATCTCGTCATTTTCTTCACGGTTTTTTGGATAGGTGATGGGTTCCCGTTAGATGGATTAGTTTCATCTACGGGACTATTGAATGCGGACACCTGGGTAATACGTATTACGGGAGAGCCAGTCGGATCCTGGCGCCCTCCAATAGCACCTTGTTGAGAGTTTTCCATAACCTGCAACATATAAGCATTAAGGAGTTGTGTGAAACAACATATTCGGAAAAAAGTCGTAGCATACTAGCGCCACTAATGCATATAAATTGCAATAATATACGGAAATAAAAAAATAAAGCTGATGAAATGACATGATTGACAAAAATTTGTTACCTAATACGTACTTCAATCATACACCCTTAAGAAAAAATGACCATATGTTGAGATGTGTAATCTATTCTGAAGCTGGAACTAAAAAATGGAGTGTGGTTGTCACACCGTCAAAATGAGAGCGTTCATTTATTATTAATATACTATAAAAACGCCCATTTTCTTCCTTCACCACTAAACATATTCATCTTTGGAGGACTCCTCCGAATTCCGAGCTGAAGTCTCCGCATGGTACATCTGTGTTATTCCGTCTACTACCTGGCCCTCAGCATCTTCCCTTAGCCAATAGTCCGCCACTCCTCTGACATTGCCTCCATCATATAAAGTGAACTTGGTACTGAATCTATGATAGATTGTACTATTAACGTCATATGTGTCTCGCTGAATCACTGGAACAACAACACTCCAATCCTTTTGAACCGGGTCTACAATGTATCAAACTTGATTGGCTTGGGTTTCTATGACAAACGGCTCATCCGTGGGCAAGTTCTTCGGGTACATCAGATGCTTGAAGTTCACAAGCTTGTACTTGAACTCGTCTTCTTTAACATCCTCTCCAGATCCACACAGTCACATTTTAGAGGAGATATTTATGTTGATTGCTATAATACACCTCCACAATATCAGTAAGAATCCCATAATATGCCACGGAACCTTCCCGTGGGTTATGGTCCCTAGTTGAGGCATAACTCAATGCATATGTCGTAACCATAACATCTGCACATTGTGTCATCTTTCCCACATCCCGATCTTTAATGCGATAGCGTATTCCTAACACAATGCGCGAGGAGTATCGTGTTGCACTACATGATGGTCCACGGGCCAAAGCATGTATCCAATCCGAGATTGGGCACAAATCATTATGCGTTGGGTCATGTACCTATATTTGATGTAAAGTAGTTCATAAACACTAATGGTTTTGATGTTTTTTTTGGGTCATCGTCAAGATACCGTGTACAGTTACTAAAGGGTACTCACATATGATTGAAACCATGATGCAAATTGTTCGTTGTGTTGCCAGTGCACCTCACGTGGAGGTGTGCGAGTTCAGCTGGACCTAATACTAACGTAAATCCTACAGCGCAAAAAAGAAAATGGAAAATATTCAACATCCACATAAATGCATACAAGTATTGTTAAATGGAAGTGAAATAACCTTCATATTTTACATCTACATTTCCTAAGATGTAACCATGAATCTGGCGCTTCGTATTGTAATCAAGGTTAAACCTAGAACCAAATAATCCTTTCTCGTGTGTCCCTTCCTCACCGCCTTCAGCACCCCAGTTCTCTTTGGTCTCTATGTCCCCGAGATATCTTGAGCAGAAGGTCACACACTATTTCATAAGGTATCCATGCGCAATAGAACCCTCAGGTTGTGCCCGGTTCCGTACGTACCTCTTTAGAGTACCAAGGTACCTCTTAATGGGATAAATCCACCAGTACTGCACCGGGCCAGGCACCATTTTCTCATCAGCCAAGTGAATTGGCATATGCTCTATTACATCGAATAATGAAGGTGGGAAGAGCTTCTCAATGTGGCATAGCATCAACGAAATTTTGTCCTGTATTCGCTCCAGGTCACATATTGTGTTGCGAGTTGAGCACATTGAATTGAAGAAGTTACAAAGTTCAATCAACACCAACACAACATTTTTTGGAAGAAACCTGAATGAAGTGGTGAAATAGCACCTTTAATTATGTTCAGAGGAAACGTGACTTGGATTTAAGTAATATGATTGCGTTACAAAGGTATACCGTTAGGCACCAATAGGCAGAAGTCGTTGCATAAGAATGTGGTAGTCGTGGCTTTTAGACCCCATATTAGTTTTTGTTGTACCCTAACACGACGAGATAAGTTTGAACTTAATCCATGACGTGGTAGTAGATCCTTCAACACAAATAGGGATTTATTTTTCAGGGTCACTCATAGTGTACATAGCAGCGGGCAAGTATGTAGAACCCCTTGGGTTGGAGACCGGGTGCAAAGAATTGCATATTTGCAGTAACTGCAAGTCTTTCCTCGTGTTGAGATTTTCCTTTGTTTTTCCTTTAATCCCAAACAATGTATACAATACATTCTCACATACATTCTTTTCAATGTGCATCAAGTCGAGGTTGTGTCGTACATCATTCTCAGCCCAACAACGAAGCTCGAACAATATGCTCCTTTTTTCCACGTCTATTGGTGCCCATCTACCTCCCGACAACATTTCCGGGATCTCTGCGCAACGACATTCTGAATCATTTCAACCTTACGATACTTAGTTGGCACATCCTAAAGCTGTTGGAGCAGTTCATTAGAAGTCAAGCGAGATGGTTGTGTCTTAAAGTCCATTGTACTATCGAATGTATGTTTATCAAAGAGCATTCTATGCCCACTCGGAAGGAACCGTCGATGCCCACATTAGCTATACTTGTGGCCATTTTTAAGATACCTGGAGTGAGTTTAAAAACCACAAACATGGGCATGCATTTGCTCCATGAGTTGGCCACCCTAACAACATACCATAACCTAGAAATCACTGATAGTCCACAGTAATGCAGCTCCCATTTGGAAGTACTCCTTACTCCTTGCATCGTATGTACGAACACCGTCATACCAAAGCTCCTTCAACTCATCCATAAAAGATTGAAGGAAGACATCAATCCGATCCCCCGGGCCATGCGGACGGCCTATAATTGTAGAGAGGATGAACGATGGTTGCTTCATGCATAGCCACGGAGGTAGATTATATATTACAAGTACTATAGGCCAAATGTTGTAACTGACACTCATATTTCCCAAAAGGGTTAAAATCGTCAGTGGCCAACCCAAGGCGTACACCCTACATACCGAATACAATGGAACAAGATATCCCTACTAAATTTTGTTATGCGATTTCCACAAGACGTAGAAGGACAATAGAAGGAAGCATTAAAGTTCCTATCTTTGAATGCAATATCTAAGAAAGACCTGACCCCATCCAAATATTGAGCGAATATATGGTTTGCATCGTCTATCCAACTCTTATCCATCTAACAAGACAATATACATGTGATTCCATCAACATAAAATGCATCCAAAAACCTAATGTTTAAGTTCTGATACCGGCGTACACCCTAAATTTAAAAGAATAAAGGGTAAACTATTTTTTTAGTACCGTAACTGGACCCCCTTATCATTTTAGTCCCGTAAGGGGAGCCTGTCGCAAATTAGTCCCATAAGTGAAAATTTTTTGTTATTTTAGTCCTCCGACATCGGAGACGCCCGCGTGGCTCGCCGGAATCCACGTGTCCGCCAGGTGTCCCGCCAGGTCGGCGACACCTGGCGGACACGTGTATTTTATTTTATTTTTAATTTATTTTTTAATTTTTTTAATTTTTTTCAATTGACCAAATAAAAAATTTAAAAAGCAAATTAAATTAAAAATAAATTTAAAAAAAAATAAAAAATGAAAAATAAAATAAATAAAATCCACGTGTCCGCCAGGTGTCACTGACCTGGTGGACACGTGGCCTCCAACGAGCCACGCGGGCGTCTCCGGCGCCGGATGACTAAAACAACGAAAATTTTTTACTTATGGAACTAGTTTGCGACAGGCTCCACTTACGGAACTAAAATGATTAGGGGGTCCAGTTATGGGACTAAAAAAACAGTTTACTCAAGAATAAATTTATAGCATCGGGTTGAAAAAACCGTATTTATGTCTCTACATGTCCATGTTGTGCATGTATAAGTAGAACATAACCTTCGTCACAACATTAAGGCTCATGGTTTAAAATCAGCCATCCTCTCCACTTCAAAACCTTTTATGCGTGCAATTTAGTAAGTATTGTATAATTCCTACGCTCCGCTAGAAATTCCGATCTAGTCACTAGATCGGCAAGAATTATCCATACCCTACTTGTGTTAAGGAAAATTTCTAACTATTCTAAATTTATAACAACGAATCACCATTAGAAAAATAAATAAAAAGAAAAACAACGATATTTTTGGTTGAGAGGAAGGATATATAATGCTATTATGAAAATTTAATCTAATGAATTAATAAGGTAATTAATTAATCACATCTTACATCTGTTGTGTATGTCAATACATGCAGTTTTTGCATTATATCCACACAAATATTAGAAGTGGCCAGCATATGTTTCTCCGTTGTAATTATGACACTACCTAGCATTCTTCTAATTGGATATCGAAACTCAATGATACCAAAGCTCCACAAAAATAAATTTCATCGCCAAAAAATCTTCAAATATGATGTTAAAGAAATATTCAGATTTGTGGGAATGTACTCAACACTTCACTGCACCACCCATCGATAAACATAGACCACATAAAAGTTTCTGCACAATGGAAATGCATTAAAAAGCAAGCAGACCTTCCGCAAAACTCAAATATGGTTATTCTGAATTCACACAGCACACCTTTGTCTCAACACTTTACTTCCTATAAAAAAAAACTTAAGTTAAACATGCACTAATTTTCAGTAAAAATAGCGCAAACTACTACATAAGTTAAACATGTACTAGTTCACAATATGCATTCTCTATTTTAGGATGGGAATCAGAACTATATATATCACTTTTAGTATTATATGATGATGGAGGGACTGAAACTGTAGCACAAACCTTTGATTTGGTGTCTTTCAACATTTATCATAAGTGACTGTCCTTGACACTATACAATACAAGAATAAGAAGCTTTCAACCAACATTAATGAATCACCCCGGAGTATCAAGCATTTTCCATAAGAGAATTTGATTACCATACCGTTAGACGAGAATATTAACATACCTATTATGCGAATTTTGGCACACTATTGCACCACACAAACACCTAAGTTCCGAAATTCTCTTGAAAGTGCACCTTGGGGATCAGCCACAACTTCTAGTATTCCGCTATAACCAGAATCTGAAAAATAAAAAAAAATAAAAAAAATAAAAAAATTGTTTTACATTTGGTTAACGCGTAAGATTTTCATGTCTTGGTTGTCATCAATCATCTTTTGTTATTTTTTATTTTTCCATTTGTCCTCATCAATTATTTTTTTTGTTATTAAATCACATGTATTGTAATTCACCATCAAAATTTTGATTACATGAAAATTGACAGTTGAAATAAAACTCAAAAAGCATAAGACATTCATATAGCCAACTTGAAGAGAAGGAAGAACTTTGGATGATAAAACTAAATAAAAAATAGGGACCTACCCTTATATCGATTGGTTAAAGACCTCTAGAAACAAGTAATGAGGCCCAAATAGCTTATAAGGAGCATAGACCAAATCCAAATACGTAAAGATGCATTCCATCAGATTTTTCATTCTTCACAGTGCTATAGCTTTGGCAAAAAATAAAATTTAATTTTAGATGAAACAATACATTAATAGCATGAAGAACATGCAGAAATTTGAGATCATATCCAAGGATAGCAAACAACTGTAGCTCATGATGAGATATAAATATTTGCTACATCACGTTATTTTAATTCCAATCAACATCATATATATCTCACTTAAGCTTCAATCATCTCAATAATAATAACATCATTCCTTAATATCTTGTAAATGCAGTCAACTAGCAAGGCATATATACTTTCCCAATACATAACACATTGATTATCAATGAATATATTCTCACACTTACCATTAAAATAAGTTTATCTATTCTATCATTGGACTAAATTAGCATCTTGATATTTTTCAAACAATTACACTCACCATGAGCATCATCATTTAAATTTTAGAAATTTTTATCAAATTCTATGCATACAAACAAAGTAACATGTGTTTTCTATTCCAACATTTCATTTTCTAATACACATTCAAAGCAACATCATTTCCCTTAATTTTTTCAATTATATTAGACTAGTGAAGGTGATCTAAGTAGCTAAACCTTCTCAATAAAGACATTGATCTAAGCAAGCACTTTTGTTTTTATTAGGAAACAATTTTTAAGGCATAAAATTAAGTTTTAAAAAAAAAATCAATGAATTGAAAATTATATTCAGAATTTTGTAAAAATTGCAAAAACTTGATGTTGGTAACTTTGCCTGTAAGATGATTAACTAAATTTTAGCAACAAGGCATGTAATGTTGTCTCTCGAATAGCCTGAACAAACAAAGGATTAATTTGCTTAAATGGAATGGGAATATTGAATCAAATAATAAAAGCATCCATGCAAGAATTCAAACCCTTAATATACTCCTAACAGTGGTTAAAAGTTCATTCAATGACCAATTTAACAATTTAAAAATAGTTTTCTCTTTATTTTTTCTTTCCTTTTTTTTTAATCATATTGCATGGACAAAATTAAGTAATGTAGAGTCCTTCAACATAATTGTAAAATTTAGGTCCTGAGATCATAAACAAGAAAGATACTGAAAGATATTTAGAGTCTAGTACATTGATGCATCTAGAATGATTTTCGGTTGTCAAATGCATAATTATTAAAATAAAATGGTGGAATTAAAGATGAAAGAAATTGAACTGAGAAAAGTAGACACAAGTAAGTTTGAGAATACATTTCAACGTTATTGCTACAGTCTCATCTTGTTATATGACGATTAAAACATTCGCACTTGCAAACAATAACTTTCTTCTCTCTGGTATGAGATAATATAATTAAATTTACCAAACTTTTGATCAAGTCGAAAGTATTTAAATACATCTCATTCTTGCACAACATAAGCTGAGAGTAGGAGATCAAGCAAGCACATTCAACTTTATCAGTCAACATAGCAAGCAAACAAAACCACGAAACTTTTTTATGCATAAAATTCAAGCTAATAGAGATTCAACGATATGAAATAAGATGGAACTATAAAGGAAATCAACACACAAGAATGCTGGAATATTGGAGTATACTTGCAATGTTAATCCCTTCATGAACATCCACAAATCCAGTAATCATTCCAGCCCGGACGAGCAGCGATCGCTGGATTCCAATGCTAACTTATCAACTAGGCACTTGTTAGGTATTTCAATATGTAAGATTCTAGCTTAACCAAATGCAATAACCTATGTAAAGAGAACTATTGCAAATATTTTCTTATCAAACACATAGGCCAACATGTCATTGACAAAAGCATAGGATGTTATTCAAGTTTCACAAAAATTCAGAGAAGTGAAATGAAGCAGGAAACACGCAAAAAAGATCATCTCCTGAACTGCTACAAGAAATAACCAACACCACACTTGATTAAGAAGTCGAAAAAAAAAAAAAAAACCCACTTACACAAGTGGCCCTTAGCTTCAATGAAATCAACCCGCAAGCAATCTCATCTAGAACCGATTTCCTAGCAACAAACAAGTGCAAAATTAGATTTGTTTGAACAAAAACTACAAAATCACCGAAGCCTAGTGGTTCAATTGAAGAATCTCTTTCATACAGAAATCCGCTGAGATTGCACGGAGTTCGAGAGACCAAAGATCCACATTGAATCAGGTTAGAAAAAACTCAAAAAACTTACCAGAATGCCGACGCCGAAGAAGCTTGTCGCCGATCCAAGAATTTCAGTGATGTTGGTCGCGGGGCGGCACAAGGACGAAGAAGTCCGCTCAAGAGTGAGAAGAAGACAACTTATGCCCTAATTTTTCTAAGCATTTTCCATATACCTTTAAAAAATAAAAAAAATAAAAATCCCTCCTTGCTGAAAGAGTGAACACAATTATTGTATTGTATTTTATTTTTATTTTTAATTTATTTTAAATATTAAGTTTAATTAATTAAGAAAATTGAATTTGTAATACTTGTTCATAGAACTGTTAAGAACCGAGTCGTTCGTGAACTCGGCTCGGTTTGGCTCGGTTAAAGCTCGTCTGCGAACGTTAACGAGCCGGGCTGAACAACATAAATAAACTCGTTTGGTTAACGAACGTGCCCAAGTTTTGTTCGCGAATTTTCGTTTAAATAATATATCTATTATAAATATTATATATACATATAAAATTATAATTTATAAATAAATAAAATATTAATTTAAAATATATAAATATAATAATTTTTAATTTTCTTTTAAATTTATATATAAATTTAAAAAAATGAGACAAACGAGCTCGAACGAGCATAATCGAGCCGAACACGAACACGAGCTCAAAAAACAAAAATTCTTATCAAGCTGAGCTCAAACACTACGAACGAGCTTGAAAGCTTCACGAACGAACACGAGCCTTGTTCGCGAATGTTAACGAACACTTAAAATTTAGCTCGACTCGATTCGTTAACAGTTGTTCATACGAAATCTTATCGTAACTGATGTTATTGAGACTAAATTTTACCATATTCACAATTGTCACAAACAATGTTGCATAACTATAAGTTTTAAATTCATTTGCGTGATTATAAAAAAATATTGGAGGAAAAATTATTTTTTTGAATGCAGCATGATGAATATTCTGTAGTTAGAATAAATTAACTCTAAAAAGGTGTTGCTTGATATTTATTAGAACAGAAGTACTTGATATTTATTGAAACAAAAATGCTACCATATAATAAAAAACGTGGCTACTACACATGATCACCTCCAGCAACCATCCACACATGGTCGATCAGATCTTCGTGCAATCTATCATTAGTTTATGTATTACAAATTCGACCTATTCTTGTATGATATAGGAGGCGAAGTTTGGTCTTCTTTAACATGAGGCACCCATACGGGTAAATTTGTCCACGTTTATCTTCAACTATCGTATTGTGTAAGATAATACACGCAATGACCACAAGCAGAAGATCCGATGTTTGCTGTAATTGTGCTGGTAAGTGCAATATGCGCCATTTTTTGTTCTAGAACACCGAATGCTCTCTCGATATCCTTGCGACAAGCCTCCTGCAATACCGTAAAAGTTTTTTCCTTTGCAGTGATATGAGTCTTTACCACTTGCATAAACACTGGAAATTTTGGGTATATACCATATGTTAAACAATAAGGCAAGTTGTAACGGTTTCCATTAACTTGAAAATCAACTGGAAAATCAACTGGTGGTGCCATCCTATTCATGAATCTATCGAACAAAGGCGAATGATCTAAAACCGTCACATTGTTGTTAGTTCCAAGCATTCCAAAGAAGGCATGTCATATCCACAGATCTTTAGATGTTGTTGCCTCGAGTATCATTGTTAGGTATCCATAGCGACCATTGTATTGACTTGTACACCCAACTGGACAGGCATCCCAATGCCAGTGCATACAGTCCAATGATCCTATCATCCCTGGAAAATCACGTTCGTTGTTTCTACCAATAAACGTGCAATGTCGTCAGAATTGGGATCACGTAAATATTGTAATTTGTATACCCGTACAATCTGGACGTTATGTGAAATACGTATTCTTGTTGTATACATCGTGGAAGATTCTAGTGAATTCTCCTAGTGCATCCGAAATCTACTCCTGAAAAAGGATTCGGGAAATCGAGGGGTGTCCAATAGGTAATCTTCCCATAAATCTTGATGTTTTCGCTGCCTATCGCGGTAGATGCAGTTCATTCGCAGCAGAGCGTTCCTCTCTTCGAAGTTGGCCACTTAGGGTAGGGACGATCGCAACCATTCAATGGTTATACATTCATTTGCAAAAAAATTGGCAACTGCATCCGATCCTCACTCTTCCTCATTGTCACTGTCCATCTCTATCGGTAAGAATAAATTCAATATAATAATAATATTTGTAAAAAAATAGTGGTGCATTATAAAACATTGGATCTTTATATGAAAATGATTCTCAATTACCTGGCTTGCTTGTCTTTGTTCCCCAGTACGAAGATCTTTTCCAATTCTTATGGATATTTAAGCAACTCCAGTATCACTATAAGATTAAGACATAGTGTAGAGTTGAGTTGTAGTCTTCCCTCACACGTGGCTACGATGTGAAAAGTCTTGTAGCATTCACGAGTTATTGAAATTATTATGTCACATGTGCGCACACCATTCATTACATTTCCTACAAAGTGTACTATGCATAGGTGGTAGCGAGGTCCTAGTGCCATGATGTGAATAAGGAATCCATCGAAGTGTCTTTTCTCCAAATCACTACAACACATTCACGGGTTCCCTACTTTGTAAATAAATTGCTGCAATGGTATTGATTTGTTGGGGCTGTTGTGCTTATTGTTTCAAATATTCATATAACGAAGTTTTGAGAGGAAATGTTTATACTTAATATTCTATGTCATTTGAGGGTTCGAATGTATTTTCAAATTTGGTTTTGGTTGGTTTGCATGATCTTAAAATATAAAATCAATCCATAAATCATTATAGTTTCTTCAATTCTGGTATACTAAGTGTTTTTATCCTTTCTTGGTGAGTTTCATGGACAATTTTTGTGTATTCATATTTCAATCCACTCAATAAAAATTTGTTACAACAGATCTAGCAATAAATGCCTTTTATTTAATTGATACTAGTATGTTGATTAACATGATTAGATTCTTCTAACAAACCTTCTCTCATTGTATATAATCTGTCTTTATATGTGAACATTATTTTATGATATGAGAAAGATAAATCCGCAGGTAGCACACACTAAAAAAAACTTGTCATAAATCACATAGAAGAAAGCCTCGTGTGAAGCAATCAATTAATGAAAATCCATGCCTGCGAGAAAGCAAGCAAGCAAGCAAGCAAGGTCCTTTCCTTTTTCATCTTTTCAATTGCATCTCATCCTACATGGTTTTTAGAATCACCCGGCGCTTGATTTGCTAATTTTAGATTCAATGGATTCACTTCTGAGTCCATTAAGTGGGGAATGGTGGTTGAAGCATGCTAGCACCAAAATCCTATTTCTTCCCACCATAAAGAAAATAAACTGCACATATCATATTATAAATAATGTACATCCATTCCAAAAGGAAATCTCAAACATAATTTCAGATGTTAAACTTTCAACAAGTAACACATTTCTGGATAAAAAATGAGGTGGTGAAGACAATGAAAAAATCAAGAAAATCAATAGAACTATGAAGAAACTCTTGTTATTGGCGGAAACATAATAAATTTCATAAAATAGTTATCATGTTCTTACTAGAAGACCTAGATTCAAAATCGAATGAATGAAAGCAAACATCAATATCATAATTCACATCAGTATTCCATTAAACACCAATATTATACCAAAACGCAGCCAATATATAATCCCAGGCGTGACATCACGCACCACACCATGCAATTAAAGTACATAATTCCAAGGCCCTCGAACTTACTACCAATCCGTCCTACTATATAAATGAAATAGACTCGAAATTAATAGCAATCATATTCTTATGAATATCAATCCTTCCTACGAGACATATTATGTTCAAACGATGATTGCAATTTTAGTTGACAAAACACATCTCAATTGACATGTCATAGAACTCTACACCTTACAAAATAAAGTGAACATGCATGCTAGAATTAATATTGAAATTAAAAAGTTGAAGACACTCAAATAGTAACTTATGTATTTTTTTTCTCGCTCTTTTCACGTTTTTCGGTGGAACACGAACATGAACATCGCACCTCATTGCTTCTACTTGGATATTTAGACGTAGCACTTGATAAACCCCCATTGAAAGATCTTTCTTTTTTCATTTCAGACGCAGACACATGATATTTAATCATGTAGACATCATCCTCCCAACACAACCATTTTTTACATGATTCAAATACCACCTACCCAAATTGTCTTCGTTTTTTGAAAGCTTAAGAACCCCTTATTTTCTACAACATATTGGAGTCATATTCAATAGGGCAATTTGTATAGTAAGATCTACATATTGAGAATATATAAGTAATCTTCTAAATGAATTTTGTTTAAAAAAATAAATAACAATGAGAGATTGCTAAATTGACTTTTGATATATGAGATCTTATATTAATGCATATTCATTAAGTCATCTTCTTGCGCTTAAGCATGACATATATAGATAAACAAAAATCATAATTCATATCCCAATGAATATTTGTGCAACCACGCCGTTTCAGTAATACTCATTCCATCGAGAAAGAAAGAATTGTCTATACCACAAAATAAAACTTTTTTCATATCAGACGAAGACATATGATATTTAATCTCGTCGACATCATCCTCCCAACACAACCATTTTTTACATGATTCACGCTTATAATACCACCTACCCAGATTGTCTTCGCTTCTTGAAAGCTTAAAAACCCCTTATTTTCTACAACATATTGGAGTCATATTCAATAGGGCAATTTGTATAGTAAGATCTACATATTGAGAATATATAAGTAATCTTCTAAATGAATTTTGTTTAAAAAAATAAATTACAATGAGAGATTGCTAAATTGACTTTTGATATATGAGATCTTATATTAATGCATATTCATTAAGTTAAGTCATCTTCTTGCGCTTAAGCATGACATATATAGATAAACAAAAATCATAATTCATATCCCAATGAATATTTGTGCAACCACGCCGTTTCAGTAATACTCATTCCATCGAGAAAGAAAGAATTGTCTATACCACAAAATAAAACTTTTTTCATATCAGACGAAGACATATGATATTTAATCTCGTCGACATCATCCTCCCAACACAACCATTTTTTACATGATTCACGCTTATAATACCACCTACCCAGATTGTCTTCGCTTCTTGAAAGCTTAAAAACCCCTTATTTTCTACAACATATTGGAGTCATATTCAATAGGGCAATTTGTATAGTAAGATCTACATATTGAGAATATATAAGTAATCTTCTAAATGAATTTTGTTTAAAAAAATAAATTACAATGAGAGATTGCTAAATTGACTTTTGATATATGAGATCTTATATTAATGCATATTCATTAAGTTAAGTCATCTTCTTGCGCTTAAGCATGACATATATAGATAAACAAAAATCATAATTCATATCCCAATGAATATTTGTGCAACCACGCCGTTTCAGTAATACTCATTCCATCGAGAAAGAAAGAATTGTCTATACCACAAAATAAAACTTTTTTCATATCAGACGAAGACATATGATATTTAATCTCGTCGACATCATCCTCCCAACACAACCATTTTTTACATGATTCACGCTTATAATACCACCTACCCAGATTGTCTTCGCTTCTTGAAAGCTTAAAAACCCCTTATTTTCTACAACATATTGGAGTCATATTCAATAGGGCAATTTGTATAGTAAGATCTACATATTGAGAATATATAAGTAATCTTCTAAATGAATTTTGTTTAAAAAAATAAATTACAATGAGAGATTGCTAAATTGACTTTTGATATATGAGATCTTATATTAATGCATATTCATTAAGTTAAGTCATCTTCTTGCGCTTAAGCATGACATATATAGATAAACAAAAATCATAATTCATATCCCAATGAATATTTGTGCAACCACGCCGTTTCAGTAATACTCATTCCATCGAGAAAGAAAGAATTGTCTATACCACAAAATAAAACTTTTTTCATATCAGACGCAGACATATGATATTTAATCTCATCGACATCATTCTCCCAACACAACCATTTTTTACATGATTCATGCTTATAATACCACCTACCCAGATTGTCTTCGCTTCTTGAAAGCTTAAGAACCCCTTATTTTCTACAACATATTGGAGTCATATTCAATAGGGCAATTTGTATAGTAAGATCTACGTATTGAGAATATATAAGTAATCTTCTAAATGAATTTTGTTTAAAAAAATAAATAACAATGAGAGATTGCTAAATTGACTTTTGATATATGAGATCTTATATTAATGCATATTCATTAAGTTAAGTCATCTTCTTGCGCTTAAGCATGTCACATATAGATAAGCGAAAATCATAATTCATATCCCAATGAATATTTGTGCAACCACGTCGTTTCAGTAATACTCATTCTATCGAGAAAGAAAGAATTGTCTATACCACAAAATAAAGTGAATACTAGAATGGTGGTATATCACACAAATACATCTAAAACTTGTTATGTTGTTTTTCATTCTATATCCAGAACAAAACAATGAACCCACCTTCGAATAGGGCGTCACTGCGTGGATTCTTCAAATAAGTAAACATAATAATATGTGCAAATCATATATTGACCGAGCTGTAATTGTCTATATTCAAGTTATATGATAAAAAATAGTAGAGCTAAAAATGCATTTTTAAAACTGGAATTTTTATCGAAGCCAATTTTTTCTACATAAATTTGCCAACATCAAATATAAATGAGCAAAAAATATAACAATCAACACGGAAAATAATACTCATCATTCCTGAACATTTCACCTCAATATTTAAACACATGAATATTAAAAATTAACAAAATTTCATCAAAATAAGAAACTAAACAAGGATTCTCATAACCCATCGGCTTACCAAAAAATACTTGAAACAAGAACACTTCTCATAAAGACAAATCGGTCCGCTGATAGAGGAAAGCAAGATCTGATGATGGAATTTCCAATTCTATTTTGATGACTAGCAAATGATCGAGCCAATGGTGGTAAGGCGGACAAAACTGGGCTTTGGATATTATGTGTGCGGTCGAAGAATGAAAAAATTGGGTGAAGAAAATGTACGAAGGAACCCTTTGTATTAGAGCCATTGCATGTATGCATTTATTTTCAGTAGCCTCAACTTATTAAAGGCTTTGACACATCAATAAAATACCAGCATTTTTTACTTTTCAAAGGAGTTTTTGGACCAGATCACTACAGGTGCTCTTATATGTTTGCCCTCTACACTACAGTCCCAATCCAACAACAAACAAACAACCAGTGTAAGTAGAAATCGGCTATTCATTTAAGTTCAGCACACACACACGCACACAAACCACTGCACACTGTCCACACACCTACATGCATACATACATACATACATACATCTATGAATGATACTCATTCTTTATGAACAACATTAATAAAGATCCATCCCTCTCCCTCTACCTCTCCCTCCTTTCAAATTGCAGTCCTTCCTTCAATCATTCAATTATTAGATTACAAGATACTACACATAAGATAAAGATTAAGATACTCCACTACAGCTACAGCATGCGTGGACTCATTCATTATTGTTTCCATTAAGTATAACAAGACGAGACTGAGACTGATCCTGGGAGCATGCTCAGAGCTGCCATTCATCATCATCATCAATTGGTTAGAACGGGAAGCAGCAGCAACATTCCTCTAACACACAGCAGCAACAGAGAGCAGCCAAACTGCAATCAAGAAACTTCATCACATTATTATTATATATACACTACTACTTATTAATAATGGCTAATCTATCAAAATTTGTAAGGTGGGGGAGAGGAGGGGTGGGAGCAAACTGCAGACTGATGAATGGCTGGCTAGCACGTAACGCAAAACTGCTCATCACATTTACCCTAAACCATTATTAAAATAACATAACATTTAAGATTATGTCTGCTATATGTAGCCCCTCAGTCTATGGTAGGAGCTTCTCATCACAGTTTCCTTTTCACACACGCACCTAATACCCCGAGCCAAAACTCTTTTAATGATTTGATCTTTATGCTATGAGGAGCATCATTGGATGATTCAATATGCAAGACAAGAAGAGAAGCCGAGAGATGCATGGAATGCACATTCAAAACACAAAGTAATTACTGACTGACTGACTGACACTCAATGGATAATACAACAAACTCAGCTCCCTATCAAGAAGCTGCTTCTTGTTCTACTACTCTGCTGCTGCTGCTGTTGCATCATCCAATCCCAATCCAATCAAGACTTCTTCCAGGCTCAAGAATTATGAGGAGTTAAGACTCACAGTCACAGCACCTAATCCCAGCCTATTGCTGCTAAACTAATTAGTAAAGCATTAGAATGAGATTGAACCCCATCAATCCAGGGTTTGATTGCTTGGTCTGGTCATCTCTTGGTTCAGTCAAAACTCCAATATATGCACGCAATCAACCCAAGCTCAAACATTCAACCACGATTTCAATAAGTTTGTTCTCCAGCCTTGTGTTGTGTTGTTCCTAATACTACAATACAAGAAAGGAAGGACAAATAGGGAGAGAGACATAAGCACGTACCAGCCTCGTAGGAAGGAAGAGCAGCCGGAATCATGATCGTGATGGTAATGCTGGTAAACCTGGGCCGGGGGTGGGGGTGGAGGATAACCTTGATTGAAGTAGCCTTGATAGCCACCGGCAGGTGGTCCAGGATGTTGGGGAGGAGGATATGAGTACCCTGGCCTTGGGGGAGGATACGGAGCCTCAAACGGTGGCCCGTGCGTAGGAGGATGAGGATGAGGATGAGGAGGATACACAGATCCTGATCAACAAGGAAATGAAAATAACAACAGAAGACAATTGACTTTCCTTACATCAATAATAGATACTCCTACATAGCAACAGAGAATTGAGAAGAAACAGACCTGGATGTGGATGAGGAGGATGGGGGTAATTATCTTGATAGCTCATGCCTTTGTGAGTCGGCTCTGTGTCTGTGGTGTGTGTTCGGAGACGGAGGCGGAGGAACTAGGAAGGAAGGTAGAGAAGAGTCGAGCACTTGGTTTGGTTGATCAGATCAGATATGATGGGATCTGCTCTGCTCTGCTCTCCACGACATCGATTTGGGCTTGGGTTGACTTACCTATTATTATATGTGCTTATTGCTGCCAGCTGTAGTGGATATGGGCGGGCCATCAATCAAACCCAATGGGTTGCCTGCCTAAATTTGAGGCCCAGACCCATCAGAGCTCTACTCTCCCATTATAACTATATGCTACATGGATATAGTAGCCAGTATTCTCCAGTTGTAGCCGTCTATTATTGTATAGCTTAACGGCTATGGTATTGGTAGTGTAGTTTATTTCAAGGGGCTCTCATCACATTTTACTAGTTAGTACTATTTTAATTAACAAACAATCAGCCTGCACTGCACTGCAGGGTTGCTGTTAGCTTCCTTCCGATTCCATTGTCGATAAAATACCAAGTTGTGGTGGATGGAAGAGAATCAAATCAAGCAAACAAAACAAAAGAGAGCGAGTGCAGCAGTAAGTAACAAATCCCAGCTCTGATGTTAAACAAAAAAAAGAGGCACATCACCCCCCACAATCACCAACTATTTAATGCTCTCTCAAAAATAAATAAACACAGCACATGCCTTGCCTTGTTTGCAGCAGCAAAACAGTTCAACCCTCTCCTCTTTGGCCTTACAACATACATAAAACCTAACTCACTCACTCACTCGCTCCATCAGCGCTTCTTCTTGCTCGATTTTGATGGAGTTGCGACAAGGTACACGAACAAAACTACAATAGTAACCACTGAAACAAGCGATCCATATTTCCCCAACAGTCTCTGCACAGGACCAAGGATTATTATTATTTATTATGAATGCACTGATAATTTCAAACAAAAAGCAGGTGAACTTGTGCACAAATATACAAGACCATGATTACTCATTAACATGACATAGTTTATAACTCAATCAACTTTCCTGATCATAGATAGGAGGTGAGGTACCACAAGAATACAACAAATAAGTTCCTCTCACTTCTGCACCTCATAGATAAAGGTTGATAGTAGTCTAGTAATCATGCTTTTTATCATCAGATCAGATTCAAATGATTTGCCAACTACATTTTCCTCTTGCAAGCCTTGCAGAAAAATACATTGAAATCGCCAGACTATATACCAGTGGTATGGAACCATACACAGTAAGTAAAATGGTGCTGTACACAGAATATTAAAATTTAGAAATACCTTAGCCTAAATGGTTTTGGTCCCGTGCCGCCACGAAACAATTCCATGAGGAAGAAAAGATGCACAAAAGACAAAAGGGATGTCACTCAACAAATAGCAGGGGAGAAGCAAAGCAGCAGAAAAATGACAAGAAATTTCTTTCAGCACTTACCCAATCAAACTTCTTCTCAGGAGGTCTATCAGCTAGAATGTCAAGAGGCAGAATTGGAGTAGAGTACGCTACCTGAGAAATCATCAAATGATATGTGTAATACAATATCAACAATGTATGCCACAATTTTCATGTTCAGATCTCAAGCACAAACCTGCAAGGCAGATTTAGTGGGTACACGGAATGTAATAACTGCCGGCGCTCCATAAAAAAGTGTTTTTGTTTTTGCTTCCAATTCAAAGGAGTGTGACAGGACAGAACCACTGAGATGAGATGAATTAACATATATATATATATATATATATTAGTACTATGAAATAGAGTTTAAAGGGGGGATGGGAAGAATGTGAAGACTAAACTGCAGTATAAGTTTTTTCTGATTGACTTACGTATCAAGCCTTTCCCATGAAACCGATGTGTTGCCAGAGACAATATCAAAAACATCTTGGGACCAGCTATTATCATTAAGCGTCAGATCATATGCGGTTCTGAACATGCAATTGAAGATGAGAGGATAGATTACAACACAAGAATTGCAAACACGAGTCAGACTCGAACAGTGGTGTAAGTACGCGCTAGAACATCAATAAAAAAGGACATATACATTTATGACAGTGATAGCTCTACGAGATTCATTGATGGTTCTAATCTAAATACATAGTATGGTATGGTAAAGGGTATAGTACAGGCAGCATATGATATAGTTTAGTTAGTATTAAACCAACATAAACGAAGGGGTAAACCCATTAGGGAGTTCTGCGTACTTGGCGGCAAGGAGAGCAGGGATAAACCACTTCCAAAACTATCATCAAATAAAGAAGTCCAGTCCTAGTAATTGTAATCGTAATTGTCGACCCTTGCGTACACATGCAACAAATTTGGAGGCACTGTTCCCTTAAGTTTGACCCAAATCAACCCGTGTTAATTAAGGATAGTTTTTAATTTTTTTCACGACAAATGAACTTAAAATGTTGGAATAGTTCCTTCCAATCTAGCATCTTCGACTAGAATATCTAGTTTAAACAATCAACAGGCAGAGAAGGAAAGAAGGCTTTGAATTATACTCCAGTAACAAAGATATCTGGAAGACTCGTTCCACAGTTTATTAGTACCCAGATCCTAACAAGCCTTGGGCTTGCTTGCCACTTGTTTATAACATGTAAATGGAAACCAAATCAAAATCCATCCTTTAATTAATGCATCTATCTATTAAAGAAGCATAATAATAGCAGGAAAGGAAAGAAGAGGGAAGGATAAACAAGTAAGCGGGTAAAGCAGCGAAATCACACGTGTGAATAAAAGAGAAAGAAATAATTAAGTTGTAAAGAAGAGTAGATCTGGAGATAGCGTACGCTGATCCTTGATTGTAGATGCGGATAGAGACGGATATGCGTTCGGAGGATCCGGACTTGAGGCTGGTGAGAGAGGCCTTCTTGTGGGCGACGATAAATGGGCCCTCGGAGTCGGAGGCGACGAGGGAGGAGGCGGCTAAGAGCAGGAGGCAGATCCAGATCGGGATCGGGAAGGCGAGATGAGAGATGGCCATGAATATGAATATGATGGTGGTCGTGTGGAGTTGAAAATGTTTCTTATGGGAGACGAACGACGGCAAAGACGAAGACGAAGACGAAGGCGAAGAGAGCACCCAACCCTATAGGCGGCTATAGCCTGCCTGTGCCTGTGTGCAGTCTGCTTACCAAAGTGCCAACAGCACCCCGCACCGCACCCCTGACACTCACAGGCTTAAGCTTCAACCCAAACCTAATGGCTAATGGTCCTAATCCTATCTAAACGACGTCGCGTTTTGGTTGTGGTGAAATAATAACAAATTCTACTTTGAACATAATAATAATAATAATAATAACAACAACAATGTGTACTTGGGTTGGGTTCCGTGGGAATTTACTCAATGACACACTTTCGATTGTTGCGTTCCATGTTATAAAAAAAAAATAAAAATAGTAATAATAATAGGGACAGACTGTGCTGCAGTACACTCAACTAATTTACGGATTTCTTTGATTATCATTGATATAGCATATGGTGTTTTTCATTATGTTTGAGTTTGAATTTGAATTAGATTTGAATTTTAGGTTGAGTTTGAAATTTCATGTTTATTTGATTTATATCTTTGGTTTGAGTTTGAGGGTTTTAATTTGTATTGATTTGATAGATAAAAAAAAATTAATAAAATATGTAATAAATAAAAATTATGAAAATAATAATAGTGTAATTTGAATATTAATTTTGTTAATTATAACTAAATATTTACATTTTTTTATTTAATTGTATTATATAAAATTTTATTCTTTTAAAAAAATAATATATATAGTATATATTTTATCAAATTATTATTATTAAAAAAAATTAAAAACTACTCCCTCCGACCGAAATTCAACTTTTTGATTAGGGACAGTATTTAAGGTAAGAATGATTAATTAGTTAATAATAATGAATTATTATATTATTATATTATTTTTTATGTAATTAATAATATTTATAATTTTAAAGTAAATTTAATATATATGATTAAAAAAATTAAAATATATGTTTAAATATTTAAAAATTATATAGCAATTAAAAAATATATGCATTATAAATATGATTTCGTAGAGAATAAAATTTTCTATAATACAAATAAATAAATAAAATTATTTATTTATAATTAACATAAATCAATTTTATAAAAGGGGTTTAGTTTTAAATAATAATGCACACTTCACTCAATTTTCATAATAAATTCTCTGTATTCAAATGAAAAATCGTCTTTATCAGATATACACCGTTATAAAATATATTGTTTATTTTAATATAATATGGTTTATAGAATATAGTATTATGCTTTCGCTCCCGCACAGATATTGAATAATTAAATTACTTGACTTCCTTTTTTTATATAGTATGTGACAGAATAAATATTCTATACGTTTTTTAAGTATTAAAATAATGAAAAAAGAATAGATATGATTTAATTTGGAAACTCTTTCAAGTCTTCGTAATTTTAGAAGGTTAACCCTAAATTTAAGGGAAAATAGTATAATTCAACACTTTAAAATTTGGATAAGGTATAATGCTCCTTACTTTACTGGTTTCAAATACGATTTCACAAAGCAATTGATTAAATTTTGCTACAAAACTTATATTCAAACCACAACTATTGGGTACGACCATTCAGATAAATTTAATGTATTTTATTGTATTATCGGAAGCCTGCAATTTATCTACTATTTTGGCAATTGATTCAATAATTCCTATGTATAAGTATTGATATGTTGAATGAATAATATGATTATGATGCATGTATCTTTAACATATTATGTTCAAAAGATAAAGATATGATGTAATAAAAATTTATTAGTACGTTACTTTCACGATAGATAAAAAAATAGAAAAAACTTACCGTATTTTTCATTTTTTAGAACGTTATCTTCGTTCATGGAATAATGAAACTCACCAAAATGCACATTATTTTATTACATTTTGTTCCACGCTCCGAATTCTCTATTATTTTGATTGTAAACCACTGATAATGAGCGCGATAAACATTTATTTATATTTGTATTATATTAGATTTATGCTGAAATTAATAATTGCTATATTTATTATATGAATTAAATTACATATCTACCTCTGCATGTAATCTCAACTGTTGATCAATGTCTTTATTCAATTATTGTAATTTTTTCAGGACCCTCCTGAATTATAAGATTAGAAGATACCTGGACCACTCGTAAAAATGTGTATCAAACCATTTAAGGGTTTGCTTACCTCTAAAGTTTTTGTTTCAAATACTAAAATTTTAAATTAAAATAATTATTTGACGTGATATAAGTATATATTGATAATATTTTAACTTTATTAATTTTTAGTGTAATTAATAAATAAAACATAGATATTTGACTTGATATTTTTGGAAAATAAATTGAAACATCACATTGTTATTTTTTTGCGTCTCACATCTCATGTCACTTTATTGTTTTGGAAAAAAAATATTATACACTTTAATCTCTTTTTGAATTTCTAATTTATAATTTTTAAAATTTTAATTACACTAATTAATTATTTTAATCTTAATATATACTACATCCGTCCTGGTCCAAAGGGCCCTTTGGAATTTTATAAAGACTCTAGGATGTTTGCAAATAAATGAAACTAATTACGTCAGCTATGCCACTTACTGAATGATGTTTTGGTTTGTTCCCCATTCATCATCTTGAATGCTCTAATAAGATGATTATACCCCCATAATACTACTTTTCATATTATATGCTCCACTATTACTATCTACATAGATCTACTTGGATCTAATCATCATGGTACACTGCATGAAACTCTACTGGCTTAATTTGTATACAATTTTCCATCCAAGATTCCTATGATCGTGTTAAAGTTAAACTATACTTGTATGGTGCTTCAACCATAGGGCGTGCCACATATAATATAGATTTTTCCTTCTTTTTGTTCTTTTCTTGTGTTGCAGCATATCGAAGTTTTAAATGCTAAACATATTATAGAGTTATTTCAGATTGATTTAGATGGAATCATTACGATAGACCCAAAGAAAGGCCAGATCTGAGAATTATTTGAGTAATTTAGGTGATGAATTATTAATGTTATGTATTGAATGAAATCAAAGGCTACTTTGGTTAATTTAGCGATGAATTAAAAATATTATATTTTGGTTTTTTATTTAAAAGATAGTTCATATAAGAATTTGATAAAAAAAAATTTATTATAGTTTGTAGTTGTGTATATAATATGTGTATCTTGGTTTGTTCAAAGTGTTAAGCAAATGGAAGATCTTCTCTAGTGCGGTATATGCTTTGTATTTGTCATTTTGAAATTAAAATCTTATATAACTTTCTATTTTATTTCAGTTTTTTGGCCGTCCTTCAGCTTCTTCCTGGAAAGTTTGTTTTTCCATTGCAGTTGCGTCGTCATTTTTTAGTGCCTCTTGGAAAATTACAGAACATATGTGCTCATGATACTAAGTTAATACATATGTTTATTTCTTTATCTTTTGGATGTTCAATATTCTAGATTTTGGATATGTGTGTTCGTACTCATAGATAAGGTTGTTGGGGGCAAAATATTACATTTATCTTTTTGGCGTGTCAAAATATTGTTGGATCTGTGTCATTTTGTATGATTTTTTTTTTATAATTTTTGTATTTGATATAAAAAACATGTATTATGTTATTTGTGACGAAATTAATAACGAAATCCTCATTTGACGCAAAGAAGCCTTTTGTAGCAACATTTTGTTACAAACATTGCCCGACATAAATGGTACTTCATGGTCACTTTACTTGTACTTTATTTTTTGTTATGATAAATTTTGTAACAAATAGTTTTTTGACAAAAGTTCTACTTTTGTATCGCCTTTTTTGTTTAGAATATATTTTGTAACAAAAAGATTTTTGACAAGATTTCACTTTTGTTCCACATTTTTTGATACGCACATATGTCGTCACGAAAACATGATCAATTCTTTTGTTACGTATTAAAAATGTAAAAAATACAATTAAAACATGTTTATTTACTATGTTGACTATCACTTATTTGTTACGGATTTTGCCGCAACAATGATTTCTTGTACCGCGACTTTTTGTAGCAGTTAAAATCCATAACAAAGTCGACACGAAAGACCTTCTTGCAAAAAAGATGGGATTTTTTTACGAATTTTATACCGCTACAAAAAGTCGATTTTTTAGTAGTGTAATCTATAGATAAGACCAAATTTAAGTCTAAATTTTACTAAATTTAGAACTGAATATCTAAAATATTTCAAAATTTCCCTCAAACTCAAGTGGTATAGCATAACCCAACTTGAGTTTGAAAAGATGGATCGAAGATACGCAGCCACAGTCGTCCATCATGCCAGAATCATAAGCAGTTTCCTCAACTCAATTAGAGTCAGAAACACGAAACTCCCACCTGAGCCAAAAAACATGGAATTGGAAAATATAAAACTCTCACAAGAGCTATAAAACAAGGAACTCTCACTGAAGTTGGAAAAACAACAGGACTCTTAACACAGTCGGAAGCAGCATTTTGTGTTGAACCATGATAAACGATCAAATGCCAAGCTTGGATGCAACATTGAAAAAGAAACTTAACAGATGATCAATTGCAGATGGATCTCAAAATTAGAAGTGAGATCCCAAGCCTTCGAACATGTTTGTTTATTATTGGGTTCAACTATGCTATTCTTTTTGTACCCCTCCTTATTGCAACAATAGTGAATGTATTGCACATGTTTGTTGATATGTTCGACTAGTATTCATACTTAAGGCGTGGTGACTGTGTGGCTGGCTGCAAATGCTCATACTATATTCTACTACATATTGCTTCAAGAATTTAATTGTGGTGTAGTAAGAAAAAAGCACTTAATTATGGTGTGCTAAGTTGATTTGTAACTTTAAGGCCATGTGTTCAAATTTGGCTAGTCTGATTTGAATTCTCAAGCTTAAGGAAAAAAAAAGTTATACTTATTAGATACTGACTAAATCATATGTCCCAATTATTTATTGTCTCCTACAATAAAGGTGAGAGGTGTGGCATCTTTATTGTAACTTTTTTTTTTTTTTTTAATTTGACAAAATAAAATGTATATTTTCATAATGATCTTTATATTGCAACTAAACCTCAAACCTTAATTTTCAAATTCTAATCATGACCAGTCCACTCCCTCTTCATCTTTATTGTAATTTTTTTCTTTATGTTTATTATTATCGACTTAAATATTTGTTAGTAATGGAATTATTTGGTGTTGAAGTTTGTTAAGTTACTATTTTCTACTTGATTTTTTGAGAAGGATCAAGGAAATAATGTAGCCTTATGATCTCTATGATCAAAGCAAAATATCTATAGATGAGTCTCATAAGGGATGACCTGGTGGTGTGGGAGTGAACTTGTAATCGTGAGGTCGTGGGTTCAAACCCCTGACGCTTCCAAGTCCACCTGTCACACATGGTTCGCCTAGTGTGACTTGCCTTGTCAGACCTAGTTTGCAGGGTATTAGGCTTGGCCGGGGGTTTATCCAGAGCGCACTCGTCGAGTATCTATAGATAAATTTACGATCAATTGAAATGTAGTGACTTTTAAAATACAAGTCCTGATCATCCAAGATCTGTTAACAACAGTCTCAAACATAATCAACATCAACATAGTAGATTTTACAATAGTGACAAGAGTGAGTATAGACGTTCCAACACCACTCTAAGCCATATTGTTGACCACATTCATCCATCCATCTAATTTTAAATTAGTATCCAACTTCCTATGTTTTCAATCCATGGGAGGAGAATTTCAAGTAGATATATACATATATATATTCTAGTCGAGTTGCTACATAGTTACCGAAATACTAGAGGAATATACACATAAAAAAATTATACCCCATAATCTTAAACAATAGTCTACTATTCATTCCTAGCATACATTGATCATTTTTTTTTTAAAGATTAAACCTATATTCACACAATATTTAAAAAATCAATGAAAATATAATTATTTCAATTCACCAACAATAGTGTTTTCAGGCTCGTTTTGTAAGAAATACCTAAAGTAAATCTACGAAATCCATGGAATAAGTTGAATCGTCATGGTATTGAGATTGTATCTTTGGAAAGAATAAGTGATTGAATCTATGTTAAAAAAAAATATAAAAGATTATAATACCATGTCAATAAATCAATAATAGGTAAAAAAAATAATTTTAAATTTTTTTTTAAAAAATCAATGTCGCGAGATTTGATCTGACTGTAACACAATATCATGTGGTTGAACATAAGCCTCATTCATGCCTGCATAATATAGCATAGTAATTAGTTAGCACTTTGTATCAATGCTATGTAATATAAATAGAAAAATGGAAGGAAAAAAAAATGTTGCCTAGAAATTTGATTTAGTTGTAACACAAATTTATGTGGTTGAATATATGTCTAAGTTATTATTGACTACAAAATGAATAATAACTTAAAATAAGGTTTGAAGAAGAACACATATATGTAGTTTTAATGTCAATGATATGATACAAAAATTAATATGATAAAAATACATGTTGCTGGAAGATTTGATCACATTGTAAAACAAAACCACATGTTTTCAAAAATTACTCATTTAATGGTGACTGCACAATAAATAAAATTCTAAAATAAAATTTTAACAAGTATCATCTATTTAATAATCAATAAATGATAAGTATATGTGTCTCAGCTAATATCTCACTTGTATGAACTGTAGATTTTTTTTTCTTGATTTCTTTTCCAACCCATTTTTGGGTCATTTATCCAAACGAAGTCTTGTTCTATTTTATATCTCTTTCACATGGACATCACATTCTCTACTCAAAGTAGACTGAGTGTGTAGATTCAATTTGACATCCTTGCAACAAAATCCCCCATAATAAACTTTATTGTTCAGTCAATGTTTATTGACCTTTTTAGTTGTCTTTATAAATAAATCTTTTACAAACTCATACGTTTCTTTACTCTTCGATGCTCTTGTAACTAGTTTGTTGGAGAGCATACTCAAGTTCTTATATCATGTACTTAAATATTTCTTCGGGTCATGCGTCCCGTGTTCAAAGAAAATTATCCCAATATGCGAACCTCCTACTCTTGCACTATTCTCTTTATTATATATCGATCAGGAATCTTCTAAGTATAATTTGCTGTAAGAATTTTAAGTCTATGAAAGCATAGTATCCCGAAAAACTCAAATTTCTTATAACTATAACAAACAATGTCGTCGGATGAGTTGTATGTAACAATATGATTCTTTGATCTTTCATTATAACTTACCTGATAATTTGTCATAGTCTCATGCATGCTACTAACAACCACAATACAATCATAAGTCTTGATACACCCGAAATATTGTAAATATTTAGCTTACATCTAATCTTGTTTTGAATATTAAAATCATATAATTACCCCTAATTGATGATTTTTGGTGTTTTTTTAATAGGATTGACCGAAATGACAAACTTGGAAAAATCCATGGAAAAGATCAGAGAACAGGAATGGCTTAGCCGTGGTCACAAGCAAGAATAGTATGGAATCTGGAAATTTAAAGTTGGGCCAACAAAAGAATTGTTAAAAATTGCAGAGGTGTCCTCGGGGAGTTAATAGCAAATTTGGAACCCTTGTGGGATTAAAAGAAATAGGGGATCTGAAATTGGAAGCAAGAAAACTTGAAGAACTCTGGAAGTAGCATCCCCAAAGCCACGACTGGGAAAGAGCACGATCTGCAACGTGGAAAAGCCTTCAATTCCTTGAAAATCGGAAGTATTGAAGACAGCACGATGAAGGCTTCATCTCTGATTTGAGTTCCTATAAATAGCAGCCCTAGAGGAGTGCAAGGGGGAGGAAAGAAACGCAGAAAAAAACATACACATTAAGCTCCCAGATCTCACCCCTTTCACATCAATTTTTTTTTCTCTCCATGCCGGTCATCTCCCTAGTCCAGAGTCACGCCTGTTCCAGCCCTGCGCGAGCCCATCCTTCAACCCAAAAATCGTCCACAATTCTCTCATTGAAATGCAAATTCTGCAATTGGATTTGTAAGCATGTTGATTGTGTTTTATTGTATGAAATCATTTTCTATGGATTGCGAGTAGTTTCTTGTTCTAGCTTCTTGTTGAAATAATTTGGGGTATGAACCATTTTGTGAGACTAAATGATTATTATTAAAAATTCATTCTTTGGTATTGAATATTTTTCATTCCTTTATTTTGCGGGTTTAGATATCTTGATTCATATTTATGGTCCTATGTTGATTAATGTATTCATTGTTATATTGAAAACTAATATCTGTAATTGTATTAATTTTCAATAAAAGTAACGCACCAAAGCAGTCACTTTGGTAGGGAATGGAAATTAGCTTTGAACATTGCCTCGTAGGATAGGTGTTAAGCTAAATTGGGCTTTTCTAATTATTAAAGCAGTTGGGTCAGTAAATACTATGGTCGAACCTATGATTCTCACCCAATTAGAAAAATAGCTAACGGTCGTACCTTAGCTGTAAAAAAAAATAAGAAAAAATTGGTTGTAAATGCGTGTAAATCAACTATAACTAGTTTATTCAATTACTATCGAGCTTTATTAATTGTCAGTGATCAGTTGTTCATATCCTAAATAAAGGTTCAATCCACGGCTAGACCTCATCTTCATACTTTTACACCAATTCTCTATGTTAGTTTTTCTTGTTCAGCTTCTTAGTTTTAGTTGAAATCAACCCCCCCTCCTATTTATATCTATATCTATAATATGGATAATAATGATTTTACTTGATCCTTGGTTAGTCCCTGTGAACGTGACCCTATTCACTACTAACTACATTAATTGTATTTTTGAGACATAGGAACTGACATTTATTTTGCAGCCTAGCGCGAGCCTGCAAGTGTTGCGCAATTTGCGTTGGAAAAATCTTGAACACTTCCGGGGTGTACAAGCTTGTCGTATGCTTCAATAGTTTAACTAACATAGATAGAACTTAAGTGCTGGTATTTGGTTTGAAATCAACTTTCAACTGTTCATAACGGTGAGATTCAACCAAGTCTTCAAACCTTTCAAAAATTGATGCAAATTGTTTTTATGGCTGAGATACTTCTTGATAACACTGTTGATAATATCAACACAAAAGAACTGACAAATGTATACCAATGCCCATTTTTCTTTAACTTTAAACAATCTCTTCGACCAATCATTTTCCAAAAAATCTATTTTCTCCAACATCTCATTCCATCCTTCCAAAAATTCACCTTCTTCTTTAAAGTTGTGTATATACTTCCTTAAGTCATGTCCAAAGCTTCTATTTTCAGAAGAAATAAAATTCAGATGTATTTCAATATTATGATAGATGTTCCAAATATATAACCTAAAATATTGAACAAAAATGGAAAATTATATCAATTTAAAGTATACAACCTTTTTTTTAAAAAAATATAACACAATAGTTTGGCACCATGATGATATATGTGTGAAATAACTAACTTGTGGTAAGTGTCAGGCCATATCGAACTAATTTATTTGCCATAGCATGATCTTGGTTAATAAAAATTGTAGTGGGCTTTCTTCCATACATTGTGCTGGCAAAAGTATAAAACAACCACTCAAAGGATGGAATAGTATGGTCATATGAAAGTGTTGTGCAAAAAATTATTGTTTGCTAGCTTATGATGATTGACACCAACAAACAAGGCCTTCGGACGATTTTTCCTACCTTTTCTATATGTAGTGTCAAAATTTACTACATCACTGAAATCAACATAATCGACTTTCATCTAGAGAATAAGAAAAATGTTTGTGATCAATCCATTCATGTCCACTTGAATCAAATAAGAAAAATTTGGATCTTAATTTTGCATCATTTGCAAATATTTCAGCACTTCTCCCGTATCCCAACATCTATGTACTTTGTTCTTTTATATCGCAAGTAATTTTTAACATTCTACCTAATGAATCCTAAGCTATCTCGGCTTCTTACTTCTTTAATCATGAGATTCTGTGAGACTTTTGGAACAAGTCCCACATATTTGGCTATATCAATCCGTTCAGCATGAGCATCATCTATCCTCCTGTGGGATGGAAAAAAATGAAATTTTCGAGGACTAGTTAAATCATGAGTATGTTCCGACATAAACTTAGATACTTGATATTTCATGTCATCTCTCAAACAAATTTTTATTATAGTATTGCACCCAAATCTTGTTATAGCTCGTGGATTTTTCATTTTGATATTTCTTTTATCCTTCTCCCTTTTGTTGGGTTTGGGTTCCTTCTATGTGTGGAGGCCCAACAATTCAAGTTAGTCCAAAAGAATTGAGAGCCCATGTTTGCCCTAGCCCTCATAGTTGAGAGAGGGGTCATTTTGGGTGCAGAGATTTTGAGAGAGGAACAATCGTTATCCATGCTCACGACAGATCGACAAGCAAGAGAGAATTTCTTCAACTCGGTTCCGATCAACGGTCTCATCTTCTTTGAATGTTTTTTTTTTTGGTATCATTGACTTCTCACTATTTACTTGTTTGGATTCGATTTTGAATCTTATTGGTTGGTGATTAGAATGGATTGTTAGTAGTTGGGAGATCTCTTGTGATTGGGGTTTGATTCTTGTAATTGGCTGTGGAGTTTGATAGCCCTTTTGGGTGTGGTTAACTTTGATTGTACGAACCTTTTGATATAGTGGATTTTGTCTTGGGTCGGGTGATAGGCCTCGTGGTTTTTATCATTCACTTTGAAGGAGTTTTCCACGTTAAAATTTTTGGTGTCTCATATTGTTATTTCCATTGTTTATTGGTGGTTATTATTCATCGTATTTTGGTAGAAAGAATAATTGATTGAAGAGAAAGATTTTGGTGAGACAGTTTGAACACCCTGCTCAGGCGTGACCGCACTTAAGGAATTCATTACATCTGATTTTTGTTTGCATTTTCTTCTATTTCGGTGTTCTCCAAACACCTTTGACCTTCTATATTACACGCAAATTGTCTATCAATTATCTTCTCACTTTGATCTTTATGAAACTTGTGTTTTTTAATGCCTAAGACTATTATCTTGGCATAATCACTACAAAAAAAATGGCCATTTGTAGCGAAATCTCATCCGCTACAATTTTTTTGTTACAAAAGCTATTTTTTGTTCCGGATATTTTCGTAACAAATAGTTTTTTCGGTTTGGTCAACATTTTTCTTTTGTTGCCTTATTTTTTTCGTTACAATTACAAAACTTTTAATTTTAAATTTCATATTAAATCTAAAATAATCTAAATTAATATATCACATATATATCATATATATAAACACATATATAATATTTATATATTAATATATACAAATTGAATTTTTTTTAAAAAAATATTTATTTAAAATTGAAACTATTATATCCAATAAAAATTAAAATTAAAATTAAAACTAAAACATTTTTAAATAAACCCTATTGCGCTGCCCAATTCATATCTTCTGTTTCGTTTTCTCTGTTATTCTTCTTTCCTTTTCTTCTTTGTCCTCTTCGTTCTTCTTCGTCCTCTTCGTTCTTCTTTGTCCTTCGTTCTTCTTCTTATTCTTCTTATTCTTTCTTTTTCTTCTTCTCCTTCCCATACGTCCTCCTTCACCATCCTTTAATTTCTCCGCCCTGCACCCTTGAACGGCGCGTCATCTCCACCTTCGTCGGCCATTAATCGCACTCCACCGCCGTCTTCCTCGACCTGTCGATAGCGAGTCACCGCTGCTTACCAACGTCCTGAAACGCTAACCCTGGATCTTTCCGTGAGTTTGGATTTATTTATTGTTTTGCCTTATTGTTTGTTGTCGATGTTTATTTAGATGGAATAAACTTTCAGTAAGATTGGACCAATAAGAAGATGCTTTATGGTTACCAAAAAAGGTAGGCTAATCTAGTGCCCACGTTGAATTTGAGGATCACATGAAACAAGGTTATGATTTTAAATGTTGTGGACAACCAAAAGAATAATACTTACATGGGATGTGATTGATTTTAAAATTGCTTGTTTTGAAGTAAAAAAATCATGATTGTTTTATTTCTTGTAGCAAAAATATTTTGTCTAGACTAAGCTTTTATTTTTGGTCGGTCTTTGCTTGTTTCTATATTAGGATCAAGTGAGCATCGAAGGTTTGGCTATGTTCAATTGTAAGTAAAATTTGCTTTTTTAATAATTTTTTTCTGGATTTTGTGAGTGGTACTAGTTTTGATATTGATTCTCAATTGTAAGTGTTGTCATTGAAGATACTAATCGTTCCATTGAGTTGAAGAATTGTTCAGCTGTTGGAGGTAGAAAGATATTAGTTAAAAATGCCATGTATGGTGGTCATTAAGGCTGGCAAAAATTAACCCGACCTGATAACCCGACCGGAACCTGACCTGAAATAGTTGGGTTTGGGTTGAGATTTTCGACCCAATTAATAATTGGGTCAAACCCGTTTAACCCATTTAATTAAATGGGTCAGGTTAAGGTCTACATTTTCGACCTGAAAATAACCCGTCTAACTTGTTTAATTAATATTATTTTAAATTTAGATATATTTTTTAAATTTTATCAATACAATTCAATATTTATGGCCAATTTTATAAAAATAAATAATAAAAAATAAAGGATTGTGCTGTGTACTATTATGTAGTGTTTGTTAATTCAATTCTTGAATATCGGTTTCATGATATGAATAAATAATTTCTTGCTTTAATATGTATATATATTATGCATTTAAAATTTTGTTAGTATAAATTTTAATTTTAAATTAAAATTTAAAATTTTTAGATTAAACGGGTTATACGAGTTAGATTCAGGTTGACCCGATTAATAAAAGATCGGGTTAAGGTTACAAATATCAACCCATTTAATTATATGGGCCAGGTTCAGGTCAAGGGTTTTGTAACCCGTTTAAGCTGACCCGACCCCGAACCCGACCTGACCTGATCTGTTTGCCAGCCCTAGTGGTCATTTTGAGCAGCTTCGAATAAAAGACAATGAAGGTGTGTTATTTTCAAATTGTTACATCTTTTATATGTCTTTCTTGCCTCACCATATAATACATCGGTTGATAGATGAATATTGTGTTCTTTTCTTGTTTCAAATTTAACTTTTACAAGTTTATGATCATTTTGAATATTTGTCGCTATATTTGGGATTCTTAATTTTCTTCCATTCAATATGGAGATGCTATCAAACTAGAGAGTAACCATAATAAGGCTTTGTAATTCCAAGCAAAAGGTTCTAGTTTTAAGTCCCATTGATTGTTTTATGATTATGGTTTAGATTCTTGATTTTCTTCGGTTCAATCTGGATATATTGTTAAACCCAAGAATAACAAGGCTGTTACAGTAGCAGACAAAACTGACAAGGCTTCACAATTCCAAACAAAAGGTTCTAGTTTCAAGTTTTCATATGATATGTGGTGTTGTCATTTACTGCACACCATTGCTTGTTTTGTTATCAACCTTATTAATATTGAAAAATATCATGTGAGGTATAATGAGAAAAAATCGGTTGCAGTTTCTAGTATTCGTCCCAAGAAAGTGAAAAGTTCTGAAAACGAGATATTTTTTTTCAAATTTGTTGTTTTACTTTTCTTCTTGTTATGGTTGATGTTAAAATTGTTAAGTTAGATTTGGTCCAAAAGTATCGATAAATAATTTTAATATTTAGGTTATATGAATATATGTCTTGAATAACTTGTTGATTTGCACGTGTATTTTGGTGTTGATATAGATTAAAGTATGATTATTATTATTTTTTAGTTTGGTTGGTATTCCTGTATTGTTTTTTTTTGAATTTTAATTAATAGTATATGTTCACGAGTTTATTGGTTACTTGTGATGGTTTTCCAACTTTCGTATTTGTTTGATTTTCTTAGTTTGATGCATTGTGTTAGCTATTAATTATATAATAGGTTAGTGGATTTTTTTCTATGAGTAATGAATAGCTATTAATTATAGAATAGCTATTGTCATTGATTTACTTTTGGATTTGCATTGTGGATGTTTCTATGGTTACGATTGTGAGTTGTGTTGTTACTACCAAAAATAAAGAACTTATTCTTCATATACAGTTAGGTTTTGTAATGAATTATGGATTTCATGACTCATATTCTTCATTTTATTTGTTTATCCTTGCATATGATATGGGTTATGTATATGAGGTTTGGATCTAATTTGGAACATAAATTTGGGTTGAACTTGAACAATTTTGATTGAAGTGCCGCTCATGAATTTATTTTACTTTATTCCATATTTAATTTGCTTCTGTTGTTTAGCTCTTTGGAAGTGTGGATTTGTGACGTAGATTGTTATCGTGTATGAATTAGCTATTATTAACTAAAATTTCACTTTTTAAACATTATTTCTTTGTTATTTTCTCTAAACTCTCTCTATGTCTTGTAATGCATGATGCTATGCTTCTGTTCGTCTGGTATATAGGGAGACGTTTCTGTTAAGCAAGCAACCACTGCCTCGACTGTTTTCTTATGATGTATCAACAAATTCAATTAAAAAGTTATCTTTTATTCCTGTCAATTATGCATTGTTATCTACCAACAAATTTATTCTATAATTATCACTGGATTTCTACAATGATGCAAACATCAATACTGGATTAATCCTAGCATAATTTTTTCTTGCAGATTTGATTAGTCACGGTAGTATGACTATAATTGACATTATTTCAGGTATGAAAATGATCAAAATCACTAGGAAATATTACTTTCATATAGATAGTAAAGCAAAAGTGTAATCAAGCTTGTGTTTTGACAATTCAGTTGTGGAGATTGACTTTTCTTCATTTGTTGCAGTAGCCATGTCTAAACTTATTGCTAGTTGAAGTACAACTTATTATTTGTCAATTAGTTTGCACAATAGAAATTGTTCACTAACTTTATGGATTGCTTATGTTGATGATTTCATAAGTTTTTTCGCATTGAGTGTAATGGGTAATCATTATAAGGACCTGTTTTTATATCATGAGCTAGGTTAAGTGAAATGAGCTACATGCATCTATTTCTAATTTGTCGGTCTTTAAGTTTGTTGGTTGATTTATGAAAATCCAATCTACTGCATGGATTTATTTTGTGATTCTTGAAAATGAATTGTTTGCTTTTGCATTATTTTGTTTGTGGGAATTTGTCTGCCCAAAATTTATGGGGCTTGGTATTTACCTGTATTATTTGAACATGTTTGTCTACCACTTGAAGATAATCAATTTATATTGCTCAGAACTAAGTTGAATGCATTGGAGAATAACATCATGTATATGCTCAAGAATCAAGCTGATTAACTACATCAATAATTAGAGAAATGGTTCCGTATTTTTTAAGCTAAAATCTTGGCTTGACTATATCTATAAATTACTTCTTTTAATTATCAAAAAATATAATCTATTTTCTTACGGTAAAGTTTGAGATATCTTGAATACTGAAATGCTACTTAATAATCAATTTAATACTTAACTCTCATAAGTATATGATATTTAAATCTATATGCATTACAGGTAGACAGGCTTCAGACGTTGTACAGAAGTTGGGAAGATGAGCCGGATGTTGGGTTTGTAGTTTTGAAGATTGTCTTTTTACCTCCCAAGTCACTTGTATTTTATTTTCTTGTTTTCGCCTAACATATGGTTGGAAAATTTTGAAAGGTAGAGAGACAAGGCATTTGCAGCTAGTGGTGATATTGTGTCCATCTATAATATGCTGAAAGAAGGTAGAATTATAATTTCCTTGTCTATTATTCAGTATTGCGATTTTGTTTTATAGTTGGATTATTCAGCTAATGAATGTGTCTGAGTGGTTTCTCATATATGCATTATAGTCAAGGGCTCCAGTTCGGTAGGATGCTACATTTGGTTAATTGTTTTATGCCAACACTTTTGGGTTTGGTAACAAAGAGAGGTCATAACTTCTAAGTGAGAATAATTTTGCTGCATTTTTTTTTCTATTTTCCTTGCCTCTTCTCTTATTCATTCCATCAATTTTGTAAAGAATAATTATAGGTTATGTTTTCGATTCATGCAGGAAATCTAGAAACTTGCAAGCATTTCTTATTGATAATATATAGTTTTATATATTTTCTCGGTATGCATTTGAAGTCACATGTGACTATCTCTTAGGTCATGATTGTTTTGTATATTTATTAATGTTGCAGTATCGATCATCCACTTTAAGATAATGAAATTTTGTGAGTTGCATTTTGTTTTCGATGATATGCACATATTTTCTTTATATGTACATAGGTTATACCATTAATATAGTAAAGGTTTTTTTCACGGCTGCTACCGTTCCGGAGGCTGCGCTAATTCATGAACGATATCTGAAGTGCAAACACTCTGTGAGTTTGTCCATGTCGAGCCAATCGACTGGACATTCAAGAATGTACGTAACCATTTTTATAAATTTCTATTAGATTATAATTTAACCAACTCGCAAGTAAATTATTATATAATTTTTCACTATGTTGGCAGCTCATTCGTCACGCGTAACTGTCGTGTATATTCACTTTGACGCTGCATAGGGCGATGCAGTGTTGCATGTAATTCTATGATGATAACTTTTGTTTGTGGATTGATACCGACTAAGTCCTTTACTTAGGTTGAACTTGCATATGTTGTTTCCTTTTGTGTGTTTGTTGCTATGCTTTGCCTTTGGATTGTATATGTTGGTTGTATTGCTAACTAGTTATGTTCCTAAATAGTGCGTACTTGGTGCTACTAATGGTTGTATTGCGAACTAGTTATATTTTTGGGTTCCGATACTATTTTTTTTGTTGCGAAATTGTGTTCGTTACAAATACCGGTACAAAAAATTATGAATATCGTTTAAAATATTTTTCTGACAATCAGTTTATTGTAACAAATTATACCGTAACAAAAGTCATTACAAATGCATGAACATTTATTTTAATGACTCTTTTATTACGAGAAACATCCGCTACAAATAAATCAAAAAACATTGTTAGCGTTACAAAACCCGTTACAAAAAGATTTCTCATGCGCGTTGACTGTCCACTTTTTGTAACGAAAAATGTCGGTACATAGACTTTTTGTAACTTGAGTATATGCACCGGCCAAAATCCGGTACAAAATCGTTACAAATAGCTTTTTATAACAAAAAATGGTCATTTGTAGCGGTTTTAAAGCTGCTACAAATAGCCTTTTTTTTTTTTGTAGTGAATATAAGTAGAACTTATACTATAATACCCTCGAAGTTGAATAGTGATATGAGTCGGAGAGGATGAAATACCCCCGAGGTTGAATAAAATGTTAAATGAATTGAATAGACTACTAATGTCAACAATGTGCACATTTCTTTTCGGAAGCTCTACTGAAAGAACTCTACAGTTAAGCGTGTTTGCCATAGAGTAATTTGAGGATGGGTAACCCAAGTTTCCCAGGGTGCGCGTGAGTGAGACAGAAGCGTTTCAACTTTTATATTCATAAACTCTAATTTACAAGATGTTGATTTTAAAATATTGATAAAAATATTTTATAAGTAAATAACTTAGGAAAAAATCAGTGAGGATGTATATTCGCAAAATGTTATCTTTGACGCTAAAATTATCTCTTCTAAAACCCTTATTGATTTTTCGAGAGAGGAATGGAAAGAAGACGTGGTTGGGAATACACCAAACTTGTAAATCGAAGGTTAAATCAACGAGAGATTATCATATGCAAAAGATTTCATACAAATCAAAAAATAAAATAAAAAAATATTTTAAAAAATTACTGAACCGAATGGGAGAATGTGAAGAACAACGAACGACCGAGAAGACTAAAGTTGGGCGAGAAAATAACACCTACGACGACAAATGTTGTGGGAACGGAAACGATCTCGGAGAAGATAAAAAGAGAGAAAAGTTGATCATGAGATACGGTCGAAGTGAGATATTAGAATTTGAAAATTAATACTTAGGGTTTAGTTGCAATATAAGGACTATTTTGCAAATATAAATTTGATTTTGTCAAATAAAAAAAGAAATAACACCTGTCACGACAAATGTTGTGGCAATGGAAACAATCTCGGAGAAGATGAAAAGAGAGAGGAGTTGATCGTGAGATATGGCCGAAGTGAGATATTAAAATTTGAAAATTAGTATTTAGGATTTAGTTGCAATATAAAGACTATTTTACAAATATACATTTGATTTTGTCAAATAAAAAAGAAATTACAATGAAAATGGCACCCTTCTCACCTTTATTGCAAGGGACAAAGAGACATTTAAAAAAAAAAGGGACAGGTGATCCGGACCGATTAGGTAGTAGCTTATCTTGCTTAAATTCCATCATTATTATTATTATTATTATTATTATTATTATTATTATTATTATTATTATACGATGCCTGATATTGTTATGAGTTTTGTTAAGGTAGACAAAGTAGTTTGGTATACAAGTTAGTTAGTTTATTAAGATGAAGTGAAGGGAAAGGAAAGTAAGGAAGCTGGCAAACAGTTAGCAATGGTACAGTAAAAGTAGAGGTAGAAGTAATAGTTCCAGTTCCATTCCAATTTCCATTCCCAGCGTTGATTGACCCAGGCAGGCAGGCAGGCAGGCAAGCACTCCTCCGATCCTCATGGGCATTTTTGAAAAGATAAAAAAAATAAAAAAATAAATCTGATCAGGCATCATTAGCTAGCCTAGGAGTATGAAAGAGGCTGGCTGGCTGGCTGGCTGGCTGGAATTAGCTACTCATTTATATATAATGGATTGGGGTACAGCATAGTAAGTAGTAATTGAATTTAATTCAATACAATAGTATGTGTTTCTCTGGAAATGGGAGATTGATTAAATCAAAGAAAGCTTTGGTGGTGCTTCTTGCTTGGGTAGTAGCGTGGCGGAAGTTGCTGCTGTCCCTCCGCTCACGCCCATGCCACGTGATGATTCCAGATCCCTACGGAACACTTACACTGTTACACACACACATGCACATGCATATGCATATGCATGCATCCAATCCATCTTCTCCCTCTCCCTCTCTTCAAAAATTACTACTCCACTACCACTAGACTAGTACTATTAAATTATTGTTAACATATAATCAATCAATCCATGACCGACTGACTCACTGACTATTCATCTTCTTCCCCAAATCTTCTCGTTCTTCTCCTTCCCCCACCCCAGATCCATCTTCTCTTTTCCCTCTTCCTCTAGCTCTGCCCCACCTCAGGATTTAACCTCCTTATACTAAACTCGTTTGCCTCCTCCTCCTCTTCCTCTTCCTCTTCCATCTTCAACCGCATATATATCTATAATTGAAATTGATCCAGCTGCGGGACAGCTCCCTCAGCATGTTCGTTCTATGTATACATTTTGATATACATCATAAGGATAAGGATCAGATCAGATCGGATCAGATCAATGAACAATAACATCATGGGGTGCACGTCTTCTGTATATGCAGCAGCAGCATCATCCGGTAAAAGGAATGTGCAGAAGAAGAATAAGAAGAAGCACAATATCCCCGAAGTCTCTGTATGTGTCCCCTCCCTCTGGATTCCCGTACAATCCCATATGCTGCACCCAACACTCCGACTCCGACTCCGAGGCTACATCCCCCAGGATCTTGTTCATAGAATCACTTCCCTCCGCAACCGGATTACTCTACTTGCCGAATCCGCCGGTAACCCCTCCCTCTCCCTCTGCTTTTGCTCCTCCTTCACTTGCTCTACCTAGTGGATGCTCGATTCTCCTCCTCCTCCTCCTCATTTACTCTCCAACCAACTGATGATGATGATTCGTGATTTATGTGTTTTTTACTAGGGACCTCCACCACGGAACTAACACAAGCATTGGAAGAATACTTGCCCCTTGCGCTTGGCCTCGCCAACACAGGTATTTAATTAATTTACAGAAAGAGTATGTTCTTTCTCAGATCGAAACCACCGGGAATAATAATACTTGTTAATCGTGATCTGATTGATACTTATATAGAAGTTGGGGGGGTTCAAGATTTGGTGGAGTTCAGATGGAAGGAGATTGAAAAGGGAAAACAGGTGAGAATGGGAAAATGATTTGACGGTAAAAAAAAATACTACTAATAATAATAATCACCTTTTGATGATTTGAAAATGATGACTCTGTGCTGTGTGTGTATCCTCTCTTACGATCAGGAAATCTGTATTGCCAACTCCTGGTTTGAAGTACTGAATGTTTTATATATGATGGCTACGGTAACGTTGATGGACGCAAATATGAAGCTAATTGCGAGTCCCAAAAGCAGCAGCAGCAGCAGCCACTCGGAAAGGCTTGTATCTGCTGGTGGGTTGGTTTAGTTCACATTTAACATGCAAAATTTGTGATACTCATACTAGACTAAATATGGTATCCGTCGGGTGCTCTCTCTCGTCAGATTGTATGAGGGATGCTCTTGATTCATTGCTTAAGGCAGCGGGATATTTGAATTTCTGTGTCCACCACATTCTTCTTAGACTACCACCTGAGATAATGTAAGAAGTCTCTCTCTCTCTCTCTCTCTCTCTCTCTCTCTCTCTCTCTCTCTCTCTCTTTCAAAACACACACACACACACACACTAATACTATATATATATACATACATGCAGTGTGTATTTATGTTTCGTGTGTACAGTATACGTATATATATACATTGTGATATTAATTCTGGACAGTATTGGGTACTGGTCCATGCAAGAACAGGGGCAAACTACCTCCAGATTTGAGCAAGGGTGTCCTAGAGGCAATTTCACATCAAGCCCTGGCTCAGGTTTAAAAAACGCACCCACACCACACCATTCATTATCATTCTTATTATTACAAACAGCCCTGTTGCTATGAACGAGCACAATAATGGAAAATGATAATTTAGAGGCAGGCTGGCATGCAACAGTGACTTACTTATGATAGATAGTATTCTTCTGCTGCTTCTCTCAGGGGACTGAAATTCAGCTTGGACTTGCAGTCAAAAGCCAAAATGCAACTTTATCTGTGAAGAGGAGACTAGCATGTGAACAGTTGAGTTATTTTGAGCAGGTACAATAAATTAATTAATATATAAATTTAATTGGTTATATAAATAAGATAGAAAGCGTGTTGATGATTGATTAGGATAAAACTCATTTCCTTCATTCATATAAAATATTCTTCGTCTGTTGGGTTATGGATAGTTAATTAGTTAGGAGGAATTAATAATAACAACACCCATGCAGTATGGAACGCTGAGTGTGAAGCGAGCATGTGCTGTATGTATGTATAATGTATGTATGGACTGGACTATATGATATATGAAAAGCAAGCAAGCAAGCAATCAGCACTATATCTATAATACGATAACAACTTGGGATGAAGACGAAACACAGGAAACTAGGTAGCTAGATTTTAAAAGTGCTTTACCTTTCCCATGGAGATTACATTTTTACAAGTGGTATTAATCAATTAATTAGTAGTGTACGTAGATAATGATGGAGATGGTGCACGGTGTTTTAATTGAATTTGTGTTTTGGCGTAGTCAGGCTCATGGCTGCTTATCCGAAGTGGATAATGAGCAAGGTGGTGGAACAAAGAAACTATCTTTGTTCCTCAAGTGGAAGCATCTAGAAGCAAAGGTGAGCCAGACTAGCTTAATTAGTGTAACATTCATTCATTTACTGTGACTGTGACTGTGACTGACTGGCTGACGTGGAGATGTATATAATATTATGTTATATTGGTAGGCTGCAGCTTATTACTATCACGGTCTAATCCTTGATAAGGCCGGGGGAGACAAGGATGAAGGAGGAGGAGATTCTTCTTCTCCTTCTTCTTCATCTAGTGGCGGCGGCGGCAGCAACTGGCATGAGATTGCGCTCCTGTGTTTCCTTGCAGCAGAGGAGCTGTTGGGGGATGGGAAGAAGGCTTGCTTAAGCTTTTGCCTCTCAGATCCAATTACAAGGAGCCCTCCACCGTGGGGTGCCATCAAGCATTTATACAAGAAGATTCCAGATACGGCCTCCAAGAAATCTCAAATGTACGCCTACCTACTTCACCAACCTCACAAGCAGCAGCAGCAGGTGGTTTTGCCTGATCTTCCAGAATTTCAACTGTCTCTCAAAGCTGATGAATTCGAGTTGCCAGAAGTGGATCCTGCTGATTGGCAAGTCCCACTCCCCGCCGGAATGACTCTCTAGAACAACACATCACCACACCACCACATCCACATTCATCTCATCGTCTGCACCCTCTGCCCCTAAACTAAGTTACTGTTAGTGTCATACTTATAATAATAATAATAATAAGATGGCAATGGAAGTGTGGTTGCATAAAGCCTAATTAATCAATTCATCCGGAGCCATCATTGAAATTAAGTCTATGCTCATTTCATTTCGTTTCTACTTGTTGATATAGATGCAGCGGGATTGGTATAGAAATGGTTCTTTTAATTAATTAATTAATTCATTTCTATATATAATCAATTGATATCATCTTGGAGGCATCGATCGTGAATAACTTCTTATTTATAAGATTAATTGCCAAGAATCAGACTCAAAAATCACTAATCAGTGTGATGAGGAAGAAGAGGATCTCAAGTGTATATTTAGTGTATATTTTGTACTTATTTGGGCCTATTTCTTTGTATGCCATCTTGTAGAAGAAGCCCAGGCCTATCGTTCCTCTCGCTAGAGCTAGATTCTCTCTTCTCCTTTAGTCAAGTTGTCAGCCCTCCATGTATATACTTGTACACTGCTTTTGACAGAAAAATGAATATTCTTCTTCATTCTTCTCATGGTATCAGAGCAGAATCATATTATGCTGTGATTTTTCTTTTGTTTTGATTTCTCCCTTGATATCTTCAGATTGCAGAATGGCTTCTGACTTAGCTAATCGATCGTCTGTTTCATCGAGCTCCAGGTCTAGTGCCTTAAGCTCTAACCCTATCAATGTGCTTAATACTTCTATAGCACAACTGAACTGCATTCATTTGATCATCCCAATATGAGTTTGATCTCCACCCAACTCAATGACACCAACTATCTCCTTTGGACTAAGGGAATCATGAGAGCTCTCCGTGCAAAAGGAAAAGAAGGCTTTTTCACTGGTGAAACAGGTAAGCCTGCAGATCCTTCAGCTGCCATTATATGGAAAAAAACAGATAGTATGATTGTTCAATGGGTCCTAAACTCTATTTCTCCTCACTTCGACCGACGCTTTTGGATATGTTAACTCAAGCTGTGAGTTATGGGAAATGTTAAGGGAGAGATATGGCCAATGCAATGGCCCTCTGATCTACCAACTAAAAAGAGAAATATCTTGTCTAGCCCAAGGAAAGATGAGCATGGTGGCTTACTTCACCAAAATGAAGAAACTCAAAGATGAGCTACACTGCCTTGCTCTTTAACCAGAATAAAAGAAAGAAATAGAGGAATATTTGCACAAGTAGAATATTATGGATTATCTCATGGGATTGAATGATGTGTATGACTCAATAAGTGCAAGATCCCTTACCTTCTTTGAACAGAATATATGGAATGCTATGAAGTGTTGAAAAACAACAAGAGATTCATGGTCTAATGGTTGATTCAAGTCCCACAATTCTGATGAGCAACCATAGAAATACTGCTAAGATATTTGACAAGAAGAAAATGGAGAAAAAAGGATCGGTCTGTGAGCATTGCAAGAGAACATGTCATAGTAAGGACACTTGCTTCAAACTCCGTGGCACTCCAGAATGATTTAAAACCATTCAAGATAAAAGGAAAAAAGAAGGCAAGGGGAACCTCTCAAACACTGAAGCAACCTTTCAAGTTATTGCTGAAAATACTTCCACAGCTGTAACCAGTGGATAGAACACTGATGCTCTCACAGAATTGATTCAAAAGAAAATTAAGAAAGTTTTTGAGAATGTGAAAACACCACTTGACCATCTCAACATGTTGGAGATTGATCACTCAGGTAAAGAATGCTTAAATATTTCGAATAACTCTAACAATCACAGTTCTTGGATCTTGGATTCAGGGGCAACATGTCATGTTAGCAATAATCCTGCTCATTTCAAATACTTGGAGCCCCTGAAACAACCAGCCAAGATACACCTACCAAATGGGACTACTCAACTTGCTACTCATACAGGAAATATTGAGCTAAATGATATAATCACCTTACATAATGTTTACTTTATTCCTGGATTTAAGTATTGCTTGATATCTGTGCATAAGCTGTGCTTTGATTCCAATATATCAATGAAGTTTATGGCTAATAACTGCATCATCCAGGACCAGAGAAGTGAAGAAAAAGTAGGCAGAGGCAAGCTCAAGGGTGATCTATATCATCTTCTGTTGGATTCATCCTTGCAGATCATGGCAGCTAAGAAGAATTGTCCCTGGCATTACAGACTTGGACATCTATCTAACAAGGTTCTTGAACACATGTCTTGTACAAGTGTTCATTTAATGAAAGTGGTTCTTATGCTCCTACTTGCTTTGAGTTAATTCATCTTGATATCTGGGGTCCATATAGCATTGCTTCTTCAAATGGAAGTAAATACTTCCTGACTATAGTTGATGATCACAATAGGGCTACTTGGACATACTTGATGAAGCTAAAATCACAAACTTCTATTGTATTCTTTGTCTTCTTGAAAATGGTGGAAACATAATTCAACTCAAAAGTAAAGAGGTTAAGAACAGACAATGAACCGAATTCACCAGTTGGAATTTTCAGCATGTGCTACAGGAATATGGAATAAAACATGAAAAGTCATGTCCTTACAATCCTCAGCAAAAGGGAATGGCTGAAAGAAAACACCAACACCTATTGGCGGTAATACGAAGCTTACTGTTTCATTCGAATCTGCCCACATCATTTTGGGGGAAAGCTCTACTTACAGTGACATATCGTATAAACTTGTTGCTGACACCGATTCTTGAGTGGAAGTCTCCATATCAAATCTTGTACGGTGTTGAACTTCATTGAAGCACTTGAGGGTATTTGGGTGCCTTTGCTTTGCCTTAAATACAGACCCCCACAAGTATAAACTTGAAAAAACAGTAATAAAGGGAATATTTATAGGGTATGAATCAGGAACAAAAGGCTACAAAATCCTGGATCTTGAAACAAATAAGGTTACACTATCGAGAGATGTGGTGTTTTATGAAGAGATGTTGCCTGGTGTATCTTCTGATTCTAATTTAACTGAGAGGCAACCCTTACCTATAATGGATGGAATTCAATACCATCCTCAATTTCTTGAGGAAGCTACATCCTACAACAGTCATACTCGGCAGGAGATTTCAAATCTTGAGGAAGCTACATCCTACAACAGTCATACTCAGCAGGAGATTTCAGATATTGATTATGTGTAGAAATCTTCCAAATCTGAAGAGCTTTCTCCCCGTACTAAAAAATTGCATTCTGATCCTAATAAGGCAACCCTGAAAATACTTCATCACCTACTACAGAGATGGCCTTACGGCCCCAAAGAGCAACAAAGAAACCTTGTTGGATGAATGAGTACTTGTGCTATAACATTAATCTTCTTGAGGATGAAGGGGGTGAACCACTTACATATGTTGAAGCTGTTAAAAAGCTTCATTGGGTACCAACCATGAAAGAAGAGATTGTCTCACTGGAAGCCAATGGGACTTGGGAATTAACCCCTTTACAGAAAGAGAAGAAGACAATTGGATGCAAGTAGGTGTGTAAAATCAAAAGGAACAAAGATGGTACTATAAACAGGTTCAAAGAAAAACTGGTGGCTAAGGGATATCTTCAAAAATATGGAACTAACTTCAATGAGTGCTTTACCCCTGTTACGAAAGTGTAACAGTAAGACTAGTCATTGCAGTAGCCATTACAAAGGGATGGAGCATTCAACAAGTGGATGTTAATAACGCTTTCTTGGATGGAACATTGGAGGAAAAAATCTAGCTTAAACCCCCACCTGAATACGTTGTTGGTTCTGGTCAATTTTGTAGACTCAAGAACTCTCTTTATGGTCTCAAACAAGCCCCCCGAATTTGGTATAAAACTCTCGCTGAAAAGGTGACTCAATTTGTTTTTGAACAATCTCCTCATGATCACTGCTTGTTCATTAAATATCATAGAACAGAGGTGTTGATCTTAACATGTATGTAGATGATATTCTCTTGACAGGGTCATGCCCAACCTTATACAAGAAGTCAAAGCCTATCTCCACGAACCTTTTACAATAAAAGATCTTGGCGATGCAAATTTTTTCCTTAAAATAGAGATTGTGCAACTGGCTAAAGTGATAGCCCTCTCCAAAAAATAGTACATCTTTGACATATTAGATGACATGAAAATGTTGGATGCCAAATCCACCTCCGCTCCTCTACCCGTTGGAGTAAAGCTTTCCACTACTTATTGTGAAACTCTTGCAGATCCAACACAATATAGGAGACTGATTGGAAGGCTCTTGTACCTCAACTTTTCTAGATCTGACATGGTGTTTGCTACTCTACAACTAAGTTAGTTTATGGACAGACCTTCCACTTCTCATTGGAAGGCAACAACTCATCTCCTACGGTATCTAAAAGGTACTACGAATCTATGCCTTCTATTCAGCTCAAATTCATCTCTACTCTTGGAGGCTTATTATGATGCCGATTAGGGAACCTGCCCAGATACTAGAAAGTCAATCACTAGGTATTGCATCTTTCTTGGCTCAAATCTCATTTCTTGGAAAGTGAATAAACAAACAACCATTAGTGTATCTTCAACAAAGGCTGAATATAGAAGTATGAGCACGACTACTTGTGAACTTCTTTGTATCTCATACCTTCTGAAAGGACTTCAAGTGCATGAATCTCAAGTCATTCCTTTATATTGTGATAACTAGTCAGCTCTCCACATAGCAAGGAATCCGGTTTTCCATGAACGAACTAAGCACTTGGAAATTGCATGCCACCTTGTTCAACATCACTTTCTACAAGGCTTCCTCTCTCTGTCTCATAATCGGAGTAAGCTGTAAATTGCAGACATTTTCACGAAGGAACTGTATGCTCCCATGTTCAAGAACCTTCGCTCTAAGCTGTGTATGTACATGCTTAGCTCGAGGGGAGGGTGCTAAGAATCAGACTAAAAATTCATCACTGATCAGTCTGTGTGACGAGGAAGAAGATGAAGCAGGATGATACTTTCTCAGTGTATATTTAGTGTGTATATTGTACTTGTTTGGGCCTACTTCTTTGTATGTCATATTGTAGAATAAGCCTAGGCCCATCGTTTCTTTCCTCTCGCTAGGCCTAAATTCTCTCTTCTCCTTTAGTCAGTTTGTTAGCCGTGGATGTATATACTTGTACACTACTTCTGAGAGAAAAATGAATATCCAAAAAATTCCAATTCGTCTTCTTCATTCTTCTCATTAATATTAAGAGATATATGTGTGTTATCACTTTAATTTGAATCAGGTGGCCTAATGGATTTTGGGATTTCCGGGATCAATATCAAATCGGTATATCTGACCTTCTCAAGAAATGACTCAGGTTAATTTCGGGCAAAATTTGAAACACAATAGATATAAGATGGGAGCTATCACAATGAACAAAATTGGAATTTAAGCAATACGATAAAGATAAATGAAATTGGCTTGAATGGATAAAAATTGACACAAAATAAATGTGGAACTTGAATAAAAAGAGACAAGAATTTATAAATACTGGCCTCAAATTGGATTAAAATCCGTAACATAACAACAACAATGATCAAACCACACAAATACAGACGCAAACAGATTCACATAGGCACTTCGTAATCAAACAACATGCAGACTCTTTAAGCCGAAAAAAATGGAACACATAAAATTGATAACTCAGTTCGGTCATATAAGGCCTACATTGAGGGGTTTCAACCTAGGCTTTTTTCACTCTTCATGATGAACATATCTGGATTACAATCGAGTTGTATGAAGTTCCTCCATGAACACACTCACTCTTCCTCGCTCTATTCAACCATCAAGAACAAATACATAGTCTATTTTCTCTATATATTTTCCTTTTTCTTTTTATACACACCACTGTAAATCTAATCAACATTTTTTTCTTCCACAAATAATTTATCTATTACATCTGCTCCATATACCGTATTCCCCTTCATCGTTCGTTGCAACAACCTATGCTGCACAAGGGGAATCAAGGTGGAGGACCAGCTTCCACTTAGCTGCATAACTGGATTTTTCTTTCTAAATGAATTAGGAACGCATTTGGGTTTCAAGAATGGTAGTCCAATTTCAAACATCAACCAAACCTTGGGTTCAATTTCAAAAAATCTTCCTCTTTTTTGTTGATATTTATCAATTTATCTAAATGACATAAACGAGCAAATGCAGACAACAACAAACAAGATATCTCCCCCTCAAGGCATGCATAATATCCTTCCAGACATCATCAACAAACTTCCATCAGACACCAAAATATATCACCAATCCATACAGGTCATTAAGTCAACATATTACGATATCAAACTAGTAGTCCAAAATTAATCCAAAATATATCATGCCAAAGTATACCATTAGTCCAGACTGACCTTTTAGGCAAGCACATCAATCATGCCAAAAATAAGTTATTCCCCATTTTGAAAAATATCAATCCACAAAGGGCATCATGTCCCTGAGGTTAAGGAGGCATTACTATTGGAATCATCATCACTATCAAGTGGGTCATTCACAATTTAAGAAAATTTGCAATACATTTTGCAATTCAAACAGCCCAAGCACATATAGGTTCCCTAATAAGTTCAAAAGTTTATCCCAAATTTAAGTTAAAGCATCTTTGCCCCAAACAAGAGAACAAAGCACAAGTGATACTTTCACTCCAATCCAACATGCATCCATGTCTCATGATCTCATAAGACTATCAAAGTTTTAGCATCAACACTAGGATTATACTACCTAAAAGCAATCCAACTCAAAAAATCTTTATGCAGCTTCACCTCTTGACCTCACAAGCTCAAACTCATAGACAAGCACTTTTTATTCAATTAGCTGAATCTTTTTCCTTTATATAGTAATGTTTCAAAAATTACTGGTGAGAGAACATACTAAGATCCCGTTGCAGTACTTTAAATTGCCTTGAATATCAGACAATTGTTTTACTGTTTGTACACATTTGAGACTGAAATTTTCATTTTTAAAGACTTCAACAACATTTTTCTGTTTGATTTTGGATATGAAACGAATTAAACCAACTAATTTCTTGAAATTAATTATTTTTCTTTTTCTCACCTTTGGCCCATGAGGATCTTCAATGATAAGCTCTGGTCCATGGTTCTTTTTGGCTTTGGTAGAAATTTATGCTTCTGGTTCAGGGTTGCTGCTCTCTGTAGATTGTTCATCCGATGTCTGATTGCGGTTTGACTCCCCCTTACTTCCATCCATCAAATCTAGACCTTCTTTCTTGATTTCAATTCAAATCTTAGTTGATCATCATTCAAATTTTGGCTATTTTCCTTAGATAACTCATTGTAGAAGTGTTGAGCCACGGAAAATTGAAAAATTAGGGTTTCGGACCATGGGCTCAAAAGGTGGAAAATGAGTGCCAAATATCTTGTGGATTTGATGCGGATCTAATGGGCCAACAAATTGCGTAGTTTTTTTATTTGGCCATTGGGTGACAAAGTCGGGGGCTGAAGACTATTCGGCCAGTGTGTCCGAAAACTAGTGAGTGGCACTAACATTCTGAAGTGGCAGATTTTGGGTGGTTGAAGGTTCGGGTATAACCGTCAGGCGGTTACTCCATGATCCGGTAATCGAATCAAACCGTCAAAAACTGGTGTGGGTGAACTCGTAAATAGGCGGATGCAAAAAGAAAGAAAAACACACACTCTCTCAAGAATAGAACTCCTAGACTTTATTTTTTCATTACTTATTCCTTTTCCTTTTTCGTTCTTTGACCTTAGTACTATCGTATCTGGTGTTTAGAGATTCATAATCTCAGGCACAATTCATCAAGTTCGAAATCTATTTTCGGATTTTACTTTATTTTGTTGAATTTCTCACATCAACAATTGGTGACCACAGTGGGAAAACAAGGCAAAATTGCTGACTATACGGCTGACAATAGTTTCATACGACTCCGATCTGGCCTGATTATCGATATGAGCCAAATGGCCGGTTCTCAACCACAAAGCTCCAACACTTCCGTTGGAATCACAATGACGTGCAATTACCCAATAAATGGGTGACATATGTTAACAACTAAACAATCAGCAAACGGCCACGATGCAAGCAATGTTGCATGATCAACAAAATCTAATACATAACATGTTGGATCAAGCTTTTCTCAAGGGTCACATTCCACTCTATTCCTGCGCCGTCAGGAATGTCTCATTCATGGTTTCAAGCAAACTTTGCTGGACCATCCTACATCGAGAGTACGGTCCTGAGTGTTACCATTCCAAGTAGGTTGGATAGAGAGAAATTCCCCCTCACATACCCTAACAATGTCCGTTTAGGGACAAGGCCCCAGCCTTCTCTACCAAGCTACCAGTGGGAAGAACAGCCAGGGGGTCAATCGCACGACCCCATTCCAATCCATGACCAATCACCTCACATGTTGGATCCTGAGGAAGTAGCCCGAGTTTTAAGGTTACACTTTGAACCCTCAGATGCCAAATAAGCCAGCATATCAAATGCCGTTTCTGGAGAGAATCGTTAACGAGCACCCTCTACCAAGGAACTATCGACCTCCTAACTTTTATATCTTTTCGAGAGAAGATGAGTTTTCTATTAGAGAGCACATGGGTAATTTCAGAGCACAACTTGGCAAAATTGGTAATAATCCATACCAACAATTACAGTTGTTCGGTCTCTCCTTGACAAGGACAGTTTTTTCCTAGTTTGCCAATTTACCACCAGGGCAAATCCAAACTTGGTAAGGTTTGAAAGCAGACTTTCTTGCTAGATTTTTTAATCCGATCCCAACTATCTCTTCAACCGATTTGTTGAAAACAAGGCAGATGGGCGAAGAAAGCGCACCTCAATTCATAGAGCATATTCGGGTAATGAAAAAAAAAGTGTCCGACTATCATCGATGAAGGGGAAATGACCAATTTGGTAGTCCATAACATGTATACTAAGTTAAAAGAGGCTTTGACTGCCTACGACATTCGGAATTTGGCATAGCTTGCACCCAAAATAGGTTGGTTGGAAGCTTTATTTAAAGAAAAATATCAAAATTTTAGGACAAGGAAATTTTCAATAGATTGCCCATGTTGGAACGGAGGTGTATGACCCCGACATGGTTGACATAAGAGAAGTAGAAGAGATGGCAGTCGAAATTATTAAACGAAAACCATACGTCTGCCCTAAGTTGAAACCTGCACCTGAGGCGGAATCGACTAAGGATCAACAAACATTTTATACATCTAAAGCTGATGACATTTTCGACGTCTTGTTGGCCGATGGCCAAATCTGGATCCCAAAAGGGCAACGACTGACCACCAAAGAAGAGATCAAGGGACAACCTTATTGTAAATGGCACAACTCGTTCACCCATAACACAATCCAATGCACTCATTTTTGGAAGGAAATTCAAAGGGCAATTTGAGAAAAAAGGTTCAAGTATGCTACTTTGGGGTTGAGCAGCAGCCTTTTTCAAATGTGACAATGGCTACTATCGGGATGAATAAAGAGAAAGACACTAAATAATTAATGAGAATCTCGACCCAAGTAGCCAAAAAATGGGATATTTCGGATGGGATGTTTGAAGTCAAAGTTAAAGACAGAATGGTGGTGCAACACAAGACCGCGCGAAAGCCTCAGATGCCGAAAGGTTGTAACTGGGTCCAGAATCAAAAGCCATTGCCTATGAACATTGACCCTTGGTTCCTAGGTATGAACCAAACTCAAATTAGGAATGCCAAGAGAAGATATGCGGTATTGCAGGGAAGGCGACCTAATAAGAATTGTCGACGTAAGTAGGCCATAGAAGAGGTACCCGAGCAAAGTGTTAGGATACTTAAATGGGCTGAATAGTCTAAAAATTGGGGGGCTCCGGTGGGAAAGGTACAATGTTTTAGATGCCATTTCTATCATCGGATTAATATAGATCCAGAGTTGGGAGATGTCCCTGAATCTGAAGGGATAACATTCGGAGCTTTCTCACCAAATGAAATTTAAGATTTTCTGCAGCTGTGTCAAGTTTCTGCTGGTCGAGGGACTCTTGCTAATTCTAAAGGGAATCAGTACTCTAATACCCGGGTTTTTACAGTAAGGATGTTGATCACCCATCCGATGGAAGATGAGCCAAAGTGGGCCCACTTTTCCGATGATTAGGTGCTTGAAGAAGGGTGGACATCTTTAGTTCCATACGAACTACCCAGAACTTGCCAATATGTCTTTCCTCCTATACGGCTATACCTGAAGAAATAAAGTGACACACGCGATTTGATGATTTAAAATTTGAAATAGGGAATCTTTTATGAGTTTCTTGAATGGAATATGTATTATTGGACATGTTCAGATATAGATAATGAAAATGAAGTTGTAGACTCGAAATCGTAATATCAAAATTATTTATACTATTTTACTGGTGAGTTTACAGGTCGAAAATAGGGATTTTAAGTCGCAAAATTTAAATCAATAATTGCAATACATGTGATGTGCAGCGAAAAACAGAAAGGAGGTTCACTGTCAAGCAAGCCAAAAAGATAACTAAGACAAAATTAAAGAAAAACAAATAAAGAGGAGCGAACGATTGAGTGCATTTGGTGAAGGTAATGGGTGAGCGATGGATGCAGCGAAAGCATGGTGAGCAGAGGCGAGTGAATAAAGGCAACGGGGTATAGATATATGTATTCATGATAATAGGTGAGCGGTGAGGGTGTTCAGATGATGTTGTCTCTGTGTTGTATGTTAATAGATTGCTAGGTTCTCATGGATGAAGCGAGCGAATGAAGAAGGTGAGTAAGCGAAACATATATTTATAATACGTAACGACAGAAGAAGAAAATGTAATTGCATAAACCTGTTAAGACATAAAACAACTTAGTTGGTACTTGACCTTAAGGGATTTACAATAAGACTTTAATGCCCAGAATCATAACATTATACGCAAGAAAGTCTATTGTCACTCGAAATTATGTGGCCCAATAGATCCACGCCTATGCCTAGTTAACTATTCTAATTTCTGTCTCATTACTGGCTTTACTCTCCTATTACCTCTCTTTAATCATAATCGAATTCAGAATAACAACTAAGCAGGTCGACAAGGCTCTTGCGTACCTAGCTATGTTGAACTACCTAGAATGTTTTAATGATTACGACGCAAAACTAGGCTGAAATAGTCGATTCTTCTTTGTTCTTCCATAGAAAAATAGTATTCTAGTCTTAACATTTTGACAGAAATATGACTCCTGGATAGAAGTGATAATGGAGAAATCTTGATATTCATCACTTACTACAGAAAACCATAAAATTCTACATTATGATAGCGGTAAAACCAAAGCAGAAATATAGTAGTGAACTATCCTAGAAAGCAGTAACTGAGCAGCCAGAGGAGGAGAAAATCTCAACTCCCCTCGCCATTCCTAACTAGAGAACTCCCTCACATGGTTGGAGCTCTCGATAAAAGAACTAAAAATCTGCAGAATTGAACACTTTACAGTATGTATATGTATTTTAGAAAGAGAATTCTGACCCTATTTATAGATCAGAGAAGACAACAGTTACAAGCAGTTGGGAAGTGGCTACAACCGCTGAGCAGTTAGGCAGTTGACGGCAGTTATTTTGTTGAAGTAGTTGTACTGGCCATAACTCTCAGGGTGGTCTCTTCACTTGTTTTGGAATGTAAGGGCCTAGATCTTTCTCGTTTGCCCAGATGGATGGAGGGATGTAATACCCCCAGAGTTGAATAATGATATGAGTCTGGATGATGAAATGCCCTCAAGGTTGAGTACGAGTTTAAATAGATTGAATAGCCTACTCATGTCAACAATGTGCACATTTATTTTCGAAAGTCCTACTGAAAGAACTCTAGAGTTAAGCCCTGGGAAATCTCTCAGGGTGCGCATGCCTGAGGAAAGAAGCGCGCTAGAAGGACTCGTGTTGATCTGTGGGACCAGTCTACACGTTCGGCTTTGCGTGGATTGCGGGCCGGAGTAATTTGAGGATGGGTGACCCCTATGAAAGTCTCTCATGGTGCGCGTGTCTGAGGACAGAAGCACGCTAGAAGGACTCGTGTTGACCTGTGGGGCCAGTCTGCAATCCCTATATGTCCAGTTTTTCGTGGCTTGGCGGACTGGGGTGTCACAAGGGCATCAACACAACTTAAGAGGAGCTGAGCGTCGCTTTCCGAATGGAAAATATCGTCGCTTGACTTTCAATACTTAAGTTTTCTTTGGACCAGAAATATCACTTAAATAGGCCAAAAACATTAATAATCTCAACACACATGCTCTGGATCATATCAAGCGATATAATTCAATAAAGTATGTCCTAAATCAGATATATTGATGGTTTTCACATAAAAATTCAAGTTATACATAGTTTTATCAAGCAAAAAATATGCTATTATTTGGATTATCAAACCTCCTCACATTAAACCTTTGTTCATCCTCAAATAAACTCAATTGTGCAAATAAAGAGTTAACTCGTTCAAGGCGGTCAAGTATTGCATCAGATCAGTGCCATGGTTGTGAGTTGAGTGAATCTCAAATAGGAGCAATTGATCCTTAAGCATTCAAAACTTGTCAAGCTGATGTAACATGAACAGAGTCATCCAAGCATAAACAACTTTGCTCGCTCAGCGGGAACTATTGTTTTGATAAGGGAACCTTCAGCTGAAGGGTGCGGAATTTATTTATTTTTTTGCATCGCTCATTATATTTCGCGATAGGTCATGGACTTTCGAACAAACATTGTGTCTGCTCGTGACCTTATTTGATTTTCATTGCACCTAGGCCTTTTCAGTCTCTTTAATAATAAGTCCTTCATGCTTCACTTAGATCATTTTTAAAACCATATTTAAGAACTTCCCTTTTCAACGTCCTTCATTTTAGCAAAGTCGATAGAAAAAATTTTGCTTGCCCTACTGAGTATGGAAAATTTGAAACAAAGGGGCATTAAACTTTTCAAGTCATATTAGCGGGTATTTGGTTTAACTCAATATTCTCATTATTGAAGAAGGTAAAGGAAAAATTACTAAATGCAGCACTCGAAAATTGTCTAACCCTACTCTAAAACATATTGTAGGTCTAACGCAACGATGTATTAAAAGAATTCCAAGTAATAACACATGCTTGTGGTTATAATAGGCACACAGTATTGAAATATTTGACTTGTTACCAAAAATTCGTCGTGTCATTGATCATAAATTTTTTTTGTACATGTCTTGCCATTCTTTTTCCAAAATACGTACAAGACAGGGGAAGGATCTTAAGTCATTTCTTGTTGTGCTCCGAGGATCCACGTCCTATCTGAGGAAGATACTTGACAAGCTGTCGCATTAGTTCCTCTAGTCATTGTTGCCTCTGGGCTGAATCAAGTTGTTGCTCTATTAAGATTGCATTCTGCCGGGTGGCACCTGCAAAAGCCTTTAAATTGCCGCTTTGTCCTCTTTCGAGGCTCTCCAGTGCCCTTCCCAGTTTTGTAGCTTGAGCTTCTAGCCTATCAACATGTGACTCCAATGGGGCAGTCGCTGAGCTTTCAGAAGCCAGATTCTCGACATGGTTGTCGATCAGTGATTCTAGCATAATGTACTGGCTCAGCAACGCCGTATCGAGGTCATCCAGTTGTCTTTTGATTGATTCAAATTCCGCGCGAGGGGCGGAGATGCTAGCCTTAGTGGGTTCTGGTAACTGTCGCTCAAATGCGGAACTGATATCCACCGGCTCTGGCTCTTCCTTGGAATTGGGTGCTGGTTCGGGGGTAACATCTCTTAGAAAGACAAGCTGCCTCGCTGCCTCGTACTTCAGCTGCACGACTTTCTTTTTTTCCACGTATATTCTGAATTGCAGCTGGAGTTGGGTCAACGGCTTCCAGTACTTAAGCAGCTTGACCAACACCTTCATTTTCCTTTTCTTGTTCCACTCACGCTGTCTCTTGTTCTAGCATTTGCATTTCTGTGAGCAACCGAGCTTGTCACTCCTAGAATTACCTTTCCTCTTTATCCTCCTCTTCATCGATGATGATTTTGTCGGATTTAGCGGAGGACGGAGTTGAAGCTTTTGCAGGTGCGGATGTCTCCATTGGCATCTGGGGCCTGTATGGAATAGGTTCCTCTTCCGCTACCCCTAGAGTTGTTGAATCTTTTGTTTTGGGAGACACCTGCAAAATAGGCAGCGACGTTATTACTACCTCAACCCTGTCGGTTTCATCGGCAGCTTCAACGATTGTTGCATGGAGGACCTCGGCGACTTGATCATTGAATGACTCCACAGTTACGTCTATGCCGTCGATGGTTTCTTCAGTGATTACATTCTCCAGCTCCTCGTCTGGTCCAGCAGCAGTAGGCTCCTTTACCCCCAGCTGGTTAACAGAAGTGGGTTCATCCTCAGGTGTTCCAGCAGCAGGTTTCTTTACAGCTGGCTCAGGGAGCGGTAGAGACTACTGCTGCTGGAACAGCGGAGAAGCGGGAGACTGTGCTTACCAAAGAAACCATCGGCGGGACCGATGTCACAATGGAGTCATACAAAGAATATCCCGCCGAGTTCCCCGCTGCCACAACCGTTGAAACTGCCAATGAAGCCGAGGAGGTGGAGACAGTAATTTCAAACCTTCCTATCCTACAAGTGTCCCCACGCAGCCCAAGAACACCTACCATGATGGGGACACCTGCAAAGACTCTGACTCCTTCCTCAGCCAAATCAGACAAAATACTAATAGAGGATGAGTAGGATAGGAAGCTGCAGGAGAAGCAAGCTCAGCTGCTCGCCGAAGTACAACAGATTGAACTATTGCGGCAGCTCGAGCGACAGAGGAAGAGGAAAATGAAGCCGCTGACCCAACTCCAGCTGCGATTTAGGAGGTACCTAGAGCGAAAGAAAGCAGAACAGCTGGAGTACGAGGCAGCGAGACAACTAGTATTCCTCAATGATATCACCCTTGAACTAGCACCCGATTCCCGAAAAGAGGAAGCGCCAGTGGAAATCAGTTCGGCTGAGTCCGGGAGACAGTCACCAACAGCTACGGGGGCTGGACCATCAGCCCTCCGCTCATCTCTGGAAAACATTGAAAGAAGACTGGAGGAACTCGACTAAGCCATTCTCACCCAATACATGATGACTCAGACAATAATTGACACATACGCTAGGAGTCTGGGTGATGAACTGGCCATTGGAAAGAAAGCAACTGCCGCACTAGAAGCGCGCGTAGAAGCACTGGAGACTCAAGCTGCAAGCATGGGTACGACGCTGCATGAGATTATGAAAGCACTCGCAGCTCTTACCCAACAAAACGCCATTCTCATGGAACAACAGCTTGACACAGCCAGGAGTCTCCAACGAATGGAAGACCTAGTGCGGCAGATATCTATAAACCTTCCTCAGGGGCGAGGACCTTCGGGCGAGAAGAGGAAATAAAGAGAGGCCCTCCCCATGTACACACTTTGAGAATGGCAAGGGCTGTACATAACATTGATCAACGACACAACACTTTTTGGTAACAAGTGAAAAATTTTCTTTATTGTATGCCTAACATAACCTGAAGTATGTGTTCTTATGTGAAATGCTTGTGATATCCTGCTGAGTTAACTCAGTGATATGTTTTAGAGTAGAGTTAGATGACTTAAGCACATCAGACCAAGTAATTGTCCTTCAAACTTCACAATAACTTGAACATTAGCGTTAAACTAAGTAACAGCGAATAAGACTTGTGAAGATTAGTGCCCCCTTCGTTTCAACTTTCCCATACTCAGTAGGGCAAGCGAACCTATGTTTTTCGACTTGTTCATAAGAAATAGCTCGAAAAGAGAAGTCCTTAAATATGGTTTAAGATACAATGCAAGCGAAGCAGGGAGGACCTATCATTACAAAGGAACTGAAAAGGCCTAGGCAAGTGAGAATCAAATAAGATCTTGAGTAGACACAATGTTTGTTTGAAACTCTCGATCCAAAAAAAAAAAAACTCTGCGCCCTTCGGCTGAAGGTTTCCTAAATCAAAAAAATAGTCCCTGCTAAGCAAAAAAAGTTGACGATACCTGGATAACTCCAATCTCGTTAAATCAAATGACAAGCTGAATACTTATGGCTTCTTTGTTCCTATTTTGAGATTCACTTTATTCACAATCATGGCATTGATTGTTAACACTTCTTAATTGCAGTGAACAGTATAACCTCTTGATTTTTTTAATGCAGTTTGCTCGAGGACGAACAAAGGTTTAGTGTGAGGAGGTTTGATTACTCCAAATATGAGCATATTCTTAGTTTGACGAAACTATGTATTACTTGAACTTTTGTATAAAAACCATCACAATGACTCATTAATGGCATGATCCAGAATTCGTTGTTGAGATTATTAACGATTTTTGCCCTTTTTAAGTGGTAGTCTGGTGCCAGAAAAGCTACGGCAGACGCCACAAACGACAACCACCTCCGCTCGCAAGTACCCAGAATACTTCCTGAAAAATACTAAGGCATGAGCGGCAAGCGGCAGCCTTCACCGCCCGCAAGCGACAACCTCTCCCGCTTGCAAGCGACAGCCCAGATGCCCACCGCTGCAGAGTATCACCAGATTCCAATTAAGTGTTCCAACTGCAGCAGTACAACAATTTCATTTCCAGCCAGCATAAGCGAGCCTAGCTGCGCTGATGCCCTCCAGCTCTCCAACAAGCAAGGAAGATCTGAACCCTTACAGTTCAATGCAATCAAAGCGAGCGCCCTGGGAGTTACGGCCAGCAACTGCTTCAACAGAATAACTACCAGAAACCGCCTAACTGCCCAGCGGTTGGAACCGCCCAGCAACCGATTGCAACCGCCCCATTCCACCTGCTATAAAAAGGGTCAGATATCTTTACGAAGAAGGAATTGATACTTTGATTTTAAATAGTCTTAGCAATTACTTTTCGCAAGCAAGTCGTCTTCCTGTCTCCGAGAGCTCCAACCCTGTAAGGGAGTTCTCCACAGGAATGGCCAAAGGAGTAGGGGTTTCCCTCCTCCCTTGGCCAAGTCTTTACAGCTTTCTTAGATTAGATTACTGCTTTCGTTTACAGCCTTGTAGCTCTAGTCTTTTCCTTCTTTCGTAGTAGATAATGAAATATCATTCGATTCTTCACCCTAATTTCTTTCACATTTTTTACACACTTATATAAAGTTTGAATTTAGAGAGTTTCATTTCATTGGTTTAGAGCTACAGAAGAAATGATTATTTGAGCCTTGTTATGCGCCAAAAGCGGTCTCAAGGTAGTTCAATGTAGTTAAGTACGCGGGAGCCTTGTCAACTTGCTTAACTGCTGTTCTGAATTCAATTTTGATTAAAAAAAGGTAACAGAAGGGTAAAGCCACTAATGAGGCAGATTTTGGGAAAATTAACGGGGCATAGGCGGTGGTCTATTAGGTCGCAGAGATTCCTAGTAACAGTAGGGTTTCTTTCTTTTAATGTCTCGAATTTGGGTGTCATTGAAGTCTTGTTTTAAATCCCTTAAGGTCAAAATTCCAGTGTTATGAATTCTTTATATTCAATTTATATGATTACATTACTTCCTTTTCACCGCTTTCGTAAAATACATATATTTCCGATAACACACTCACATCGCTCGCTCATTACCTCTAGGGAAATCTATCTATTTAGTAACGCACAGTTCAAACACAACATCTCTCATCCACTCTCTGTCACTTATCTATATATATATTTACATACATATACATATAATGTGTCGCTTACTCATGTCCCGTTCACTCGGTAACCGCCATTCATCCATGTCCCGTTTATCTGGTGCCCACTTCCGCTCATGTCCCGATCATCTGGTTACCGCTGGCACTTCATCTTCCGCCCTCGCTTCGCTCGCTTCCGCTCACTTCACTTTTACCGCTTTACTTATTGCTTTCTTTAGCCTATCTTTTGGATCCGCTGTAAGCAGATCCCTTCCTGCAGTTTTCGTCGCTTCTTCAAGATTTTCACCGTTGAAATTCATGACTTAAAATCCTTGTGTTCGACCTGGAAACTCACTAGTAAAAAGAGTATAAATAATTGTGATAACTACTCAGGGTCTAAAACCACAAAAATTACTATATCTGATCGTTTTCTATAAACTTCCACTCATTGATTTTCGAATATAAATTCCCTGTGAATTGTGTAAACACACACACACATTTTTAGTTATCAGCTAGGTTTAGGTTAGAAGTTAAAATTCTACCTACTCTAACTAAGGAAGTGATAATCAAAGCCTTTAAACTATCTTCTAGAGAGAGATAATTCTAACTACGAAAACAATAATGGCTATTCTGTGAAAACGGTAAAATAAGTGATAAATTCTAACTAGGTAAGCGATAATAAAATTGTAAATTCTAACTATCAAAGCAGTATATCGTTTTGGAAGATATAATATTAGGCAATTCTGGATGTCACTTCTGAGTTCTATCACTGAGCGAGTTTCTGCACCTCAACTAGATTTATCTCTGTATCAGCCCACTGCAAAATAGGCCTTCCGTTATACGGCTTCAGCCTCGCTCCATTAACTAGGAAGGAATCTCTTTCCCTGGGGTTATCCAAATTACTGATTGTTATGGCTCCACTTGGAAGAACTTGTCTGACTATATAAGGCCCAGTCCACCGTGATCTCAATTTCCCTGGGAATAAGTGGAGCCTAGTATCATACAATAAAACCTTGGATCCTTCACTAAATTCTTTCTTTTGAAACTTCCTGTCGTGATAGAACTTCATCATTCCCTTGTAACGTTTAGCGCTTTCATACGCTAGGTACCGGAACTCAGTCAAATCAAGCAAGCGCTCAGCACACTTCTCCTTAGTAGAGAGAAGGTCAAAATTCATATATTTGATAGCCCAATACGCGCGATGCTCGAGTTCCAGAGGTAAATGACAAGATTTTTCATATACTAGCCTGTACAGGGACATCCCAATTGGAGTCTTGAAGGCTGTTTTGTATTCCCACAGTGCATCATCCAATTTTTTACCCAATTCTTGCAATTTTTATTTACTGTGGTCTGGAGGATGTGTTTAATTTGTCGGTTAGAAACTTCCACTTAACCGTTTGCTTGTGGGTGATAAGGAGTAGTTAGATGTTGGCGAACACCATACAGTTGAAGGCAAGATTGCAGTGCCTTATTCACAAAATGGGTGTCTTCATCGCTTATGATAGTCCTGGGGACCCCGAACCTTGGGAAAATGGTGTATTTTAGGAAGCGGATCACATAGTGAGCATCATTCGTAGGGAGCGCTTGCGCTTCAACCCACTTGCTCACATAATCCACTACTACCATAATATATAATTTCTCATTAGAGTTCGGCAGCGATCCCATAAATTCTATTCCTCACACATCAAAAATATCCACAAACAAGACTTTAGTTTGAGGCATCTCATCTTGCTTTAAGATAGAGCCTAATCTTTGGCACTTATCGCAAGCCTTGGAAAAGGCATCAACATCTTTCTCTAGGGTAGGCCAAAAGAAGCCTGACTGCAAAAATTTGGCCGTTGTGCACTGGACAACAAAATGTCCTCCTAAATGGGAACCATGATATTCAACTAAGAACAGCGGGACCGTTGATTCCGCTACACAACGACGGATAATCCCATCAGAGCCGATGTTGAACAAATAAGGATCATCCCAAAGTAATCATTTTCCAGTCTGAGTAATCTCTTCTTTTCCCTTTGTATAGTGTGAGCGGGAAATTGCCCGTAGTTAAGAAATTCGCCAGGTCTGCAAACCACAGCTCCTTCCCCTGTCCTAGGAACAGCTTCTCATTCGGAAAAAAGATTCATTGATACCTGGGGACGTGTCCTCCGGTTGCCTTAATCTGCTGAGGTTATTAGTAACATAATTTTCTTTCCCTTTTCGGTCCTTGATTTCTGTATCAAATTCCTGAAGCAGAAGAACCCATTGAATCAAGCGGGCCTTTGTCTCATTCTTCTCCATTAAATACTTAATCGTTGCATGGTCTGCGTGTAAGGTCTTGCTTCCAATAAAATATTGCTTGAATTTCTTGAAAGCGAAGACAATAGCTAGCAGCTCATTCTCGGTAGTACTGTAATTCCTCTTAGCGGAATACAACATCCTACTTCCATAGTAAATGATGTTTAGCTTGGATTCAACATTTTTTTTCTAAAACATCGCCGACGGCGTAGTCGCTTGCATCCGTCATTAACTTGAATGGCTCGCTCCACACTAGCGCTGAAATGATGAGAGCGGTGGTGAGCTTCTCCTTCAGAATAAGGACAACCACCTCACACTCGCTCAACCACTCAAAGTGAGCATCCTTGCGTAACAGTGCGGTGAGCGGTTGTGTTATTTTACTAAAGTCCTTGATAAAGTGACGGTAGAAACCGGCATGTCCAAGGAAATTTCTCACTTATTTCTCATTCGAGGGCGCTGGCATCTTTTCGATTACACTAACTTTTGATCTGTCCACCTCAATTCTGGCGGTCGAGATCTTATGGCCCAAGATAATTCTTTCATTTACCATTAAAATGACATTTTTCCCAGTTCAGCACGAGATCAGTCTCAATGCAGCGGAAGAGTACTTTTTCCAAGTTATTCAGGCATCGGGAAAATGTCTTGCCATAAACCGAGAAATCATCCATAAAAACTTCAATGTAGAAGTCTAGGAGATCGCTGAAGATATGATACATACACTGCTGAAATGTGGTTGGGACATTGCAGAGCCCGAACGGCATCCTCCTATAAGCGAATGTACCATACCGACATATAAATGTTGTCTTCTCACAATCCTCTGGTTTGATGGGAATCTGATGGTAGCCTGAGTAGCCATCGAGGAAATAGTAGTATTCGTGACTTGCAAGCTTCTCAAGGCATTGATCAAGGAACGGCATCAGGAAATAGTCCTTTTTGGTCATTGCGTTCAACCTCCTGTAGTCGATGCACACTCTCCATCCAGTGACATGTCTTGCCATGAAGACCTCCCCTTCGTCGCTTGTCTACTAGACAAAACCTCCTTTCTTGGGGACCACTTGGGTTGGACTAACCCACTGGCTGTCACTTATTGGATAGATACTTCCTGCATCGAAAACTTTTATTACCTCCTTCTTCACTACCTCTTGCATATTTTTGTTCAGGCATAGCTGAGGCTGTCTGCATGGCTTCGCTTCACCATCCAATCTTATATGGTGCATGCACACTGCTGGGTTGACTTTTTTTTTTATATCTGAGAGCTTTCATGCAAAAGCCGTCTTTCTTCTTTTGAAAAGGGAGATGAGTTGAGCCTCTTGGTCCGACAGCAGTAAGGCGGAGATTATCAGTGGGTAAGTCTCCTCCGGCCAAGGTATATATACTTGAGGTGCTCAGGTAATTTCTTCAACTCGTCCTTAGTGTAGGATTCGCTCACCGGCTCTCGCTTCATTTTTTAATGAACTCAGTGGGAGGTGATAAGATTTTGTTGCGCTCACCAGAGTCCAGAATATGCTCCAACTTGAGTGAATCCTTTTCTAAAATTTCTTCTAGAGTTTCAATTGTTAAACAGTTCTCAAAAGTGGATAATTCATTTAACTCATTTATAAAATCACAATTTTCTTCCTGCGGTTGGCGCATGACGTTGTTCATTGAAAATATGACTTTATCTCCACCTATGCTCAGTGTTATTTCGCCTTGACCGATGTTGATAGTTGCTTGAGCGGTGGCAAGGAAAGGTCTTCCCAAAATGATTGAAAAATTTCGTGATCTTCGCTCATTTCCATTATTATGAAATCTGCAGGGAAAATAAATTTGTTTACTTGCAGTAGTACATCACGAATAATCCCTTTCGGGAGTCTTATTGATTTATCTACAATTTGTATTACAATTCTACATGGTTCAAGCTCATAAAGCCCTAATTTACTAAAAGGAGAAAAAGGCATAAGGTTGATACTAGCTCCTAAATCACATAATGCCCTGATCGGTTTTAGGTTTCCAATAGTACAAATAATAATAAAACTCCCAGGATCGCTTAACTTCTTTGGGAGGTCCTCCTTAAATACGGAGTTACACACACTTTCCAATTGCACCGCTGCGGCCTCGTCCGAAAATGCCTATTTTTTATTGATTATATCTTTTACGAACTTAGTGTAATGTGGCATCTGAAAAAGCATCAACAAACGGTATAGTGACTTTTAGACTACGGAAAGTATGTACAAACTTCTCAAATTCCTTGGAATTGTCCTTCTTCTCAAGCTTGGCTGGAAATGGGCCTAGCTATCGCTTGAGCGAGGGCTTTTTCCATCTGTTCAGGTACCCGAGCGGTTGATATCTCTCGTGGTTGGGTGGACTTTCTTCCACATTTGGGATTTGGTTATTTTCATCTTGCACAGGTAAATTAAAAACAATAGAGGTAGAAGAGAAATTAGTACCTTGTCTGGCAGTGGTGGAGATTGCGTCCGCTTTCCACCCCTTGTTTTGACTGTCTTTGCTTGGTTCGGGACAGTCTCGACTCTCCCAGGCAACGTTCCTTTTTGCTTCAGTTTCATAGCTTTATCTATCTGTCCAACTTGAATCTCTAGCATCTTGATCAAGGCAGATGTATTGTGTTTGAACTCTTTATTTGCTCGTTCAATATTTCTCCAAAGTTCCTCCAAACTCAGCGGTTGTTGTGCCGCTGTGGGAGGTGGAGCGAAAATAGGTGCCTTCTGCGAAAAAATAAGGTCTGGAAGTATTGTTGTTGTGGGTAGAATCCCCTCTGATAATATTGTTGCGCAGCAAACGGTGGCAGCTATTGAAATTGTTGTTGAGGACGTGGTCTAGGAGGCCTTTGGGGTTGCCCCTTCTGAAACTGCTGGGTCTGAGGAGCGTTTCTATTCGCCATGTAAAACACCACCGCTGGCTTCTGAGGTTGCTCAACAGAGCCCTCAGCGACCTGCGGGCTAGATTGGTCAACATAGGCGTACTCCTCTGTGGCCACGGCCTCACTTATTACCTATTTTCCTTTATTACCGAAGTCCTGCTTCACGAGCTTGGCAAGCTCTTTGATTTGAACCGACAGGCTGTCAATTTTGGCATCTTGTGATATCTTGATGGCTCTGGCCTGTTGTTCTCTGGCCAACTGGTCTAATTGGCCGCCATCTTTTCTATCAGAGCCCTCCCTTCTGAAGCGCAGCACCCCATGAGCGAGCTACCTTCCACTGCATCCAAAGACATTCTCAACTCTGGAGTGATCCTTGAATAGAAGATCTGGAGCTCCATGAAGTTAGGAATCTCGTAATAAGGGCAGTTGCAAAGCAGCTACTTGTAGCGGCTCCAAGCTTTAGGCAGGGTCTCATCACCAGCCATCTTGAAACTCAGTATTTCATTCATTTGGCTGATAGTCTTTGAAACAGGATGGTATTTACTGACGAAGGCCTGCCCTGCTTCCTTGAAGGTGGCCAGAATGGGGTAGAGGTTACCATACCACTTCCTGGCCTCTCATGTTAAAGAGAAGGGAAACAGTATCAATTTCGCAGCGTCCTCAGTGATTCCGTGTGATTTAGAGGTGGCGGCGATCCTATTGAAGTTCTGCAGATGCTCGTAAGAGTTCTCGTTGAGCAGCCTATGAAATTGGCTCTGGCTGGCCAAGCCTACCAACGCTGGCTTCACTTCATAATTCCCAAAGCCTCTGGGCGCAGAACTGGTTATCAAAGTGCTATCCAAAAGGGACTGATAGTGAACGTCCATAGGGACTTCAACAAGTGGGCGATCAATAGCCATTTGTCCATGTTGCCTCTAGTTAGGCTCCACAAAAGGTGAAGGGGGAGCAATGATGGCGGGAGTCGCAATGGCGTGACCGCCCTCCTTCGCTTGGGAAGTGATGAACGCGGCTTGAGCGGCTTAAGCCTACTCAACCTACGCGAGGTGCGCTTGTAGTCCAACCATCCCCTGCTGAGTGCTAGTAAGCGTCCTAACAAGCTGCTCATCGGTAGTTGTCAGGACATGGGGGACGATAGTGGGCTGGACTACAGTGGGGACCTGAAGCGGCACCTCCTACAACAATACAGATATGGCAAAATTAGAAGAAATCCCAGCGGCAGTCTGAAAAGCTGGGACAACAGTGGAGGGGGCAGCGGTATTTCCTTGGTTTGTCATGATCCTGTCTCTTGTCAATTCTCTAAACAGACGTCTCTGTGTGTGAGAAGAATGAGTGGGACTGGTTGAACAATGACAACGCTTTGGGCCCCTGAATAAAGATTGCCAAACCAGATAAAAAGTTAGAATTACACTAAAAGAATTATACAAACAACGAAAAAAAAATTACAGAATTTTTAAGTAAATTATGGTGCATTACAAGATCCATTCAAGTTTTAATTTCTTGAGTTTAAAATTTCCGGCAACAACGCCAAATTATGACAAAACGATTTTCTTAGTTGTTCAATTACAGGGAATTTTTAGTCGAAAGAAAAGTGGAGTGAATTTTGTGAGTGGTTAGGTATAGATTAAAAGGTGCAGTTGTAGACCCTGAATCATTTATCATAATTATTTATACTCTTTAACTGGTAAGTTTCCAGGTCGAGCATAGGGATTTTAAGTAGCAAAATTTAATCAAGAACTAATCTAGTGAAAAGCGGCGGAAAAAAAAAATAAGGAGGCTTGCTTATCACCAAGCCCAGACAGAAACTAGAGGGACAGAATATAAGAAAAGCGATAAAGAAGGAGCGGAGGTGAGCGAAGCGAAATTGGTGGTTGATAAAGGCAATGCAAGCGGTTCATAAGCGGAAGTGAGCGAGAGTGATGGGTGCGAAATATAGATATATATTGAGTGGTGGAGGGTGATCAAGAGGTGTTGTCTCTGATATGTGCGTTCCTTAATTACTAGATTGTCATGGATGAAATGAGCTGATGGTGAAGGTGCTTAAACAGAGAATATATATATTACAAGAGCGAAAGGATGTGTGAATGTAATCATACAAACAAAATTATATAGAACTTAAATTGTTGATACTTGACCATTACAACAAGACTTCAATGACACCCAAAATTAGAACATTATAAGCAAGAAACTCTACTATCACTAGAAATCTCTGTGGCCCAATAGACAAGCGTCTATGCCCCTTTAATTATTCCAATTTTTGTCTCATTAGTGGCTTTACCCTTCTGTTACCTCTTTTTAATCAAAATTGAATTCAGATCAGTAATTAAGTAGGTCGACAAGGCTCCTGCGTACTTAACTACATTGAACTATCCTGAACCTATTTTTGACGCGAAACAGGGCTTAGATATTTGATTATTCTCTGTTCTTTCTCAGCGATTCAAAATTCTTTATGACTCAGGTTTATACAAATGTAAAAATAGGGAAGAAGTGATGATGATTGATATTTCATTACTTACTACGGAAAACAGTAAAGTTCTATGACTACAAAAAATATAAATCAAAGTTGTAAACTAAAGTTAAAAAATAGTAAAGTAGCGGCCAGAGGAGGAGAAAAACCTCAACTCCCCTGGCCATTCCTGCTAAGAACTCCCTTACAGGGTTGGAGCTCTCAGAAGGCAGGAAGGCAACTACGAAGAATGCAGAAAAGATACAAGTGTATACTCCTGTCAAAGTATCTTTTACAATAGATATTTGACCCTATTTATAACTGGTCGAAATAGCAGTTGCGAGCAGTTGAGAAATGGTTTCAACAGCTGAGCAGTTAGGCAGTCGGCGGTGGTTATTCTGTTGAAGCAATTGCGCGGGCTATAATTCCCAGAGTGCTCGCTTTGCTTTCTTTGGTTTGTAGGGACGCAGATCTTCCTTGGTTGCCCAGATGGCTGGAGGGCATCAGCGCAGCTAAGCGGAGCTATCATTGTTGGCTGGTAGTGGAATGGCTATTACGGTTGGACACTTAGGTATTTATTCCGGAGTGACTCATTTTCGCTTCGCTGGGGTGGATGTCTGGTCGATGGCTCGAGCGAGGCAGTCGTTGCTTGTTGAGCGGACAAGGCGTCGCTCACTTTTGATGCCTTAGATTTTCTGGACCAGAATCATCACTTAAAAAGGCCAAAAAGCGTTAATAATCTCAAAAAATCACTTTTGGATCATTTCAAGCAGAATGGATCAATAAAGTATGCCATAAATCAGATATTGTGATGGTTTTCACACTGAAATTCAAGTAATACATAGTTTTGTTAAGCAAAGAATATGCTAATATTTTGAGTTAATAGACCGGGTTTAATATTCAAAATAAAGATGGCAATTACAAGTGCCAGATCTTTTGCAAAAGACGGAGCCATCTTTCTCGACCCAAGATCCGTTGGTAGATTTTAATTTAAGGACGGAGGAGGTCCTACGGGTAATTCGTGTAAGTGGTCTCTTGTCACCACCATAACTAGGGGTTTTAGTAAGTTTGATTAGGAAACACATTAATAGCCTAGCTTGGGATTATTCTGAAATGTCTGGTTTAGATCGGAGCTTGATTGAGCATCAGCTTCCTATCAAGGCGGGCTTTAAAAGCCTTTTAAACAAGCCCCTTGTAGGGTATAGCAAGAATTGATACCTCAGATTAAGGAAGAGATCGAAAAGCTTTTGAAAGTTTGCTTCATTCGGCTGTGCAGGTATGCTGAATGGTTGGTTAACAAAGTGCCGGTGAGTAAGAAAAATGGCAAGATAAGAATCTGTATCGACTTTAGGGATTCGAATTTGTCCACCCCAAAGACGAGTATGTCATGCTAGTGGCTGATACGTTGATAGATTGGGCCGCAGATCACCAGATATTAAGTTTAATGGACGGATACAAAGGTTATAATCAGATTTTCTTGGCTGAAGAAGACGTTCACTAGATGGCTTTTAAGTGCCTCAGAGCTCTGGGGATTTAGGAATGGACGGTCATGCCATTCAGCATGAGAATGCAGGTGCTACTTATCAGAGAGCTATGAACATGGTTTTTCACGATCTAATCGGACAGTCCATGGAGGTTTATATTGATGATGTCATTTTTAAGTCTTCCGACTCAAAGACACATCTGTCCGATCTTGAGAAGGCATTCATCCGAATGAAGAAGCATAACATCAAAATGAACCCTACAAAATGTGCTTTTGGGGTCACTGTTGGGAATTTTTTGGGTTTTCTTGTTCACAAAAAGGGGATTGAAGTGGATACTAATAATGCAAAAGCCATATTGGATATCCAGCCACCTAAAACTGTGAAAGAGGTTCAGAGCATGCATGACAAAAAGAACTATTTAAGAAGGTTCATAGTGAATGCAGCGGGTAAGTTGAAACCAATCACTAAGCTTTTAAAAACCAAGACAACTCAAACCATCATGTGGGGGAGGAGCAAAAAAAGGCCCTTGACGCCATTAAGCAAGCTTTTACCAAACCACCAGTCTTCGTCCCGCCCCGATGCGGCCGACCACTCAAATTGTATTTTGAAAATACATTTGACGTGGTGAGTTGTTGTTGGCTCAGGAATGGGATGATGGTAAAGAGAGAGCAATTTTTTTATCTCAAAAAAACATTACCTGGGCTAGAGCTGAATTACACCATTCCCAAAACATGTGTTATGCATTGGTATACATATACACTAAATTGGAACATTATCTCTTGCCAAGGGAAACGGAGGTAATCGCTAAGTTTGATATCGTAAATTTAATTCTCCAACAAATCAATATGCAGGAAAGGCTGATGAGATGCACAATCAAATTGGCCCTTTTTACTTTGACCTACAAGTCTATCAAGGCCATTAAGGGGCAAACAGTGGCTGATTTATTGGCAGAGTTTTCTGAAGGAGATCAACAGGGACCCAATAAAGAAGCTTACATAGGGGTCCGACCTTGGGTAATATTCTTTGATGCTTCCAGCAGTTGAGAGCGTTCGGGGGCATGGGTGGTGTTGGAGGGTCCTGAACTTTAACGGGTCAAAATTTGGTTAAAATTGAAGGCTATGACGCACAATTCTGCGGAGTATGAAGCTTTGATTCTTGGGTTCGAAGATCTTGTGAAAGAAGGAATTCAAACGGTCATTATAAAAGGAGATTGTCAACTAGTAATCAACTAGGTGTTGGGTTTATATGCTTGTAATTTTCCTCACTTGAGGTGATACAAGGATGTGGTAAGTGAACTATTGTCCAGAATTGTTGAGGTTACAATCGAACACATTCCTAGGGTACAAAACCGTTGGGCAGATGAGCTAGCATAGAACGGTCACAAGACAAAAGGACAAATTGACCATGTAGCGGTGAAGCCTTGCGATTAAGGATTATATGGAAAACCCAGATTCCTCGTCTGTGGTCAGTGTCCGATTAAAAGCTTTGCGGTTTTGGTTAGTCGGTTAGTCACTATATAAAAGGACACTTGATGATGTTCTTCTTTGGTGCTTGGGGCCTGAAGAGTCAGTAGCCGTCACGCAGGAGGTCCATGGTGGATTTGCAGAGCCCACCGAGCGGAACTGAACATGAGGTAGGCCATCCATCGTTTGGGATATTTTTGTCCTAAGATGTTCAAAAATTGCATAAAGTTTGCTAGGGGGTGCGAAGAATGCCAAAGGCATGGGCCGTTAAATCATTTACCAAACGTAGAATTGCAGGCAATGATCAAGTTGTGGTCGTTCAAAGCATGGACTATAGATATCATTGGAAAATTTATCCATCATCGTCCAAACAACATTGTTTTATTTTGGTGGCAACGGATTATTTTACTAAGTGGGTGGAAGCCATCCCGTTGAAAAATGCAAATCAGCAGGAGGTGATGGGTTTTATTAGGGAGCATATTATTTTTTGCTATGGAATCCCACACACTATTGTGACAGATCAAGGGCTCATGTTTACTGGTGAAAGGTTTGTGGACTTTTTAGCAGAATTTAATATTAAGTTGCATTACTCTTTACCGTATTACCCACAGGAGAATGGACAAACTGAGGTGGAAAATAAGATTGTTATCAATATTATCAAAAAGATGATCAGTGATAACCTAAGAAAGTAGCATGTGCTTTTGCCACAAGTCTTGTGGGCACATCAGCACAACTAGAATTTGGGTATGGGGTTTTCACCTTACCAGCTCACTGTTGGGCAAGATGCAGTCTTGCCAGTCGAAGTTAGGGTACCAACAACCCAAACAGCCTTGATAGAGGTCGATAGCAGAGAGAAGACAAATCAAAGGATGTTTCAGCATTTGGAACAACTAGATGTGTCCCAGATGGAGGCCATTGATCGTATATATCAGGAAAGCCAGACCCGAATGAGATATTACAACAAAAAGACCAACATGAGGAACTTTAAAGAATATGACATGGTTTGGAAGACCATTCTGCCAACCAATAAGAAAGTTGATCAACTTGGGAAATGGTCCCCAAATTGGGAGTGACCTTACATAATTCATAAAGAGATTGGAAAACAAATTTTCATAATTATTGATCAATAAGGGAAACCCGTACATGATTGTATTAATGCCAAACAATTGATAATATATTATTCTGCCTTTTCAAGCCGTAGGACCGACTGAACGGTCACTTAGTTTCAAACCCAACATAATGGTTCAGATTTGCTTAGGACTTGTCTAATCTTCGTCTGGGATAGTGAAACATGGAGTGCCATCGTCATCGTCAGATTCTAGAATCCAAGGACTAATAGCCATATGTGGTTCTTCATATAGTAGATCATCCAATTCGGGGAGGTATCTTTCCCATTGTTCTTGCATTTCTTTGAGAGTCCTTTTAGTCATTTTCTTCGTATCATACAGGGTTTGACGTTCTCTGTCAAGGAGTACACGTAGACAGGTGAAGGCTGCTTTTTGATGAGAAAATTCGCTCACCCAATTGAGGTCGGGTAAGATGGTCATTACATGGTGTTCTATCATATCCATGTGGTGTTCCAGGTCGGGGAAACGACTAAGCATGCCTTTTGAAGTCTCTTAGATCTTAACTACCCTTTGCATTAAGCGAGTGGTTCGATATAAGGTACGATGCCTTTTTTAAGAAAATTTAAATTTGAAATCAAGATGCTTCAGAACCTACACAAAATCTTCTGCGGGGACAGAGATCGGGTGTTGACCGACCAAAAATGGTTGAAGAACACCTTTACAGTTCCTGATTGAAACTCGAATGCGACATTGTTGGGAGGACATGTTGGTTCTCCTTGAGGGGATTTATTTTGAAGAGTTTGTTTCCAGAAAGTTTAAGGTTCGATTGGCTATTTATTCAGTTGGTTATCTATGTTTTTGCCTAGTTTGGGGGATCGTAAGTATAGGCTAAGCGTTTGTGAAAAAATAAGGAAATGTGCAAAAAAGGATGTTATAATTAAGTGAAGATATACAGAGTTTTTACAATAGAGAATTAATCGCATCCACGATGTCTGACCATTTTTGGTTTAGTCGGGCCGTCCACCTCTGGGTGACGGACGAGGTCCTTTTCGCTCTCTGTTTGATTCGGCGAACAATCTCCTTTTCACGAATAAATTCTGCCCGAAGATTTGATTGATTTTGCATGATATGGTATTTGTCAGACATGTCATCTTCCCTCTCTGTTTGATTCGGCGAGCAATCTCCTTTTCACGAATAAATTCTACCCAACAATTTGATTGATTTTGCATGATCTACTGTTTTTTAGACATGCACTTGTTCATTTCATCCAGCTCCATCTCCTGCCTCGCTAGTTCTTTTTGCAGGCACTCGATTTCTCGCCTGTTTCTTTCTTTGTCTGCAGAAAGTTGCTATTTGGATAGTTGGAGGGCTTCCACTCATTGCTGCGACCTGCACAGAGCTGAATCCACATCAACTATTGTTTGTTCAATGGTGTTCATTGTGGGAGTGAAAGATCAGAGGCCTTGGGCCGCAGCCGATTGAAGGAGTGGCAAGTCCACAATAACCTCAGAGAGTCTCTCAAGGATCCGATCGAGCACTTGGCTTACAGGAGAGTCGGCTGGTTGGTTGCTCAGAAAAATGAGGAGGCTATCCATTAGTTCGTTCAATTTGCCCTCAGTCAAACTAGCAAGGGTTCTTCCAGAAACTTTAGAGAGTGCCCGCCAGCTTTTGGTGGGAAGAGACACGGCACAGAGGGGGGTTACAAAGCCCTGGTCATGCAAACATAATATGGGTAAGTTTTCTGATGCAATGTCGCTGTAAAGAAAGTGGTGGAAAATTCGGTCACTTGGCTTAGGGCGGCCGTTTAGACTGACGGGGTCAAAAGTGTGGACGGATTTGGTGGACCCTAAGGCCTATGCGGAGTTGTTAATGTCTGTGCCAAGTCTTCGAATGATGGGGCTGCTACCTCTTTCATGGCTAAGGATTGGGTGGGGGCCCTTTGAGTTGGATCAGCGGGGTTGTCCTAGAGCACGGACGAGATAGTTTCCTAAAATGAAAAAACATTTTTGAGTATTAGGGGATTTGTAAGTTAGATGGAAAAAGAGAACTCAGAATACAAGATTTTTCGTCTGGGATTTCGCGCAGAGGATTGAGGTTGCTCAAGGGCCTCTGCGAGTGGTATTGGCCTTTCGGCTCCCTCTGGCGGCCTTGCCTCCCGACCAGTGCTTCTGCACTATGATCGTTTATTGGCTAGTCTACTGTTCCCAAACCTTCGTCTGAAATTTCAATGATCTGAAGAAAAGTATGATATACGAGTAAGGCAAGAGAAAAAGTTGGTTTAAAGGGGGAGAATACCTGAGGAGGAATTCGGTCCCCGACTTCAGTTAGAACAACTGGTTCTGGTTCGCATGGACCAGCGGGTGCGGTTTGCCTCTCAACCATTTCCTTTATAACACAATCGGTCATTGACAAGTCCGCTGGTTGGCTGACTTCTCTCCGAACATCTTGTCTCTGGTGTTAAAATCCAGTGTTACGATATTAGTATACAAATTGCAGTGGAATTCACAATAGTACCTCAAGAGCAAAAACGGGTTCGATCGGAGGGTTTGAAGTCACTTCGGTTGAAAGAGAAATTTGTTGTTCACCCGTCACATGGTGGGCCGGGTTGAGAGTGGTGGTCGGATTGGCAGCAGCTCGTATAAATTGAAGTGAGTAATATAAGTATCTTCTAGATTAAATGTCACAAGGGAAGAGTGAGGAGAGAAAGTGAGGTTACCTGCTAAAGTTTGTTGTACGGATGTCGTTCAGTACTCGGGGAAGAGGGTCATATCTACTTGTAGGGATGTGACAGGCATTTGTTACACGCTGCAAAATTTAAATAAAATAAACCTACTTCTGCAATAACAATAACGTAGTATAGATGAAGTAGGGTCGTCTCCTCAGGGAATTAAAAAGGTTTTTTTTTATTGTTTAATTTATAAATATAATAAAATTTGGGATTTTGGAAGTAGGAAATAAAAATAAAATAACAAACTAAAAACTCTACGACTAAAAGATAAATTTAATAAAAATAAGTTTCCAGTCTATGAATGAAATTGACAACTTGGGTAGTGGATTTGATCATCGATAAATATTTAATTTTAATGGTTTCTAAATAAATTAGTTATAGTTATCGAAACGCGCCTAATAACCAAGTCTTCCTTAATTTCTCGACAGTCTAGGTACGCCCGTCAACTGCTTCGCTACTTAGACTAGAACCCTAGTAATGCCACAAAGAATTTACTAGCCTAACCATTTTACGAACTAGAAGAGCCTAATTCAATATAACAATTACCTATGCGAAATTGTTTAAAATTGATTCCGTGATTTTCTAATGGTTTCTGCCACTAGCTGCTACTTGAACCAAATTAAAACGCAATTACGGGCACCTAATTTAGTTTAGCAATTAATCTTTAATCCAATTGAAATACCTGGCCACAATACCCAACCAAATAAAAGATTATAACTCAAAGAAATCAGAAACCACATAAATACTTAGGAACCAAAGAAATATCATAAATCAAAACTAGTCTAATTTCCCAAATCCATACCAAGTTGTTTTTCACTCCTAAACTAGAAAGTAAACTACTCGCTAATCATATGAGGAAGAACAAATGAAGCAAAGAGAAACATCGCCTGAGAATGATGTTGGTAGGGGTAGAACTCAAAATCTTCTTGGAAGAATCTTTTTTTTCTTGCCCTTGCACGGTTTCTCCCTAGGACTGTTCTGCACAGTGTTCTCCTCGGCAAGTGGCATAAGTCGCGCCTCTCCCTTATTTCTTTCCTTTATATTTGCCCTAATTTTGTAACAATTGGACTTTGGGCCTTTTTTTCTTTTTTTCCTCTAATTCTATCAATTTTATTATTTTTCTCCTGCAAATCATTAATAAATAATATATAGCCAAATCAGGTAGAATCTAATCAAAATCAACCAAATATCGCAAATAATATGAATATTTAACACATGCGATTTATGGCTATCAAATCCCTTCACACCTAGATCATGCTTGCCCTCAAGTATAAATTCGAAACAAGCCAAAAGAAATCGCAGGTGACTCAATATGACAAGAAAATCTAACACAACCAAATCAATCGGAAATTCAACATATCAAGCCAAGTCAACCTCACAGGATAAAGTGTATACGCACATGCTCTCTGAAAGAAATAAGTGTGTATAATCAGCTAACGCTTAAGTGTGTGTATATATATATGTCTTTCACTACCCGTTCTCATTGAAGCAAACAATTCTAAATGCATTATTTATTTATACTCAAACTTAGTTTCTAACTCATGTCGAACAAATAAGGTGCATCACACCGTGAACTTAAAATAATTCTTTCTAACATAGGCTTAATATCAAAAGAAGGGTATGAGGCTAAAAGACGGTTTAATATAGAAGAAAAATAGGCTAAAAAGTCTGAATGGGGCTAACTACGAGAAATATATTGTGCTGGGTGATAAAGAAAGACTCAATGGTTACTTTATCCCTTATCATTTTCAAAATTCAAGACTCGATAGTTGCAAGTTCAACATGCATAATCACTCAAGTTCTAAGTCATCTAATTGAGCACTAAAAATCACACAAGAAAGAATTTCCAAAAGCTTGATAATATGTAGTTTATTTTCTAATGTAAGCTTTTTGGAATATATACTCAAATTCTCACAGGGTTCAAATGTCAACTTGGCTCAACATATTTCAAATCTAATGTCATCAATCATGTCAGACTAACCTATCACTCAAACCACTTTTGACTCACTTCAGACAAATCTTAAAAACATACGAAATGACAGCAAATAAAGCATCAAAAGTAGCATTAAATGAAAATTTTGCCAAAAAAAATTTGCATTACTCTCTCCCCACACCTAAAGCAAACATTGTCCTCAATGTAGAAAAAAAAGTAAAATAAGAGATGAACTTCCCTGGAGTCCGTAGGATTGGTGTGAGTGCATTTTTTTCTCTGGATTACAAACTTCCTCAAGTTGATTGTGCGTCTCTTTTAGCCAACACCAGAATTGATAGCTCAGGGAGGAAGAAGAAGAGAGACGACAACTTTTTTTTTTTTCAAAATTCTCCAAGAAGTTCCCTACAAAAAATAAAGAATCCAAATCAAATAGGCGATGTTTAAAGATTAACAAAATAAAAAAAATAAAGAAAATAAAATAAATAAAGTTAGAAAACTTGGGTTGCCTCCCAAGAAGCGCCTCTCTTTAGCGTCTTTGGCTAGACGCAGTTACCATGTCAACCATTAGGTAGTGCTACTTCAGACTGTCTTACCCACTTCAGTTTTTGTCTTTTACTTCCGTGTTTAAAATGATGATTATTCACAAAAAATTTCTTTGCAAGATTCACATTATCATTTAAGTGAACATGCTCCAACTGATTCGGATGCGGCTTCGATTTTATGTCCAGGATAGATTTCTCATGCAATCTCAAGACTCCCTGCATACTTTTGTCAATAACATTCACACTGCTTAATGCATTAGATTTTTTAAGATATTTTATAGAATCAGAAATATTAAATTGCACTTTCTCACCATCAAATTACATGGAAAGTATACCTTGTTTCAAATCAATTTTAGTTTGTGTGGTGCACATAAATGGCCTACCTAGTAAAATCGGTGTAGGATTTGGAGAATTATCATCATGCATATCAAGCACATAAAAATCAACCAGAAAAATTAATTTGTTAACTTGCACTAGGACAACTTCAATCATTTCTTCAGGGTAAGCATTTGTCCTATCGGCTAATTGTGTAATAATTTCAGTTTCTTTTAAAGGCCCAATGTTCAAAGACTTATAAATAGACTTAAGCATCACATTAATTGCAGCTCCTAAATCTAACATTGCTCATTTAATCTCCAACTTACCTATTTTACAAGGAACCGAGAACATACCTGGATCTCCACATTTAGGAGGAAGCTTGCGTTGTAAAACGGCAGATACACTCTCGCCAGCAATAATGCATTTGTCTCCACATAGTCTCTTCTTGTTTGCACAAAGATCCTTCAGAAATTTTGCATACTTCAGCACTTGCTTGATCGCATCCAGTAGGGGTATGTTCAATTCCACCTTTCGAAACATCTTCATCATCTTCTTATTTTTCCATCCTTCATTGATTTTGCCAACTTGCAAGGAAATGGTGCAACATTAGTATTAGTATTAGTAGGTGTTTCAAAAGTTACCTTGTCCGATACTTCATTGGCAGCTTTCTCTATTTCTTTCTCAATGACATCCTCATTCTTGTCCTTTAGAACTTCAGCTTTTGATACTTCTAAATCTTTGCCATTTTGTATAACAATCAAGCTTACATTCCTTGGATTGGCGTCGGGTTGTGAAGGCAATATGCCTTTTTCTCTTGACTTCATCTCGCACATCTCATTCGCTATTTGACTTACTTATTCTTCCAAGTTCCTTATGCTATTCCGAGTTTCCTGTTGAAATTGCAACATGTTAGACATCATAGTTTTCATCATATCCTCTAAGGAATTACTCGGAACCGTTTGAGCGGGTTGTGGAGGGTGGTTAGGTGCTTAGGGCCCTTTGGTCTCTTTGATCGTGAGGGTCCCAGGGTAACTTTCTCTGTTAGTGGTTGAGAGAGTAGAATCATTTGGGACCCTGATTTGGCAGATAGGGGAAATAGAGTTTTCAGGCAGTCAACAATGGGCCTCTTGACTACAGGCCAGGCGAGGTATGACCTTCATCCTAGAAACGCTTGGACAATATTGGGGCAATCATGGAAAGGGGTGTATGTATGGTTGGTGAGGTAAGCAATGAGACGGTCGGTATATAGTTTGGTGGAATGTTCGGTGACAGTGTTTTGGGCATAAGTTCGGATGAGATGTGGGGTGAAAACAAAGTCTGGGATACATTGGTTGCATCCGAACTAACTGGTTAAGTAATGTGGATAGTAGGGAAATGCAGTATATGCCTTTTCATTTTTTCTATTTTCTTGCCAGCAAAAAGAGATCGGGGTTTCAAGGCCGCATCCCAAGAATGAACGGAAGTAGGGTGTGGCAGAGTAGATGGAAATGGATACGGAAATGGAATGGAATGGAATGAGGCAGATAGAATGATGGAACTGAGGAACCTAATAAGTGAAGGTAAGTGTAATAATCGGAGTTGGAGAAGTGAGTGCTCAAAATGGCCCTAATGGCCGCCTCAGGGTCTTTGTGCCCTTTACGGTCGGAACAGATTAAGAGAAGGTATTGGCCAAGGGAAATTCCAGAGTCCAGAATGAGGGAGGGGTTAGCTAAATAGGATAGTTGGAAAATACAGTCGGAACCAGAGTTCCAGAAATCAAACAAAGCCAGAGAAGATGTTATCAAGTTTGGCGGAACTGGAGAGTTTCGGGACGGTCTTGGCGAGGCCATAAAAAAGGCAGGCTAGGAAAAGGGTACTGATTGACAGAAATCAGCCCTTCGCGAGATGGATGGCAATGTCAATGTGGCTATAGGTAATGGATTTTGAGGACGGCCAGATAATGTACCTATAGGGCCCGCATATGATAAGTTATTATCAAGTTGGTAACTTTAGAAAGGGAAAAAGAGATATACCTACAGAACCAGTACAAGAGGAAAACGACATGCTCTTCGTCGGTCACTAGGGTGTCTTTGGCACCACAATGCATTTTGACGTACAGTCCCCAAGCCACCACCTTATTGTTCAGCATGACCTTGATGTTCCATCTAGGGTGGTCGGTCTCTAGCTCCAAGCCTTCCAGCATTCCGACTATGGGGTCTTCTTGTACTATTGGGAGATGAGCTATCATCGATACATCGAGTAGGGTCGGGCCAATGGGTTCCGATGGCAGGAGGAAGGCGTTAACTTCGGTGTCCCATAATGTAGTCATCCTCAGGATGTGGTATCTTGGATATTGAAGGTTTGGGTAGACATCAGACTAGCTTTATCCAGTCCTTGTTGCTGCCATTGTTGTCCGAAGGTTTTCTCTATCCTCTCGTACCATGTGCAGAACTCGTCTTTGGGATCCAATAGGTTGGTTTTGATCCCATCCCAGAGCTGTCTGGGGTTAAAAGCTCTGTCGTGAATGGCAAGGCAACGGTTATGCTGAAGGAACTTTAGGGTAGAAGCTCCACCTTCCACGGTGGCAATTAACGGCCACACTACCAAAGTGATGGCCAGAGATGCGTTCAGAGCAAAATAGGGGTCGGATCCGTTAAACGGGATGATTGATGTCATCTCCATTGTTCAATTTGCAAGGATTTCAGAAAGCACAAGTGGGATTTGGTTAGGAGATCCTACAAAGGAGAAAAGATTTACTTGAGGAGCAAAGCAGAACTTGTAGAGAATGAGAAGACTTGATAATGACTGACATTAGGTTTTTCTAAAATTAGGATTTCGGCCCATGAGCTCAAAAGGTGGAAAATGAGTGCCCGAATGTCTTGTCGATTTGATGCGGATCTGGTGGGTCAACGGACTGCGTAGTTCTTTTTGTTGGGCCATTGGGTGACAAAGTCGGGGGTTGAAGACTATTCGGCCAGTGTGTCCGAAAACCAATGAGCGGCACTAACATTTTGAAGTGGCCAATTTTCGGTGGTTGAAGGTTTAGGTCCAACTGCCAAGTGATTACTCCATGATCCGGTAACCGAATCAAATCGTCTGAAACCGATGTTGGCGAACTTGTAAATAGGCGGATGTAGAGAGAAGAAAACACACACTCTCTCAAGAATAGAACTCCTAGACTTTTTTTTTTATATTACTTCTTCCTTTTCCTTTTTTCGTTACTTGACCTTAGTACTATCTTATCTGGTGTTTACATATTCATAATCTTAGGCACAATTCATCAAGTTCGAAATCTATTTTCGGATTTTACCTTATTTTGTTGAATTTCTCACAGCAACAAGAAGTTAACATTTACTGACTCCATTCCAATGTTCTGCGTGCACAAAGCCATTAGAAATTCTATTTGTCATTTAAAGTCTTCATTCCAATCTCATTACTATCATGTTCTTCAGATATTTTTAGGGCCAGTGGATCCTCCTTCCAAGCAATAAATCCTTCACAATTCGATCACACTTTATAGCATAATGTTCTAGAAATTTTTAGTACACACAATTCATTTTCTGTCTGAACAGTCTATTGACATTTTTCCTCTTGTCAGACTCTTTCGAATTCACACTCGAATTTTTGTAATTACCCTGTGAGGGAGAATCTGTGAGCATTCCATTGCTGATGAATGTGGTTCGAGATGTTCCAGCACCGTGGACATATCATATCCCACTAAAATTGCCATGGGGTTTCCCAAAATTAAGTACTTCATCGAGCTTTTGTTTCCCCTTCGTCAAACGATGATTTTCTTAATTTTTCTTTTTCCTCCTCTAGCACTCTAATAATTTTCTGTTGTTCATCTAATTTCCAAGACAATCTTTCATTTTCTGCTGCAAGTTCATCGTTCATTTCGGTAAAATTCTCATTGACTTTAAGCACTGTTTTATTTTTTCTTTTCAAATGACCAACACACACCTTGAGATTCTCATACTTAGAAATGAGTATTTTATGCTCCGCAATCACCATTTCATAGTTTTCGATCAACTCTTCATAATTCATCGCTATTTTATCACCATTCAGATGCTTTACAATTTTCTGATCACCTTGCATAGTGAATGCCGCAACTTCGACCACTCTATTTCCACCATGACCTTTTTGTAGAGATTCGTTGGGCTCATTTTCTTCATCAAGTTATGAAGGTCTTGTGATCAAGCTTTCTTTCTTTACTGCCATGGCTATGGATCACTCCTCAGTGCGTTGAGAAGTCTGCTTGATACCAATTGTTGGTCCCAAATTCGATTAAATCTGTTACGGCAAGCAAATAACAACATCAATGATCAAACCGCACAAACACGGACGCAAACAGATTTACACAGGCAGTTCATAAGACGAGCAAACTGCACGAAGACTCTCTAAGAAAAAAAGAAAAAAAACAACAGATAAAATTAATAACCCAGTTCGGTCGCACAAGACCTACATTTGGAGGGTCCCAACGCAGGCTTTTTCACTCTTCATGGTGAACAGATTTGGATTACAATTGAGCTGTATCGATTTCCTCGGTGAACACACACTCATTCATCCTCACTCTATTCAACCATCAAGAACAAATACATAGCCTTTTTTCTCTATATAGTTTATTTTTGTTTTTATACATACCAATGTCAATTTAATCGATATTTTATCTCCTACAAATAGAATCTATTTGCTACATCCGCTGTACATACCACATTTCCCCTTTATCGTTTGTCGCAACAACTTAATCAAGGTGGGGGATCGGACCAGCTTTCACTTGGCTACATAACTGGATTCTTTTTCTCGATGCATTTGGGCTTCAAGAGTGGTGGTCCAATTTCAAACATCAAACCAAAACTTGTGCTCAATATCGTCAAGAAACAAAAAGTAGGAAAAATAACACAATGCAGTGGTGAAAAATAGGAACATCGAAATCTAGAAAGAAAGCAAAGAAGTAAAAGAAAAAAAAAGAAGCATATCGCTGATCGGGCCTCCCTTTATTTTTTATTTTTTTTACTTCCTACACCATTTGTCCACAACACGTAGCTTTTCATGTTCCACTGCTATTTTGAATAGGTCTTGACCATTCTTTGAGCTTTCATTTTAACTTTGATAAATAACAATGTGTATGTGTGTACTAGATGAATACATTGCAATTATAGTCTTTCCTCTATACTCCTCTCTCTCGAGACATAGAAATACTTATTCATTAATAATATATAATAATAAAAGTAAAATATATTTTTTTATCTCTTTTATTCAGTAATGTTTTAATTCAGTCCCTCTATTATTTAAATAACAATTTGGGTCTTTTATTTGTTAAATTAATTTAATTTTAGTCCTTAATGATTGTTTTAATAAAAAAAATAAAAAATATAATTATTACTATTTCTATAGCATAAAAATATAAATTTTTTATTTTTTATTAAAAATCCTAACTAAAAAATTGCACACAATATTAAAATTCATCTTTAAAAGTTACTAGTCTATTTTTTTGACAGAGATAATCTATAATTTTTATCCGAAATTAATTTATATTATTAGTTTTTTCAAATATTCCCAAACAAATATTTTTTGTCAAACAAGTTTTTTTTAAAAAAAAAAAACAAATTTAGACACTCGATGTAAAAATGATTAGGTTAAAATAATGTAGTTGCTAGCTAGTTGTTTGTCTTAATTGATTATTGACATAGAAAAAATAAAATATATATTTGTGGATAGGAATATGATATTAAATATAGGAGCATATACATAATTTGTTAATAAATACAGTAAGGATAATAATTTTTGTAAAACAATTTTTAAAGATAATCTATTTGTATTAATTATAATGCATACAGCTAGTATATCTATTGATTTTTTTTTTCTTAAAAATGATAGTTAAATACTAAATCTATATTATATTAATTGATAAAATATCAAAATTGTCATTTTAAAAATCAAAAGACTACAACTATCAAGAATGAAATAAATCAAAATTATCATTTTAATAATATAGAAATTAAAATTATCACATATATGAATAACGAAAGAGAAACAAAAAAAAAAAAAAAAAAACGGTATTTTACTGTTCTAATAACAATAATAATAGTAATAATTGCTCGTAATATGGGTGTATTAGAATTTAGATAAAGTATAATTAATAAGTAATTAACAAATATATAAGTAAAAATAATTATTATTCAGTAAAAATAATTATAAATTAATATTAAAATAATTAAATAGTTTAATTAAAATTAAAAAAATTAAATTTTAAATTTTAAAATATGATTAAAGTGTATAATTAATTTTAAAAAAAAGAAACAAATTATGTAGAACAGACGAAAATAAAAAATAGGAACACGAATAGAGTAATAATTAGAAAAACAACGTGACTCCCCGTCCCGTACCATCTATATATAATAATCAATCATTAGAAGCGCGCAGATCCACCCCCATATCCGCATTATTAATTAACTACAACGATCCTTCCCATTCCATCGCATTCACACATATAAATATATATATATATATATATGGATGATGTTGCCTGCTCCATTAATTAAAATTAATTAATTAATTAATTAACTTATGCTTGAGTTTTTTCAACATATCATCTCATTTTTCTGATCATTATTATTATATAAAGATGACATGATCATCAGCGGGAGGGAGGCAGGGAGGAGCACAGCAGCAGCAACAACAATAATCATAATAATAATAAATGAGAAATAATGATGACAATGATAAAGCATAGGTCAGGTCAGGTCAGGTCGGGAACTAATCACTAAACGGTTTGTTAAAGAAGATAGATAGATAGATAGATAGATAGCTGCACATACTGATCATACAGTGTAGTCACAGATTAGCCTTTATCGATGGCGCGTCTGACTCTGACCCACCCTTCCATGCACCACGCACCTTCTTTCTTTCCTTTTTTCTTTCTTTCTAGACCAATCCATCCATCCATGCATATACATATACATATACATATCAATATAAATATAAATCACAACCGAAGCGAGAGGTCAAGCTTTCCATTGTCGTTATCGGCCTCGTGGTGAATATCTACCAAAGGCGCCGCCGCCGCAGCAGCAGGTTGTCCTCCATTATTATTATTATTATTAGTATAATAACTATGATGAGGAGCTGATGGAGAGGACCAATAGCCGCCGTAGGGAGGAGGAGGAGGAGCAGCGGCCATCATTGAATTATTAGGATGGTGAGGCGTAGTGGTGGTTCGAGTGGCGGCTCTTTCGCGCTTGTGGGCATTCTGGTGGCCCCCTAAGGCTTGGGAGGTGCAGAACTTGCGATTGCAGTAGAGGCACGAGAAGAGGCGAGGACTAGGACTAGCTGCCACTGCAGGAGGAGGATTCATCACGACTTTGCTCGATGAATTAGCAGCAGCATTTAGCTTGAGGAAATCGTACATGGTGGGGTCTCCCATTAGTTCAACAAGCTACCTAGCTAGCTAGGGTTATCTACTTTTGTTGTGTTTCTACTCTTGGTGGGTGGAGGATATATAAGGAATTGAAACGTCGTTACATATGGATCAGCATGAGCATGAGCATGAGCATGAGCAGCAGATTATTAATTGGTGATGGGATATATATATATATATATATATGCTAGATTCAGATATATAGATAGATAGTAGACGACAGTAATGTTAGTGTTATAGTGTTGGTGTTAGTGCAGAGCAAAGAGGAAAGAGGAATGGAGAGGAGAAGAGAGAGCAGGGGTGGCTGCTGCACTGCTTACAAACTCACTCACTCACTCACATACATATAAGTGCAAGTGTATCAAAGATGGATGGAAATGGAGGGACGCATCAGTACTTGAATCTGGCTGCCAATGGCAATAGCAATCATCTATACATACACATACACACTATTATTATATACATATCAAGAGCTAGGGATGGAGCCTGGAGGGGAGTGAGTAGTAGTAGTAGCAGTAGTAGTGGTAGGAGCTGTACCAGTACGATTACGATTACGATTACCAGTACAGTACGTGGTTTATTTTAATATATTTATTTATTTATTCATCATGTGGATTTACATACATACATAATTAATAAATATTATTATTATTATTATTATTATTATTATTAGTTTGTTACTTTATTTTGTCTCTTTCCGCCCGTCTGTCATGTCATGAATAGTTCACATCGATTGCTGCTGCTGCTTCTAATATGCATATATATATATATATAATCAAACCATTCCTTTCCTCATCATTATAATTCCTCCCTCCTCAGTCATTCCTGGTACCGAAGTTGCCACATCTCATTCAATTCATCCATCATTTTGAATTTAATTAATATTAACTTCAACTTCACACACACTCCTACTCCTACTACTACTCCTACATCTATTCATGCATATTCTTTAATATATATACATATATCATATATTCTTGAAATGAATGATGAAGGATGAATGATGCAAATAAATAATACCCACACACACACACACACACATATATATATATATATATTAATTAATCAAATAATAATGTGGATGCCGTAGAGAGAAATAAAAGTGGGTGGAGGAAGATAGCAAAATTGGTTAAGTGATGCATGAGCGAGCTTGGCTGCCACCCACCAAGCACTACTCATAATATATATGTGTATATATATCAATGAATGAATGCATGTATGGTATGGTATGGTGTATGGATGTTCATGTCCTTATTTCTCCCACAATAAACTGCAGTGGGGGGAGTGAGTTAGAATGCGTCTTTGGCTCACACACACACACACTACTACTTAGTACTTATTGGTAATGTTTGGCTTCTTGTGTATAGGGTTTGCTTTCGAACTCCCATTAATTAATTACTTGCTTCTCCTAATTCGGGAATCAGGTTATTATTAAATTAACTTGTTACCTATAATTAAGTAAGGATACAATTATCATTTCAAACTCACATCTCAATCCAATTAGTGGCCTCCTGAAGTCTCAACTGCAACAACAACTAATATATAACCTACTACTACTACTACTACTAATCATAATATATATATATATATATGTATATGTATGCATGCAGTAAACTTAAATTATTAATCTAGCTGCCTCCATTCATAGGAACGGACGCCTGTACGGCCAATCAATTATATGTATATATATATATATATATGAGAGAGAACTCTGTGTGCGAAAGAAAAAACTTGTGTGTGCGTGCGCCCGTTATATATGTAAATAATACTCTCTTCGTCCCAGATACCATGTCCTCTTCCTTTTTTTTAAAATCATTATACACTTTAATCTCATTTTAAACTTTTTAATTTATTTTTTAAAATTTTTTAATAAAACTAATTAGTTATCTTAATCTTAATTTATAATTATTTATATTATAGGATAATTATTTTTACTAATACATTCTTAATTATCTACTAATTACACTCCTTCTAAAATACCGCGTTCTAAAATACCTCGTCTACAGTATAGCAGACACGGTACATGGAACGAAGGGAGTAATAATAATAGATATAGCTGCTAGCTAGCTTACTATTATTTGTTCATTTCTGTAGAGAGAGAGAGAGAGAGGTGCGGTACGTACATGCATGCATGGAACACTTTGCTTGGCAGTATCAACAAATTAAAATAGTAATAAATGGAGGGGGGAGGGCGGGGCGATAGCGACTGTGTGAATTGTAATGAGTAGCAAGCAAAGCATCGAGCAGAATAGAGAGTAAGTAGAGATAAAGTTTCTGAATTTGACAAGACATGGGGAGCATGGGGCGGACATCCGTGTGTAAGCTGCAACCACTATATCTATCTATCTATCTTTCTATATCTATATGCACGGGACTGGAAGATTGAGATATTGAGATGGAAGAAGAAGACGTGTAATATCAGAATTTTGATATATATATATATATATATAGAGAGAGAGAGAGAGAGAGAGAGAGAGAGAGAGAAAGAGAGACAGACTAGACAAATAGATGAGATGGAGATGGAGATAGAGACAGAGATGGCTGCAGTGTCCAATCAGAGGGATACATATAGGAATAATACACAGCACCAAACCCACAAGATTCACCACTCCTGCTTCCACCAAAACTGCATTTGCATCATCTTCTTCCTTCTCACATTTTACTACTTTTGCCTTCCTACTCCCCTCTACTCTCAATACAAATTGCAAATTGCAATCAATGAACACCCCCACCCTCCCATTAATAAACAAGCAAACATGTCTATTATATGATTATGATTGTGACTGTGTCACACTTGTCACTGAGATATGCGTCCATCTCTGTCTCTCTCTCTCTCTCAATGCATATGAATTATTTATCCCTCTCTCTCTCTCTCCACTCTCAATGCATATGAATTATTTATCAATCACTAATAATTTACTGATTGCCCTCCCTCCTAGTCCATGTGAAAAGGCTTTATAATAAGCTAGTTTGAATAGTAGTAGTAGGAGCAGCAATCATAACTCATCACATCACTAAAATGGCAAAGTTTATAATAACAAAGCAGTCTTTCTCCCTCTCTGTTTGTTTGTGTGTGAGTGTGTGGTCCCTCCCATCCTTTCTTTTTCTACTACTCTTTTTCACACCTCATCACTTCATTGCAGACATATGCATTATACCTCTATGAATCACACTGCCTTATTTATTCACACATTTCACTCATTCATTCAATTGCCATAATAATAATAACAATAACGACAATAGAGTAAATAAAGTAGATCATTCTCAGACCTAATTTAATTTAATGGGATATTGAAATTTTGGATTGAATCTCATCGCATCCCATCCCATCCCATCCCTTAGTTAAGCTAAAGCTTTAATCAAAGATTCCTTGTAAAGTGAAGCTCGCCCCTTACAATCAAAATCCTCACAAAGTAGTATTATGATTATTCTCAAAAGAATGTATTCTTTATCCACAACTACCTCGCTAGTCAGCCCCGTCCAGTAGCATCAACCAGCCACCACTTTCTTTCTTAATTATCATTGCCCTAATTGACCCAATCCACTCTCACAAACGTGCATATGTGATCTCTAAAATTCATAAATACAATCTGATCAAACTACGCCTAATGCCACCCGGAAACTAAAACAAATACTAATACCACATTTCATCCAACAAACAACTAAGCTAATATCATATTTCATCCAAACAAATAACCAGTCCATCATCTACAATTATCTCTCCCACCCTACAACAACAAATATCATAACCTCAAAATTTCCATGAATTTCTCTGTTAGAACTTCAAGAAGCTTATATATATCATCATCATCACCATCAACCAGAGGCCGCATTTGAAGAAAATACAAAGATATACGGAAACTGTCATAAAACATATATATATATATAGTATGAACAGACGGGAGGCATTTACCACCAGCAAGAAACTGAGATCCCACCAAATCCTGAAAGAATGCTGTAAATATTCATTCCACGAGTGTATTCATTCAGCTGCTACCTGCAACCACTGAAGCTCATAACTTAATTTGTAAGATACTACTGCTGCCAACTTAAATTCTCAAAAAATTTATGCAACGCAAACTACAAAGACGCGATGTAATCATCTGGAATAGATTACACACACTAAAGTAAATAAAAAAAAAAAAACTATTTGAGAGATAATTATGTCACTACATGCCATTGCTACTTATACCTCTAATCTGTCCAGATATCGGTGACTTCATGTTTGACAGGGTAAGAGGTGTTAGCGGAGGGGAAGCAACTTCTGTATTATTCTGCACAGCTTGAGAAGGTTCCAATAGTTTCTCTGATGAATGTGAAACCATTTCCCTCTGACTTCTAGAGGGTATGGAAAAACTTCGAGAGACTGTCAACTGTGGAAGTGGGAGTGGAGACCCTTCTTTTGATTGTCTTAGAACATTATTCCTCTTCGTTGGAGACACCTCTTGGATTCTGTTGACCAGAGGGGCAGAGTGTCCAAGGGTAGCACGTACAGGTTTAGCACTAAATGATTCAGGTGGCCTTGGGAGCTCATGAAGCTCACTAATTTTAGGTGAAGAAACAGGGGGAGGGGAAACGCTGTGAGGCACATTAAGAACTGAAGGAGCCTGAGGAGGACCAGATGCATGAGAAAGCAATCCAGAAACTGCCTGAGGTGGTTCAGAAGAGCTAATGGGTCCACTAGTAGGCAACAACTGCTTGCTCGATAATGATTTGCTAACTAATGGACCAGAAAAGGCTTGCCTCTTGATTTTCTTAGATTCAAATCCACTGTGTGTATCATACTGTGGGAGAGGAGCTCCCTCAGTAAGAGGACGTGGCAGTGGGAACAAGTGTTTATCATTGTTGCTCTCTTCCAGCACTGTTTGAGATTTTGAAGAGCTGCGTGCGGATAATAAATGGTCATCCATCAACTTTTTTTGCTTCCCAATGTCCAGTGGCGACGAGTGCCACAGATTTTTTGAGCTCCCAACCGGCACTGCAGTATTTGCAAGGGGTGTTGAACTACTTGCCATTGAACTCTTTGCATCAGCTGGAGTGGGCAGGACATGCGTATTAAGTTTAGGCACAGCACTTCGCACTTCCCTATTTCTGTCAGCTGGATCAAACTTCTCTGCGAAGATTGGAGCAGAATGACTACCTGCTCGGCGTTGTTGACTGAGTATTTGAGGATCCATCTGTATATTACATTAAACAGAAAATCATAATAACTGGCACCAGTTCTTCATTGGTCAACGCATTGAACTTCATAGTGGAAATAAGAAGGTGATATCTGGGCAATAGCTCACCAAAAGTACAAACAATTGACATGATCAAATTAAGCATTCAAATTTATCAATTAAAGATGTTAGCCAAATAAATTATCGAGTATAATAACCATCCGTGTATGTGTATTTATAACAGACATTATTCACATAAGAATGGAGTGTAGATATATACTTTTAGACATTATCGAAACTTTACACATAACACACACAACCATAAATTATTTAATTGGAATTCAGTGCTATTTCATTGTGCATAAAATGAACTGTGAATACTAATGCATAAATAAGCCATTCAATGTTCCAAAAAGAAGCCCTAATGTTGAAATGGAAACTTAATTGGGAAGTGCTAGAACTATAATGATAGGTCTAAGATGAAGAATAAGGGTATACCCAACCACACTGAACTGCAAGCACATTCATAAATTAAGTTACCATATCACTCATAATCCCTACTATCAAACGCTTTAACAATCAGCCCTGAAAGACAATAGCCACCACTACATTGGAGAGTCACATTACAACAATAAAGTGCTGGCAGTTTAATAGGTAGAATAAAAACAGATGTAATAACCAATTTTGATGCCTAGCAAAGCAAAACTCACCTCCATTGAGTTCCTCATAGCATAAGTATTATCTGGCTCGAGCTTATTTTGTCTATAATCAAAACTTAATTCTCCATCATCATTGCTCTTGAAACTATTCCCTTCATCACCTTCCTGTCCTTCATTTGGTTCACAAAGATCATAATCAATATGTTGCTTTTCTGCAACATTCTTAATGTGAGGTTCAACTGCTTCAAGAGATTGAAGACCTTTCCGGAAAAAGTTTAGCTGCTTTGAAAAAATAAATAAATAATATAACCACAAATTACTGATAATACTTCAGAAATAGATTATGGAATTATCAGCTTGAAATGTTTAGAATCCAAGAAAAACCTGTGCAGCATGGTGACGAGCAGCCTGTGTTAACAGGCTCCGGCTTTGCCCTTGCTTCAGTGATTCTACACGAAAAATACAGAGCCTTGCGACCTCATCATATTCTTCACGAACAACCTGCAATTTCTGTGAGGTGAAACTCTCCCCTTTTCCATGTTTTGACTTCCCTTTTTCTCTAAATTGTTCCGACATGTATTCAAATGTTTCTCTGTATACAATGCATGCAGTTTGTCATCATCTGTAAAACAAGAGAAAATGTCCTGTTTCAATTAAGAAAAAACATATACCTTTTTTCATCACATTGTAATTTCATCTCCTGCAATATAGAAACCAATTTGTGAGCAACATTCAAATTGTACAGCTTAAAAGAAAACAATACATACTACAAATAATTACTCAAACCTCCACTTTTCGTAGTTCACTAAGAAGCGACTCTGATGGGTTCGTAATTGTCATGACAATTTGGGATCGCTGTACATCAGATAATAGAAAGCTATCACCAAGTTCAATAGAAAAGTAACTACAAATGGTAGACAAAACAATTACTAACATAGCTATCAACAAGTTTCTGAAGTTCAAGCTGCACTCTTCCCAGCATTGATAATGTTCCACCTGCATACAATTACAGGAAAAGCGTAGGTTAAGAGTCGCCAATAATGTGTTTGGCACAACAAGCCAACTCTATTTAGCTTGATCAGTATTGGATCACAATGATATAATGCGATGTGTTGTTTTAGGTTCATGATTCGAAACAAAATTATGGAACAACTAGAGTTCAGCATCCATTTCTATGAGAAAGTTCATTTAGGGTGGTTTGGATTTTGGTTTGAAATTTAAATTGTAAAAAATTTGAATTTGAATAGTTGTATGATGCGATATAAATAAGTACTAATGTGATGTTTTGAATGTAAAACTGATTTTTAGTATAATATAAAAAATAAAAAATAAGTGTTTTGATTTGATTTTTTGGGGGAAAAAAAAATTTGATGATAAAGAAGAAATTTTGTAAAGTTTGATATAAGAACACACCCTTAGTTGGCAAAAGTAGGTACTCATCATTGATTAAGCATCATCTCTAGACAAATTAACTCAATAAGTATAATATTCAAAACTCAAACTGCTATAAGGTGGGTTCACTGGGCTTCATGTATTAGCATAAAAAACACAGAGACACATGATATCCACAATATTATATCGCATTATCTTCAGTGACCAGTTTAGTTTCTATTAGCAGATGATGCTGACTTACCACTTTCTCCATCATCATGCATGATAGTTTTTTCCAGTAGACAGTTCCCCATCTCCAACAAAGACTCTGAAAACTCTGATAGGAGAAATATAATGCCAATGGTAAATTGTATATCTTTTAGAATGAAAAATAAAGCAATATATTATGCATTATAGCATAGAGTATGTTAAGTTATTAAAGCAAGACGCATGTGTGCCCAATCATGTAAATAATTTATAGTCACAATGGGAATAACTGAGTAAGAAGCAGCTGAAATTTAACATTCGGAACATTTCAAAAAGTGTGGTAGATAATTAGAAGGTCGCTAGCTGAACAGAGTAAGTTTAGAAGGAAAAACCATGTTTTTAAATCCATGAGAGCCACCTAAGGGACAAACATTGGCAACATGTCAATAATTCATACTTGAGAACAAGCTTCTCGATCAAAAACTCTATTCCACATACATTATCATATCAGATAAGTACCATATGCGCTGTTTGCTGTGGCAGCAGCAGCTGATAGCAAGCTATCATAACAGGTTCTCATGTCTCTCATATCCTGCAAGAGAATTCATCCGAATTAGAAGGCGAGAACAAAGAAGATCAATATGGTATTGAGTAGGCTGTCAGGATGGTTCCTCAAAATAAACACCCTGAGTTTCTAACAGGCAACGTTTGGGTGGCAGCCTTGGTATGAAAAGAGAAATGAATAGAACAACATGATAGCTTCGGATGTTGGCTTGTACAGCTCAATCTACATATTTGATTATACAACCTAACAAAAAAGTTTAGTTCAATTACCTAAAATATATCGAAACTTGAGCTTCTAAGGGCAGGAAATTAACATTTGGCTGGAATTGTGTAATTTCAACTCCGACAATAATCAATTACACAAGTGTTAATTTGTTCCAATACGCAATTGGCATGGAAATATGGCAGTTTTGTGAAGTAGAGCGTCAACATTTGCATCGAAATTAGGCGGTCAATTCAAGTATTGCGGTTGTAAGAATAACAATAATACATTGGGATGCAGTAGAAAGTAAAGCGAAAGTCAAAAGCAGAAACAAAGTGGGTGAAAAACAAGTAAGTATTGAAGGAAAAGATCCACCTTTGCTGCTTGAGTTAAGGCATCAATATGCAGCGGAATTGGGTGATCCAAAGTTTCCTTATGGTCGCCCTTGTTAAGGCCGATCTTTTTGAGCTTCCCGAACGGAGATTTCATCTCTGGAGTAATAAGAACTTCCGGAAGTTGCAGTTGCAGTGCAGCCCCGTGAGACTTGGAAAAGAAGGACAAATCAAATGAAATCAAATCAAATCAAACCGCATCAGCGAGAGGCAGAAGGGCAAGCAGGCAGGCAGGCAAAATTACAAGGCGGGAGGGGACGGGACGGAGGGAGAGGAAAAAACCCAGAGAGAGAGAGAGAGAGAGAAAGATGGGAACAAAATTCTGGTATGCGCCGCAATTGAGAAGAACAGGCACAGGCAGTAGAAACTAGTCGTCTCGTCTCGTCTCGTCAGGCGTCGCTGGGTTACGCCTTACCCAGCCCGGTCCGATCCGGTCGGACTGTGTTATAATTATTATTACTTCCCTCTGTCCATATATGATACTGCCTGTGTTCCATTTTCAAACGGGCACTTCCGGTTTTTGTATTTTATTGATTAGGATATGTGTTTAAAAGGTTTCGATATTTTTTTTTAATTTTGTATAAAATAATTATACGGTATGTTTATAATTTAAGTAAAAGTTAATGTATAAATTTTTTTTTTAAAATATAAAATTGATATTTTGAAATAGAAAAATATATGTATAATCCATGTGTTAAGTGTGTATTTATGCTTTTAATTATATATTTTACACAATAATGTATATTTTTCTCTCTCTCTCATATGGAAAAAAATTCGGAAAGAATGATTGGGAAAAATTCATCTGTCTCTACTTTATCAAACTTTGTCCAAGCTTTTTTGTGTCAACAATTTAGAAAGATGATCTATTGTGTATAAATTTTTGAAAGCTTGGCCTCTAAACAAGAGAGAAGCCATGAAAAATTGCCCCATTGTGTATGCTTTAATCAAATTCAATCGTTAAACCTTAGGCGTTCCATGGATGGGAGATGGATATGATCGGAATAATCCATCCTCCATCTTTCAAGGGATATTCTTTCATTCTTGTTGCTACCGACTACTTCACAAAGTGGGCGGAAGCTGTTCCACTGGCCAAGGTACAATACGCTTTGTTAAGAATAACATCATTAATAGGTTTGGCATTCCAAAGATGATAACCACCGACCAATGGACCGCATTTATGAGCGCGAAGGTCAAGACTTTTACAGCCCAATACGGAATCCAGCTGCTCTATTCCTCTCTGTACTACCCTCAGGCTAACGGGCAAGCTAATGCGACGAATAAAATCTTGATTTCCATTATTAAGGAAGCGCTGGAGGACAACCCGAGGTGCTGACATGATACTTTGGAAGAGGCTTTATGGGCATATCAGAATACCAAATCCTCCGTAACTGGGAGCACTCCTTATAGGTTGACCTATGGCCATGACGTTGTGCTTCCATTGGAAATTACAGTGTCTTCTCTCCGAATCTTGAAGATGAACCAGCTGCCGATGGGAGAGCAGGACTAGACCTTGCTCCAGGAGCTCGACGTCTTGCCCCGAAGAGAGACTGCAAGCTCTTGAACACATTCGGCATCAAAAGAGGAATGCCGAATCAACCTTCCAAAAGCGCGTGAGGCCTCAAACCTTCCAGAAATGTGATATGGTTTGGAAGGCTATCCTCCCGGAAGGTCCCAAAGTTGCGAAGCTCGGGAAGTAGTGCCCCACATGGGAAGGGCTGTTTATCATATCGGTCAAGTCATCTAACGGCGCATATAGATTGATGGAGCCCGAAGGGGAAGAGCTGAAGACGTTTTTCAATGGAAGACATCTTAAAAGGTTTTATCCTTCTCTTTGGGAGCTGAAAGGAAAACACAATTAGACTATAGTTAGCGATGACTTTCCAGAAGCAAAAAAAATGTTCGGACAAGCCGAGGAAGCACGAAAACACCAGGTATTTGACAAAATCATCAGGAGAACAAGTTAATTCTTGTCCAAATGATTTTGTGGGGGGCATTTTTACACACCTAAAATTAATTGAATACAAGCACATCCTAAGAAGAATAATTTCTAGCCCAGCTTCCAGCTGGGCCAAGCTAGCCCAAATCAGCGAACGAGCTTGCCGACCCGCCTGACCCAATGTTAAGGGCCCAGCTCAGCTTGAGGATGGCCCAACAGGAAAACGAAGCTCGGTCAGAAGGATGTGGAAGTCGTTGAAAGAGGATTGAAGTTGTTGAAGAAAAAATAGGGATAAAATTTTATTCAAACAAATTCAACAAAAAATAATAACAATAAAATCACGATCTAAGAGCATAAGTAACATACTACGTTGACCATGATCTTCTTCTTTTCATAATTTGTCTCTTGTATTATTTTTACTGTATTTTTCCATATTTTTACCGTTTTTCCCTATTAATTAATTTTCAATTTTCTTTATTGTTTATTAATCTTATTTTGCTTTCTTTTTACTTTAATTATTTATTTATCACGAGATAGCCCGAATCCTTTTTTGAGGAGGCCGAGGAACCCTTCGAATGAATCGATTCTAACGGCTTTTTCGATTAAGCCGACGGAAGTGACATTTTGTGTGTTGAATTGAATTTTCAATTGTATAATATAAAAATAATAATAAGAATTTAAATTTGGGGTGCTTTTCAAATTAGAATTTGAGTTGTGTTAAGTTTTTTTTAGTTGGATTTGAATTTTTTTTGAATTGAAATGTTTGAATTGAGGTTTGATTGTAAGTTGATTTTTGTAATAATCATGTGATGACTTATAGTTAATTAAAGTGAAATGTATTGATTGATATAATAATTTGAATAAAAAATACTTCTTGATAGATTTAGGTATAAATATAATAAGAATAAATTGCATAATACTTTTCGTATTTTAATATAATTGCATAAAATATTCTATATTTTATTTATTCCGTACATATTTATTGTACTAAATTTAACAAAAATAATAATAAATAATTGATCAATTTTTTATTTTTATAAATTTCTAAAAATTATTAAAGGAATGATTGATAAATTATTTATTATTTATTTTATTTAATAAATACTACTCCTCCTTTCTGTCCAAACTAATTGGACAAAAATTTTTTAGATAGAATGTAATTAGTAAATATATATATATATATTAGATTAATTACATGAATAATAGTGGAGGTACAATTCATTAAATGAAATAAAATAAATTCAATAAAAATATAGAAATTTTACAAAAAAATTACTGAACTTTTTTTTTTTTTTAATTCACCACCTATATTACAAAATACAAAATTCTCTCTTAATTTAAAAAAAAAAATAATAAATAAAGACCGAAGAAATTATTTCATCTTCTGTGCTAAACAATATTCCCACCAAAACATCAATAAAATCACTCATACTTCAACTCAATTATCCTAAAAATTTAGTGCCAATTTTTTTTCCGCTAATAAACAACAGACAAATCACAACATCATAGCTATAAATGCATCATTTGTTTATATTCAACCACCCTTATTTAGTTTTCTTTCACCCACACCTAATACACTAAAAACGAAATGACAAATAAACACTGAGCATCACAGACTTGTCGAATTTATTTTTAAAAAAATACAATTTATTTGAGGGGCCAATTAAAAGCACGTTTCTTGAAGCCGTTGGAAAATTTATAATATTCACCAAAAATTAAATATGCTATTTAAAAATTCTATCATCTCAAGTCCAAAAATCGAGTTTGAAGTTATGTTTTGAATTCATTTTTATTACGTTGGAAAATCAAATTTAACAATAATAATTATAGTAATAATAATAATAATAATAATAGCCCCTGGGCCCTGGATACAGGGTTTAGAAGAGAGTTAATTAATAAATTAATTAATAATAGAGAATGAGGAATTGGAGATTAGATATTATAGTCTCTAGTAGTATGAGTGAGTAGTAGGTATTACATTAGCAGCTCAGCTCAGCTAAGCTCAACTCTCAACTAAACTAAACTATTGCAGTAATTCAGGTATGAGCTTCAACAAGAATGACAGCTCCCTCTGTGAGAATTGGGGCCGCTGCAGCTGCTGCTGCTTCTTCTTCGGCTGTCCATCATCATCATCATCTCCTTCTCCTTCTCCTTCCCCTTCCAATGATGATGATGACGACGATAATATCTCTATCACTTGTTCTTCTTCTTCTTCTTCTTCTTCTTCATCAGTCACCATCTTCCTTACAGCGTCACTTATTTCTTTCACCAAATCCACAATCACCCCATTGATGCCCATTAAATGTTGTATGTACACAGCCTCCGCCACATTACTGAAACCAATCAACCGACAAACCAATTATAATATATTTAACATACATGAACCAACAACACTCGATTTCATGCTACTACTTCTTACTTCAATTTGCCGTATGTGAGCAGAGAGATGCCGGCCTCTTTTATTTTGTTGACCATGCCTGGGCTTCTGAAGATCCCACGCACTTCTGAAACAATCCCTTGCAACCCACCCTCCAAACACACTTTGATAGCTTCATCCAACGAATTCCTCCTACCATCCTCGTATACCTCGTTTCCTCCATTTGTCAGGAAATACACCTGATTCAGATTGAGATAATATTATTAATATCATCATCATCACCATCTTCTTCGTCACAACAAATGCAACCTATCTTGTATTTATGCAATCGACAAATAAATAACAAGTTGATGGATTCTTACTGGGTACGTGCTCTGAAGTTTTCTCACAAGCAGAGCAGCATCTGGTTGGAAACTGGAAAATATAACAGGCCTCTCCTTGGCATGCTTCAAGACAATCTCCAGTACAGCTTCCAAGACATGCGTCAAATAGTCTTGTGTGTAAACCAGGTGATCATCAAACTTCAGTTCAATATTGAACCCAAGAGCAGGATTCACCCTCTCAAATGCCTCCTGCAGAGTGCACGCACAATCATCTCTTTCAACCGCCCAATTCACAACTTTGCCATCCTTCATTTTCCTCCACAGGGCTTTCCCCTCCCTTCCATCTTCTCTCTGAGGTCCATAGCAAAGAAACTCCGATAAAGATAATTCCGTAACCCTCTTCCCGGATATTATTGTCCTCCCCTGAAACCGCCATGTCTCAATCAGTCATTACTACACTACACTACACACGACAATAAAAAATCGGTCACACAAACAACAACAACAACTTACTACTTTCTCTTCCGTGTAGATGAAGTTGTCGTGGAAAATGATGGGGCACCCATCGCTTGTCACCTACAAAAATCAGATTTCATTTTCTTCACTTGTCTGTCTCAAGTCTCAACCCTCGTACAAAGTAAGTACAGAGTACTCTTCATTCAAGAACGGATCGAAGATGACAACATAGACGGATGAAATTGAAAAAAGAAAGAAAGAAAGAAAAACAACATAATCATCAGTATATAAATTATAATATGAATCAAATCTACGAAGCAAGGGGAACATCAACAATACAGCCTGCCTGCCTACTTATGTCATCGATCTAGACTAGAGTTGAGAGAGGCATATGAAAGTCGGAAAAGAATAAACATGGACAGTGCGAGAGAGAGACAATAAAGTCAACGAAGCGAAACGGCTGTAGCATTGGTTATACTTATACAAGTCGAACTAACTAGAGAAGAAACGATCAACCAAATTGAAGATTCCGGCTGGGATATAAATTAATACATAAATAAATAGTAATGAAAACCGACCGACCGACCGACCGGCCGACGATGTGATGTGGCGTAAGGCGCCGCATTGAATGAATAAACGAATAGAGTAGTGCGTGTGTCGTGTCGTACCTGAACGTCAAACTCAATGAAATCGATGGGGTACTGTGAGGCGGTATTAAAGGAGAGAATAGTGTTTTCTTTAACGGCCTTCATTCTTAAATCGGATGATTGCAACATATTCATCCCGTTCCCTCTGTGCCCGATCACCAGAAACTTCTTATTATTATGATCCTTCAAGGACGCCCCCCTGCCAAGCTCAACACCTGCTGCACAATCAATGAAATAACTAACTAACAATCCAATTCAAACACAAGAACAACCCCCAACAAAATTAAGAGCGAGATTGGTTGCATACGCGTGGTGAAACGGGAGGCGTAAAGAGCATTATTGTCGGGGACGTGATCGAGAGTAGGGACGTCGGAAACGTGAACCGCTTTGAGAGCCATGGGTGATGATTGGAGAAGGAGGGAGGATGAGGGAGGGCAAATTGTTGGAATTATTTGTTGATTGGGGGTGGGGATGGGGAAGGGATCATAGACAGATCTAGCGCCATGGATGGATGGGCTATTTATTTAAGGATGATCTCCATCCCCGCCCGAATATTCCCTCCCAATAGGCGGGTAGTTTGTACTCACCCCGTTTTATGCTTCCGGATATTCCTTTTTTACTTTTCTTATACCATTAACTAATTTCTTAATAACAATAATAGTGTATATATAGGAATATTTTTCTTTTTCTTTTTCATTTTTTTATTAAAATAAATAATTTTTAGAGAGGAGACGATAGGTGTACAGACCGCCGATAGAGAGGTAGATGGCCACATAATCCTGACGTGTGCATCCTATAATTCGAATTCCTATCTGCACCGTAGATGCTTGGTCACGTCATGTCAGCACTGCCACTGCGGTGGAGAAGCTTCACAAGCCATCCGCGTAGGGAGTAATAATTAACAAATATATACTTCACATATACTAATTTGTCCTTGCACAAAATTTTACCAACTAATTTATCTCTGCACGATATTTTAGTTATTACTCTCTTCGTCTACAAACTAATATTCTATTTTTTATTTGGAATGTGCAATAATTATTATTCTATTTTTTTTTCTAAACACAAATTTTATATTTTTACCCTTCATTCTTTTATTATTTTTAATTTCTATTATATAATTATGGGCAAATTTGTCAATTCATAACAAATAGACAATCACATAAAAAATCATGCAAATATACTTTATCAACCCGACCCATATCCTAATATGCTCTATTCTTTCCGACCTATTTGACTCTTATTTAGGTGGTATGGAGAGATTGAAGAGATCGAATTCCTCCCGGGAACACACGAAAGAAAGATAATAGAAATTGGACAGAAGGAGTATATAATTAGTAAATATATATTAATGAAAATAATTATAATTTAATAAAAATAATTTTATATTAAAATTAAAAATAACTAAATAATTTAATTAAAATAAAATTTAAAATATAATTAAAGTGTATAATTATATATAAAAAAATGACAAAGTAGGACAGGACAGATAAAAAAAAAAAAAGAGTTGATAAATTAAGTGAGACAAATGGCATAATAATTCAAGTTACAAATTTAATTAAATTCTACTTCATCCGTCATGTAAATTTATACCGATTTGACTGGGGCACGAGTTTTAAAATAAATGAGTAAAAATATATATATATATTTTTTACGATAAAAAAATATAAAAGGTGTTTTTTTTTTTACTAGAAAGAGAAACATGAATAAGTTTTAATTACAACAAAAAAAAAAGAGTTAGAATAAGTTTGGACGACGGATAAATAAAGTATTAAATTATTGATATTTTTGTTTTTGGGGATTGTTTAGTTTGTGAAGTTGGTGGATTTTATGAGATTTGGAAACTTAAGAAATCTATGTTTGGTTACAAAATAAATGATAAATTTTTAAGTAAATGAGATTTTAAAATTCTGCAAATAAATTTTTTTATTAATAGGATACCTGTTACTTTTAAATTATATTTCCAATGTATTTCACATTTTACAATTGTATCCCCACCCAACAAAAAAAATCGTATCTTTTTTTGGTATAATATTATATGTATATATTTATATTTAAATTATATTTTGGGTGTATTTACTTGTAAGATTTTAGTTTTTTATTTTATTTTTAAATAGTAAAATTTTGAATTGAAATAATTGTTTGATTGTAATATAAATATGTATTGATGTGATATTTTGAATGTAAAATTAAATTTTAGTGTAATATAATAAAGAAAAATTAGATGTTTGATTTGATATTTTTGAAATAAAAATAAATTAAAATAGTAAAATCAAGTGTAAAGTTATACAAGTAAACATACCCTTTATTGGTTCTATTTTATTTAAAGATATTACTAAAAATTCTCTATTTCTTTATAATTATTAATTTTATTTATATTTAATTATATTACTAATAATATTATAAATAAATTAATAATTTAAATTTATTTTATTGGTTAATGAGTTTTATTTTTTAATTTAAAGTATTTTTATATTAAATATGAAAATGAGTGTCGGTAGTATAAAAAATATTTATGTTAAATTAATGTATTTTTTAGCATAATTATATAGTATATATTTTGTATAAATTTATATATATATTATATTTTTTTAGTGTTAATCGAAAATCTTATTAAATTATTTTTTATTAGAATACACCCATTTTTGTAAAAAAAAATAAATATAGGTAAAAAAACCAATGGATATAAAATTTAACAATAAATAAAATTCATAAAATGGTAATTATGTCATTTAAAATATAAATAATTCAAAATTTTCAATTAATTTGCAAAATAAATTGAATTTGAGAAATATAAATTTTGGATAATTTTATCAACTAAACAGGAATTTCAAATCCTAAATACAAGAAGTATGTGTGCGTTTACTTTAAATCATAATTAAAATCTGAATCCTATAAAAAACATATGTGAACCAAACAACCCGAACCAAACAAACCCTATAATTATTTGATATAGTATAAATATGTACTCCCTCCGTTCCGAGACAGATGACCTCTTTTCCTTTTTTGTCCGTCCAATTAAAGATGACCCTTTTTTATTTTTAGTAAATTTATTCATCTTAAACATATTTAACAAATATAAATCAATTTAATTAAATTTCTAATCTCTGCACGTAGGACTCACCCAAAACCCTTTTATTTCTATATCTCTCATCAATAAATAAATATTTTTATCTGTATTTAAAACTTCTTATTTTTAATAAAATTAGTTTAAGTTAATTATAAATTAATTAATTAATTTTTTATTTATTTGTATTATATAAAATTTTATTCTCTATAAAATAATATTCATATTATATATATTTTATTGATATATAATGTTAAAAATATTTAAAATGCCAACAACACTACTCATATAAAAATAATAAAATAATATCATAACTTATTATTAATAACTTACTAATCTACACTACATAAAATACCGTATCCTTAAGCAAATGGGTCATCTTGACCGGGACGGAGAGAGTATTGTATAAATTTCTAATATAATATAAAACATAGAAGTGTTTGTTTGTATTTTAAATTTACAATATATATATATTTTTTTTTGTTAGATGTGAGAACCTTCTTGCAATATATACAATATATATATTTTTATATTAAATAGTTTATATTCTATAAACTTATATAGTATGAGTGCATTTACTTTAAATGATGGGATTGTAATACGATTAATTCAATGGATTATATAATCATGAAGTAATAAATACAATGTTTATTTTGTGTTATTAAATATTAGATAAAATTATTGTTGATGGTAAAATTTCAACAATAAAAAGTAAAATTCGAAAATATATTTCGAACTTGAACAATTGTCTTAGATCACGGATCCCTGGACAGACAATACATAAGAAAAGAGAAAGAAAATTGAAAAGGATAACTGGAAAACTAAAATGATGATTCCAATGAGATTTTCTTGGAATTTTTTCTGATTGAAGATATCCATCCTTTGTCATCGAGGCTGCTCATATACGTATCAAACCAAACCGTCCGAGATCGTTTCAATGTCGGTTACCCTTGAAAACTGCTTCCACGTTGGTAACCGTAAAAAACCGCTTCCTCGTCGGTTACTGATCTGAACCGTTCAAAAAACTGCTTCCACGTCGGTTACCTTTGTAGCCGTCCCAAGGGCCAAACTCAGATGAAAACTGTCTGTAGGGGCAACTATCCGACCGGCCTAGCCCCAACAACCATCCGACCAAATGATTGTGGCCCTCCACTCGATCGCCATTGGGCTCATTTATTCATTCTTCCTGAGCTCAAACCCTAACCTTATTTTTTTTTTTTTTGCTCAACGACTTGCTTCCTCCCCCTCTGACTCCCAAAAGTTACTCTCGATCGGCGCAAGAAATGGCAGTTGGGAGTCTGCAACAACCATTGGGAGTCTTTAACTACCAACCCCATTTTCTTGCGTATCAATTCGGTTGTCGACAAGGTATTCCTGGCTCTTTTGCCTGACCACACTACCGGCTTCTCCTGAGAACCCACCAACAGTTGACCTTCTGGCCACCAATCCTCTATTAGTTGGGCTCCTGTCTTTGGGTTCCCCAGCAGCTGGCCCTTCCGAAGCCGGCAAACCAGTGGTTGACTCTCATGAGGCCAACCAACTTTCCATTGGAGAGGAGTCTGACAAACATATCATGAAGCCAACCGACCTCCCGTTGGACGGCTGTCTCTAATCCTTCCCATATGAGGTCAACCGTCTTCTCCTAGTGATGGCTCATGTGCGATGTCGTTTGGGTCCAATCCGACCGGATGATGATCTAGAACTGAAATGGGATAATGAGGATGACCTCCAGGTCAGTCATCCCTTTCAGGTCGTTCATCCCTATGTTGAAACGGCTCAGGCCGAGTCCCCAAAAGGATATTATTCAGAAAGTGAGGGGAGTTTTCTCTCTCTCTGCCTACTAGGGGCTGTAGCACTTGAAATGGTGTTATTCACGAACAAAGGCCCTGCGATTACACTTGGGATGGTGCTGTACACGAATGACGGCCCTGCGATAGCACTTGGAATTATGTTTTCCACGAATGACGGCCCTAAGATAGCACTTGGAATGGTGTTATCCACGAACGACGCCCCTGCAAAATTTGCCTCAAGGCGCGACGGAGACATTCCTGAAGGTTAAAGCATGGAGTGAAGTATAACTCTTGACAGGGCTTGATCTAACATGTTCAATATTAAGTTTTGTTGCTTGTGCAACATTATCTGCATGGTTGTTGTTTCCTGATTGTTCAATTGTTGAACATGATTTATCCATTCAGATGATATTTGGGAGACAATCCCCATAGTGGGGATTGATGGTGGTGTTGCCGTGGTGGCTCCGATAGTTGTGTTGAGGCTTTGAGATTGAGAACCTGCCATGAGATTCCTTGCAACGACTCGACCATATCAGAGTTGTATGAAATTTTCGCACGTAAGATCAGCAATTTTGCCTTTCTCAATATACACTTTAAACTTCAAACCACTATTGGAATCTCATTATGCTTATTAATCTTCAATTCCTGGTGAAAGTCAATGATTTTTTATGTTTTTTTAATGAGCATTTATATTTGCAGAAGAAAGCTCATAATGGTGGTAATATAGAAATTTAACGCAGACATTGTATTAGTTTATAGTAATTTTAAACGAATCTTCTCTCTTTTATCAAGAAATGATTTTATCTTGCTTTTGCTTGAGTCTCCATATTTTGGGTTGCAGGGTTGATTAGTTGAAGCTGGATTGGCCGGTGTTGATTTGTGCTAATTGTAAAATCGAATAGAAGAAAGTCATTTTCATTTGTTGCACTGAGGTCGCTTGGGACATAAATATATTGCACACCACTTAGTCTAGGTAAGTCAAAGATTCGATATTTGTTTCATCCATGCAACCAGACTAACCAAAGAAACGACGTTATGAGTCCCAATAGATAAACCCAGTCATGGAAATACCGTCGTTGTGACCGTCTCAGATATAATAGAATAATTTATAAAGAACGAGTATGGTAGACCTTTTAAAGGTGTAATTTTTTATTTTGTCTAGAATGACCATTTTGGCGTGTAATTCCTTTTGGTGTGCCGGATATAATGTAATATTGTAGGTATATGTAAAACAACAAAATCCTAGTTGCATAAAATTGCAATTATAATTTGGATGTACTGTAGTATATGGACACGAACAATAGGTACGTGATAGTCCTATTTTATGTATGATAATTTGATGACACGGGTTTTTGGAAAAGTAACAGAGGCACACAAATTATTTAGGAGAACATGTAGTTGATGTCTAGAAGCACGTTGGTGTGGAAACGTATTACCATCCTAACAATTTCAATATATTCTTGATAATTAATTATCAAAATGGAGAAATTACTTGTCATATTGTGTTACATCTGTTAGACCCATACACAAATAATTATAAACTCTTAATCTATTTCAGAATTTATCAACGATACTTATGGTCATTTTGTACCTCACAAGCATTCACTGGAGTATGTAGATACCTGAAAGCGGAGTTCAAATGCATATATTGGGAAAAAAAATACATCAAAATAAAAGGGGTATATTAGATGCGTGATGAAGTACTTGATTATTCAACCAAGTTATCGCTTTATAAAATGGTATTGAATAATTTGTACTTGAGTTTGTGAGGATAATTCTTGGTTGTACACTTAATGTCCCAATAGTAGATTATTCTTGTAAATGTGGATAGTTCACTTTGTGTTGCTTTGTGTGGAGGAGTTCATGTTGCATCAAGAAATCAAAATTTGTAGCAACACTCAGGTAGCCTAATAGCGATTAATATTTTAATGAACACATTTGCCACTTAGTTTATCATCCACAAGTGAGAATGAATATTTGATGTATATGCGTGAATGTGTTGCCCCACTATCTTCTTGTAAATGTGTATGTTACGCCTTTGGATACTCTCTAGGAATGGATAAGAACATTATCATATAAAATTCACCATGGTAAAAGTATCACGAGTAATTATATAGTTTCCAAAATGATCGGGTTTTCGAATTAAAGTTACATTGGCATAAGTATGCATATCCGGATGATTTAAAATATAAATATGAGTATGTGAAAAATGAAATATGACATAAAGATAATGTAAGTAGTTACATTAATAAAGTACTCAGGTATTAACAATAGGTTTATGAATATATATATACATTTCAAATCTATTATCTGTAAAATAACAGATGTCTTTGTACTATATTTGTCTTGTGTTATTTTATAAGAAAAAATTTAAATTGCATCAACTCTTTAATAATCTCGTAGTAGCGGGAGTGTAGCCTATCAATTAAAAGTATTTTAACTAACTTCTTTATGATTTTGCTTACCATTGACAAGTAAATATTGAACATTTATTATATATATATATAATAATGTTTCCCAATTGGGTTCTTGTAAATGTATACTATTTGTATTTTAATATTCTCTAGAAAGGGATGAGAATACTATCATGTTGAATTTATTCTCAATTACTATGATACCCAAAATGATTGATTTCTTAAGTAAGAGTTCCTTGGGCATAAGTACGTATACACAAAGCATTTGATATTATATTATAGGTACATAACTAGCAAACCACAACATAAGTATAATATAAATAGGTACGTGAATGTGTGTATCGGGTATAAACAATGACAATAGAGGTATATATATATTTATATCTAAGGTATTACCTGTAGAGTACCAAATATCCGTGAATGTAGTTGATTTCTTACAGTAGCAATCAATCCTCTAAAAGAGAGAGCATAAAGGAACTTGTTGTGAGCATGTCTTATGTTATCCTTGTTATACCTCAATGAAAAAATTAGCCATTGTACATATATATTAAACAAGTTATGCAACACATCCAATGGAAATGGTAGACATTATAAGGCTATTTATACTTATCTTTTATATCTCCACTGTATCATCTGACCTGCCTTCAGGTACAAAAAAGTTGGTCGGCAATGAATACTAAATTGTCATTTAAGTGAATGTGAATCATTAAAAATTGGGTTGTGGAACAACTATAAACCAACACATGCTTTATGTTATAAGTACATTGACAACACGTATTAGTGTATATATTCTAATTGGGGGTGTTTTCATAAATACTATGCAAGTCAATAAACTATTATTGAAAGTATGTGGTAGACATTCGATCATAATAACTCGAATTTATAAACACTTTATGCATAATTCTAACAATTCATAGAATCACTTATTAATTCAATCATAACAACTTAGACAATTTCAAATAAAATAACATCAATTACACAGATGGAGGAAATTTCTAAAATTTAGGCAACAATTTTACCACGATAGGTATTCATATCATCATAGTCTCTACATAAGTCCCATAAGGATGGACCGATGGGTTTGCATGGTCGTAACACTTAGCAAATATATCAAACCAAAGGATTAAAAAATACTTGTTATTGTCCTCCACCTCCTTATTGTTGCCCTCTTCAGCACTACCATCCATCTCTTTCTTATCGATCAAGGAGTCCATTTTTAAACAGTAAAAAAAATGGCCAAAAGGGGTCAGCTTTATTGTTTTAACATGTTGGTCTGACATCACATTCTTCATTTTTTTCGACCTCATTATGAAAGTACAAAATGACAAATTGGTTGAGCAAAGATTTTTACTTTTTTTCTAACTCCGTAAAATATTAAATATTAGTCAACAATATGGGACATCTGGAATGGATCTAAAGTTTACCCAGTTCTCTAAGAAGTATTTAATAACACAATCAAGATACACATATCACCCTGAAAGGTATATTACATAGCACAATAAGTTTAAGGGATGCAATTGCACGTATCTAACAATACCAAATGAGTCTCGGGCACTTTAACTTGTACAATAGATATTGACCAACAAAATAGAAACAAATTCACAACTATGAACAAATATAAATTCAAGTGAAAATGCTTCTCGACAACGAACGAAGACATATAATATAGAGACCAAGGGTTACACCGCATTCAAACAAACAAACTAGGATATGAAATATTATTGTAAAGAAAACAAATAAAAATTGAGAAAAGACGGAAAATACATTTATCTTTTTGTGCTTTGCCTAAGTGACGGGATGGATTGAAGATTTTTTTTTGCTATGTTTCCTTTACTTAGTTAGTAGTTGAGAGAAATGACAACAACTGAAAGTAAAAAAAATGGATATAGGATCTTTACTGGGTCTAACAACCATGTGGTAGTTTTCTGGCCAAATAAAATGTGATTGTAATTGTTGTTTTTATTTTTATTTAACACTAAAAGTAAATAGAAGCATGTCAGTGGAACAAATATATTATAAGTATATAAAATAACGTTGAGAGTATTTACTATATTGGAGGATACATCAAATTTATACTAAATTGATTACTAGAAAAATAAGAAATAGAAACTGAATTCAAACCAATAGGAGTGCAGATCAATATTATAAAACAATTTTGAATAGATTCCATGGATAATAGGTTATAAATTTAATTAAATTTATATATATTTGATAAGTATATTTAAAATAAAAATTTACTAAAAATAAAAACAATAGTATGTTCTCGACTAAAAAGAAAAACAAATACTCCCTCCGTTCCAATACAATAGTCTTGTTTACTATTTTTATCCGTCTCAAAACAATAATCTTATTTTCATAAATAACCATATCACTATAAAACTACCATACTTTTTCATTTTTATTACACAATTGTCATTACTTTTTACACAAATACACTCACAAGCAAAAAAGTTTTTTATCCATATTTTTTTATCGACTACCAATATAATATCAATATTCCTTAAATTTCGTGCTTAACCCAATTTAAACTATATTTATAGGACGGAGGGAGTACTATTATAAATCAAATTCCAAAATCACACTTGAAGCGAGTTCCACATTATTAAAAAAAAAGTAAAAAATAAAAAAAAATCTCTGTATAATAATAATAATAATAAATCCACCCTCCCAAGTTTAGTATCCATGTTACTATTTCTATATATTCTACTTTTCAGGTTTTTTTTTTTTTAAAAAAAAATACACATTTTACTATATTTTAAATTTTTTTTATCTTAATTTATAATTTATTTATAATAATTATATTATTAATCATATTCATCTTAAATTTTTGATAGGTAGATAATGAATGGTTTTAGGAGATAGGGAGATGACTGGTGAGGACAGAATCAAATGGAAATGAATGTTGAGATATACGCAGAATATGCCGCCTGGATTATTATTATTAGACGAAGAATCCCGACTACTCCGGGAATAATAAATAAATAAATTAATAATGTTCTGTTCACGTATAATCAATCTTCTAGAAATTTTAGAGTAATTTGGAATAAATACTGTCATTCAATTCAATTCGATACAAAGACGTAGTTGCGTGCATTAACAGAAATAGTTTAAATATGTAATTTATCTTGTCTTCTGGTCTCATTCACTCTCTATTTTGCAGTTGCAATGAATTGCAGGTCACAATAAAGAGAGATAAATAAACAAACAATAAATATTCATTCATCATATGGCTTTTACCTCCGGATCTAGATCCAGATCCAACAGCTAGCTTAATATCCATCCATATCTGCAATCTGCATGCCTTTACTCAACAATGTTTATTTAATGGGAGCCCCCATTTCCAACGCCATCGCCACCCCGACAACTCAAACGCGCACATACATACTTACACATGTATATACATGAAATATATATATATATATATATAAATCATTCACAAACGCCCATACTCAGAACAACAACAACAACAACTACTATTACATCTGATCCACCAAAATACAATACTCAGAATGTTCGTTGCTATGAGGAATAAGGGACGAGGAAGCAACAACCACACCACACCACACCACACCACACCACACCACATGCATTAATTCATTCTTTCATTCAAACCGCAAACAAACAAACAACAAACAGACAAAACCACAATCACACAACAACATACTGAAATCAAAGGGCATATATAATTAAGTAGTTGGAGTCCAATGCTAATCTGGACCTGCCCCCTCCCCCATGCGACGCCTAATCACCACAACCCACACCTTTCAACGAACAAACTCGTATGCCGAGGAACTACTTGCTTTCTGCTGTTCTCATGGTGCTGCTACTCCCACCAGTTCGATCTGCTTCCCCCATCCTGGATGCCAATGCAAGGATTTCAGGCGACATTTCCCAGTTCCCGCTTTTCTTGCCCCAACTTGAACGCCTTGGATGTATTCCTGCACGATCTCCCTCGTCTACAGTGACCCTTATCTCTGGAGACATTTCCCCCAATCCGGCATCCTTGCTGTTTAACCCATCATTGTCGCTCATTTGGCTTTCAGGATGATCTAGCACCGAACCAACATCGCCCCACACCGCCTTCCTTCCCATCTCTATGTCATCCACTGCCTTACCCATGTTTGGACTTACAAAGCCTCCTGCCGTAGACCGAGCAGGCAGAGCAGGTTCCCGGGGCACTTTAGCCCTAAAATTGTTCTTTGATGGAGGTATAGGACCACAGAATATCTCTTTGCAGTTCTCCAATACCCCTTTGTTGTAGGGATTGGCACGGCGATCATATCTGTATCTGAAATTCTCGTAAGTGGTCTGTAAAGAGCAAGGGAAAGAAGTTAGACCTATTGCACAACTTGCAAAATATGAAATAAAACCTCTTGCCTGATTTGTACTGATTAGGTATAGATGGAATGCTGTAAGACCACCCACAAACCAAACAGCTATAAAGGTATAGACAATTAAAACAATGGAAGCAGGGGTCTTGATCATTGCTCTCCATATTGATATCCCCTCAGCATCCATGATTCTTCTAATGTATACCCAGCAGAAACCAAAAACATACAGGCAAAGTAGAGTTGTGGAGAAGACAAACATGAAGAAGAACCGGTAATTTCTCTGCAACAAAGATCCCATAATTAAAATTTTATAATACAGTGAGTTGACAACATGTGGCAACTTACCACAAGTCCTGAACAATATGCTGACACTGCCAAAAGCAGTGAAGGTGAATTAGATCAATGAAAACATACATCAATTAACCCTAGAGGAACTAGTACAATTATTTGGCAGCAAGGAAATGGAAATACATAATACCATAAGATAAATTTAGCCACTAAACCAAACCACAATAATTTGACATGCAACAGTAACTCAATACAATTGATGTCAAGCAAAAGAAACACAGAGAACAACTCCTGATACTAATCTCTTAAATTTCCTCTTATACAGTGCAGATCAACAAAAGCATAGTAACACTCTACACATTATTCTGAATGTTATTGCTACAAGATTTTGTGATGATAATTCAGCATGATTTCTTCATTTCAGTGGATGTTAAATTTTTATTTGGTCCATTTTAAAACACATTAGCATTTCAAAACTTGCTGCGCTCAGATGCGGAATGAGCCAGAACTTGTATGCTGCATGAATAAGTTTATAATATACTTTAACCATAAAAATAGTTTGATTTCAAAGATCATGAGGTTATAAAGAAACTGTATGGATAAATCTTACCAGTCCTATGCACTGCCCGACCCATGGGCAATGATGGTCAAATCGTTCAACACAGTTATTGCATATCGAACAGTGAGAGCAACGGGGAGGCCGATAAAGCATGCAGGTGTCACAGTACTTAATCTTCACTGTAATACCATTGACATCAACTTCCTTAACGCGAGGCAACCGCAACTGTGGTGTTTGAGCTCCTTCCATGCTACCATCATAGCCTTCAGGTTCTGGTGGATGGGCATTTCGAGGAATTATACCTGGGTCTCTACCAGATGTTAATAAGAGAAGAACTAAATCCTGCAAGTTAAAGAAAGAAAGCAAAATGGTGAGTACCAGGAATATAATCTAGAGTCCTGCATGAAAAAGATCTTGCATATGACCTGTGAAACCAATGATCTAATAAAAATAACCAAATCCAGGTCATCATCTACTCTACATGTTAAAGCCATGACATTCTGCTATAAACATCATTGACAATAATCCTTCAAGGTAAAATGCTCTAGTCAAGTTTCAGTAAGTTAAATACATATGCCAACTACTACAACACCTTTCTTTATTACATCCGTTAGAATTTAAGGGAAAAATAATGAGATTATCTTACTAATCATCAAAATAAAGAGCCTATATATAAGCAATATAAAACAAATTCGATAGACTCAAATCTAAGTAATCTAATATATGGATAAGACCAAATATAAATATAAATTTACTAAATCTAAAACTGAATATCTAAAATATCTCATCACCCCCTCCCTCAAACTCAAGTGGTATAACAAAAACCAATTTGAGTTTGATAAAAAAGTTGAATACAGACGCAAAAGATGCAAATAAAAATAACGGTTGCTTGTCTGCCGTTTTCGCCGCCGCTCTACCGTGTCAAAGCCAGAAACAATACTCTCAACTGAATTAGAGTCGAAAATGACGTGTCTCTACTGGAGTTGAAAATGACACAAATCTCTACCAGAGCCGGACTCTCTACTGGAGCGAAAACGACATGACTCTTTTATGGAGCCGAAAACGTTGGGAATACTCTCCATAAAGTCGGAAATAACGAGACTCTCATTTCAATAAAAAAATATGACTCTGGAGAAAAGCAACAGATGGATCGCAAACAAATGCGCAGACACGACTTTGGACAAAATCAGGACTATAAACATAATCAAAATCAGAAACGGAGAAGGCTAGAAACTATAGTCAAAATCTCAAAATTAGAAGACTTCCGAATATATTCTAGGTTGAATGTACTCAAAAAAACGCGAGATGGTAGGCTATATCTACGGCAGGAGAAAAGTAGGCTCTGATACCATGTTAGAATTTGGGGAAAAAATAATGAGATTGTTTTATTGATTATCAAAATAAGGGTCTATATATAGGCAATATAAAAACAGACTCTATACACTAAAATCTAAGTAATCTAATCTATGGATAAGAACAAATATAAATATAAATCTACTAAATCTAAAACCGAATATCTAAAATATCTCAACATCCATAAATTAGAACCAGATTCTAGTTCGTTAATAAGCAAATATCAAATATAGCTTGTAAATAAAAATACACTTTCACATTTGCATATCACATTTTGGATCAGTTTCACCATACAGCAAGACTTCGCCTAGTTGGGTGGCTTAGACATGCCCCAGCATCGGCTGCAGCAGCTGGATGGTCGACTAACTTAGACATGCACGAAGCTGCATAGCCGAGTGGCTGAGACATGTTGGGCACTGGATGGCAGGTGGCTGAGACATAGCCCAGCGCTAAGCACGGTTTGCACAAAGTTCAAGTCATGCAGCAACACAAACTGGTTTACTCAGTCTGCCAAAAAACCTTGTTGGAAACTTTGGTAACACCAATGCTCTAACCAGAAATGTAAAATTATTCGAGTTCGGCTAGATTTTCAAATGTAAAGTTGTTTTCAGAAATATTTTGATCATATTCTACATCAAATGTCCAGAAGATAGATATGCTCAAGAATGTTTGGTTTCAATGAGTTTTTGGTGGCTTACACGATTTTTCAAGATTATAGCTTTCTCGGCGTAGTTGCAACAAATGAAGGGTGTGATTACAACATTGAAGAGTCCAAGTGCATTGAAATACCTTGTGACAGCAAACTGCCTAATAATAGCTCTAGAATTACCTATCTATTAAAGAAGATTTGACCATTTGCAATCAGATTAGTGATTATTTGTTCATACATGCATAAACTTACCTATTATCAACTTGAACAGCAAATCGCTAATGCTATTTATTTTAAATAGCTGACAATTTGATGAAATTAACTATATTGCCAGATAGTTATCAAGAACTCTTAAAGAAGCAAGTAGAAGAATCCTAAAAATGGATGACCTTGAGAGAGAGTTCAGAGTGTTAAGTGTTGTCCCATATGGATAAATGTTGGGAGCTCCCCTTGTCTATAAAGGTGAAGGGCACCTTTTCTTATTACCAATTGGTTTTGAGATGGAGAACGTGGGAGCTCCCCTTTGATTACAAGGACGAGGGAAAACTCCTCTTATCATCCCCGTAATGCGATTGAGAGGGCTTTGGTTCCGCAGCAGCAAGGTCATATGCCACTAGTGGCACCTTAGTGTGCGAGAGGAGGAAAGAGTGGCCAGAGAGGTCACATCAATGTTATGACGAGAGGGCAAGCTATGGAGTGACCGGTACGTTCTTGGTGAATTCTTTGGCTGTAGTTATTCCTTTAGATTACGGCTACCTTTAGGAGAGCTAGTGCTTCGTCATTGTCTTTTTGTAGAAGTGTCGGTCATGATCGGAGACGTAGAATTTCCTATTAATATTTTGAAACTTAAATTGGCGGAGTTGTTTGAGGTAGCTCCGTGCATACAAATCGATTTCGAGAACGAAATGTCCTAAGGGGAGAATGTAATACCCCGTAAAAATAATCGCCGGAAGTTCGCCGGAACTTGCCGGAGTCGGACAAATTTTATTTTGAGCTTTTGGTGTAAGAAATTAAAGAATTGAGTTAAAATTAAGAGTAAAATTGAGTTTGGACGTTTTTGGGCCCAAGTAGAATAAAATAAATAATAAAGGCACAAATCTTCTATATTTAATTAAGTATAAAATAAAATAAAATAAAATATAGAGGCGCGGCAGCCAGCCAGCCCGCCCTTTCTTCCTTGGAGGCTTTTTCCTCCAAAACTCTTCTCCTCTTAGATTTTTTCTTAAAGTAAGTGAGATTAATCTTAGATAGATGATATGTTCTAATCTTAGCTTTCTATTCTATTGATATTTTTCAAAATTATTTTCAAATGGGTTTGCCTTAAAAGTGTTAGATCTTGCTAATTTCTTCTAAAACATTTATTATAATGACCCCTATGGATTATGTGAAGATTGTTTTAGTATTCTAAGTTGACAATAGTAGAATTTGTGGAATTCGTTTAAAACCCTAGTTTTGCCCTAACCTAGTTATAGTTTTTGGAAAAAGATTCATGATTATATTTAAATTTTATGATTTTTTGAGTTAGATCATGCCTATTGTAATGGACATATTATTCAATTGTTTATTTGGCGAAATAAAGTGAGATTATAGCGAACTTGTTGAATTTTAATATTCTACTTTTTAGTTGGTTAAATGTTACCATTTGAATGCTTTGAGGTTAAAGTTCTTTCTAAAATTTGCCTAATAGCATGTTGAGTATTGGGTCAAATTGGTAATTAAAACTATCCGTTGAGTTCGATCAACTCGTCGATTGTTTGGATGATAAGGCATAGCCTTCCACCTCTGTGCCTTGCAAACACGTGAGGGTATACTGGTATTTTAGAATAGCTAGCTAACCTCAAATTAGATCCCGAATGGGCTAGATCGAGGGATCGAGATGGCGAGTTCCCTTTTTGGGTGATTCTGAGGTGCCTATCATTCACAATGAAAAAGGTCTTTAGACCGTCATCCGTGATGGAAGGGTGAATTGCATACAATCCCCTATTGGTATATTATATTGGAGACTAGAGGGTTGTAGGCCGTTTGACACCCCTCGCAAACTAATAAATAAATTGACGTACGTGTACTTTGGGCTTCGAACCTTTAGATACACATTGTGGAGCTTTTTTTGAGGGTTGTGCCCCTATATTTGTTATGTGTAATTATGTGACGTATCATACGAAGTAATAAGGTTGAAAAATCGGGTCGAACCTGCCCTAATTAAAGCCTAGTGGAGTTTTCTTCGTGATGTGTTCATCACTATTATTTGAGAATAAAAATGAGATATAAGGGAGGCGCTAAAAGAATTGTGTGGGTGAGTTATCCTTAAATGATATGTAGCATTATTCAAATTATCATTTTCAAATGATTTTGTGGCATTATATCGTATTAATTTTATCTTCGATTAATTGCGCTTACTCAACCGTTGTGTTGACTCTCTTTTTACAACCTTTTGTAGGTGATGATACTTCTGTTATAAATAATGCATTCACATCATATGATCCATCGGGGGAACTATAACTACTTTATCTTCTAGAATGCTTTTGAAATCCACTATTAATGTTTAGGAACTAATGCCTTTTGAACTAATTTTTTACTTATGTTTTTTACTCGAACTTTACTTATTTAATTGATAATCCGGTGCGTTTAATTTTGAATCCCTATGTAGTTGTTTGTATTTATTATTTTAGCTTTAGCGCCACAACGTAAGGCTAGTTGGTTGATGAACGAACCTTCCGGTGTGGCGTGCGGGTGACACTCCGGTTTGAGCCAGCCGGGGTGTTACATTAATCATGGACTTGTGTTTGATATTCTCTAGCTCCTCCTTGACTCTCTCGTTTTGTTGGATTGGTTGTTTGAAAGATGTGTCCAGCTTCTCTGTATTAAATGACACTCATGGGGATGGTAATCAAGGTAATAAATACAAAAAAAAAAAGGATAGCGTTTCGAACACTGAAGTACGCCTAAATCATCGAAAGCACATCTTGTTGATGGTTTCATGCTAATTTAATCTGTTTTAGAAAACTCGTGTCGTAAATTTCATATGAACTTTTATAGGAACATCATGAAGTATGAGGATGGGGAAAGCATCAAAAATTGCTTTGTAATTAAAAAATGCATCGTAGATCACTATTGATGAATTGGAGCTGCCTAAGTAGAGCCATTGACCCCCAAAACTGGCGTTAAACGGCTTAAGACCCTAAGTGGGAGTATGTTTAGGTATGTTAGCTATCAAAATTTGGTAAAATTATCTAAAATTAAAGGGTGTAATGGGGCGGCATCCACCACTGAAAATTAAGGAGAAGACCAGTTGTGAGAAATGTATTATATTAGAATCATGGAAATTGCAACCAGCCGAGGAAAAATATACATTCATGTGGCTGTAAGTATGGATGCTTTTACAAGGTGTATTTGAGTGGTGTAAACATTTTTTCTGCAGGTAAGAAACTTTGTACAAGATTGGGGGTGAAAGTGGTAAGGTGGAAAGAATTAAGAGTAATCACAACAGTGAGTTTGAGAACGAAGTTTGGAAGCTTTCTAGATTCAAGCACGGATTTGCAGGGACTCAACGAAGGAAGAATTCTATGTATGAGGAGATAATTAATACTATGTTGAATCCTAAAAGTGTACAAAGTAGATATTGGGTTACAGTATCAATAGAGTTTGTTTGAGGCTATCCATGGACAGCTGCTTCCACATCTTTGTCTACACCTACTATATTCTCAATAACTGAGAAACTGATAGAACATATAACACTTGCTAATCAGAACTGAAATGCAAAGATCAACAACAGGGTAAACTACCCTGTCCCAAACCTAAGCCATCCAAAACAGGCAATGTAAACCTAGATAAAGTCCTGACTAACTCTCGTGACCTCTATCAAGCCCAAGTGGTTGACTAATAAATGATAGGAAGTGACAAGACTAGAGATGAAACATCACACACAAGAAGACCGACTCTGGACAAGGCTTATTTAACTTTGAGGTTGAAGAGTGCGGGGCCATGCTTGCTGCAGCATGAGATTATGAATGCACCAAGATCACTGGTTTTTAACAGCAGCTTTTCTGGCTGCAACCACACTGGCATTGTAACAGAACCTAACTAAATCTGTTTTGAACGATGGCAATTCACAAAAGGATTCTTTTTTGGTTTCTCGGCAGATAGTTGTGTTTATAATTTGTACAACAAGCACACCAAGGGGATTTTGGCTACATAACATGGAACATTGTCAAGTAGCGGTGAAGCAGCTAACAGGAGGTAGACTAGTTATGTTAGTTGCACACACTTTTTCTTTTGACATTTACCAATAAAAAAGTTGACTACGCAAAGCCCTCCTCAAACGAAGGTGTCAAGGCGCAAAGTGCATCATCATATTAATCATCTATTCTAACAACTATAACAAACAAACTATAACTATACCTCTCATACTTTACAAATATATTCAAGATTCACAGACAAGATAAAACCCAATTCCAGTCCAAATTGATTCATGTGATGCCTGTGTAACAGGAGATCCTAGTTGATTCATAACATAAAACAACAAATAAACCCAAACCTCAGTTTTCTAACATACTTGTACTTCATCTCTACAAGCCCCAAATTGATCACTACACTTCACTGAGCTATAATCATTGTGAAGTGGGCCTTACGCAGTCTAAACTAGTAAAAACACCAATATAGACGCACCTGGGCATCAATTTCAAAATAGTGCATGCTTGAGTGATTGTGTGTGTTTGTGTCTGAGCTGGTTGAGAGAGAGAGAGAGAGCATACATAACATGTGAAAACAACAGCAACCACAATGACTGAAATTCCCCAGTGATCAGTAAAGTCATCCATTAGCTTTCTAGCAACAAAGACACAAAACACTGCAACAGGTGCCACGATCAGTAATATCGTGAGAAACAGTGACCTTACATCTGGTCCAAAAATAAATCTTCCTTCTAGGAAAAACTTCTGCAAAAATGAAAAAGATAAAAGTAAAAAATCAAGCCAGGATGACAATCATATATAGGATCATATTCATAACAGCATAATAAAGTCAGTGTGATTGAAAATTCCAAGAAAGATACTTCAGACATTTCTCATTTGAACATTGTGGCTGATCCAAATTAATAATAAAAGAAAACATAACTACAAGTCAAATAACAGGAGGCCCTAACACTGGACGACAAGATTAGCTTAAAAGATCCCAAATTTCCAACCAAAATGTATGTACAATTCATAAAGACAAGTTAAAATTTGACAATCTACACCCACATTCACTAACGAATGCCTCACATTCAGTCCAATTGGAGACATAACATTCACTCAAAAAGTTGCATGCTCCGCCGGTTTATCATCATCTCAATTCAAAGGGGCCAGTTAACTGTTTCCAGAATCATACAAGTACTATAAATAAGAACTTTAGCAGCAAAAAGAATGCAATCAACAAAGAAAGGAAGAAAGAATATTCTTCCCAGCAAAGTGTCGAAAATATACTGAGATGGATCCCTAACAATACAACAGTTTCTCCTATAAATCAGGAAGCACATACAGTCACAGTAAGCAAATACTTCACTTGACAGAATCTGATAACAGGCAAAAGCGAGTTTTAGTTTTCAAAGAAGGAACAAATGTGAGCTTAGAAAATCAACAGTTGGGTAATAAGAAACTACGGAAACTAACACAGTTAAGAGTTTTGTGAAAATGAAAAGAGAATCAAAGCTCACATTGCTGCCTTTCCAGGTCTGGTAAATCCGGAGCTCATCCGCCCCGTTGGTGGATCCAGATAACGGATCTGAACGATTAGGAGGAGGAACAACATACATTTTATGAAAGGTAGAGTTTCCCAACTAAAAGCCCAAATGGATAACACAAAGTTGCAAACCCTACTACTGCATGATAATAATCATAGACAGAATAATCACACTAAAATGGGGCAGCTGCAGTGAAAGACGCGAGCTTTCATCAAAGTTTAGAACTTCCGAAGTGTGGAGAGACAAATAATAACCCGGGCAAGTGAAAGAATATTCCGGCGGGGTAAGGGGAAGAAGGCGATGTTTCAGTGTGCGAATTAAGAGGGAAAGGGAAGTGAGCGAGTGAGATTCGTTTTACTGGGAGAGAGGGAGTCAAACTAACTAACGGGTTGGGTCTGGTCTGGTCTGCAGCAATTGGGTTAACTTAGCAAGCTAGGGTGGGGGACTGCGCTACACTCCACACCATCGGGTTCGGGGCCGTGAATCATTATATCAAACCAACCTCCCGGAACGATTCGCCGGACTCCGAATCCGAACCCGAATCCGAATCCGAATCGGATCCGGAATCGTGTGTATGTATGTGTGTGTTACCACTTCCCGGCCACGGCACTGATCTGCCAAGCAAAATTAATTTAATTATTAAATTAAAGCATTGGGATGGATGGAAATGCGACAGTCATGATGGCATCCTCCCTCTCCTCCTCGTTCACGAATCATTATTATTATATTTATTATTATTATTATTATTGCCATTGCAGGGTGGGGGTAGCATAGCGCCAACCAACTTGTAGTGTAAAAAAACAATATATAGAGAGAGAGGATGTGGAGAGAGTGAGAGAGAGGCCGAGAGACCACAAACCCAAACTCTAAAATCTTAGCTGTAAGCCGTTTATACCACCGTCGGGGTTTGTTTGAATCCGTAGATAGAATTATTCAACTTATAAACCTGATTGAATGGTATGTTGCTGCCTAATGGTGGTATCATATAGATAATCACCTTCAGAAAGCCAAACTTATTATTAATGCCAAGTTGATAACACAACCTACCTTTTAAAGATGTAAGTGCAAGAATCATTATAACGGTCACCACCTTAGCAAACGGTGCAAACGATTTTGTATAATCTTTACCTAGGATTTGCAAATAATCCTAGCTAAATGTTATATTTGAAAATTCAAATATTTTAATTTTGTAATAGTTTGATAAAATCGGTAAAAAAAAAATAGATAAAAGTTTTTAAAAATATTTTAAAAAATTTTTTAAGAAGAATATTTTGTGCATACGGAAAAATAAACTGTGGAAAAATTCATCGGAACAAATAAACAAATAAAAGACTTTAAAAACAACCTTTTATTAAAACTTGAATAGAAATGCTGAAAGGTACAAATGTATGAACAAAATTAAAAGAAAATTGGATGAAAAAAATTGGCGGAAAGTAAACGACAATGAATGAAAATACAATGAAAAATAAAAATAAAAAGAAGATAAATTGGATCTTTATTGCGCCTTGATTGTTCATCATTGAAGACGGTCGAAACTTCTACAACTAATCAACCACTTGTAATTCCAGCTTCTTTGAAGGATTAACTTAATGAAGCATCCTTAGAGCTGTTAACGAGCCGAGCCGAACAAAAATTTAAGTGTTCGTGTTCATTCGTTAAGCTTCACGAACAAGATTCGTATTTCTCGTTAAGCTTTCAAGCTCGTTCGCAATGTTCGAGCTCAGCTTGTTAACAAATTTTAATATTTGAGCTCATGTTTGTATTCGGTTTGACTAGACTCGATTAAGCTCGTTCGAGTTTGTTTGTATTCGGTTCGATTAAGCTCGATTAAGTTCGTTCGAACTTGTTTATCTAACTTTTTTGTTTATTAAAAAAAGAAAAATTATAATTCATAAATAAAAGCAAAATATAAAATGATCTAATACAACTTCAATCCAACATAATTTAACACAATTCAACACAAATTTAATCCAACACAAACATAATCCAACATAATCAATAAAAACTTAAGCCAACACAATCCTAATCCAACATAATCAACAAAAACTTAATCCAAACAATTCAACATTAAAAATCCTCCCAAGACAAAAATTTACTAGAATTTTGGAAAGCGGTAGCGCCCGGTCAAAAAGGGCAGACGGTGGTGCGCAGTTGAGGAGGACAGATGGCGCCGATGGTTGAGGGGGGCAGGCGATGGCGCGCAGGCGGGGTAAGTGGCGATATTTGGTGGTCTCTTATTTGTGTGAGAGAAATTGAAGAAAAAGAAGCGAGCGAAGGATGGTGGGTGCGACGGCGCACAGTCAACAAAGGTAGCGGCAGCGCACGGTGGAGAAGGGCAGGGGCGGCGCGGTTTGAGTGAGGATTGTGATGTTGAAGAATGAGGAGTGCGTTTGTCTTTGAAAGGAGAGAAAGTGAAAATTAAAATTTAGAAATTGGAAATTGAGGGAATATAGTACTTTGAATTAACGGACAATTGAGTTTAAATACCCATCTCTATTTTCAACTTTAAATTCAGTCCCTAGTCATATTTTATAAACACTGCACTCTCCACTTTTTAAAATTTTTGCTATTAACTTTCTACCCCTCACTTCTTTCCCAAATTGCCCATATTTGAAACCAGAATCAATTTTGTCTGAGATTTTTTTTGTATTCGGTTTTTTCGTGCGAGAGTAATGATAAAACGATCTGAACCCAAATCCCAGGTGCAAGAGAGGAACGGATAAGGTGACGAAGGTTCAATTCTAGGCTGCGATATTCTTTCGTTGCGATAGTTTTACACGTTGATTACAGTAGTGTTGTTAGGGTTCACATAAGAGGGTCATTCTTTGCCGAATCCGATTCCACCTATGTTCAGTTGAAGATGACGACCATAACTCAGGTATGATGGATCCTCTTCACCATTATTTGATATTATAAGTAATTATATTCTTGAAAATAATTTTTGTGATCGATCGATATTTTTGTTTGATTCTTGGAGATTTTTTTTTTTTTAAAAAAAGTATAGACAAAATGGTGAGGTTTCTAGTAGTAATACATTTTGATAGAATTGTATGTATATAAAAAAAATTTTGTGGGGATTTTTACGATTTTAGGTTAGTTGGCGTATTTATTTTCACGGGAAACTTTTTTCTAGTGTAGTATACCTATATTTATTAATCATATACTCATATCGTCTGATATTGTATGCTGCATTTGTTTGAAAATACCTTGATTTTGTTGATATATACTAAACTAATGATCTGTGAACCTTGGTATTTATTTCATGTGCTTATATATTTGATAATATTAAAATTTTGTTGTTTTCCAACAGTACATGTCGAAAATGATGAAAATTTATAAATAATTTTGCTGGAGGTTAAAGTATGTTTGTTATGTTGATGGTCAATATAATTGGAAAGAATACATTTTTTTTTTTTATAGACACTCGAGAATTTTAAAGTCCATCCGCTATATTTCTCGGAGCCCACCATGCATATTGTCTTTGACACCTAGTGGACAACTTTCGCATTCAGGTATGTATAGAATATATGTTAGTAATTATAATATTTACAACAAGGTAATTACATCTCGTATAGGTAATGTAAAGATATCCGATGTATAACAAAAAATGATAAACGTCCGTTTTCAACAAAGCAGGTTAGGCTCCCTTATGGAATTTGAGTAGAATATAATGTCTGTTGTGAAGACTATGTCATTTGCCTCAAACTTCATTGCACAATCGCATACCCAATGTTAGGTGAATTCTTTATTCCAAGGGACTCGTTGGGGGATAATAAATAACAATGTAGCTGAGTCGTGGAAAAGTTGAATGCACTCAGCAAGGTCATTGACTTTTGTCTAACCATCCGGCTAAAAAAAGGTGGTTTGAATAATATCAGATGAAACAGTCTAAAAAATATGATCGTTGTGGTCCGTCAAGAACACAACCGACAAAGTTGCAAGAAGGCTCCATCGTAGGTATTTCTGGTTTGTCATCCCGTGGCTAGAATTTCTTTTTATTTTTGGAATATTGTACATTGAACATAAATCTGTGTATGAGACCACTATTGAATGATTTGAATTCCTTTGTAAATCACATTTATTTATATAGGTATTTAATTTTTGCGGCGGAGTTATTACAATGACAATATGAGTATGTTGTGATGTTCAGAGAGTATATTTATTAATACCAAAGGTATACATATCCAAATATGAGGGTACATGTTTTTGTATAGAAGTATTTATATTCGTATACATGTATAATTATTGTAAACATGAGCAATTAAGTATCTATTCAAAATTTGGTTGTTATTAGATCAAACAATTACTAATAGATTACATTGCACCCATGTTCTTGAAAGTTAGCATACATTAGCGGATATTTCTAAAGTGACTAATGAGATTACCTATTCATATATTCTAGGGTGGACGAGAATGTCCCTTAAGATAGATATGATATAATATATCATGTGGTGAACTATAGTAATAGATATTTTGAAGTTAGTGCATAACTGAAGATGCATTATGTTCTCTGTATTGTGATTGTCCGTGCAAGAATTTTTGAAAGTAGGAAGAAACTCTCAACAAGAAGAAATATATTTGTTGATGTATTTTTTCAACAAACAAAAAGTAAAATCCGAAAATAGGAAATTATTCTCGAACTTGATAGATGAGTGTCTGAGATTAAAAATCTTTAAACACTATAGAGTACATAAGTAAACTAGGAAATAAAAAACCACAGACTGGAAAAGTAAAGTGGTGATCCCCAAAAGCAATTCTTTTGAATTTGATGTCGATTGAAGATGATTGAAGATAACAAATCTGCATCCTTAAATATTCCTTCAAGAAAATGTTTCAGAACCGTCGCTAGCAACCGCCGTCAACCGCCCACAATGAAACGTTTTGAAACGTCGTCTGGGCGGTTACGGCAACCGTCCACAAGGTCTCCCTCTATCGACACGTGTCTTACACCGTCTCGCCAAACGCTTCTACCAATTCCAGAACTCAACTGGCCCAACCGACCATTCCAGAGACTAACTGGTTGCTAGACCAAACGACTTTATTGGTCGCCCCATCAAGCGACCAACATTTGATCTCTCCAGACGATTCAATGGTCGCCCCAACTAAGCGACTTGTTGGTCCGACCGCAGATCTTCTGACTTGTTGGTCCAGCCGCAAACCTCCCGACCTGTAGACCATCTGACCTGCAGACTTTCCGACCTATGGACCATCCGACCGGCTAACCAACCGACCTGCCTATCCGACCGCAGACCTTCCGACCTGTAGACCATCCGACCTGCAGACTTTCCGACCTATGGACCATCCAACCCGCTAACCAACCGACCTGCCTATCCGACTGCGGACCAACCGACCGTACCAACCGACCTACCCAACCGACCTGAGCGCAAATTTTTCTTCTTTTCCACCCGATTTCGTGTCTAACTTCCTTTAAGATCCTGCTATCCTTATTATTATTATTATTATTATTATTATTATTATTATTATTATTATTATTTGTACGTAACAATATGCCTCATCCTCAAGACTCCTAAGCATCACTTCCAGTGATGTTTTAGGAGTTTGCAGGCCGTCCCCCGAGGCCACGTCAGCCTCAGATTCGGCCTCCATCTTTCGAGGCTACGTTGGACCCGACCTCCATTTATCGTAGACTGGCGGTGGCCTGCGCGTTGTTCGACTTTGCACTACCATTTCGTCAACACCTCTTCTCTGACAGAAGCTGTGATCATTTTCTTTAAAAAAGAATTCTAATCTCCCTGCCTTGGACGCTAAACTGACCAGATCTTGAAAGTCGTGAGCCGTCAAAGCCTCCCGTAATGGTGCATGCATATTCCTGACCACCAAATTGGTCATATCTCTTTCATTGATTATAGTAGGACAACGTACTTTCATCAATCGCACCCTTTCGATAAACTGTGAGGCTGACTCTTCTGGATATTGTTTCAATTCCAACAAATCGGTAAGAGAAACAATTGGCAAAGGATTGAAGAATCTAGCATGAAAAGCCATCTCCAAACCCTCCCACGTTTGTATTTGCCCAGGTGGCAGATTTACAAACCATGAAAATGCTGTCCTGGTGAGAGACAATCCAAACAGTTGTAATTTGTAGAAAGAATTGTTACCGATTTCCCATAACTGTGCTATGAACCGACCCACATGCTCTATGGTGGAGGATCCGTCTTCTCCTGAGAAAGCATGAAAGTCTGGCGGTCGATAATTCCTCGGGAGAGGATAATCGTTGATGATCCTTTTCGGAAATGGCCTCTGATACACCGGTCGGTTCACCGTTTGCAGATTCATCCCGAAATGTACCCGCAAGACTCGAGCGATGTCCTCCGGATCTATCTTGGGTGGAGCAGAATCTTCCCCAGAGAAGGCTGGCTCGGCTGGGATGGGATTATGAATCTGATCTCCCAATCTTTCTTCTCTGGAGACGGTTGGCTTGTCTTGGATCGGATTATGAGTCTGTCCTCCCAATCTCTCATTCGGCTGGGTATTATCAACCCTCGGTCCCAAAGGAACATTATCTGGGAAAGTTGGAGGAGTCTTCCCCATATCTGTTCGGTTGAAAGTTGTGACACTTGGAAACGTATTGTCAACGTACGTTGGCCCTGCAAACATTGATCCGGAAAAGTCGCCTGAAAACGAGAAGGTGACACGGCTGGAGGCATGTTTGGATACAGGGTGAATCTGGAGAACGCCTGATCCAACATGTTCTGCATTAGATTTTGTTGTTCACGCAACATGTTCTGCATTAGATTTTGTTGTTCACGCAACATGTTCTGCATAACCAAAGTTTGCTGATTGTTTAATTGTTGAACATAAGACAACCAATCGGTAGGTGGTTGGGGAATTTCCCCTGGATTTGGCATGACGGGTGTTGAAACATTTTCTCCCGCCGGTGCTGATGATGATTGAGGTTGTGAGTCTGCCATATTGATCTTTCTGATGATTCAGCAAGACCTCAGTCGTATGAAATTTTCTGTTGATGTAGGATCAACAATCTTGCCTTTCTCCCACTGTGGTCGCCAAATTGTTGATGTATTTTTTCAACAATAAAAAGTAAAACTCGAAAATAGAAAATATCTTCGAATTTGATAGATGAGTGCCTGAGATTAGGAATCTCTAAACACTGTAGAGTACATAAGTAAACTAGACTACAGACTGGAAAAGTAAAGTGGTGATCCCCAAAAGCAATTCTCTTGAATTTGATGTCGATTGAAGATGATTGAAGATAAAAAAATCTGCATCCTTAAATATTCCTTCAAGAAAACGTTTCAGAATCGTCGCTAGCAACCGGTCAACCGCCCACAATGAAATGTTTTGAAACATCGTCTGGGCGGTTACGGCAACTGTCCACAAGGTCTCCCTCTGTTGACACGTGTCTTACACCGTCTCGCCAAACGCTTCTACCAATTCCAGAACTCAACTGGCCCGACCGACCATTCCAGAGACTAACTGGTCGCTAGACCAAACGACTTTATTGGTCGCCCCATCAAGCAACCAACATTTGATCTCTCCAGAAGATTCAATGGTCGCCCCAACCAAGCGACTTGTTGGTCCGACCGCAAATCTTCCGACTTGTTGGTCCAGCCGCAAACCTCCAGACCTGTAGACCATCCGACCTGCAGACTTTCCGACCTATGGACCATCCGACCCGCTAACCAACCGACCTGCCTATCCGACCGCAGACCTTCCAACCTGTAGACCATCCGACCTGTAGACTTTCCGACCTATGGACCATCCGACCTGCTAACCAACCGACCTGCCTATCTGATTGCGGACCAACCGACCGGACCAACCGACTGAGGACCAACTGACCTACCCAACCGACCTGAGCGCAATTTTTTCTTCTTTTCCACCCGACTTCGTGTCTAACTTCCTTTAAGATCCTGCTATCCTTATTATTATTATTATTATTATTATTATTATTATTATTATTATTATTATTTTACGTAACAATATTATAAGGTATACTAAGTAAATGTTACGCATTAAACATATTGGACCCTCTCATCCTATTGAGGAATGTATTAGTCATTAATGTGTATATAAAATGTATCTATTAGTACTTTCAGAATATCCGGTGAGTACACATCTTTTCAATATACACCGAATATGTATAAAATTATTTGTAAAGTCTATTCCTCAATACGAGTATATTTAATCAATTTAGAAGTATGTAGCTTGTGAAATAAATGAATAAATATCATTATTGAGGGTATGTGGCTTCCATTTAGGGGTCTCTCGATACCCAATCATGATTGTGGCTAGCTTAAATGGCTATGGTTTAAATATATCATTGCAATTTCATCGGATATTGGTGTCTATCAACTAATATTATTGAAACGATCATTGAGATCATTTGTTCATCTATTTAAGGGTGGATAAGAATGTTACATAAGATAGACTTGACCTAACATATGTTGTTGTGGATCATGGTAAGGGATATCAATGAGTTAGTAGATAACTTATAAGATATGTCTCGGTCCCACACTCTTTATTAGCTTTGTCCATATCAATCCATATTAGCATTTTGTAGACTATGAAAAGCATCAACAAAGAACAAATGTGTTAGAAGGTATGAGAAGTAAATTTTATACATGAGACATATTAGGACTATTCACACTATAATTAAGCATTTTTCATTTAGATGTACATTGAATGTGTTTATCGATACTTTCAGGACAGCATGGTAAGTACACATCATTTCACTACATATCGAATATATATATACTTACTTACAAAACTTATTCCTTGATAGAAGTACATGCAATTGTGTTAGAAGTATATAAGTTAGTTAAATGCGTAACATATATCTTCATTGGGGGTATGCTGTTCAAATTTAGGAGTTTCTCCACATCCAACCATAAAATTTTGCGCACTAAAGTATATTTCTTAATTATGTGCGTACATACCTCTAATACCAAGATTCATACTTATGAGGAACCACATATATCATATGTTAAATTAGAATTTATGATGATCCTTAAATTTTTTGGCAAAACATAACATCAATGACTAATTACCTCAATTTGACAACAGTATTTGAAAAAAAAATTGAACTTCACCCACTTTACATTGCAACCATTTTACTACAAAATTAAACATAATAAGATAAAAATAAAGATACTTCTATATACAATAAGGTTATTTACAATTTAAAACACATCAAAATAACCTATATGTGAAACGATGGTGGGTTACGATGCCGAAGTAAGTTTTGCTGGCACCTACACGTCTTTTGAGTGTAATCCAAGAAGTACAAAGAATTCTTCAGTAGAAAAATTTATTTTAATTTCATTGTCAATTTAAATGATTAGGACTCGATGTCAATATTTATAATCGCCCACAACCGATGCCAGTGTAGCTTCATTTTTGAACACTCTACGAAATACCCAAACAGTGGGAGTTGCAGAGCTTTAAGTTGTTTGTCGTTTATCTCAACTTTAAGTTTAGTCATCTTTGTATACAAGAAAGATATAGAAAATTTGGAGATAAGCCCTTTGTATTCTTTTTCAGGGCTGTCATCATTTTAAAACAAGGACATGTCTTCATGAGTATACTTAACATAAACACATGTTTATGACATTATTACGAAGGTAAGAAGTTTTCTATTGAAGACATATAAATTAACAATTAAGGTACACCAAAGACAATAGGGGACACTTGCAAACAATATAAAGAACAAATAAATTTTTTACTAATAGACAAAATAGATAAATCTATAACCAACCCCATAATAGAGACATCGTCCAACACATTAGTATTTATAAAATCACCCGACAGGAACAAGTTGTTTACGGTATTCAAAAAAAACAAAAAGCACCGCCCGCTTTATCTCAATCATTTTACTATAAATGTAAACTTATAAAAATACAAATAAAGGTACTTCTATAAACAACATGATCATTTATAATTTCAAACACATAATAACTTATATTCAACTTGATGGTGCGATACAATGTCAAAGTAAAATAACCCGCCATCGAGGCTTCTATAAACCCAACCGAAGCACAAATAAAATAGATCCAAGCACACCATGAATTCAAAATTGTGATCTTACCAAAAATATAAACTTTTAACTTACTTTTTTTAACTCCGCTTTGGGGAGGAGGTCTTTTTCGATATCTCGAGTGGAAACGAAGCTTTAGACAGTGAATAGAGACTTTCGACGACAAATAAAGTTCCTTCGGTAAGGCTCGGCGGCGATTAGTTCGGTGGGGGCTTCAACAACGTGGGATAACATGCGAGGAGAAGGCTTTGGAAGAGATATAACATCAACGACTTGGATGGTAGGTTCTATAAAGGTTTTATTTTGATTTTGAGTTTAAATTTCTGTAATTATTTTTAGTACATAAATAAAACTTCTAGGCACATAAATTTGACATTTTTTTGGTACAACGAGATAATTTTAGAGTACGTAAATAAATAATGTAAGTTTATAGAAAAATAATAAGAGTACGTACATTATTCGTTATATTATATGATAATTTGAAGGGTTAAATGGGTATTAGGGAGAAATATATATGAAAATAAAAAGTAGGGAGTGTAGTCTGTAATGCCCTGATTTCGGAGTGTATAAAATAATATTATTATAGCATATAAATAATTTTATAATATTTTGGGATCAAAAAATTAATATTTTGAAATAAATTTATTTTTATTTTTTATGTTGATTATGATTGAAAAAACTGTTAAACATATATATCGATAAGGATAAATATAAAATAAAATAAATATAATATATGATAATTTATATAATAATAATAATAATAATAATAATAATAATAATAATAATAATAATAATAATAATAATAATAATAATAATAATAATAATAATAATAATAATTGTTGATGTATTTTTTCAACAATAAAAAAGTAAAATCCGAAAATAGGAAATTATCTTCGAATTTGATATATTTAGTGCCTGAGATTAGGAATATCTAAACACTGTACGGTATAGAAAATAAACTGGAAAATAAAAGACTGAAAATTTAAATGATGATCCCCGAATCATTGACTTTGTTGTCGTTTGAAGATGATTGAAGATAAATTGTCTGTTGCAGATCCCAATCCGTAAATATTCTTCAGAAACAGTACTTGGAACCGTCGCCCGAACGGTTACAACGCCTCCTCTCAACAGTCTGCTAACTCCTCTTTTGCTGACACGTGTTCTCAGCCGACCAAGCTATTATTCTCATTCACTCTCCGCAGCATCCGACCTCCATAACAACCAACAATTCGCTCATCCAGCTGTGGATCAACCGACTTGCCTATCCGACCAAAAACCAACCGACTTGTTGGTCCGACCGCAGACCTTCCGACTTGTTGGTCCAGCCGCAAACCTCCCGACTTGCAGACCATCCGACTTGTTGGTCCAGCCGCAGACCTTCCGACTTGCAGACCATCCGACTTGTTGGTCCGACCACAGATCTTCCGACTTGTTGGTCCGACCGCAAACCTTCCGTCTTGCAGATTATCCAACTCGTTGGTCCGACCGCAAACCTTCCGACTTGCATACCATCCGACCCGCTGACCAACTGACCTGCGGACCTTCCGACCTGTAGATTGTCCGACTCGCAGACTTACCGCCCTATGGACCATCCGACCTACGGACCGTCCGACCTGTAGACCATCCGACCTGCAAACTTTCCGACCTATGGACCATCCGACCTGCGGACCGTCCGACCTGTAGATCATCCGACCTGCAGACTTTCCGACTTATGGACCATCCGACCTGCGGACCGTCCGACCTGTAGATCATCCGACCTGCAGACTTTCCGACTTATGGACCATCCGACCTGCGGACCGTCCGACCTGTAGACCATCCGACCTGCAGACTTTCCGACCTATGGACCATCTGACCTGCGGACCGTCCGACCTGCCTATTTCCTCAAAAACGTCCAGTTTACCCGATTGTCTTGAAATACCCCCTTAAAGAGTCTGAAAGACCCAATTACAAGCCCATATCTTCTTCTAACTTGGGCTTTTTAACATAATTATAAATTTCATATATAACAATAATAATAATAATAATAATAATAATAATAATAATAAGGTGATGATAATGATGATATTAATAATATATAAGTATAAATATATATATTAGTGATAACGTTAAATAATAATAATAATAATAATAATAATAATAATAGTAGTAATAATATAATTATATATATATTCATATTTAGAAAGAAACCAGCCTGTGAAGAAAAAGAAACAGACGTCGAGGGAGGAAAGAAAAGAGGAGGAAGAAGGGAAGAAAAGAAGAAAGAAAAAGATTTTTAGCTGTCCCGATTTTGATTCTGACTTTGGTATTGTATTCATTGTTATACGTAGAGTTTAATTATGAATTTTAATATAAATTAAAATATTGGGATATTAAATTAGAAATTCTTCAAAAATTGATAACAGACTATTTAGCTATTTAATTGACTAATTTCTTTAGCTAATAATCTATTCGTAGTCCTAGCGTTATATTTTGAGAATTTTGTATGGATCCAAGTCGAATTGGAAACGAAAGTGTACTGCCTGTTTATCCATATCTTTAAATATTTTTAGTTAATAATTGGGTGATATAAATATTATGAGATATAAGAGTTTTATAACTAGAATATCGTATTCGACTAAATATAAAAATATGAAGCCCGATGAGCTAATTATAGAAATTAGCTTTTGAATAAATAGATAGCTCTTATGGATAAGAATATAGCTCATATGTTGAGTAAATAATGAGGCAGGTGTAGGTTGGAGGAGATTTGGGTGAGATCGCTAAAGTTAGGGAGTGTCGATAAGAGGTAATCAGTAGAGAATTAAATCTAATTTGAAGAAATTAGGTATGCATGTTGCATGTGATTGTGATTAATATACTAATGTGATATTATGTGAATCATTTTGTCGGTGCATGTATATCTATATATATGTGTGCGTATGCATGTGTGAGACTTCCGCATTTTATGATATTTGATATACGTATTTGATCGTGTTTGTGAATTTATGAAAAGGAGGAGAGGTGAGCTGTCTCACAAGCACTTTTCGGTAAATTCACTTATTTGACATGCTGCACATATATTGCACGATTTATCGGATATTTTTTATGGATCTATCATTTAGTCGCCGTGTGCAGTAGTGCTAGGCGAGGACATCATCTGGGGTTAGGATATTCGACCCCGATGTACCGTAACACTTTGGCGATAGTGGAAGATAGTAGTTGGACAACTGGGTGACTTAGTCCACGGTCATTCAGGGATTAGACCTATTGTAGTTGAGACGTATTTGGTTTAATCATTCGTGTTCGGTGTTGTGCCACTCATTATATTTGCACTTGGTGAGGTCTACCGGTAGTTTAGGATCATATGCCAAACTCCAAACGTGATCCCATTAGAGCGCGCGAGGAAGAGTAAAGTTTTTGGGTTTCCCTTGTGTGATTCCAGGTTGCATGGATTCTACTACAAGGTAGTCAGTGGGGTCCTATCTTCGCTATCACAGACTATGGGAGGTCTTTTGGTTAATGGCGACAACTTCGACAATCCATGTATTGATTGTGGGATTCGTATGGTGGTTATATGGAAGTGACCGGATGACCGTTATATTATTATGGGTTTATCAGGTCCTTCCTTGAGCCGATGATTTTTCGGCTGTTTATTGATGATGGTCTAGTGAGTTTGTTATTATGGGGCCGAGGTTATTCCGGCTGCTCACTTAGACAAATGCAGTGAGCCTATTATTATGGAGCCGAGGTTATTCCGGCTGCTCACTTTGACTGATGTATACATATATATATGCATGTCATGACACGTATTTTATGATTGACGGAGATTATACTTTGTTTTAAAAACTATGACATGACATATTTCACGTTAGTTCTTAAAATGGATTTAATTCTAGACTGCTTTTAAGAAAAATATTTGGTTCAGGTATGCATGGCACTTCCGGGACAAGGGACGTCTCGGGATATAGAAAGACGGGCTGGGTGAGTGAACTTACATCTATTGTATTATATATAAATTTCTAACAAGAAAAACCTCTTGTTTAGGAGTGTGTTTTGTAAATATTCATAAATTAGATTTTGTTATATAATAATGCGCTTTTATGGTTAATTTTAGCCTTAACACTGTATTGTGGGGTCCGAAGTAAAAGGTGATGACCTCATAATGCAGTGTGGCGGTAACATTTTCAGTATGAGCCAATTGGGGGCATTATAAGTTGGTATCAGAGCATAGGTTTGGTAGATTTTGGCTATTTGGATTAAAAAAAAAAAATTGTAAACAATAATGATATTGAATCGGTTTGGCGAGGTTTGGGCTTTGTGGGTGTATTCATGTTAATGTGGTTTGTACTTTATTGTTATACTTGGTTTAATTATTGTTGAGTTGTTATTGAATCAAGAAGGTTGGGGGCAGTACGTCGAATTCTCGAGGTGATGGTTTACGTAGGGCTATTCGAGGCCTAGAGTTGGATCCTTTTTCTAATGAGTCATAGTATTTTGTGTTAGAGTATGTACAAATAAAAGCACCTTGTCAAGATTTCTTCCGGCAGCCATAAACTAAAATGATGCCTCAACAGAAGAGTTTTACTGATGTGATTGGTACATCTTGATGGAAAATGTGAAAAAATCTGTCAGTCATGTCCCTCGGGGCTAATGATGATTACTCAAGCACTAAGGATTCTTCTATGTTGGACTTATCAAACAGGAATTTCACGTTTCCATCCAATGTAGGCTGATGGAATCTTCTGTGGCTGAACCATTTTAGGGTGTACTTTCAGAAAATCGGTTACTGTTTTCTCCTTAGCAGCCCACAAGGGCTTATACATCAAGCCAAAAGGCACTAATTTTATGGCTCATTTTACCAAATGGCCTTGAAGGACATACCTTCTCAATAAATTCCAGAGAATGTCTACTTATCAAAGCACCCTAGTTTCGACCGACATAAGGTACTAGTACTCCAACTTTGTATATGCATAGTATAAGGATAAACACAGTTTGTCAATGGGGGAATAGAGAGATTCTGCTTTGTTCAGGATTTTTATCAAGTAGTTAACTGTTCGTTCCTGCGCCCCTGCATTATCTTGAGCTAGCAAGCATCTAATGGTGTCATAAGTCATTGCTATATACAACTTTAGCTCTTTTCCTGCTATTGACGGTATCAAAAGTAGCTGAGATGCCAACACTTGCTTGATCTGATCCTGAGTTTTCTATTGCAACTCTCCCACTCGAATTTCTCTTTGCTTCATCGCAACAAAACAAAGAATGCCTTCATTTTTCAATGGCATTGGCAATAAACCTTCAGAGGAAATTTATTTCCCCATAAGCCTCTACAGCTCAGTGATGTTTTTGGGGAACTGAGCAACCGGATGGATTTAGTTTTATTTACATTCACCTCAATCCTCTTTTGATGTATAAGAACCAAAGAAATTGCCCATTTGAACACCAAAAACGTATATGGTGGGATTCATCTTTTGACTGGTACAGAATTTGAAATCCACTCCGAATACCTACACGTCTGGATGAAGTTGGCCTTTAAGAGCTTTTTCACTTATTATTTCATTTTTTAAAGCAAATCAGAGTTGAACCGTCTTGGAGGCTGCTTGTGAGGGCGGCTAGAAGATGTAGTAGATAGTCGGTGTTCCACCAAACTTTGAGCAAGCCTTGGCATTTCATTATACTCCCATATGAAGTAGTCATGAAACTCCTGAATTAGTGAAATCAACTTCTCCTTATGCTCTTAGACAAATAAGATGTTGAGTTTTTTCATCCGAGGTTCTGTTGCACACCGTATGTTGATGTCTTTCATTAGATCTTGAGCCTTGAATGGTGGAATTTTCCTCTGGATAGATGGAATCAATTTTTCATTATTCGAATTGCTGCAAGAAGACAAAATTTCATCAAATGTTGCTTGCCTCTAACGGAGTCCGCAACCTATTATTTCTTTTGGTAGGATAGATTTCGAAACCGGTCCTCCTATTTTCTGATGAACTCGAAGTTGTTAACCATCATATTCTTCCATGAATTCTAGCCATTGATCGGTGTTTATACGAACATCAAAACCTCTGGTAGTAAGATTGCATTCCTCCGAATTCTTGGAGTCCCACATTATCATTGACATAGGAAACACATTTGGAGAATAAAATAGCTTCCAAAGCCTAGAGTCCATAAGCGGATCTACTCCCGCTTCCAGGGTCTCCACTTTATCTTAATTCCAAAATAAGACTTTCTGGTGAAGGGTATAAGACACACACTGTGATGTGTGTATCCAATCAAGACTTAACATGACAGAATAAACAAGCTTTCCATCTATCACAGAGAATGCAATTCGGTCTTTTCTTCTTCCAACCGTGGCATTTGCCAACACTATTCCGATGGCCTTGTGGCATTTCTGGTGAAATATGTCATTTTTATAGCCGTCGGAATTAACTTGTTTCTAAAATTCCCAATCTTACTGACCACAACTAGTGTCCTGATATTAACATAGGCTCCTCTGTCCACTAACACTTACTCACTATCCACCTATCCAAAGAAATGGTGAGGAAGAACGACTTCAGGTTTTGGGTTGCTTCCATAGTAGGTGTCTTGAAGACCATGCCCTCCTACTTAATCTTTGTTTGGTCTTCTGAATCATTATTCCACAAAATTAGACTAGCATCGTCTATTATCATATCTCCCTAATTATGGCTGCACATGAGGTGCACTAAACTCCTTTAGTAAAATGCCTATTATGTTGATTGGAAAGTCTTTGTGATATCTCATAGCCTTCTCTATATTCTCATTTGTCACGATGACCATGAAGCTAGCCTCAAACTCATCGTTTTCTTCCAAGGGCGCATCTCTTTATGGATCATCTGACTGATTTCTAAGGAACTTGTTACCGGAAGAAATTTTTTGTGTTTTTCCTTTAGGTCCATGAAGAATGATGTTTCCTACTAAAATGCATTTGGGATGCCATTCCTGTCTTGTACATAGTCAGTATCACAAATCTTCTATTGGTAGACTATGATTTTTGTTAGAGTCTGTTTGTGCGACAATGCTGCTAGTAATATTTACTTTCTGGTGACATCTCGCTTTGCAAGAGGTTGGCACTTTATCTGCTGCTTTTGCATCATGGTTACGGGTTTCTTCTGATTTTTTTATCGGTTCATCGCCCATCCGCTATCTAATGGAGGCTGCTTCAGGGGTCGTGTGGACTGCGGATTGATAACCACTTGATCCATCGAGGTAATTCTCCAAACCCTATTATTTCTTTAAAAGCTCGTTTCTGCCACCATATTGTGTGGTGAAAGCTTGTCCCTCAAAAAGATCATCCTTGGAGGTCTGGAAACTTTCCTTGATGGTCCAACATTGTCCCCTAATTTTTTGACACGCTTCTATTTGTGGCGGTACACTAGGACGAGACTAGTTTGGATGCACACCGACTAAATTGATTGCTGCTGAAAATGGATTAATATCCACTTTCATCTCTAGTTTGCCCACCAACTTGAGCAGTCTTCCTTTGATTGATCTCTGCATAAAATTGTAGAAATGTATACAATTTCCCACCTAATGGCCGTAAATGCCATGCCATTTACAGTACGCTTTGCCTTCCAACTTCCTATATGGCAGAAGTTTTGGCCTTTCTTCAACATGAACTAATTGTCCTGTAGCAAGTACTCGAAGTTAATTCATAATCGGTGGTAAATTTGATGGTGCCAATGTATTAACTCTCGTAGGTTGAACATCTTTACAAAAAAAAAAAAAGACATTTTTCTATTATCTTTTATTGATCAAATGGTTGAGCAATTGGCTAGAAAATCTCACTACTTTTTTTAGATGAATTTTCAAGGTAGTTTTATATTACCATAGCATCATAGGATCAGCAGAAGACAAAATTTACATGCCCCTATGGCACTTTCGTACACAAACAAATGCTATTTGGACTATGTAACGCTCTAGCAACTTTTCAACAGTGTATGGTAAGTATCATTTTTATAATATGATGGTCAAATCATTCAGGTGTTCATGGATGATTTGAATATGTATATGTAACGCTTTAGCAACTTTTCAACAGTGTATGGTAAGTGTCTTTTTTATAATATGATGGTCAAATCATTCAAGTGTTCATGGATGATTTTAATATGTATGGTGATAGTTTTGATGCATATTTAGAGAATTGGGCTTTACTTTTAAAAAGATGCATTGGAACGATATTTGTTATTTTTTGGGAAAAATGTCAATTCATGGTTGAATATGAGATTGTCCTACCCCACTTTGGTAAGGGAATCACAATCTTTTCTTGGTTATGCAGAATTTTTATTGACAATTCATCAAGGATTTCTCCAAGGTGGCGAGCTCATATTTCATACTTTTGTAAAAGAATGTCTTTTTTGAATTTGTGAGAGTTGTAAGCGAGATTTTGAACAAATCCAGAAGCTTCTCACCATGCCACCCACTATTCAACCACTGAATTGGACACTACCATTCGAGTTGATGTGCAGTGCTAGTGATGCAGCTATAGGAGCAATCCTTGAGCAATGAGATAGCAGAACACCTTATGCAATCTACTATGCATCAAAGGTGCTTAAGGAAGCCTAACAATGCTATTCAACAACATAAAAAGAACTCTTATTGTGTTTTTCGAATTAGAAAAATTTGGATCATATTTATTGGGCACTAAACTTATTGTTCTCTCTTATCACACAACACCAAAGTTCTTAATGGAGAGAGAAGGAAAGTAAACCAAGACACATACGATGGGTGTTGTTGTTACAAGAGTTTGACTTGGAGATTCATGATTAAAAAGGGCACAAAAATTTGCATGGCCGATTACCTGAGCTGACTATCGATTACTCAAGAAGATTTGCACTTGAGAGACTACTTTCCGGATGAACAATTGATTGTTGTAGTCTCTTCAAGTCCTTGATATGCTGATTTGGTTAATTACTTGGTTACTGATCAATTCTCTACATGATGGTCAAAGGCGAAGAGAGACAAGCTCATAAGTGATTCCAAGTACTACCTTTGGGACGATCCTTACCTATGGAGAAGATACACTGGCTAAATTATCCGAAGAGGATCTCACCGTAGAATTAGGGAAATGAAAGACTTATTTGTGTCCGGCCTTGAGGCTCCATTGTGGCAGAGGCTTTGGCTGCAGAATTAGTGAAAAGAAAGACTTATTTGTGCCCTACCTTGAGGCCGACCCAAGAGTTTGCTCCCGCCGTTAAGACTATATCGACCAAAGGGCTAGTGAGAGACAGGCTTGGCAAGCAATCATCGAGCCTTCCGTTCATGACTATTTAGGACTGAGAGCACCAGTAAAAAAAGCTGTCTTTACAAGGATAGCATTTGGTAAAGGTTCAGGATCGAATGCGCCGAAGACAAGACAAAGGACAGTCAAGAGGGGGCCTAGTATGGGTGTCACTATGCTAAGTCTGAAAGCCTCAGGTTTGAAAGAAATAAAAAAGTATACAAGGGACCTAAGCCTAAGGCGGCCGTAGCAGAAGTGAAGGTTGCAAATGGAAAATGGGTTTAGACTGTCACCACGGCTGACCAAATAACCATTATTTCCAAAGTGACACGGAAGCCTCATGTCATGAAAGAGAATAAAAATTGGATTGTAAATAAGCCGAAGCCTTCCACTAGAGGAGCAATAAGGGGACTCAACAAGACTCAAAAGAAGCGAGCTCAAAAGAGAAAGTTACAAGCCCGTTTAGAAGCAAAAATGTCACTTGAGCCGCATCCAGAAAGAAAGCAGGCTGAAGAGCTGCCATAAAAAAGAAGCAGACTGATGACCCGTTTCAAAAAATAAAGTAAGCTGATGAGCCGCCTCCAGAAGGATAGTGGGCTGAGAAGCCTCTTCCAAAATGAAAGCAGACTAACGAGCCACCTTTTAAAAGAAAACAGGTTGATGAGTAGCTTAAAAAAAAATAAAACAGACTGAGGAGCACCCTCTAGAAAGAGAGCAGGCCCAGGAGCCACCTAAAAAATGAAGCAGGTTGATAAGCCATCTCCAAAAGAAAAGCAAACTAATGAGCCGCTTCCAAAAATAAAGCAGGCTCATGAGCCGCCTCTAAAAAGGAAGCAAGTTGATGAGCCACCTCCAAAAGAAAAGTATGGTGATGAGCCACTTTAAAAGCAGGCTGATGAACCGCCTAAAAAAAAAACAGGCCGATGAGCCGCTTCCAAAAACAAAAGCAGATTAAGGAGCCCCTGTCGAAGGTCACACAACAATAGGCTCAAAAGATACAAAAAAAATGATATTTGTATAAAAGAAAAATAGTGTCGTGCATGTTCGTGTAGTAAATTCAAAAACTTCGTCAAAATTACAAAAATCTCTTTAACCGGTGAGTGTCCGGGTCAAACTCAGGGAATACGCGAATATCCAATATTTAATTAGAAAAAGTGAAATGAGTTAATGCGATCAAAAGAACTGAAAAGATAAATTGCAGAAATTAATCTAACTAAAAATTGCTAAAATATATGCATCTCGAAAAGGATAGAGCGAGATGTTTGTGTCTGACTTTTGCGTTCCTTAATGGCTAGATTTTCTTGGATGAAATTAGCGGGATGACAATGGTGTGATAGCGAAAAATATATGTATAACTGCGGGGCGGCTTGGATAAATGAGCGTGATATCATTTGCTCGCTTAAGCATGATTCTTAAATCGGTTGGTACTTGACCTTAGGGGATTTACAACGAGACTTCAGCGACACCCGACGAAGAACATTATAAGCAAAAAATCTACTGTCACTAGAAATTTCTGTGTCCCAATAGACAAGCGCCTATGCCCCATGAAATTTCTGTGTCTGATACCTCTCTTTAATCGGAGTTGAATTCAGAACAGCAACTAAGCAGGTCGACAAGGCTCCCACGTACTTAGCTACGTTAAACTACCCGGAATCTAATTGTGACGCGAAACAGGGCTGAAATAGTCGATTCTTCTATCGGTCTTCCGCAACCTTGCCGAAATCTAACTTGAACAATTCAAATTGAACATGAAATTTTTGGGTGAATGTGAGGTGGAGAAGTGTAATAGGAATTTTACTAGCTAAAATAATACTCCCTCCGTCCCTTAACAATCTATCCATTTTTTCCATTTTGGTCCGTCCCATAACAAAGTATCCATTTTTTTTTAGTAATTGTACTATCTACCTAACATTACAAATACCCTTCTAATTTACAATATATTACACAAATGCCATTACTTTTATATCATACAATACTAATAGGGTTAATTTAGTCTTTTTATCTTTATTTATACTTTATCCCAATATAATACTATATTTCTAAAACTTCGTGCAAAAAACAAATGAATATTAGATATGGGACGGAGGGAGTATGCTGGAATTAAAAGAAAAAGAAGAGAAAATCAATTTACTTGCGACACAAAACCGAAAATCCCGTATTATTAAACTAGATAAAAATATGGAGAAAAAATAAAGAAAATTGAGTGTATGGAATGATGGAATGTGTATGATTATGTATATTATTGTGTATATATATGAGTGTATATATGGTGCGTATATATATACAATGAAATAGATATATATAAGGGATTGAAGCTTCTAGAAGTATGGCTGTTACAACTGCCCATAAATAACTATCTATAAAAATAACTACTAACATAACAACTAATAACTTACTAAAAACTACTTATTTTCTAGAAAGTTCTAGAATAAAAATTACATAAAATAGTCAAAAATTGGCTAAAAAGTAGTGCATGAATTTAATTAGGGAAGCTGAGAGAGTGCAATAAATGCAAGAGCTGAGAGAGCTTGGGCATTAAATGCAGCCGCTGACCCAACGGAAATAAATGCAGCCGCTGCTCACTCAAATTTACGCACAACCGTCGCTTCGCTTAATTTTACGCAAGGGTTTTCGTGCTCGCTTACAATTTCCATGCGGCCGTCATTCTTTCCGCGAGGCGGAGCTTGCTTTCCGTGGCAGCCGCCACTTGTTTTCCTAGCAGTCGCCGCTCGTGTACTTTTATGCAGCCGCCGATGGAATTCTACGCTCGCTCAAATTTCTGCAAAACCGTCATCGCTTTCCGTAAAGTCGGCGCTTGTTTTCCGCACCAAAGTTTCCGTGTAGCTGTCGCTTCGCTCACTTCTACGCCAAAGTTTCCGCGCAGCCGTTGCTGGAATTCTGCGCCATGGTTGACCGTTGACTATTGACTTTCGCGTGTTGACTTTTGTTGACTTTCGCATTGACGGCTGTTTTTTGCTCGTGGAGCCATTTATTCGCTTTTCAAGGCCAATTTTGGACTCTCAAACTAGTTTTCAAGTATTAGTTCATCCGTATAAATAATAAACACCTTATAAATATTTATTTAAATAAATAATTCTTATTAAATATAATTAATTTAGCCAAAATTAAATACTTAAATATCACATAAATAATGCCTAAAAATATAATTCAACGAACATATCAATTAATTTAATTTATACACCAAATAAATTATAAATTACATTTAAAAACTAATAAATTAATATTCTACACATAAGATGAAATAAATACAATTATTAGAATAAATTAACATAAATAATACCAAAATTCGACATAAATAAATGATTAATTAAATAAATATAAGCTATAAAATATGACAAAATCAAGAGTTATCACCCCTGTCGAAGGTCACACAACAATGGGCTCCGAAGAACGGGGATAAACTTTCGAATGAAAGGGATCCCTTAAACAACATCAAACGAAGATCTTATCCATGGTAGGGTTGTTTCCACCAGAATTCAAGGCCTCGGAATGATCACAAGAGTTAGAGAGATTTGTCGACAAAGAGCCTATTGCCGAATGAAATGATGTGGCGATTATGATGGAATTCAAGAGACTCGGGCCTGGCCAACATCAACATGTCAAACCTTTGTACATCTGGGCCTTGATGAATGGTCTTCCACTTGGTTGAGTCCTAGTAGACGGCGGAGCGATTGCAAATTTGATGCCAATTGGGGCTTTATAGAAACTTGAAATGACTAGAGAGATTTGATTCCCACACTCGTACAGCTTACCGATTTCATGGGAAATTCTTATGAACTTAAAGGTATTATCACCGTGAATGTTCAGGTGGGAACAAAAAAATGCCATCAATGTTTGTGGTGATTAATAGTAGGCCATTATATTCAGCCCTCTTTGGGGCAAGATTGGATTCACAAATGCGAGTGTGTGCCATCAACACTCCATCAAACGTTGATATTTTGGGATGGCGATGAAGTCCAAGAAGTAAAGGCCCATAATAGTCCATTTTTTACGGAAGTGACCACAGTTGATGCAAGCGAACGGCTCAGAGCAAAAGGACATGGGCTCAATGGAAACGATTGCCCAACCCTTTTGAGAATAACATTGTTGAACATGGTCCAAAAATACCTGAACATGAAAGAAGCTTGGCTAGAAGTTGAAATTGGAAGAGGCTTCAGGACCCCGCAGGAGACTAGAGCCTCTTCAAGGCGAAGCCTCCCAGTCTGCCAAGCCACTTCAGAGCAGACCAAAGCCTCATAATCCGCTAGAGCCCTCTACTCGCCATATAGCAAGACTCCAAATGATGAGGCTCTAGAGGATTAGGCTTCAAACGAAGTATTTGCAGAAGATGATCCCTCTACCGCCGGAGCCGCTTCCTAATCCGACGATGGATAGACTTTTTGAAATGTTGCTAGGATCCATTTCTTTTGATTTAGGCGCATCAAACGATCGAACTTGAAGGCATACAAAATATATTTTTCGATACTAACAGTTTGGGTTGTTTTGCTTGGTAGTATGATTGAGGAAAAACATAGCTTAGGTGCTTAGGTGTAGGGATATTTGATACACATTTTAGTAAAATTTATTCATATATATTTTTAGATTTTAATATTTATTTCGATGATAAATTCTACATAAAATGTTATTTTTGGTATAAAGTGCAGAATCTTTTGAAAAAGAAGAAAATTGTTAATTTGAGTAGATTTTTAGTTTAGTCCTCAGAAAAGTATCTTTAAGATATAAAAAATGATATATGTATAAAATGAAAATAGTATCATGTGTGTTCGTGTAGTAACTCCAAAAATTTTGTCAAAAGTGAAAAATCTCTTTAACCGGGGAATGTTTGGGTAGAACTCAGGGAATATGCAAATATCCTATATTTAATTAGAAAAAGTGCATTGATTTAATGCAATCACAGATGCTGAAAAGATAAACTAACATAAATTAAATCTAACTAAATAACAATAAAATGTACATATCTCGAAGATGATGGAATGAGGTATTTGTGTGTGACTTGTGCGTTCCTCAATGACTAGATTTTCATGGATGAAATGAACAGGATGATTGTGATAGCGAAGAATATATATATAATTTCCAGGCGGTTTGGAGGAAGGAGTATGATCACATTTGCTCGCTTAAGCCCGATTTTCTACTCGATTGGTACTTGACCATAGGGGATTTACAATGAGGCTTCAGCGACACTCGCCGAAAAACATTATTTGCTAGAAAAACGTTGTCACCGGACATTTCTGTGACCCAATAGACAAGCACCTATATTCAATGAATTATTCTTCCAACCGTTTCGCTAGTGGCTCCACCCCTCTGATACCGCTCTTTAATCAAGATCGAATTCAACCCAACAATTATGCAAGTTGACAAGGATCTCATGTACTTAATTGCTACAAAATTCCTAATCTATGTTAATGAATACAATATGATCAAAGGCTTCAATAGTCGACCCTTCTACTGCTCTTCCACAACCTTGTCGAAAGTCTAGCTTCAACAACTCGAATGCGAACATGAAATTTTTGGATGAAGGTGAGATGAAGAAGTATGATAGGAATTTTATAAGCTAAAATAATATGCAAGAATTAAAAGAAAGGGGGAAGAAAATCAACTTGCTCATAAATCAAAACTGAAAATCTCATATTGTTAAATTAGATAAAAATATGAGAGAAAATAAATGGGGAAAATAGAGTGTATAAAATGATAGGTAGTGTGTATGGTTATGTATATAATATACAATGAGGGAGAATATTTATAGGATAAAGGAGCTTCTAGAAGCTTGGTGGTTATAATCGCCCATAAATAACTACATCTAAAATAACTACTTATAATTTACTAAAAACCTATCTTCTAGAAGGTTATAGAATAAAATTACATAAATAGCCAAAAAGTAGCTAAATAATAATGCAGAAATTAAATGGAGCAGCTGGGGGAGTGCAAAAGTAAATGCAAGTGCAGAAATTCTGTGCAGGAATTATTGTGGCTGACGCAGTAAATGTGCCGTTGACCAAATGCAATAAATGCACCCGACCAGTGAAAATAAATGCAGCTGCCGTTGCTGATTGATATACATAGAATTCTACTTCGCTTAAATTTTTGCGCTCATAATTGCAGCTGCCGTTCGTTTTCCGCACAGCTGCTGCTCGCTTTCCGTGCTCGTTGACTTATATGCAGCCGCCGCTGGAATTCTGCGGTCATAAATGCATTCGCTCAAAATAATTCAACCGCCGCTTCGCTTACCTCCATGCAAGAATTTCTGCTTCGCTCATAGATTTCGTGTAGCCGCTTGCTGCTCGGCCCTTGGTGATATTGACTTTAACTTCCGTGCGTTGACTTTTCTACGTTGACCATTGACTTTTGTGCCAGAGACTATTTTCTCGTTCATGAAGCCATTTTTATTGTTTTTTAATGCCAAATTGGGGCTACCATACCAATTTTCAAGTATTTTTTCACCTGTATAAATAATAAACATCTTATAAATATTTATTTAGATAAATATACTTATTAAATAATATTAATTTAACTAAAATTAAATATTTACATAGTACGTAAATGACGCCTAAAAACATAATTCAAGAAATACATCAATTAATTTAATTTATACACCAAAATATGACAAATTCATATTTTACACACAAGATACAATAAATACAATTATTGGAATAAATTAACACAAATAATATCAAAAATTGACATAAATAAATATGATATATAAATTATCATGCGCAAGGGAAAATGAGAGAACAAAAAAATTAAGTGCGGAACAGTCCAGACGAAAGATAGCAAAGCGCAAGAGGCAATGAGGAGAACGATTCAAAGAAATTTTGAGTTCTACTCCCGTCGATCAATCATTCTTAGGTAATATCTATCTTTTTTTATTATTTTTTTCCTTCTTATGATTAGCGAGTAAATTCTTCTTTTCTAGTTTAGGAGTGAAAAAATAACTTGTAATGAATTTGTGAGATTAGACTCGATCTGATTGATGATATTTCTTTGGTTGTTAAGTATTTCTGTGATTTCTAATTTCAATTTGTTATAATCTTTTGTTTAGTTGTGTATTTCGGTTGGATGTTTAGATTACTTGCTAAATTGATTATGCATCCGTAATTGCATTTTAATTTGGTTCAAATAGCAAGTAGGGGCAGACACCACTAGAAAATCACATATCAATTTTAAACCTTTCCGCATAAGTAAATGTTAAATTGAATTTAATAGTTTTCAAAATGTTTCCAATCTAATTAGAAAAGTATTTAACAGTGAACCTTGACTATAAAAAAATTAAAGAATAGTTGATTATTAACCGTGTGTCAGTAACTATAACTAATATATTTGAAAATCAACGAAATTAAATATTTGTCGATGATCAGATTCAATATTCAAGTTGTTAATTTCATTCGTAAATTATATGCTTAAGTTTTCTCGTCTTTTAGTTTGCTAGTTTTTTTTAAAATTATTTTTATTCTTATTTTCACTCCCTTACAATATCCCCTTTATTATTTCTATATATTGAACAAATAATGATAAAACGTTTTTTAGTTTCGTAAGAAAACACTCTATTCCAACTATATTACTCTATTTTTATTGTGAAAATAAATTTATTTTATTTAATTTTAAAGCTATGTTACGAATATTTTGAAATTGCCACTTACTTTACGACCATATATGTCGCTTACTCATTATTCAATTAATTAATACTAATAATCTGTTGTAATATTATTATAGGATTAACCAATACAAATATTAATTATCTCTATCGCTAAATACTATTTTTATATATTGTATGTAATATATATAATATATATGTATATGATATATATGCTTAAATGACGTATATATAATAATATGTGTCTATATTATAATATACTATTTAGTAGTTACATATATAATATAGGAATATATATATAAGTATTATGTAAAGAGATAAATATTTAAGGAGAGAGAATCTAGGAGAGAGAAAGCATGAAGATTAATTGCTAGTGTTCCACACAATTTTATTTCATCAATTCATACATGTATTTATAGGCACATGTTTGTCAAACACATGATACAGAAGCATCCACATACTACAGACGTGTGCACTACATGATATGTATCTAGCCACTACGTTTACAATACTGCCTCTTGAATGCTTTTATACAAATAATGTGTCTCATTAAAACCTTATTAGAAAAAAATCCTGTGGGACAAAAAATCGTAGTAAAGGAAAAAGAGTACAATATTCTTGTATCAATTCGCTTCCCTTGATATGAGCATTATTTGAGATCCCTTAACCGACGCATTTCAATTTTCTTTACCAATTTTTCAAATGTAGCAGTCGGTAATGCCTTTTTTAATATATTCACCAAATTATTATCTGATCGAATTTGTTGCACATCAATTTCATCATTTTGTTGAAGATTATGAGTAGAAAATTTTTTTGGTGAAATATATTTCGTTCTATCTCCTTTAATTTAACCCTCTTTCAATTGAGTTATACAAGTTGTATTATCTTCATACAATGTAGTTGAGGGAATTTTATCGTCAAGTATTAACCCACAATTTTTCAGAATATGTTGAGTCATTGACCTCAACCAAACACATTATCGACTAGCTTCTTGTATTGCTAATATTTTAGCATGATTTGAAGAAGTGGCTGTTAGATTTGTTTAATCGTTCTCCAAAAGATCACAGTTTCGCCACAAATAAATATATAGCCAGTTTAAGACTTAGATTTATAAGGATCAGATAAATATCCAGCATCGGCAAACCCAATCAATTCATGTTGAAAATCTTTCGAGTAAAATAACCCGAGATCAATGTTCCTTGGAGATGTCATTATGTAACCTTCTTTTGTTAGACTTTTGCTGAGACAATTGTACCACATTCGGCATGATTGCTTGAGCCCATACAAAGATTTTTGCAATTTGATGAATATAATTCTTTTGGTTTTGATTTGAATAATTCAGGTATGTTAAACCATTCTGGGATTTTTCATGTAGATATCATTGTCCAATGAGCCATAAAGATAGGCAGTAACCACATCCATTAATCGCATATCAAGATTTTCACGTACTGCCAAGCTCACTAAATACTTGAATGTTATTCCATCCATAACCGGCAAATATGTTTATTCAAAATCAATGCTCGGTCTCTAAGATAAACCCTGGGCTACAAGCCTTGATTTATATCTTGTGATATCATTATTTTCATTTCATCTTCTCACAAACACCCATTTGTAGCCAACAGGTTTCATATTTTCAGGTGTTTGGACTATGGGGCCGAATACTTGAAGTTTTTTCAATGAGTTCAATTAAAAATGAATTGTGTCTTTCCATTTTGCCCAATCATCTATTTTCTGACATTCATCAATTAATTTTGGTTCATAATCCTCATCATCTTTCATTATGTCGAGTGCTACAAAATATGCAAATGCATTATCAACATTTGTTTTCTTTCTATTTTAATATTTTCTATTAGTGGTATAGTTAACAGAAGTTTCAATAACTTCATCCTCACTTTCATCAAAATTTTTAGTATCAACATCTTCAGGGGTTGTATAGACCTTTCCAAGCATCTTATCAATGTTGATATCTTTACTAGTATTTACAATTTTCTTTTTCCATGGATTCTTATCCTTGGAACTCAACGGCCTGCTACGTTTTACATGGGCAGTATGCTTATTAGCACTCGACACCTTCCCTTCTGGGACATTTATTTTAGTTGGTGCATTTGCTACTGCAATATATAATTTCGTGACTCTGACAACATCATTAAAAGCATCAGGCAATTGATTTGCAATTTTCTGCAAATGCACAATGCTTTGAACTTCAAGTTCACTATGTTTCGTACGATGATCAAATTCAAGTGATGTTTTCCACGAAATTTCTTTTTCCAGTTGATTACTGTCTCCTCCTAATGTCGGGAAATGAGATTCATCAAAATGATAGTCTCCAAATATTGCAGTAAATAAATCACCCGTTGTTGGTTCAAGATATTTCACAATTGAGGGTGATTCATACCCGGCATATATACCTAACCTTCTTTGATATCCCATTTTCGTGGGTTGGGTGGTGCAATTGGCACATAAACAACACACCCAAAAATTTGCATGTGAGATATATTTGGTACTTTTCCAGATACCAATTGAGTAGGGGAATAACAGTGATAACTTATCGGCCTTATTTTCACGAGGATTGCTGCATGCAATATAGCATGTCCCCAAGTTGATACGGGAAGTTTAGACATCATTAATAATGGTCTAGAAATTAATTGCAATCTTTTGATAAGAGATTCAGCCAGACCATTTTGCGTATGTACATGGGGAATAAGATGTTCCACAGTAATCCCAATTGACATGAAGTAATAATCAAATGTAGGTGATAAATACTCTCCAACATTATCTAAACGTAGTTTCTTTATCGGGTGATTTGGATATTGTGCTCGCAATTTAATTATTTGTGCAAGTAGTCTAGCAAAAGCTAGATTGCGAGTAGATAACAACCATACGTGTGATGTGTTGACGCGTCAATTAGTACCATAAAGTACTTGAAGGGTCCACATAGTGGATTTATTGGTCCGCAAATATCACCCTGAATTTTTTCCATAAAAGTTGGGGATTCAAATCCAACCTTTGTTGGAGATGGCCTGATTATTAACTTCCCTTGGGAATAAGCAGCACAAGAAAATTCATTGTGACTCAAAATATTTTTCTTTTTCAATGGGTAGCCATTTGAATTTTCAACAATTCGCTTTAGCATTACATTGCTTGGATGCCCAAGTCAATGGTGCCAAGTTTTAAATTCTCTAGTAGCCATTTGGTCTACTAGGTAATATGTTTCAACGGCATTGACTTTTGAGTATTACAAGCCAGAAGAAAATGATGGCAATTTTTCTTTCACAATTCTTTTGCCATTCACAATCTGAATTATCAGGAGATACTCATTTTCTGCCTCATTCAATGTTCCAATGTGATACTCATTTTTCCGAATATCACTGAAACTCAGTAAATTTCTTCGAGTTTTGCTCGAGAATAGGACATTTTCAATTGTCATTTTTGTCCCTTTATGGAGAAATACAGTACTTTTCCCTGAGCCTTTAATCATTTTCGATGCACCACTGATAGTATCAATAGTGGTCTTTTCTATATTCAAGTGGGAGAAATAACTTTTATTTTTTAGAATGCTGTGAGTTGTAGCACTGACGATGAGACAGATATTGTCATCGGCTTCAAAATATTTGGCATTCATATCTTTGCAAAATGGTAGAAATAATAAAAGACATGTATTAATAATATAATCAAAATAGACTTATATTAGAGGGGGTAATACACAAAGGGGGCGAAAAACATCAAAATAGCAAAAAGAAATACAATATTTCATCACTTAACATCATCAGCTATGTTAAGAAGATCATCGGCATCCAGATGCGTGATATTTTCATACAGCACATCATCAAATGTGTCATTATGGGCAGCGTGATTTGTTTAGACGGAAACCTTCCTTGCCTTTCTTTTGAGGCCTGAGACAATTCAGCCAAGTGACTGACTGTGCTATAAATATGGACTCAATGGCCTTTGATTCCACACCGGGTGCATATCTCATCATTATTTCTGTTTCTCCCAGTGTTGAACCTCGGTTGAGGTCTCTACGGCCTTCTGTCATTATAACACCGATTTGACACATATCGGGGCCTGTTCTGATAATTATTATGACCGTATGCGTTTGTCCGGCCCCCTCTGCGATTCTGATTTCGATCGCAATCAATTCGTTGATTTTTTACCTGCCCACGACCATTCACCGAATTTTCCGGTTGTATTGTATTTGCCTCAGGAAATAGATTTGCATTTGTTGGCCGAGATTCGTGATTTTTCAACAGCAATTCATTATTTTGTTCGGCCAAAAAAAGACAGGTGATCAACTCATAATATTTCTGAAAGCCTCTTTCGCAATATAGCGGTGCTGCAAAACCATGTTAGAGGCATGAAAAGTGGAGAAAGTTTTCTACGTCATATCAGATTCAGATATATTTTCGCCACAGTGGTGCAGCTGTGATGTTATTTTAAAGATGACAGAATTATAGTCTTGGACTGTTTTAAAGTCCTAAAGCCGTAGGCTTTGCATTCGCTTCGTGCCCTTGGCAACATAGTCAACATCATATGATCGTATTTTTCTTTTAATCTCTCCCACAATTCAAGTGGGGATTCCAATGCACATATTGCATTTTCAGTGCCTCATCGATGTGATGACACAAAAAGATCATGACCTTTGCACGATCTTGCCTCGGGGAATTTTTGTCCCGGATAATGGTATTTTCCAAACCCATTGATGTCAGATGCATTTTAACATCGCGAGTCCAAACCATATAATTTTGGTCAGAAACGAAAAGAGTGACAAATTCCTTTTTGACAAGGTTAGACATAATAAACATATAAAATATAAAATATTACCTTACCAAAATTAGAATACACAATCGTGTTGATAAACGTTTTGTATTATTATTATAAGATTAGCCAATAGAAATATTAATTATCTCTACCGCTAACCACTATTTTATATATTATATATAATATATATAATATAATATATGTGTATATGATATATATATATATACTTAAATGACGTATATATAATAATATGTGTTTATATTATAATATACTATGTATTAGTTACATATATAATATAGGAATATAGATATAAGTATTATGCAAAGAGATAAATATTAAGGAAGAGAGATTAATTGGTATTGTTCTGCACAATTTTATTTCATCAATTCATAAATGTATTTATAGGCTAAGATTTGTCAAACACATAATACTGAAGGGTCATAGTCATAATTTCAACACCAACCATATTCATAATTGTCTAAATTTCATTTCATTTTTCCTTCTTTTCCCATCTCAAATTTACAATTAGAGATGACAATTAGTCGATTCATAACAAATTGGATATATTAAACGGGTTAATCACTCAACTTTAACCCTGTCTATTTATTATCACGTTGGGTTTGTGTTGATTCGTTTATTATCGTGTCGGATTCATGTTGATTCGTATACATAATATGCTCAAAATACTTTATCCAAACTTAATTTCTTTTTGTCATAATGTCATATTATGTTAGTTTTTTTTTCTTTTTTTTATTATAGTGTTTCGTGTATAGTGAATTATATCGAATTATTTAAGATTGAACTTAGCTTATATAATATATAGACTAATTATCAAATTATAATTATTTTACATATATAATAAATATATTAATTAATATTAATATATTATAATTGGAGTATCATGTTAGATTTGACTAGAATTTATTATGGTGTCTAGTTTGTATCAATGTGCGTATATATAATCGGATCGAAATCTTTGACCAAAACTCAATTATTTTGTATTAAAATTATCATATTGTATCAGTTTTTGGGGGCTCTATTTGCCATATGTACATACCTCCAACCCGATTCATTGTTTGATCTAATTAAGCGGATGTTGCAATTGCAATAGCTTAGCATTGTGCTCCCCTTCACCTTCACCTTCACCTTCACCTTCACCTTCAAGCTGTGAAACAGTGTATCTAAACAGAGCCAAATTCATTCAATTACTATATACTACTAGGTCTAGAAATATAAGATAGAGATAGAAATAGAAACCGAGATAGATGATCTACAAATCAAACAGTAAGTAGTAGTAGTAGTAGTAGTAGTAGTACATAAAACCACACTCCACACGCACAGCGGCCTCTCCTCTCCTCTCCTCTCCTATCCTCTGGCTTACTATAACAGACAGGTCAGTCAACTCATAGGCGGAAAGAGGATGAGGATGAGGATGAGGATGAACGAATGAATGAATAGATGAAGAATAATGATATATATGTACGTGTTCATGCCAATTAAGAATTGTGTACATACATGGACGTGGAATGTAAAATTGGCGACCACCCCGGGAATCCAAATCAGCATTTTCATCACTGTTCAAAATGCAAAATGCCGGTAAGGTAATGTGCTGTCTTCTTCAGCAATTAAGCTCTTTGTCACGCTCACGTCACCACTCGCATTAAAAAGCTATTTGTATATATCCAGTCCCTGTCCTCCCGGGGTTGGTGTGTTGTCGTTGTTGTTGATGTTATGATTTCTTTCTTCCGGCAGCAGCCCCATCAAAGAGCTCCTCGATATAATTTTCAAGATCTTCGGGCTGATACTTGACGTACTTTTCTGTTTGCCTCCCCGGGGTGAACACCTGACCGTACCTTCCCAAGAATGACCTGTAAGCTGGAATAACCATGTTAGAGATGGAAACCTTGAGCTCTGACTGAAGCTGCTCATCCCCAACAACCCAGCTGCCTTGCGTCTTGTGTATTTCATCGAACATTGCGTTGAAGCTTTTGAATCTCTCCTTGAGAACTGGCTTTGATACTTTGCCATGAACCGATAGCCCCTCTGGGTGGAAATTCCCCAGCAATTTCCCCCAGGTTTCCCTCTGGTAGTCCTTGTGATACAGCCTCAGCTCTGACGACTTTTTCCTGTACCTGGGGTCTCCTATCAGCGCCTTCAGCTCGCTCGATCCTTTGATCTTCTTCAAGATGTACCTCCCATTGTTCATCATGAAGATCGCACTCAGTGCAACATCTTTGTATAGCTTTGATTTCCCCTCCAGATTCGCGTCCAAAATGTCCATGATCTTTATGATCTGGGCTTGGAATGCAGAGGAGGAGGAGGAGTCGTCCGCCGCATTGTTACTATTATTATTATTACTATTAGGTGCTGCTGCGGTGGTTTCTGATGATCTATGATCTGTCGAAGAATTATTATTATTATTATTACTATTATTAGCTCTGCCCCCCTTCTGATGCTCGCTGAACACTTGATCCAAAGTAGTCTTGTACTCACAGGCATACACCAGGTAATTCATGGTGTATCTGGTTAAAGGGTGAACTGCTCCCCCCGGAACTGGAATCTTCCCAGAGTCGGCATGGATTGAGTTTTCTAGGTCACTGAATATCAAGATCATGGCTTCACCAAAACTAATCCTTATCAAGGACGCCTCGGCTTTGAGCTCAGCCCCAATCTCTTGTGGCATCATCATCAACAAGTCGTCATCCATTGCTGCAAAGCTGTCTCTCAGAGTCTCATATACATCGAGAAATTTGAACAGCTTCTCGGTGGCACGCCTTGTTAGAGCAATAGCCTGAGCGAAATTGAGGAGTTGAATGGTGACCCCGTGGGACAAACTGCCAAACAGGCATTTGGATATTGAGGGGTTATCGGAGAAGACAGTGTCGCAGAGTTTGCGTTCGCTGGGAGAGTCGGAGGTGGCCCATTGCTGGAACGTTCTGATCCAGTGCCCAATCTCCCTCTCCAGTGATTCCCAATGCATTTTCTGCACATCATCGATGCTGTGCTTCTCAAATCCAAGCTTCTGCATGCTCTCTTCCAATGCATTTCGCCGGGCCACAAGATATGCCTGGCAGCACTCTGCTTCATAACCCCCCGCAACTAATGCTTTTGACAGCCTAACCAAGCCCGACAAATTGCCTTCCGAGTATCCGGAACTATTATTATGATTATGATTATGATTATGATTATTTGCTGCTGCTGCTGCTGCTTCTTCTGATGATGATGATTGAGGAGGCGGGTGTGTGCTTTCATGATCCAATCCCGATTGTTGTTCCAGAGAATTTGGTTGGTCAGTGGAATGTTTGGAATTGGGAGTAGAATCATGGATCCTGTAATCGACGAGGATGGACCTGAACTCCTCCTCGGCGTAGGACATTGCTCGCTGGAGAAGCCTGCCAACGCGATTGATGGAAACGGCGTACCTCTCATCTGAGGAGAATCTCAATCTATCAAGTGCTTTCGATAGGGAAGAAATGCGATTCACGTCTTGGAGAAATGAAGCTGAATCTTCCTCCCCCCATTTTACAGGAGGGGCTTCACCCGAATGGCAGCCGCTATCGAGCTTGGCCTCGATCAGGTCAAAGAATTGCTCGAGGAATTCAGGCGGGTCGATCCGATGGTCTGGATCAGACAAAGAGGAGATGAATTGATCAATCTCTTGAGAAACTTGGTTGAGATCAGGAGGCAGATCTTGGGAATTGGATTCCGGTTCCCCCTCCTGCTCATGCTCATGCTCATCAGGTGCAGGCTGATCGTGAGCGTGATGGTGTTCCTTTCCGACGTCGTCGTCGGACTTCTCCTCCTCTCCCGGGTTGGCATTATGTGTTGTTGGACTTGGTTTGTTGTGATGTTGATCGGACTCAGATCCTTGTTCATTAGTATCGTGATCATTATTGGAAAGAGGGGATTTCCGATCTTCCGAATCCATGGCAGGCAGGCGATGCAGGTAGCTAGCTAGCAATGCAATGCAAGAAAATGAGAGAATAAGAATTGGAGATCGAAGGTGGCGAGAGGTGGATGATTGATGGGAAACTGGGCTTTGGGTATAGCGCGAAACGTGGGGAGTGGAGAGTGATTATTGACATGGAGGCCGAGGCTGCATGATTGATTGAAATGGTCGTCGTTACGGTAGGTAGATATGTCGGTCGTTGGTTGGTTAGTTATTCAAAAGAGAGAGAGAGAGAGAGAGAGAGAGAGAGAGAGAGAGAGAGAGAACCCAAAGCCAAATATGGAAGACGAAACAAATGGACGGGCGTCCCGAGGGGGAAGGGAAAGCTAAGTTCAGCTCATCATCGTCATCGTCATCGTCATCTGCCAATTTCACATGATTTGACGTTAGTTCGCTCTCCTCTCTCTCTCTCTCTCTCTCTCTCATTCTTCAATCCGTGCCCTCCACTAACTATCAATCAAACCCGACCTACCTAGTCCTCCTATATTTTAGCATTCATTATCTTTCTGCTTAATTGCCTCTTATTATTATTATTATTATTATTATCTGCTAATTGGAATCAAATCTCCAATTGTCTATTTAAATTGACTTTCTACCATATAATTATTTTATCTGCACTCAATGTTTTACAATTTTTTTCATACTTGACTCTATTATTCATTATCTTTTTATCTTTAGACCATCTTTTTTATATATATATATATATAGATTTTATGATTTGCTGCATTAACTTATTTCAATTATAATTTTTTTTTATAGGGTCAAATAATATTCTTTCTATCTTTTATGTTATAACTTTTTTTTTAAAATTTACAAATAATATTTAATATTTTAAGTTTATCTGATTATTGTTTGAAATTAATTTAAAATAAATTGTTGATTTAAATTTTTATTTGAATAGTATTTTAATGTGATATTTTATGAAAAAAATATATGTTTTAATTATAAATTGTATGATATTAATAGTATTAATTAGGATTTCAAATGATAAACTATCTTTACATAGCTAGCTTATAATAATATTCTATATTGGTCTTTAAAATATTTTGTTGATAAATTAAATTAATATCTTAAATAACTAGTGTCATTTTCCATTATTTTTTATTTATAATTTTATTTATAATATTATAATAATTTATATTTAATATAAATATTTTGTAATTATTTTATCATAGTTAATTAACAATAAATTCGATAAACATTAAATAAATCAATAGAATTATTTACTATAAATATTAATTACAAAATTAAAATATAAATATACAAAAACAACTTTTTTATACCTAATAAAAATAAAATTAATAAAAATATATAATAAATAGGATAAAAACATTTAGAAACAAATTTGCATTAAATTGTAAGCAAAAATAAAATAAAATAAAAATAAAAATAAACAAGAAAACTGTACCAAAATTAAAGGGAGGCATTGGAGGAGGATTTATTATCCCCTCCCTGCAAATTTGGCGAAATCTATCCCTCTTGAAGATCTTAACCCTTCACCCTCCGGTTCAACCCACCTTTCATTAAATCAAAAATTTTTTTACACAATTTTTCAGTGTTTATAGCAATTTTATTTTAGTAGTGGGGCCTTACCAATCAATTACCAAATAATAATTTTATTTCTCTACAAATATATGTATCATAATGTAAAAATGCATTGAATCATCAAGAAGAAATTTATAGAGATAATCTTTCGGTCATCCTGTAGTATAATTCTTTTTCTTTTTTGTATATTTTACGATACAAAGGTCTCTCTTCGTATTTTTTTTATATGTACAAATTTGTAGATGTCCTATTATCCATATTCTAATGGCTTCTGAAAGCAACACCCATATATGACTATTTTTATTCGAATGACAATTCAATGCTAAGATCAAATCATGATTATTCGTGACTAAGTTTGAGTGAATTCAATTGGGCCGATTATGATGATAATTATTACTCCATCCGTCCTAGATATTTTGGATTTATTACTGTAGATATGAGAATTTAGGTAAAATATAATTAGTAGGTAATTAAGAAACTAAGTTTTGGTGAATTCAATTGGCCCGATTACGATGATAATTATTACTCTATCCCTCCCAGATATTTTGGGTTTATTACTGTAGATACGAGAATTTAGGTAAAGTATAATTAGTAGATAATTAAGAAATGTATTAGTAAAAATAATTATTATTTAGTAAAAATTATTATAAATTAAGATTAAGATAACTAAATAGTTTAATTAAAATTTAAAAAATTATAAAATTTAAAATGTGATTAAAGTATATAATTATATTTCCAAAAATAGAATTGACAAGTCATGTGGAACAGATAAAAATAAAAAATAAGAATAAATTATGTGGGACGGAGTAGTATTTACACCCATATGATTAATTATAATTCAATTGCTCCTACAGCCAAATATCACTAGTATGACTCATTGCAAGGGCAAAAAAGTTACACTTCTGGTGTTAACAACAATAGTATGTATTTATTAGTGTTTATAGGATATATAAATTTAATATAAACATATTGTTGATGTATTTTTTAACAATAAAAAGTAAAATCCAAAAATAAAGAAATATTTTCAAATTTGATAGAATTAGTGTCTGAGATTAAAAATCTCTAAACACCGTAGAATACATAAATAAAAGCAAATAAAAATAAGGCTGAAAATAAAGTGGTGATCCCCAAATCTGACTTTGCTTTGTTGAAGTTGATTGAAGATGCCTTTTTTCGAACAATACCGGATCCTTAAATAACCCTGTTGAAGAAACGGTTCGAACCGCTATCTGGTCGGTTACTATAACCGCTGTTAACTGCCCCAAAAGTTCTCTTCTATTGACACGTGTGTCAACCGTCCTACCACGTCCGACCTTCAAAAACCGTTCGCCACTTGCAACTTCCTTCAACTGTTCGCCAGTTGCAACTTCCACCCGACCTGCACATGCTACTTCACTGCCCGATCTTATTACGCCCGACCTTATCCTGCCTCATCTACACACTAGACCTTACCATACCCGACTTTCGAATTTGGCATGTTTGCACCCGACCTTTAAGCTTGGCCCGACCAGGTCCGACCTTATTGTCCGACCTTATCGCATCCGACCTTACTTGGTCCGAACTCCGCAACAACCGACTGTGGTCCCGACCAAAGAGCAACCAACTGTGGTCTCGACCACGGACCAACCGACCTCGGTCCCGACTGCAGACCAACCAACTATGGTCCCAACCACAGAGCAACCGACTGTGGTCCCGACCACGGACCAACCGACCGGCTCTATTTGTCTTATCTCCTTAGATGGACAGACTGTCCTCTTGACAGACCGTCTGTCCATACTTCTTCCTTGCCCGACCTTCCTCTTGATAGACCTCCGCGTATGTCCATACTTCTTCCTTGCCCGACCTTCCTCTTGATAGACCTCCCCGTCTGTCCGACTTGTTTTTCCCGACTTCAGGGACGTTTGGCTTATATCCAGACCCATCGAGAATCCTACTGCCATTATTTATTATTATTATTATTATTATTTGTGCTCAACAATAAGCCTCCTCCTCAAGACTCCTAAACTTCACTTTCAGTGATGTTTTAGGAGTTTGCAGGTCAGCATCTGAGGCTACGTCAGCCTCAGATCCGACCTCCATCTTCCGAGGCTACGTTGGACCCGACCTCCATTTATCGCGGACTGGTGGTAGTCTGCACATTGATCGATCTTGCACTAACATTGCTTCAGCATCTCCCCCTTGACGGAAGTCGTGATCATTTTCTCTAAAAAAGGATTCTAACCTCCCTGCCTTGGATGCGAGACTTGTCAGATCTTCCACATCGTGAGCAGTGAGTGCCTCTCTCTACCGATCATGCATATTGCAGACCACTAAATTGGTCAACTCTTTTTCATTGATTACTGTAGAACATCGTCCTTTCATCAACCGTATCCTTTTGATGAACTGTGAGGCTGACTCTTCCGGACATTGTTTCATTTCCAACAAATCGGAAAGAGAGACGGCTGGTAAAGGGTTGAAAAATCTAGCATGGAACGCCATCTCTAAACCTTCCCAAGTTTGCATTTGCCCAGGTGGCAGATTTACAAACCATGAAAAAGCTGTCCTGGTAAGAGACAAGCTAAATAGTTGGAGTTTATAAAAAAAGGTTATTACCGACTTCTCCTAATTGTGCTGTGAACCGACCCACATGCCCTATAGTGGAGGATCCGTCTTCTCCTGAAAAAACATGAAAGTCTAGCGGTCGATAATTCCTTGGGAGAGGATAATCGTTGATGATTCTCTCTGGAAATGGTCTCTGATAAACCGGCATGTTCATCGTTTGCGGATTCATTCCGAAATGCACCCGTAAAACTTGAGCGATGTCCTCCGGATCTATCCTTGGTGGAACCGGATCGAACACCGGAATGAGATGAATAGTCTGTTCCCCAAACCTCTCTTCTCTAAGGATGGTTGGCTCGGCTGGGAGGGAATTGTGAGCCTATCCTCCCAATCTTTCTTCTCTGGTAACGGTTGGCTCAGCTGGGAGGGGATTGTGAGCTTGTCCTCTCAATCTTTCTTCTCTGGTAAAGGTTGGCTCGGCTGGGATGGGATTATAAGCCTGTCCCCCCAACCTCTCATTCGGCTGGGTATTATCAACCCTCGGTCCCAAAGGAACATTATCTAGGAAAGTTAGAGGAGTCTTCCCCATATCTATTCGGTTGAAAGTTGTAACGCTTGGAAATGTACTGTCAACGTATGTTGGCCCTGAAAACGTTGATCCTGGAGAAGTCGCCTGAAAACGAGAAGGTGACATGGCTTGAGGCATGTTTGAATGCAGGGTGAATCTGGAGAACGCCTGATCCAACATGTTCTGCATTAGATTTTGGTGTTCACGCAACATGATGTTTTGTTGCTCGCGCAACATATTCTGCATAGCCAAAGTTTGCTGATTGTTCAATTGTTGAACGTAAGACAACCAATCGGTAGGTGGTTGGGGAATCTCCCCTGGATTTGGCATGACTGGTGGTGAAATATTTTCTCCCACCGGTGCTAATGATGATTGAGGTTGTGTGCCTGCCATATTGATTTTTCTGATGATTCGGCCAGACCTTAATCGTATGAAACTCTCCGTTGACGTAGGATCAGCAATCTTGCCTTTCTCCCACTGTGGCCGCCAAATTGTTGATGTATTTTTCAACAATAAAAAGTAAAATCCAAAAGTAAAGAAATATTTTCGAATTTGATAGAATTAGTGTCTGAGATTAAAAATCTCCAAACACCGTAGAATGCATAAATAAAAGCAAATAAAAATAAGGCTGAAAATAAAGTGGTGATCTCCAAATCTGACTTTGCTTTGTTGAAGTTGATTGAAGGTGCCTTTTTTCGAACAACACCGGATCCTTAAATAACCCTGTTGAAGAAACGGTTCAAACCGCTATCTAGTCGGTTACCATAACCGCTGTTAACCGCCCCAAAAGTTCTCTTCTATTGACACGTGTGTCAACCGTCCTACCACGTCCGACCTTCAAAAACCGTTCGCCAGTTGCAACTTCCTCCAACTGTTGCCAGTTGCAACTTCCACCCGACCTGCACATGCTACTTCACTGCCCGATCTTATTACGCCCGACCTTATCCTGCCTCATCTCCACACTAGACCTTACCATACCCGACTTTCGAATTTGGCCTGTTTGCACCCGACCTTTAAGCTTGGCCCGACCAGGTCCGACCTCATTGTCCAACCTTATCGCATCCGACCTTACTTGGTCCGAACTCCGCAACAACCGAATGTGGTCCCGACCAAAGAGCAACCAACTGTGGTCCCGACCACGGACCAACCGACCTCGGTCCGGACTGCAGAACAACCAACTGTGGTCCCGACCACAGAGCAACCGACTGTGGTCCCGACCACGGACCAACCGACCGGCTCTATTTGCCTTATCTCCTTAGATGGACAGACTGTCCTTTTGACTGACCGTCTGTCCATACTTCTTCCTTGCCCGACCTTCCTCTTGACAGACCTCCGCGTCTGTCCATACTTCTTCCTTGCCCGACCTTCCTCTTGACAGACCTCCCGTCTGTCCGACTTGTTTTTCCCGACTTCTGGGCCGTTTGGCTTATATCCAGACCCATCCAGAATCCTACTGCCATTATTTATTTATTATTATTATTTTTTGTGCTCAACACATATATAAAATAAAAATAATAGGTCTAGCAAAAGAAAATTATGGACAGCCGAGTAGGGTATAATAAATCATACACTCCTCAAATAATAATCTCATTATTTTACATACAAAATCAATTAAAATTTTTATCTCAAAAAATATTTTACAAGAACACATAAAACACCAATATCAAAACAAAAACGTAAACAAACATGAATAATATAACATAACTTTTCTTGATGTAACCAAAGCATACATCGGAAATTGAGATATAAAAAAATTGAGATATTTGATAGCACTATACCAATCTAACTTTGCAAGAATCAACTAGGATGAATAATAACAAATAAAGATATTCAACAACGCAAGGGACACGACAATTTTAACGTGAAAAACCTTTCAAAATCGAAGGAAAAAACCACGGGTCATCCAGACCAATGAAAACGGCTCCATTATAACCAAATTATGGTACAAGAGTGTTCAAAGCAATAGCACCAAATAGTGCACCAACAATCCCAAACCAATCAAATAAAGCAACAATACAAAATAACTAAAAACGAATAAATTATTCCCCAAAAAACAACTGTTATCGTCTTCCTCAAATAACTCAAGCTACACACCTTTAAACAACAATCCAACCAATAAAAACCAAGAACAGATTGTTACGAACCTTGTGTCCAAATTTCACTTCGATCCAACGGTCAACGAAGCGGGAATAAATTCTCTGAAGCTGCACAGTGTGTTGCGGGAATGTGGTAGCTCGTAGGTATTTTTGTGTTCTAAATTGATCTCCGGCTTGTTATGATGTGCTGCACATTTCCCCTAATATTACTTACAAGTGGACTTAAAAATTGGGCCAAAAAGAATAGACCATATAAGAGTGAACCGGCCCAACAAATCTCCCCCTCACGACTATGTGAAGATAATCGTCAAACCTGCGATTTGGCAACAAACATCAAACTTCCACATCGGCAATGTCTTCGTCATCATATCAACACCATTTTCACCAGTATTAATTTAGCCAATTCTAATGCCTTAGCATCCAAGATATCGTGTATCCAATGATACCTCACATCAATATGCTTGAATCTAGAATGAAATGTAGGATTCTTATCGAGATGAATGACATGTTGACTATCACAAAACAAAACTTACTTGTCTTGAACAAAACCAAGTTCATGCAAAAATTTCTTTACCCAAAACAACTCCTTACTTGCTTATGTGATGACAATGAACTCCGCCTCAGTAGTCGACAGTGCAAAATACTTCTGCAATTTAGATTGCTATGCCATAGCTCCCCATACAAACTTAACTAAATAGCCTAAAGTGGACTTTCTGGAATCAGCGTCTTCAGCCATATTTGAATCTGTAAATCCCACAAGAATAGACTTATCTTCTCCAAAACAAAGTTTCAAACTACTCACAAAGATATCTGAATATCAATTTCACTGCATTCCAATATTCTATGCCGGGATTAGATAAAAATCTGTTGACTGTACCAACAACATGTGCTAGATCTGGTCTTGTGCACACAGTTGCATACATCAAACTTCCCACAACAAATGCATAGGGAACTCGCACCAGATCAGATTTCTCATTTTCATTTGAGGGACTTTCTTCAACACTTAGCTTGATATGAAAAGGAAGATGAGTACTCACAACATTAGCATCTTCCATTCTAAATCTCTACAACACCTTCTTGATGTAGTGTTCCTGTGACAACCAAAGCTTCCTCTCTTTTTTGTCACGAGTGATTCTTATACCAAGAATCTATTTAGCAAGCTCCCATGTCCTTCATAGCAAATTACTCCCCCAGTTGTTTCTTCAACCTGTCAATTTTGGAAACATATTTTCCAATAATAAGCATTTCATCGACATACAACAATAGAATAATAAAGTCATTGTTAGAGAATTTTACTAACAAAGACACAATGGTCAGAAACAGTCTTCTTGTAGCTATGTTCGCACATGACAGACTCAAATTTCTCATACCACTGTCTTGGAGCTTGCTTCAAACCATATAGGCTATTTCTCAACCTACAAACAAAGTCTTCCTTACCTTTAACAATAAAGCCATCTGGTTGCTTCATATGTATCACTTATTCAAGATCCCCGTGCAAAAAAAACAATTTTAACATCCATCTGCTCAACCTCTAAATCAAGAGTAGCAGCGAGACTCAATACTATTATGATAGATGACATTTTCACTACCGGGGAGTATATGTCATTGAAATCAATGTCTTTCCTCTGTCTGAAGCCTTTCACCACTAGCTTATCTTTGTATCTTTGCGATGAAGAATGACTCTCATGTTTTTTCCTAAAGATCCATTTGTTTTCCAAGGCCCTCTTTCCATCGGGTAGTTTCACAAAGTCAAAAGTGTAATTATCATGCAAAGATTTCATTTCATCGTGCATCGCATCCAGCCACTTTTGCTTTTCTTCACTTTCAATTGCCTCTAAATAGCACTCAGGTTCATCTGCATCAGTTAAAGTAATATATTCATTAGATGGATACCTTCTAGATGGTAGTCTCTGTCGGAAAGACCTTCTAAGTGGAGCTTGAGACAACTCGGGATGATCAAATTCAAAATTTTTATCTTGTGACATCGCATCCTCTTCTTCAGCATGATCAAGAGTATTCAAATCATCCTCAGTGTGTTCATCATTTTGCACTCCATGTTTGGTGCCATAATGGCCGTGACTAGACAATTGCACTGGATCGGGATCAGTTAAAATCGTATCTTTCTTGGGATGCAACCTTTTCATGTTGTCAATATTTTCAATAGTTTGGTCTTCCATGAACTCCACATTGCGACTTCTGACAAGATTTTTCCCAACAGGATCATAAAACCTGTAGCCAAATCGTCTTGTCCATAACCGATGAAGATAGTCTAGTCTTCACATCCAACTTGGATCTCTCATCCTTTGGAACATGCACAAACGCCTTGCAACCGCAGACTCGAAAATGATGATAGTTGACAGATTTACCAAACCAAATTTTATCTGGTACATCAATATTTAAAGCTACCGTTGGACTCAGATTAATAACATGCACAACCGTGTGCATTGCCTTACCCCAAAAATGATTAGGCAATTTCGCTTCAGAAAGCAAACATCTAACTCTTTCAATAAGTGTTCTATTCATCATCTCGGCTAAACCATTCAGCTCAGAAGTCTTTGGGGTGTCTTTTCATGTCTGATACCCTACTACTTACAATAAACATCGAATGGCCCACAATACTCGCCACCGTTGTCTGTACGTACACATTTCAACTTCTTGCCAGATTGCTGTTCAGCCAGGTTATAAAATTCTTTAAACTTCTCAAGTGTCTGGTCTTTAGTCTTTAAAGTATAGACCCAAAGCTTTCTGGAACAATCATCAATAAAAGTTAGAAAATAAAATGCATCACCAAAAGATTTTACCTTTAATGGGCCGCAAATATCATAACGCACCAATTCCAACAGCTCTGGCTTCCTTGATGGAGAATGTTTCTTGAATGATACCCCGGTTTGTTTACCAGTCATACAGTGAAAACACTTCTCCAACTTCTCATTCTTCAAACCCAGAAGCACTTCCCGTCTAGTTAAACACCTTAGCCCTTTTTCACATATATGACTAAGTCTTCGGTGCCACAAATTTGAAGCATTCATATCTATGGCATGTACCATATCTCCAGCAAGCAAAGCTTTTGTCCAATACAGTTTAGACACTTTATCTCCTTTAGCCACAACTAGATTTCCTTTAACAAACTTCCATTTTCCATCACATAAATGGTTTTCATAACCCGCATCATCAAGTATAGAAACTGATATTAAATTGAAACAGACACCAGGAGCATGTCGAAAACCTTTGAGTAACAATTTCATAAACAGACACCAGGAGCATGTCGAAAACCTTTGAGTAACAATTTCATGCCCATATTAGTCGTCAAACATACATCGCTAATGCCTACTACCTTTGAAGCACCATCATTGCCTATACATAATATTCCAAAGTCACCAGAAATGTAAGATGTGAAAAATTCTTTCCTTGGTGTAACATGTAAGGTAGCACTACTATCAACAATCCACGAGCTTTCATCGGACACATGATTAATGACTTCAGTATCATGAAAAACAATGAGATCATTACCTTTCGTAGTGATAACACGATCATCATTTTATGGATCTTTCTTTTTCTATTTTCCTTTCTTGTTTTTCATCTCTCTTTTGCTTAAGAAACAATTTTTCTGGATGTGACCGGTCTTGTGGTAGTAATGACACTCTATATTTTTGTACTTAGACCGAGACTTGCTCTTTTTTTTCTCTCTATTGCCCGACTCTTTCTTCTGAGTTCTCCCTCTACTTTCAGTAAAGAACACCTCGGAATGAGATGAAGATCCTTGTGCTTTCTTTCCCATCTCTTCATTAAGCACACTACTCTTTGCCGCTTGCAACGATACAATTCCATCGGGAGCAGAACTAGTAATAGAAACACGATATTTTTTCCAAGAATTAGGTCGAGCTAATAAAAGAAGAAGCCCAGAAGTTCATCATCAAACTTGATTCTCATTCCTGACATTTGATTAAGAAGTCCTTGGAATTCATTAAGATGATCTGAGATAGAAGACCCTTCTTGATACGTTAAATTCAGGAACCGATTCAACAAATGTAATTTGTTATTTGCCGACTTAGAAGCATACAGAGATTCAATCTTCTCCCACAATGTTCTAGCATATGTCACATTAACAATGTGGTTTTAGAGATTGTCATCTACAAACTGTCGAATAAATCCACAAACCTGTTGATGCTGAAAACTCCAATCTTCCTCGGGCCTTTTTTCAGGCTTCTGCGAAGCAAAGACAGGTAGATACATACTTTTCACAAACAACAAGTCTTTCATCTTCCCCTTCCACAAATTATAATTAGTTCCATTCAAACTAATAATTCTATTCGTATTAGCCTCCATCATTCAAGCAAGTAAATAACAACGGAATTCAACCGAGCTCCGATACCACTTTGATTGGTTAGCCAATCCAACCTTGCAAGAATCAATTATGAGGAGTAATAATGAATAAAGATAAGGATTCAGCAACGCAAGAGACATGACAATTTTAACGTGAAAAACCCTTCAAATTTAAGGAAAAAACCACGGGTCATCCAGACCAATGAAAACGGCTCCACTATAACCAAATCCGGGTACAAGAGTGTTCCAAGCAATAACACCAAATAGTGCACTAACAATCCCAAACCAATAAAATGAAGCAACAATACAAAATAATTAAAAACGACCAAATTATTCCCCAAAACACAATTGCTACCTTCTGCCTCAAATAACTCGAGCTACAGACCTTCAAACAACGATCCAACCAGTAAACACCAAGAATAGAGTGCTATGAACGTTGTGTCCAAGTTTCACTCCGATCCAATGGTCCAAAAAACGGGAATTGTCCCTTCTCTGAAGCTGCGCAGCATGTTGCGGGAATGTGGCGGCTCGTTGGTATTTTTGTGTTCTAAATTGATCTAGAGCTTGTTATGATTTGCTGCACCCCTTCCCCTAATATGACTTACAAGTGGACTTAAAAATTGGGCCAAAAAGAATAGTCCACATAGAAGTGAACCGGCCCAACAATATTTACCCTAACTAATGAGAATATTTCTTTTTAGTTCTCTTCGATATTGTCATTTGAATTTTCCGGATGTGTTTAGGGTTGTTGGTACATATATTTAATATCGAAGTATTCCATATATTTTTTAATATCTAAGCATTAGGCTAATGATAAAAATATTATTGGAAATTATATGGAAACCAAAATATAAAATGGAGAAGTGCAAACCAATCTATTTCTATGAAGAAATTTAACATCACTATGTTAAATTTTGGTAATTTTAAAAAATCTCCTATTATTATTATTATTGTTTGACATAGACGATTTTATATATTCAAGTACAGGGAATTTTTGTCGAAAAATAACGTGTAATGGACTATTGTGAACGATCAGATATAAAGAAAAATGTGTAGTTGTAGACCCTGAATCGTTTATCATAATTGTTTATACTGTTTAGCTAGTGAGTTTCCAGGTCGAACACAGGGATTTTAAGTTATAAATTTAAATCGAGCACTAATCTGGTGAAATCGGCGAGAAAGCGGTAAAGAGACCCCTTCGAAAGCGAGTCTGAATTTTAAACTAGAAATAACTAGAAAAACTAAAGAAAACAGTAAGGGTGAGCAAAGATGAGCGGAGCGATGATGAGCGGAGGTGATGCCAACGGTGGGTGAGCGGTAGGGAACATGAGCGAAGGGGCATTGTATATTTATATATGTATTGAGAGGAGGAGGGTGATAAAGAGGCGCTGTGTCTGGTTTGTGTGTTCCTTAATGGCTAGATCATCCTGGATGAAATGAGCGAGTGATATTGGTGCTTAGCCGAAAAATATATGTATAATACGAAGACGGCATGAGGAAGTAAGGTAGTCATATAAACAACATCATAGAGAACTTGGATCACTGATACTTGACCTTAAGAGAGTTACAACATGACTTCAATGACGCCCAGAATTAGAATATTATAAGAAAGAAACCCTACTGTCACTAGGAGTTTCTGTTACCCAATAAACCACCGCCTATGTCCCATTAATTATCCCAATTTCTGTCTCATAAGTGGCTTTACCTTTCTGTTACCTCTTTTTAATCAAAATCAAATTCAAATTAGTAATTAAGCAGGTCGACAAGGCTCCCGCGTACTTAACTACATTGAACTACCCTGGATTTGTTTGTGACGCAAAACAAGACTTGGATAATCGATTTTTCTGTGTTCTTTCTCAGCAATTTGGAGTTTTTTATAACTCAGATTTATATAAATGTGAGAATAGGGAATGAGTGATGATGAAGAACAAGTGATATTTTATTATTCGCTATCAAAACAGTATAGTTGTATGGCTACGAAAACTGTAAATCAAAGCGGTAAACTAGGACTAAGGAAGCAATAAAGTAGCGGCCAAGGGAGGAGAAAAATCTCAACTCCCCTGGCCATTTCTGCTGAGAACTCCCTTATAGGGTTGGAGCTCTCGAAAGGCAAGAAGGCAGCTATGAATTTGGGCAAAAAAGAGTGCTTGTATACTCCTCTCGAAGTATATTTACAAATAGACATCTGGCTATTTATAGTTAATGGAAGTAGCAGTTGCGAGTAGTTAAGAAGTGGTTTCAACTGCTGAGCAATTAGGCAGTTGATGGCGGTTATTTCGTTGAAGCAGTTGCTGACCATAACTCTCAGGGTGCTCGCTTCACTTGCTTTGCCTTTTAGGGCGTAGATCTTCCTCGCTTGCCCAGATGGTTGGAGGGCATCAGCGCAGCTGAGCGGAATTATCTATGTTTGCTGGTAGTGGAATGATTGTTCCGCTGCGGGTTGGACACTTAGGCATTATCTGCAGTGAGTTGTCATCGCTTTGCTGTGGTAGGTGTCTGAGTCGCTGGCATGAGCGATGAAAGCGTCGCTTGTTGAGCGGACATGGCCATCGCTTGCTTCTCATGCCTTAGTTTTCTGGACCAGAATCACCGCTTAAAAAGGCCAAAAATCGTTAATAATCTCAACAAACCAATTCTGGATCATGCCAAGTGGAATAGATCAATAAAACATGCCATAAATAAGATATTGTGATGGTTTTCATACCAAAATTCAAGTAATACATAGTTTTGTTAAGCGGAGAATATGCTCATATTTGGAGTTATCATTACTATTATTATAACAGTGACTATTTAATGTCGTGGTTCTTAATTTATCAAACTCAGTACGGATGGATGACTGCATATATATAATAGAAAAAAATTAAAATTGATCTCGTTGAAATAAAAAATCATTAATTTTAATTTCAGTATTAAAAAATCATCAATTTAAGTTTCATTATACACTATTTTAATCAATTTTAATCCTACCATTACAAAACTAAAAAAAATAATGATATGAATATAACAAAATCTAACACGGACTGAACACGGCCGTATAAAATTCTTTTTTCATCTCTCTCATCCCATCTCCATCTTTCTTTTGGATCAATTGTTGATGTGATTGATTAAAAAATTTAATCAAACTCAAATGATGATTCTTGTGACATTACGGCTCGTAAGCCATGCAAAGCCGAGTGTATCGGGATTATAGACTGATGCCACAGGTCAACACAACCTTGAAACGCGGTTTTGTCCTCACTAATGCATCCTGTGAGACTTCCCAGGGGATCACCCATTCTCAAATTACTTTAGAGCGAACACGCTTAAGGGCTTGGGAAAAGGAATGTGCACATTGTCTATTCAATCCATTTAACATCTAGTTAACTTTGGATAGCATAATACCTGCTCATCTACACACGGATGTTGACCAAGCAAAGGCCCAACTACGGGAGTATTACAACTGCTAGGCCCGTCAACACTTTGGTCAATGATTGTGGGCTGTCGCAAGTCAGGTCTGATACCAACTATTACACTCCGGCCCGCAAGCCATGCAAAGGCGAGTGTGGGGGATTGTAGACTGGCCCTATAGGTCAACATGAGTCATTCCAGCGCGCTTTTATTCTCACTCACGTACATCCTCAAAGACTTTCCAAGGGGTCACTCATCATCAAATTACTCTAGAGCAAACACGCTTAATTTTAAAGTTTTTTCAGTAGGGCTCCCAACAGAAATGTGCACATTATTCGTATGAGTAGTCTATTCAATCCATTTAACCTTTAATCAACTTCAGATGGTCTAACACTAGCTAATCCACACACGGGAGTTTGCCAAGCAACAATCCAACTCCGGAGGGGTATCACATCCTTCTCCACTTTAGAATGTAACGTCCATATTGTACCATCAATGATCGTCAACTTCTAGGCCCGTCAGGCTCTAATACCAGTTTATTGTGACGAATTAGGGTTAATGATCGAATAACAACCAGAAGATGTAAAGTAGACACATATTTATGTGGTTCACCAATAATGTGTTGGCTACGTCCACGGGAAGAAACGAAGAACAAATTTATTCAAATAAAATAAGAGAAATACAGTAGATGGGCTTAGCCCAATGCGAACTAAAAAACCCAATACTGCATACCGTGAGGTGTGTCAGGATCGTAGACTAGCCCCACATGAGTCATTCCAGCGCGCTTCTGTCTTCACTCAAGCACACCCTGGGAGATTTCCCAGGGGGTCATCCATCTTCAAATTACTATAGAGCAAGCATACTTAACTTTAGAGTTCTTTCAGCAAGGCTTCCAAAAAGAAGATGCACATTGTAGACAAGAGTAGTCTATTCAATTCATTTAACCTCTAATAAACTTCTTATGACCTAATACCTGCTCATCAACACACGGGTGTTGACCAAGCAACGACCTAACTCCGGAGATATTACAATTCTGTAATGGCTTTGGTTGTTGATGGCGGGTCTCTACCCTCGCATCGCCCCTCCCCCATTTTGTACTTGGAGCCAATTCTAGCACCCGTCACTAGTGCGTGCTTGCGGCCAACATCGACCGTCTTTCACCCATCGCTGCTCTATCCTCGTCGGTGGCGTGGTCGCCTTCCACATCATCAGTTGTATCTCAGCCAAGTGGCACCTGATGGCCGCCACTATAACAAAATCTGAAATTGCCACGGAATAATGCTATGAAATACAATCTATTGCAAAAGTGCAACAAAATTCACTAAGCAAATATGAAATAGTTGTAACAGTGATGCATTGTGAAAGAATATTGCAACATAATAGACCTGTCATAGAAATTCGATGAATTATACGAGGAATATTACATTCCGTTGCAAAATTGCGACGAAAACAAGAATAACTTAATTCCGTTATGAATTTCCCAAAAATTATAAGGAATCTTACGCTCTGTTGCAAAATTAAAACAAATTAAATTCGTGATAAATTTTCTAAAATTTAATAATATCATTAATTATAATTAATCATCACAATTAAAACTTAATTAGTTATTTAATAATATTATTAATTAAAAATTAATTTATTACCCTAATTATTCCAAAAAAAAATTAAGATTCTTACTCACCCATGCAAAAACCCGATTCGCTCTTCGAGTCAATCATCTGCTTCGTTGACGCTTCAAGGTAGCACAAAAGTGATCGGAGGGCAATCCTCCCTGTGCAGTTCGATTTTCACCTGAGCGCAACATTCGTGGGAAACATACATTCACGTCCTGGGCAGCCGAGGCACGGGAGAACATCTTCATCGCCTCCGCATCGGGCGTTGATTTAGGGCACTTTTTCGCCTCCTTAAACGCGCGAAGATAGCGAGAAATTCAAGGACGAGCAGGTACTTAAGCGATGCCTCCATTTTTTGTAATTTTGATTGATAGATTGATGAATTACGATGGGGTTCAGAGGGTTTGTGGATGACTCGAAATCCATTATAAATTAGTAGTGAGGTGAGCTGAAATCCATAATCGGTGATTTTATATAGTCTTTAGGGTTCTAGTACAACTGGAAATTCGGATGATGCTGTTGATGAATCGTCAAAAATATTTATTGTTGGAAGACTATATAATATGAACTCATACTTAATTTATGCATTCTTCTATCATATTAAGTTTCTAGCCGACCACCATTTAAGATGATATTAGAACAGGAGGTTGTAAAAAATGTCCATGTGCAAGGTTGGTGAGAGATAAATCAACCCTGCATATGAGCGGAGTGTTCGAAGATTAACTAATAATTCATTTTTCTATCGATTTAAGTTTTTAGGTTTAATGGTCATGTAACGTTATTGATTATGGTATTGTTATTTTCATTTAATTGCGAGTTGGTTAGAATCGCTTGGGTGTGTTTGTTTGGGGGTTTGGATTTTGAGTTGAGATTTGAATAGTAAAAATTTTGGATTTGAATAGTTATATGATGTGATATAAATAAGTGTTGATGTGATATTTTAAATGTAAAATTGATTTTTAGTATAATATAAAAAATGAAAAATAGATGTTTGATTTGATATTTTTGAAGAGAAAAAATGAGATAAATAGCAAATTGAAAATCCAATCCCCCAAACAAACAAAGCATAATGTTTTGTGGTGTATTGGATTTAAAATTGGATATTGGATGTGATCTTTTAAATTAAAATAGTTGTTGCATTTAATCATTTTTCAGAGAGAAAAAGTATTTTAAATAGAAATCGTATTACAATATTGTTACAGCAAAGAATTGCAATTCACCTAAACTCTCTCTTGCTACTGAATTCATAAAAAAGACTGTGGTTTTGGTTAATACTGATATATTCATTTATTTTTATAATCATGGTGTGGAATCTGGAATTTGAAGAATAAGAAGTTGGTGCTTGTGTCCTTACATCCTCATAATGAAATCATTAAACGATTCCTTTGTTGCTTTTAAACATGTTCTGGCTCTGTGTGGTCTTACATTTCATTTTCTTATTATGGATTTGGGTATAATTTTGTTCTTACAGAAAAGTAGAACAAGTTAGTGAGGAGGCTGATTCATTTAGAGCAAGTCTGGACAAATACCAACCAAGGCAACAAAAACGAATACAAGAAGCACAAGAGAAAGCAGAATTACTTGGAAGAGCTGTATGTTTGTGTTGAGTAAGAAAGCCCAATGTGTAGGGTTTTCGCGAATGGACTTATAAATTGAACTATGAATTGGTGTATAGTTCGATGGGCCTGTCAATAGCATTAGGGTCTGGAAATGGGCTTGGAGATAGGCCCAATGGTCAAGGGGTCGGACAAGAAGGGTCGGACAAAGGAAAAGGAGACAGTAAATGTTTGGGTCGATTGGTGTGGAGGTCGAACAAAGGGAAGTCGGGCAAAGAAGGACAAGGCGGTCGACACGGAAGTCGGACAAGTGGGTTTAAAGTGAGCCGATGTCCAGGTCGGATGAATAGCAGTTCTAGAGCAGTTGGAAGAAGTTACAACTAGTGAGCGGATACAGAGGCATGACCTGATAACGATATTGGGGCGGTTGACATGGGTTTTAAATAGGTCTTTTCATGACCTGAGAAGGTATCTTCAATCGACGTTAAATTAAGTGAATTTCTTTTGGAGATCATCCTTTTACTTTTACAGTATGTAGTATTTCTTTTCAATTTTTCTTATGTATCGTACGGTGTCTAGGAATTCTTAATCTCAGGCATTTATTTAATCAAATTCGAAGATAATTTCTATTTTCGAATTTTACTTTTTATTGTTCAAAAATTGCATCAACAATTTGGCGACCACAGTGGGAGCAAGACAAGATTGCTGATCCTATGTCTAGAGAGAACTTTATACGACTGAGGTCTGGCCGAATCATCGGAAGGATCTATATGGCAGGCTAACAGCCCCAAGTGTCTTCAACATCGGTGGGAGAAACAATCTCACCACCCGCCATGCCGAATGCAGGGGAAGCTCCCCAAGCACCTGCCGATTGGGTGCTTATGTTCAACATTTGAACAATCAGCAAACTTTCGCTATGCAGAACATGTTGCGTGAGCAACAAAATCTCATGCAGAATATGTTAGATCAAGCTCTATCAAGGGTTACTCTTAAACCCACCCAGTCATCTTCAGGGATGTCACCATCCAGGTTACAAGCAAATTTTGCGGGGCCTTCTTATGTAGACAGCAGCACCCTTCCAAGTGTCACTACTAGGGTCGATAGAGGAAAGACTCCTCTAACATACCCAAATAATGTTCCACTGGATGTCAGAACCGAGTCAACCTTCCCCAGAGAAGAGAAAATGGGGGGACAGGCGCATAACCCCATTCCTGTTTGACCCTATTCCACCCAGGGTGGATCCGGAAGACATCGCTCAAGTTCTGCGAGTGCACTTCGGAATGAATCCTCAAACGGTGAACAGGCTGGCTTATCAGAGGCCATTTCCAGAATGATTCATTAATTAGCATCCCCTCCCGAAGAATTACAGGCCGCTTGATTTCCACTTCTTCTCGGGAGAAGATGGAGCATCGACCATTGAGCATGTGGGACGTTTCACGGCTCAACTAGGGGAAGTGGGCAATAATCCGTTCCAAAAATTGCAGCTGTTCGGGTTGTCACTCACAAGAACAGCCTTTTCCTGGTTCGCAAATCTCCCGCCAGGGCAACTGCAAACTTGGGAGGGCTTGGAAGCGGCTTTTCATGCAAGGTTTTTTAATTCTCTTCCGACAATTTCACTTACCGACCTTCTGGAGATTAGGCAGATGCTAGAGGAAACCGCCTACCAGTTCATAGAGCGGATACGACTGATGAAAGGACGTTGCCCAACAGTCATTGAGGAGAGCGAAATGACCAATTTGGTGGTCAGGAATATGCATACGCGGCTACGAGAGGCTTTGACAGCCCATGATTTCGAAGATTTGGCCAGTTTAGCATCCAAAGCAGGGAGACTAGAGTCCCTCTTTAGGGAGAAAGACCACAACTTCCGACGGAACAAGGTCCAGTAGATGGCCAGTGTTGATACAGAAATGTATACACCCGATGATGAACAAGGGAAAGGTGCTGAAGAAATGGCGGCCGAGATTGTGAATGGCAAGCCTTATGTATGTTCCAAACTGAAACCCCTCCCAAGGGCGGAATAGCGGGAGCAACTGATGTTTGATGCATCCAAAGCAGACGAGATCTTCGATATTCTGCTAGCTGATGGGAAAATTCACATTCCTAAAGGACAGTGGTTGGCGACAAAGGAAGAAATAAAGGGAAGGCCGCACTGCAAGTGGTATAACTCCTTTACGTATTACACTAACCAGTGTACCCACTTCCGGAAGGAAATTCAGAGAGCCATCAAAGCTGGACGGTTTAAATATGTGACGATGGGGGTAGAACATCAGCCCTTCATGAAAGTAACTACTGCAGTAATCTCTGTGCGTTCTTCACAAAGCACACAAAGAGATGATGAAAGAGATACCAAACGGAGGGAGCGTAAGCCAAAAGAGCGAGAGCTTGATCAGGATGATAAGTTCAAGACCTGCAAGAGCAGGGTGGCTGAGAAGTGGGACAAAGAAGATGGCTCCTTCGAAGTGGATTTAAAAGACAAAGTGGTAGTTCGAGATCGACCGACACGCAAGCCGCAACCAGTCCATGACAAATGGACTCAGAATAGGAAGCCTTTACCCGTAGATATAGATCCCCGATTTCCAGGTATGAATCCTACGCAAATCCGTAATGCTAAACGCAGGTATGCAGCTCAGCACGGGAGGCGAATAGGCAAAGGGAAAGAAAATAAGGAGGTGTTGAAAGACCAACTACATGAGAATTGGTAGATCGAAAGACCTATCAAGAAGGCCAGGTGTTTCCGATGTCAGTTTTGCAAATGGATCAACATTGATCCCGAGATAGAGACTGCCGAAGAAGAGGCTCCTGAGATAATCTTTGGGACGTTTGGTCCAGAGGAGACGAGGGCTTTACGTAGCAAGATAGTAAAGACCGATAAAATTGGGTTCGAAGTCAGGATGGTTGGTATGCGATGGTTCGAGGAAGAAGATGAGCCTATCTGGGCAAGTCTGGAAGACGAGGAACCAGAATGGGCAGCAATGGCTGGCAGACCCGAAAATACACACAGCAGTCCCCCACCTATGGTTTTTCCACCTATACCAGAAGGAGCAATCCCGCACTTGAAACCATTATATGTTAACGCTCACATCTGTGGTAAGCCGATTAACAAGGTTTTCATTGATAATGGAGTTGTCTTCAATGTTATGCCTCTAAAAACCTTGAAGAAGTTGAGGAAAGGAATTGGTGATCTGTCCCCAATTGATATCGAGATGACAAGCTTCACAAGACAACCGACGAAACCAGAGGGAATAATGGTGGCCCCTATTGAGGTGGGACCGAAGGTTATTTCGACTGTGTTCTTTGTGGCGGATGCCAACACCACTTACTCGGTCTTGTTGGGGCGAGATTGGATTCATGCTTCCAAATGCATGCCTTCTTCTCTCCATCAGCAGATCATGTTCTGGGAAGGAGATCAAGTGTTCAGAATGGACGCCAGCACTAATCCGTTCGGTTCTACAGAAGTTGTGGAAGAGTCCGTACTTTATTCTAAGTATGTGCCTCCGATCTCACAAATAGTTGTGCTAGATGAGTATCCCTGGAAGAGCTGTAGGCTCACTGCGCAGGGGTATGTGTTTCATAATAAATATTTTCTCTCTTGTGGCTTTGTTGTTAGCCAAAAACGTTAAATTTATTAAACTTTAATTATGGAAGAGATAGGTGAATGCGACTTGTTGATTAGGCAGTTCTATTTAAACCAATTAATGGTTAGACTAAATGGCGAGGAAGGTTCCAGCAATAATGTTGATGAAGAAGAAGGCTTTCGGTGGCCTGACCTGCTGGAGAAAATAGAGCCTTCTTTGTCAACTCAGGATCTGCTCATTGAATACAATGTAGGAACTGAACAAATACCCAAGATGCTCAGGGTTACTGGTTCGTTGTCTAAAAACCAGCAAGAGCAAATAGTAACGGTAATTCGGGACTATATGGAGTGTTTGGCATGGGATTATTCCGAAATACCTGGTTTGGCATACGATTTAATAGAACATAGGTTACCTATTAAGAAGGGGTTCAAGCCGTATAATCAGCCTCCAAGAAAGGTTAGTCCAGAACTGCTTCCACAGATCAAAGAAGAAATTGAGAAATTATTGAAAGTAGGGTTCATTCGACCCTGTCGGTATGCAGAATGGTTAGCCAACATTGTCTCGGTAACCAAGAAGAACGGAAAAATTCGGATCTGCATCGACTTCAGAGATCTTAATCTAGCTACTCTTAAAGATGAATATGTAATGCCCATAGCTGATATGTTGATCGATTCGGCAGCAGGACACCAAGTTTTAAGCCTGATGGACGGTTATGCGGGGTATAATCAGATCTCATTGGCAGAAGAGGATATACCAAAAACCGCGTTCAGGTGCCTAGGAGCCTTGGGGATCTATGAATGGACGGTTATGCCGTTCGTTTTAAAGAATGCTGGAGCAACCTATCAACGGGCAATGAATACTATCTTTCATGATTTGATTGGGCAGTCCATGGAGGTATATATTGATGATGTTATCATTAAGTCTACTGACTTTGATACACATCTGGTCGACCTAAAAAATGCTTTCCTACGGATGAAGCAGTACAACTTGAAGATGAACCCAACAAAATGCCCTTTGGAGTTTCGACAGGAAATTTCCTGGGTTTTTTAGTGCATGAAAAGTGGATAGAGGTTGATGCAAACAAAACTAAGGTTGTTCTGACAATGCGACCCCCTCGGTCGGTCAAAGAAGTGCAAAGTTTGTTGGGTAACGTAAATTACCTGAGGAGGTTCATATTAAATGTTGCAGGAAAGTTAAAACCCATCACAAGGTTGCTAAAAAATAAAGCAACTGATTTCTCTTGGTGTCCGGAGCAGCATGAGGCATTAGAAGAGATTAAGAGGAGACCGACCTCTTAGACTGTATGTGGCAAACAGTTTCGATGTGGTGAGTAGTCTGTTGGCGCAAGAATGAGAAGATGGTAAAGAAAGGGCTATTTACTACTTAAGCAAAACTTTGGCAAGCCCAGAGTTGAATTATACCATGCTTGAAAAAATGTGTTATTCTCTGGTCTTCGCATGTACTCGATTAGAGCACTATATTTTGCCAAGAGAAACCGAGGTGGTTTCCAAAGTGGATTTGATCAGATTAATTCTGCATAGACCAACCATGCAGGGAAGGTCAATGAAATGGGCAATAAGATTGGCTCCCTTTGCGCTGCAACATCGACCTATCAAGGCAATAGAAGGGCAGGTAGTGGCTGACTTATTGGCTGAATTTACAAACAGTGAACCAGTAGAAAACAAAATGGTACCATATATAGGTACCGGTCCCTGGAAAATGTTTTTTGATGGTTCTCGTTCAAAAGGGAGATCAGGTGCAGGAGTTATATTAGAAAGACCCAGAGCCCGGAAGATCAGCCTGCAACTTCAAATGGAGGAGATGACTCATAACTCTGCAGAATATGAAGCACTGATTTTGGGTCTGAAGGCACTCGTGGCTAAAGGAGCACATGCGGTTATGATTTGTGGAGATTCTCAATTGGTCATCAATCAAGTGTTAAGACGGTACACTTGTAATTATCCTCATTTATGTTGATATCGAGATTTGGTATATCATATGTTATATAGAATTGCGGAGGTGGTTATTGAGCATGTACCGAGAACAAAGAATCGAAAAGCATATAATTGGCTCAGAATGCGTGTCAAAAAATAATTATTGGCAATATTGATATGAGTACTGATTGGAGAAAAGAAATTATGGTCTATCTGGAATCACCAAATTTTGCAACTCCTGTGGGTATTCGATTGAAAGCATTACGCTTTCAACTTATTGAAGGGGTTCTGTATAAGAGAACCTTTGAAGGAGTATTATTAAGGTGTTTGGGACCAGAAGAATCCATTAAAGTGATGGAAGAAGTTCATGGTGGAATTTGTGGAGCACACCGAGCGGAATTGAACACGCGATGGGCTATTCATCGTTTGGGTTTTTATTGGCCAAAAAATATTTGATGATTGTATCAAATTTGCTAAAGGGTGTCAGGAGTGCCAGAGACATGGCCCGTTAAGCCATCTGCCAGCAGTGGAACTCCAGACGATGATTAAACCGTGGCCATTCAAAGCCTGGGCGTTGGATGTAATAGGGAAAATTCATCCGGCTTCATCGAAGCAACATTCGTTCATCTTAGTAGCTACTGACTATTTCACCAAATGGGTAGAGGCAGTCTCTTTGAGGAATGCGACACATAAAGAAGTAATCGAGTTTGTGCTCAATCACATTATTTATCGGTTTGGAATCCCTCACACGCTTACGACCGATCAGGGTTTGATGTTTATCGGGGAGAAGTTTATCGAGTTTTTGGCCGAGTTCAACATCAAAGTGCATCATTCTTCGCCTTACTACCCGCAGGCTAATGGATTAGCCGAAGCGGCAAATAAAATCATCATCGGCATCATCCGGAGAATGGTGGAGGGAAATCCGAGGAAATGGCATACATTACTGCCTCAAGCATTGTGGGCCCACCGAAATAGTAGGAATACTTTTACTGGATTTTCTCCCTACCAATTAACGTTCGGGCAAGATGTTGTACTTCCTGCCGAATTTGTTATATCTTCACCCAAAGTAATTAATACAACGGTGAATAATGATGAAGCGTATCTACAAGGGATGTAGCAACAATTGAAGGAAGTAGACACCGATCGATTGAATGCTCTGGATCGAGTGGTTAGGCAGAATGAGATTAGAGCTAAGTACTATGGAAAAAAAATATCTCCTAAAGTTCTTGCAGAAGGAGATTTGGTGGGGAAAACAATTCTGCCTACATATAAGAAAGTGGATCAGTTAGGCAAATGGTCTCCTAATTGGGAAGGTCCTTTCATCATTCACAAAGTAATTGGAAATGGAGTTTTTATTATTGTGAATCAGGAAGGAAAATTGGTACATGAGAATATTAACACTGAGTATATGAAAAGGTATGTTCCTGCCTTTTCAGAACATCATCATTAATTCTTATTACAAGAGACCTAAGAACCCTTTAAGGGTTCGAACCCACAGGGAGGGGTTTTATTCATCATCCGAAAGGTTGACACAAACGTGATCATCTTCTGGTTGAAAAACTTCATCCCAATTCGTAGAAACCATCTCAGGTTCTTCGTCGAGAAGATCTTCTAAATCCGGACGATAGCGATCCCATTGATCTTGCATTTCTTGAAGGTCTTGTTCGGTGCAAACTTTCATATCTTGTAAAGAATGACATTCTCGCTCAGCAAGTACACGCAGCCTGGAAAGTGTTGATCTTTGTTGGCAGAAGATGTTGTTCCAGCTAAGGTCAGGAAGAATGGCCATAACATGATGGTTTATCATATCCATATGATGATCCAGGTCAGATATGCGGGTAAGAATATCAGTGAGGGGCTCGTAGCTGGTAGACACACGTTCCATCAGGCGAATCGTACGATGTATAATCTTCCTACCTTTGCCAGAGAACTTAAATTTAAAGTCAAGTTGTTTCAGTACCTGTATCAGGTCCTCGGCATGATGGCCCATGGGGTGTTTTCCCACAAGGAATAGTTGCAAAGAACCTTCCCAATTGGTGGCAGGAACAAGAATGCGAGGAGAAACCATTTGAGTGTAAGTGCAAGATTGTGAGTATTGGTGATGTTCGTAGTGGAGATATATGAATTATATATATACATACTGTGGTGTTCAAGATTTCTGACTTAGTAAAAGTTCAAAAATCACGGATCTATGTTTTGGAAAATAGATTACAAGACTAAGTCTCCAAGCTATATACAAGGTTATGGGGAAAGGAGGGCCCGAAGGGCGGCTCAGAGCTCGGCCCACTTCAGCTCCGACCGGGTTGCCCGACGATGCTGATAGGCCTCCTGGTGTCCTCTAATGAGCCTCAATCGTATGCTCGATTGGAGTTGATCGTAGAGACTCGTTTGTGTTTGGCAATGTTCCTCCACCAGGCGACCTCCTTCCTGGATGTTGTCATCTAAGGACTCCAACTGTTGTTGAAGGCGTCTGAGCTCTTCCATTTTTTGGAAGATCTCAGCCGCCAGCGTTTGTCACACTTGTTGGAGTTCATCCAGCGTAGCCTTGGCAAGATCAAGGTCTTCATTGACCTTTTTCAAAGATACTTCAAGGCCAGCCGGATCAGCGGTTGGTTGAGATGACGTGGCTTTGGATGACGGAGGTCGGATCAGAGGCAGTTTGTCCTGGAGCTCGGTGATCTTTTCCATCATCCGATCGAGCATGAGAGTAGCTTCCGACTCCATTCGATGTTGTATCAACAAGTCTATCGCGACCTGAACTAGAGACTCAAGGTCTGCTGGACTCAGGTCAGCGAAAGACAGGTCAGCACAGCGTGCTATGATAGGTCGGGCGGGAGTCGGGAGATTTATTCGGGCCAGCACACTCATCTCTTGGGCAGCCTGAAACAAAACGTGTTTAAATATGAAGCAACAGAAATGAACTTATGGAAAATGATACAAGGTTGAAATCTACCTGATTGAAAACGGCGGTTGCCTCGGAAGGAGCCATGATCCGAAACGCCATAGGAGTACCTTGGCGATAGTAGGGCCAATGACCGACTCGTCTGCTGGTTACAGACAATGGGCAGCAATCTGCTCCATAACCTGAAAGGAAATGTTAGTTAAGGAAAAGAAGCAAAGGAATCAGAAGGTAAATGTGAAAAATACTAACCGAGCCCCTTGGGATAAAATTTACTGAAACTTCGCCCGACTTCGAGGAAGAGATTTCCTTGATGTCGTGAGGCGGTGGGATCGGTTGGAGTGGTTGGGGCGCTGCGGGAGGTCCCTCGTCCACGGGCTGGGCGGCTGGCTGCAAAGGCAACGGAGCGACTTGGTCGGGCAATGCGGCAATTTGGTCGGGCACCGCCGCGACCACTTCAGGTTCCTAGTTGAAAGTAATGATACACGAGTTAGAGATTTATAAAATGAATCATGTGGAAATATTTTGGCAGTTACCTGTGGTGGTGGGGGAACAGGTGAAGACAAAACTGGAGGAGAAGTTTGCCTCCCCGCCGGTTCCTCCGGCCAGCGGATCATCGGCAGTTCCCCCTCTGCAGCAAGGGGGGTCGGTTGAGGAGCAACCGACGAATGACTCGGGTTGTCCTATAGAAAGGAGAATTGAAGTTAGTAAGAAAGTGAAATAAGTATTTCCTTAGAGGTATTATTAAATATCTTACCTCAACTGACAGAGGGGTCGGCAATGTAGTGGTCGGTCGCCCTGCGGTCGAAGAGTCTCCCGATGGACCAGCCGGTTGAGTAGTTGGTGGTTCGATGAGGATGTCGGCTGGAGCAGCAGTCGGGTGACTTGCAGTCGGGGTTGCGGTTGGCTGAGGAAAAGTCAGAGTAATGGTCGGTTGGGCTGCGGTCTGCTGAGGGTCGGTCGGCTGGGCTGCGGTCGGCTGAGGGTCGGTCGGCTGGGCTACGGTCAGTTGAGAGATAGTCGGAGCAGTGGTCAGTGGCAGCGAAGGGGTCTCTGAATAAGAAATGTTAAAGTGAAAAAAGGCATACATTGGGAAAAAGAAACACTTGAAAGGGAAAGAACTTACCCAATTGCTCTCTCAAGTATTTTGGCAATCCGCTTGTGTCCACTGGCAGAGACGCCAAGTGCTCCTCTATTGTTTGTCTGTCGATGGCGGGGGCGCCCTTCTGTTTCTTCTTTTTTGCTACAGATCCGCCTTCGGCAGGCGTCGGCCTCTTTCTTCTAGGAGCAGAGGCTAGTCGGGGAGAACCCAACGCCAATGCTGAGGGCGGAATGAGTTTTCCCACCAACTGGTCGGTCGGGGGAGCAATAAGAGACCAAGTGGTTGACCACCAGGTCGGGAAGGCCATAGCCTCTGAAGGTTTAAGGCGGAAAGGTAAGTAAGAATTGAAGGTAATGTAGTCGGTGAGTTGGGAAAGGTAAGGTGGTATGAGCTCGGGGATCACCAACCCTTCTAGGCTTTGATGTATAAGGTGAGGTCGGGCTAGTGGTCCCGGTAGGCCCTAACAGCAACCAAACTGTCGGCCAGGAACTGGGGTTGATAGTTAAAAGTATAAAAGGATCTATAATTTTTCTTGTCCGACCTCTTACTTGAAAATAGAGATCGGGGTTTCAGAGCAGAATCCCATGAGAAGGGATAGGTCGGATGAGGAAGAGGATCCGGATAAGAGCGGGGGTACGGAGTGTCGGGATAAAGCCAAAAAAGTTCGGTAGTATACTATACAAGGGTTTTGTAGGCATAATAACGAGAGTTACTACGGTCCTCAGTAAAAATCTGGGTAATGACGGGGTCGGATGGATGGAGGTTAGAGGAGCTAGGGGTTAGTTTGGCTAAGGCAAGACCTATTGACCTTTGAGGGTTCGGGCTAATAGGTAGTTGGCCAAAGAAAGCATTCGGAAAATATAGGCGCAGCCACAGCTCCAGGAACCAAAATGGTCCCGAAGCAACTGTGTCCGCCTTTTTGGTATCGGTTAGGCGGGTGCTCACTCGGGATAAGCCCTCAAAAAGGTTAGCTAAAAATAAAGTTCCTAAAGAGAAAAATTGGCCACTAGCCAGATGAATGGCCAGATCGACCTGGGAGGACAGAACGAGCTTGGAAGGAGAAAGAATGATATATCTGTGAAGAAAGAAGAAACTTAACTAAATATTCAACTTTGAGGTTATATGGAAAAACGTAAGGAAAAGAAAGTGTACCTGCATAGCCAAAAAAAGGAAAGTTGTGTGTTCCAATTCGGAAACCGAGGTGCCTTCCTCGCCCAAAAACTTAGTAACAAAGCTGGTCCAGCTTCTCTCTATTTCGGCAAGTTTGGCGAGGGCCCAACCAGCATGGTCGGGCGAAGGTTCCTGACCTTCAAAAGAGACCAGAACGGGATCGTCGCCCACTATGGGTAAATGGGCGATGATAGCCATGTCCATAAGGATCGGGCCAATGGGGCCAGAGGGGAGAAAGAAAACTCCCATTGTGAATGCCAAAAGGCTGCCATTGCCAACAGGGCCTTGTCATGAAGTTGGAGAGGTTGAGTTGAAAGAAGGATGGCCTTGTCGATGCCCTGCCTCCTCCACTGCGCTTTAAAGTGAGGGAGAAGCCTCGCATGCCATTTGCGGTAGGCATCTTTGGGGTCAGTGAGGTGAGTCCTGATACTGTCCAGGAGTCTCTCCGGCTTGAAAGCAGCATCATTTATGGCCATCAGAGAGACTCGGGAAATGACGGATTTCATTCGATCGGTGTATTCGGCAGTGGTGCGATAGGGGCGAATGGTTGGGGTGAGGACCCTTGAAGCCACAAAAGGCACCGATGGGTCGGTCCCCTCGTAAGGTAAAGCATGAACATATTGGTTGGCCATTTTGCGAAAGATGAGCAGAAAATGAAAGAGAAGAGATTTTGGAGGATGTTTGCTGGAGAGAAAATGAAGGATTTCAAGATTCTGAATGCGTGAATATGGAAGGGTGAGAGAAGGGTTTTACATAAACCCCACGATATGACATAAAACAGTGTAATGATAGCACTGTAACATGTTACAAACCCCTAAACGTCACGTCTCACACAGTCCGAGAAGCGGCACTTAGGAGTCGAGCGGGAGGAGGCAAGTTGTTGAGTAAGAAAATCCAATGTGTAGGATTTTCGAGAATGGGCTTATAAATTGGACTATGAATTGGTGTATAGTTCGATGGGCCTGTCAATGGCATTAGGGTCTGGAAATAGGCTTGGAGATAGGCCCAATGGTCAAGGGGTCGGACAAGGACAGGTCGGACAAAGGAAAATGAGACAGTAAATGTTTGGGTCGATTGGTGTGGAGGTCGGACAAAGGGAAGTCGGGCAAAGAAGGACAAGGCGGTCGACACGGAAGTCGGACAAATGGGTTTAAAATGAGCTGATGTCCAGGTCGGATGAATAGCAGTTCTAGAGCAGTTGGAAGAAGTTACAATTGGTGAGCGGATACAGAGGCACGACCTGATAACAATATTGGGGCGGTTGACATGGGTTTTAAATAGGTCTTTTCACGACCTGAGAAGGGATCTTCAATCGACATCAAATTCAGTGAATTTCTTTTGGGGATCATCCTTTTACTTTTACGGTCTGTAGTATTTCTTTTCAACTTTTCTTATGTATCGTACGGTGTCTAGGGATTCTTAATCTCAGGCATTTATTTAATCAAATTCGAAGATAATTTCTATTTTTGGATTTTACTTTTTATTATTGAAAAATTGCATCAACAGTTTGTTTTATTGTTTTGAAAGCATTTGTCTTTTCTCTCCTTGTTTAAGTCGAGCTATTTGTTTGATGTTGACTCTTCTTTTGTTCTAAAGTGGGGATTCACAAGTTCTGAGAATTTTCTATGACAAGGCACAAGCAGTGGAATCAGTCTGGAGATCATCTAGGGTACTATAAGAGTCTTTCGCAAATGAAGTTGCGGAACTTAACAAGTATAGCAACAACGAGAACACTTAAAAAGTAACCATTCCAAAGCATCGATTACGTACTTAATTAAGTATTAGAACACAATTACAATTATGAAGGTAACCGTGTTTTTGCAAGACTCTTTTGCTTTAATGCCTACTATATTCACTGCAATAAATTCCAGTTGCCTATTTGGACAGCTTTACATGTTTCCATACTTGGTATAGCGTATTGAATAGTTTTATGGTTATAGGCACTAAGATATGTGAATATTTTCAGGACTAGCAAGAGATAGGTGCAGGATAAATATTGCATCAATGTTGTTTGGAAGTATAAAAGCAACTTGTGAGTGTGTGGCAACTTTACACCAGAAAGAGATAGATGGAGAATCTGTTTAGGCACACCAGCTTAGTGAAGAAGTAATGTAATATCTGGTTCACCTAATCAAACATTGGTCACATATATATTTCATTTCATGGCCATAAAACCAGCATAATTACTACCTTAGCGGCGCATGCCAGCTCGTGGCATTGTCAACAATGGTTCTTAGATTATATTATGGATAAATACCCTTTTTTAAGAAACATGCATTTCTCTGAGTTCACACTATTTTTTGGTGAAGATTTCCAATCGACGATAGAGCACGTTAGCCGTTTTATTGCAGAGTCCTGTGGTGAGTTTAGAAACAATGATTGGTATAAATTGCAATTAGTTTTGTACTTGATAGGTCCCGCATTTAGTTGGTATGCCGCGCTACATCTCAATTTGATCTATTTATGGGCCGAGTTAGAAAGGGTTTCCCACAAAATGTTTTATAATTCTTCGCCGAAGATTACTGTTCGGCCCTTGCGAGTATGCGGCAAAGGAATTATGAGATTTTTAAAAATTCCTTGAGCGTTTCAAGCGGGGAGAAGGACATTGCCAAGTACGAACTCGAAGAGCCAAGTTGTAGGGATTGCAATAAATAATATGTTGTCTTATCTTCGAGAGAGGTTCGTATTGGGAGAATATTAAGATCTTCATCAACTGATGTTGAAAGCAATGAAGGCTGAGCAGCTGGACTGTGAGACACGGGCTGGTTGAAAACAATGTATTTTCTAGGCAGTCCACTTCAGTCAATAGTAGAATGATGAGCCACCTTCCGATGATGATACCAATGATATGTACCTCACTAAATTTATACAAATGGTGATATATATTTGTCCAAATTTAAAGGCCTTGAGGAGAAAAGAGGCCAATCCGGAAGGGGTATATTCTTTCGGTATTGTTAAATCAAAAAAAAATTTTGATTATTTATTAAAAGACAAGCAACTGCTTTTGAAAGAGGTGCATAGATATCCATGCAATGGGTTGACAGGGAAATTGTTTTGTAAATTGCATGGGGTTTTCGGCGGCACGATAAGGAATTGTATCGCATTCCGAAATGCGGTACAAAAGCGATTAAAGAGGGCCGATGACATCTTGCTGATCGGATAGAAATAAAGGTCAATACCAACCCTTTTCTAGACATTGCGAATGTAATTGGGATTCATCCTAATAAAGAGAGACACCCAAACGTTCCAACGACGAGGAAAATTCAGAAAACGCCAATGCCGCGCAAACCCGTCATAGAGCGTTTAGGGCAAGCTTTCTGTCCCCATGTTGAGCTCCTTTGTGGGATAGATTAGAGCCTTCAAACATTATAGACAAAGTGAGTTTTGAGAAGAATGGAGAACTTTGGAGGGTGTCATCGGTAGATCAAGTTGTCATCACTCCTCACCCAACTCGGAAACCTGAAAAGGCTCCAGGGGATGGAAGATGGGCAATTAACCAAGCTCTGATTAAGTATCACCAGCTTTCCTAATCTTAGAAAAAGCACTGACAATGTTGGCGTTAAGCAGCGAGGCTAGTGAGCGAACAAGACTTAGAATTAAATCCTGACAAGCTACCTACTTTGAGTGAAGTGCGGGCTGGGCATGCAGTGAAAACAGCCCCTGAGAAGGCCATTCTATCCCGTGACTTTTGGCATCGCCTAAATAATTGAAAAGAATAGAGATCATAGCAACAAAGCAGCACTATGTGGACTGTTTCACGTGAGATCAATTCGAAGCTTTTCGTTCATGTGGAAACAACCCCTACCAATCTTTGTTTTCTTTTAAATGACATAGTGAATAGAGGCCAACAATCAGACCGAAGCGACCATCTCCCAAATTGTGCCAAAAAAAGGTAAAAAGATAGCAACAATGCTCACATCTGATTTGAAGATGCCCGAGGGAATTTTGCCCGTCGAGTTTGTCGCCCCTTGTGGGCAGCCGCAGTCGTTGCAGGATGATATTATGATGGAAATGCACATATTAGAGGCGACTTAGTACTCTATAGATGTAATTTCCTTCTCGATGGTGCTCTAAGTGGTTAGCGCTTGAGGTGAATGCAACTTAACATTGAAAGGGTTCAAAAATTGTTCGAAGACCGACTTATAGCCAGAAAATAAATATTTTTTTTGATGGAAAGGAGCTGTAAAACAGCAGATCTACCAATGCTCAAAGAAAGAGCAGAGGAACATGGCCTTGAGGAGGTTCAGCTCCTAGCGTCGAGGCCTATCGAGCTCACAGACGATGAACTACTGCAGGGTCTGGTGCGTAGGACTGTTCCTCCGTCTGAGATAAAACAAACTGGAAAAAGATGAATTTGGGAAATGAGATTAATCCAAAAAAAATAAGGATTTGCACATTGTTGGAGTATGGAGAAGAAATAGCACCTCATCGAGCTTATTAAAGAATTTATGAACTGTTTTTTCTCGGGTTACGAGGAGATGCTCAGGCTGATCCGGAGCCTCGTCAAGCAATAGATGGTAAATTTCTCAAAAGAATTTCTCCCTCAGTTTGGAGCAATAATAGGAATTCATACTGATAAGACAATCTGGAAGACCTCCGGATGCAAAATGTGTTCACATACACATGTCAATGTGAAAGTTGTTCACGTATGTGCCTAAAAATAAAAAGAAAGCTGCTTGAGATGCACGTATCAGCGGGAAGACAGTCCAAATCAGTCCCCAGAGGAGGCTTAAAGCGATGGCGTTCCGTAGGCGAGCTATGACGACTAAAAAATTGAAGGCGGTATACGGTGGAGATCGGCAATAGCGACATGAGTCGGAACTAGTGAAGTTGGAAGTAGTTTGCGAGAACTGATCAAGTTTATATACAAAAGCATCAATCAGGTAAAAAATCTTTTTGTGATAAAATCATATTTTACCTAATCGATACTTTTTTGGATGACAATTTTTTATCTTAAAATATTATTTGCGATAAAATATAATGGGCCAGTAAATAAGGCCGAGTGGCCCAATGTGCAGCCCATATAATCGGTCTAGTCGAGGGAGGTTTGAAATAATTATTTGATTTTCTATTTTTGGATATTGATAAGTTGTGGATAAAATAGAATCATAACTAATTTAGATTTGATTAGAAGTAATATATATATTTTTGTAGTTTACTTTTGAAGGAAACATTTAGAACTATATTTTTTTACTCAAATTTTATGCAATTTTTTTCCCTTTTATTTCCTTCCTTCCTATTTCATTTATTATTATATTTTGTTCTGTCATCTTCCTTTCTTGTTTTGTTTGATTTCATTCATTTCTTTTCTTGATTTCATTTACCTTTCTCTTTTATTTATTACTTTTTGCAAATACGGTTTCGGACCTTTTTTTTAGAGAGCCGGAGAATTCACTTGATTTTTGGCCGGTTCATTATGGGAAAACAGTACATTTATTTGCACTTATCTAACATTCAAAGTTACAATCTTTAATAAATAATCGGAATATCCTTCCATGCACTTTACATATACATGTAAGGGGTAGCTGAATTATAAAGCATGAATGTTTATAATTATATATATGCACATTCAACATGAGTTCTATCAGTATACAATTAAATTTTTTGAGATCACGAAAGATATAAAATCTTTACTTCTAGATCATAGTTATTGGCTAATCGTTTTTAGCTTATGTTATATCTTTTAATTTGTGTATTGTGTTTTAGTTGATCCTAACATGTCGATTGAGAAAAAGTCTTTTGTGGTCGTCCAACAAACAAAGTTTGGGGCAGGATGTGAGCACCATTGCTCTTATATTTAGTTCTTTATTTTAGAGAATGTGGAGATCACAAACTTCTATACATGATATAATGTGATTACGTTAGGTAAACTCTTCAACTTTCTGTGGATCCATGTTCTACTTGTTAAATATTCAAATGCGAAGCTTACACACTAGATTAATAACAACCAAGACAGATAAATGCAGAGAGGTTTTTGTGCAAAATTATGCAACTAAAGTTCTTCTTGTTAAAAAATAAAACAAGAGGAGAAAGATACTTATAGAGTGATCATCTCCTTGAAGACACGATGGACCAAATATACCCACTAAAGGGAACTAATGCCAACAAAATAGAAACAAACTCGAAACTGACACAATACCAAGTCAAACAAAAATAGAGAATAAATAAATTGAGGATAAATATAAAAAATAAATTTGATGTGATGTTGCTTCTTTTAACATCCCCTCTCAACACCAGCATCATGTTTGTCAACCATGCTTATACGTCCACAAAAGTCTTCAAGCTTCTTTTTGCACAATCCTTTCATAAACATATCTGCTTCTTGATTTTCAATGTTGATGTACCTAAAATCCACTTCTCCTTCTAGAACCTTTTCTCTTATGAAATGATACTGCACCTCCACATGTTTTGATCTTGCATGAAAATACGGATTTTCTGCCAGCCTGAGTGTTGATTGATTATCACAATATAAGGGCACTGCATAATCAACATTTTGGTGCATATTTTTCATGAGTCCCACAAGCCAAGCACTTTCTTGAGCTGCAAATGCGGCAGCTTTATACTCAGCATCCGTTGTTGACAATGACACCGTCGGCTGCCTCTTGCTGCTCCATGAAATTGTAGCAGACCCAAGTTTGAAGACAAATCCAGTAGTTGATTGTCTAGTTTCATAATCACCTGCAAAGTTAGCATCTCAAAATCCCACAAGAGTGCAATTTTTACCTTTTCCATACAAGATACCATTGCCCATTGAATGCTTTATATATCTCAATATTTTCCGAACAACATCCATATGAGGTTTCATTGGATCTTGCATGTATCGGCTTATCACCCCAATTGCAAAGAAGATATCTGGACATGTCAAGGTCAAGTAGATTAGGCTGCCAACCAATTTCCGATACATTGTTGCATCTTCTAGCTGTCTTCCATCCTGTCTTCAAAATTTTGCATTTTCTTCAATCGGAGTGGAACAAGGCTTGCACTCAAACATCCCAAATTTTTTTCAGCAAATCAACAGAGTATTTCTGTTGATGGAGAAATATTCCTTGATCTGTATAATCAATCTCGAGTCCTAAAAAGTATTTTAATTGTCCCAGCTCTTTCATATGAAAGCGTATTGCCAAGTTTTCCTTTGTTTGTTGAATTTCTTCTTCTAAGTCACCTGTAATGATTAAATCATCGACATATACCAGCACAATGGCTAGTCCTTGTCCATTAGCTTTAACAAACAAGCTAGGATCTGAAGACGTTAGAGAAAAACCACAAAAGACTAGAAATTCAACAATTTTCCCGTACCAAGCTCTCGGTGCTTGCTTCAAACCATAAAGTGCTTGATTCATGTAGATATCTTTGTCTAGTTTACCATGAAGAAATGCGTTCTTCACATCCATTTGCCACAAGTTCCAACCTTTATCAGCCGCAAGTGCTAACAAGACCCGAACTATTGTAAGTTTAGCAACCGGGCTGAATGTTTTATCATAATCGAGTCCATATTGCTGAGAAAATTCTCGAGAAACCAACCGAGCTTTATGTCTATCACTTGACCCATCTGCTCGACGCTTGATTTTGAAGATCCATTTACACGAGATCGGTATTAAACCTTCTGGTTTTGGCACAGTTTCCCAAGTCTAATTTCTTTTCGAGGCATCGATTTCTTCTTCCATTGCCTTAATCCACACAGGATTTGAAGCTGCTTCCTCAAAGGTTGTTGGCTCATCTGCATCTTGTTCTATTATTGCAGTGTTTGCGTATTTGGGATTCGGATTCCTAGGTCTAGTTGATCTTCGAAGCGAGGGTGGTGCTTCCTCTTTATCAGCCACGTCTTCTAAACTTGATTGATGATATACTCCAGTCTGCCATGGGCTTTGTGGTTGAATTTCTTCCATGTCACCATCATTATCCAATTTTATGGTTTCAGTTGAGATGAGCTGAACTTGCATGGAAAATCAAAAAAGTAACTCATCCAATAGTATTTAACATCCAAAAAACTGCCAAAGCTTGCAGAATCTGATAATTCCCTCTCTTCAGATGACCACCAAGAAGATGCTTCATCAAACACAACATTTCGTGATGTATAGCACTTTCCTCTTCTAGGATCACAACATTTCCACCCTTTCATTCGACTGTCATACCCAACAAAGATACATCTAGCAGCCTTTTTGTCAATCTTACTGCGTAATTTCTCAGGTATAAACACATAAAAAACACAACCAAATACACGAAAATAATTAACCGTGGGTTTGGTGTTCCACATAATTTCAAAGGGTGAAATGAAACTTAACTTTTGTTGAGGAAGCCGATTGATCACATAGGCTGCAGTCCTCATTGCTTCCGCCCAAAATCGTCCTGGCACATTCTTTGCATGGAGCATGCTTCGACAAATTTCAGCCAAATGTCGATTCTTTCTCTCTGCAATTCCGTTTCGTTGTGTTGTGATGCACACGTAAATTGCCGGAGAATTTGACAATGTTGAAGGAATTTTAGGAAGTCCTCATATATATATATATTTTTCTCCATTGTCACTTCGCAAGCATCCAATTTTGCTATTTGTGTCTGCTTCCACTTCTTCCTTGAAATATCTGAACTTAGGAAATGTTTTAGATTTGTTCTTCATAAAGTAAACCCACACGTACCCAGAAAAATCATCAATGAATGTCACCATGTACTTCATCCCGCTGATTGAGGCTTGTTTGACAGGTCTAAATACATCTTAAATGTATTAATTCCAGTGGCTTCTTTGCTTTGAATTTCGACTCTTCATATGGGAGCTGATGTGCTTTGCCATATTGACACCCTTCGCACACAATATTTGCCTTCAATTCAAGTTGGGGAAGTCCTCTTACCATTGATTTCTTCGTCATCATATCTAACTTGGAGTAGCTAACATGACCTAGGCGCATATGCCACAACTCAACAGTTTCATTTGACCTTGCCTTGTCAACATACATAGTTTATGTAGACATAACATACACTAATTCTCGTCGACACCCCTCCATAACAGGTTCTCCAAAGACAGTGACATTGCGATACACTTTTACATCATTTGGACCAAACAATACAAAATGATCTGAAGATGTAAATTGTGCCACTGACATGAGATTCTTTTTCATGCCTGGGACATGATATACTCCTTTCAGTGATGCCTGGTTTGTATTATGTTGGGAGGGAACTGTAGTATCACCAATGGTATTCTTTGCCATGTGCCCCTTCTTTCCGCAATTGTAGCATTTTCCTTCAAATTTATTTCTGCCAAGCCAATTTTTCGAAGCTTCTTGATATGAACTTCCCTCATTTTGACAATGTTTCTTCTTATTGTCATATCTTTTTTTATCCTGGTTTCCCCAATTGGATTTTCAGGATCGAGTTCTGAAATCTCACGGAAGATTGACTTCACCTTGTGGAAGTATTGAATGATTGATGTGTCACGTTATGCAATCGACAATAACTCACTCTCAAGCAATTGCAATCGCGTATCATTCCTTTTAGAGAAAAGGGTAGCCAACGTTTCCCATCCATCATTTGGAGTTTCGGCATCCCAAATATGCTCCAACACATCATCTTCAACCATGGTCTTCAAGGAAAACATGGCCTTTCCAGCCTTTATTTTCCACTTGCGCAGCACGCCGTTCGCACCATCTTCAGGTTTCTTAATCTCATTTCCCTTCACAAACTCCCAAAGACCTTGCCCTTACAAGTACAACATTATACAGGTTGCCCATGTATTATAATTATTGTTGTTAAGCTTCTTGATTCCTCCAACTATTTGAAGATCAGACATATTTGGCTCTGATACCATATTGTTAAACATTCAAATGCGAAGCTTACACACTATATTAAGAACACACCAAGGCAGATAAATGCAGAGAGGTTTTTGTGCAAAATTACGCAACTAAAGTTCTTCTTGTTAAAAAATAAAAAAATGGGAGAAAGATACTTATAGAGTGATCAACTCCTTGAAGACACGATGGACCAAATATACCCACTAAAGGTAACTAATGCCAACAAAATAGGAACAAACTCGAAATTGACACAATACCAAGTCAAAGAAAAATAGAGAATAAATAAACTGAGGATAAATATAAAAAATAAATTTTGATGTAGTGTTGCTTCTTTTAACACTACTCACACTAAAGAAAATTTATAAGAAGTGGTTGCAAGATACACTATCACACTCTCATGGGCATATATCGTACTTGTTAGTATTGGTAAGTCATTTATAATGTGTGATTATTGTCTACTATATTTCATTTGTAAAAAATTTGCTTTGTAATTTTTCAGATTTCTTTTGAACTTTCCTTCCTTTTGATGGTACCTTAAGTAGGGAATTCTTAATAGTTAGTGCATTTTTATTTATTTATTTTTTACAATAGTAAAATTGCTATAAATAAGTATTATGGTCTTCCTTCTTGAATTACTCTGTTGTGGATCTTCACTGTTTTTGTGAACATACATCTACACTTTGGAAAAATTGAAATGATTTATTATAGAACAAGGGTGTTAGGATAACAATTGGTGAAGAAAAAACCAAAGAAAAATCAGATGAGAATATGGTCATTGTGTATTGTCATGCTATAAAAACAACATAGGACATGGTAGTTAGGTGCGATCACACCAAAAAAATTGAGCAAGACGAGGTGCTTAGGTATGGTGACACCAACAAGACAAAAAATTTTGTGGTGGTTGTGTATGGTCACTCCTAAGCATAGTATTTTATGTTATCCCACCAAACTTCTTCATCGAATTCGATTATTTCTTTCACAAATTGAAGAGGAATGATAAACACCAATAAATAACTGAAACAACAATATGGAACATAAAAAAATTTTAACGTGAAAAACTCTTTTAAAGTGAAGGATAAAAACTACAAAGCTTATCACTCGATCCAAAGTAAAAATTCACTATATTTAAAAGTGTTTGTAAAATTGAAGATAACCTCATACAGAGACAATTAAACTCCACACCCAATTATAAAACTCAAACCTCATTCGCAAGAAATCTTCCAACTAACAAGAAATAACTCATTACAACCAACAAAGTTCAAAATAGAATCCAAAGCAAAAAAATATGTGAAAAATCAACGAGTGTATGAGAAATGTTTTTCCTCCTTTTTGTTGTGTAATGAATTTTTCATTCATTATATGAAAATATTAGTTTAATTTTACAAATTTATGTTCCTTGATAAATACATACTTTGAGCTCTCATATATTTCTTCATCTTCTAACAGCCGTATCTGTCTTCAATTCAATGTTATTTTCCAGGGAACTCATAAGTGAGTTGGGTGTAAAACCATGGCATAATAAAATTGACATGAAAAAGCTCGAAGTTAAAAGTGTGCAATGGAAGATCTTCTTAGTTATCATAACTGCATTTATTGTAACAAAAATATCATTGATACTCTCGTAACTTTATTTATTGTAATATTTTATTAACATATATAAGGTTTGTTCTTTTAATATTTTAAACTAAAATCAACACTATTTCTTTATTAGCAAAACTGCCTATATCCCCCATGTGGTTTAGAAACTCGGCACATTTTTCCCCCCTGTACTTTAGAAATTGCGTAGCACTCCCCTGTGTTTTCAGAAACCTTGCGCATAACCCCCCTAATGTCAAAAGTTAACGGCGATTGGTCTTTACGCGCGGAATAAGCGAGTATATGTGTGATTGTTTCCTTTAAATACCCAAACTCCCCATTTTACCCTTCCACCCTTTAAGTTCTTCCAATCTATGTCAATCGATCTCACACAGAAAAGGCAAACCCGATCCAGATTTCCTTGTTCGACATCTTTCAGCCTCTGAATTTCTTATTCGATATTGCTCAGCCTCCGATTTAGTATTTCCAGGTACGTATTTGAAGCCAAATCTTATTGTGTAATATTGAAGAAGATACCAATGAAATTACATAATCAACTAATTTCCTATCTGAATGTGCATCATTTGTGTTTGTGGGGACACCAATGAAAATGTATAAAAGGAACAACAAATTATCTAATTGAACACCAATTTCTCTTATATGGTAAATTGGGGAATTTTTCAACCCGATATAGCCCTAATCCAAAACCAAGGAACAGACTTTCGAAATCGAAGAACTTCTCAACCCGAAATCTTCGCCAATGGAGACCGAGAAGAAAATTGGAATCGTGACTTACAAGTTCAGCGATTGGAGAAATAAGGTTGGTTATTCATTCTTAAATCGATTCCGCGGGTTCACAGTGGTGGTCGCCGGGGAAGTGGTGGTCGGGCCTCCGTAGCGGTGGTCGCTGCCTTCCGTTGCTGCGAAGAGTGTCGGGAAGGGGGTGGGGTGGTCGCAGGGGATGCTTGTCGGTGGGAGAAGGAAGAGTGAATGATGAGGGAGAAGAATTATGTCACACTTATTTAATTAAGAGGTATAACGGTCCATAGGGTGAAAAATATAACACCGTGAGGTTGAAATGATGAAATGGAAAAGTGTGCAATGTTTTTGAAAACATAGGGCAGTGCTACGCAGTTTCTAAAATACAGGGGGGAAAGGTGCCGAGTTTCTAAACCACAGGTGGATATAGGCAGTTTTGCCTTCTTTATTTAAATAAAAATTCAAATCAACATTTTATTTTAAATCAATTTTAAACTACAAGAAAACAAACCCATAATCTTAATAGCTAAGCTATACAACGTAAAAAAGTTACCACACGGCGGAGTACATATATATATATATATACCTAGAAACGAAACAAGACAATGGACGGCTCAGATGCGGTGCAAGGAGATGGATTTGGATTACATGCCTTGCCCAAAGTACGTGGGCCGAGCAAGGCTCAGGGGCCAAACCTTGAACTACTACTACTTCTTGTATAATGTTGATATATCACTAACTACATTACAACCAATCCAAATTCAACTTCAGGTATATATAATATTGCTATTGCTAGCATTAGCTTTAATAATTCATGCATAATAGATATGATCCTTTATAATTCAAAGTGGATGATTATGTAAGTACCTGTCGTCATTAGTGTTATTGATTTTGTAAATACACCAGGCCAGTACTACACTGCATAATTGGTAAAGATAAAAATAATAATAATAATACGTACGTACGTGTTGAATTGGATTGGATTGATTTGATGGGAGTGTATCTATGTGCGTCTGTGTCCACTATACATGTATCCATTTTTCAGTGATGCTGGCGCGGTAGATAGTCATCCTGAACATGCATGATCATTGATAACCAACAGTAAAAATTTAGGGTAAAATCGATTTTTTTTTATTAATTCAATTTTTTTATTTTTTTTTATTTATACAACACCCTGACAAAAAAAATAAAAAATTTAAATATTTTAGAAAATTTCAACAAAATTAAATTAAATTTAATATTTTTTTTTACTATAAAAAATAAAATTTAAAGACTAAAAAGTATAAATCAACAAACGGATAAAATTTTTATTATTTTTTATATTACAAAATAAAAAAAAATTAGGAGGGACAAATTACTATAATATATATTAATTTATTATTTTTTAAATAAAAATACTATTTCGGTCTCAATAGAATAATCTTGTTTACCATTTTTGTCAATCCCAAAAAAATAGTCTAATTTCCATAAATAACTATATCACTACAAGACTACTCTTATTTTTTCATTATTATTATACAATTACTACTACTTTACAAAGACAAAAAGATCTTTTATCCGTATTTTTTACTCACTGTAAATATAATATTAATATTTCTTAAATTTTGTATCAAAACACATCCCAAACTATAATTTTACAAACTCCAATTAAGTATTATTGTATAACCTTATAAGTATTATATACATAATATATATTATATATATATATGCAATAAGAATATAATAAATTAATATTGAGTTGAGGAGACAGGCGTGCATGCCCGGTGGTACAACGCATGCGGGCACGCAACGGCGTGTGTATATATGCTGTGTGTTTTACACAATAATAATAATAATATAATTAGTCAATTAATTAAGCGGAGGCTGGGGGTGGGAAGGCTGGAAAGTAAGAGAATGTCAAATTATGTGTAAGAAATGGTTGACAAATTAAGTGGGAGGAGAATAATATATTTATAACCGTTATGAAGTTTTTAAAGGATGTTTGTTTTGTTTTAATTTAAAGAATTTTTTTTGTAAATATAAATATAAAGAATTGAAAAGATAATATAAAAATAATCAATATATTTTAATATATTAATTTTTTTAAAAAAATGTGCTGTAAAATATTTTGAAAAGAAACAAACAAAATTATTTAAAAAAATTTCAAATTAAATATTTATTTTTGATTGATTACATTAAATTAAAATATTATTTTATAAATATTTAAAATATTATATTAATATATTTAGATAGTTTGAAGCAATTATTTCAAATTATATTTTTACCTTTTAAAATCCACACCCTATAACTAAAATTTTCAAATATAATTATATTATTATATAATAATTAAAAATAATAATAGATTATTAAAAATGTATAATTAATACAATAAAATTGAATAAAAATCGTTCGTATTATACACGTATCATAAACGTGTAGCTACGTAGCCACATTGTATCCTTTTATATTTTCTTCGGTACAAGGTTATCCTGCCTATAAATATGTGTATGCAATAATCAATTTGGATTGCCTTTTTCATCACAATCAATTCATTACCATCTCTCTTCTTTATATATATATATATACATCCACATACATACATACATGCTATACATATATATATATTATAATATACATGCTATACATATATATATTATAATATACATGCAAAGTTATTACATTCATATATATTATTATATAATATATTATATATAATATATAAAATAGTGGTTAGCAGTAGAAATAAATAATATTTCTATTGGCTATCCCTATAATAATATCATAATACGTTATCAGCACGATTATATATTTTAATTTCCGCAAGGTAATATTTCATATTTTATCTGTTTATTATGACTAACCTTGTCAAAAAGGAATTTCTCCCTCTCCTCATTTCTGGCCAAAATTATATAGCATGGGCTCGCGATGTTAAAATGCATCTGGTATCAATGGGCTTGGAAAATACCATTGCCCGGGATAAAAACTCCCCGAGCCAAGATCGTGCAAAGGCCATGATCTTTTTGTGCCATCACATTGATGAGGTACTGAAAATGCAGTATGTCACGCTGGAATCCCCGCTTGAATTGTGGTAGAGATTGAAAGAAAGATACGATCACTTGAGGCTGACATTGTTGCCAAGGGCACGAACCGAATGGCAAAGCCTACGGTTTTAGGACTTTAAAACAGTCCAAGAATATAATTCTGCAATGTTCAAAATAACATCACAGCTGCGCCACTGTGGCGAAAATATATCTGAATCTGATATGATGGAGAAAACTTTCTCCACTTTTCATGCCTCTAACATGGTTTTGCAGCAGCAGTATCGCGAAAGAGGCTTGCAGAAATATTCTGAGCTGATCACCTGTCTTTTGCTGGCCAAACAAAATAACGAATTGCTGTTGAAAAATCATGAATCTCGGTCGACAGGTGCAAATCCATTTCCAGAGGCAAATGCAATACAACCGGCAAATCCGGTGCGTGGCCGTAGGGAAGTCAGAAATCAAAGAATTGGTCGCGATCGAAACCAGAATCGCGGACGGGGCCGGGCAAACGCATAAAGTCACAATAATTATCGAAACAGGCCCCGATATGTGCCAAATCGGCGTTATAATAACAGAAGGCCGTACAGACCTCAACAGAGGTTCAACACCGGGAGAAACAGAAATAATGACGAGGAATGCACCCGGTGTGGAATCAAAGGCCATTGGGCCCATGTTTGTCGCACAGCCAGTCACTTGGTTGAACTGTATTGGGCCTCAAAAGAAAGACAGGGAAGAATTGCCCTCGAAACAAATCACGCTGCCACGATGACACATTTGACGATGTGATGAATGAAAATATCACGCACCTGGATGCCGATGATCTGCTTGATATAGCTGATGATGTTAAATGATAAAATGATGATGTATCTCTTTTGTTATTTTGATGTTTTTTGCTCCCCCTTTTGTATTACCCCCTATAATATAAGTCTATTTTGATTATGTTACTAATACATGTCTTTTATTATTTTTACCTTCTTGCAAAGATATGGATGCCAAATATTTTGGAGCCGATGACAACATCTGCCTTATCGACAGTGCTACGACTCACAACATTCTGAAAAACAAAAGTTATTTCTCCCATCTTAATATGGGAAAAACCACGATTGTTACTATCAGTGGTGCATCGAAAATAATTGAAGGCTCAGGAAAAGCTATTGTATTTCTCCCAAAAGGGACAAAAATGACAATTGAAAATGCCTAGTTCTAAGCAAAGCTCGAAGGAATTTACTGAGCTTAAGTGATATTCGGAAAAATGGGTATCACATTGAAACATTGAATGTGGCAGAAAATGAGTATCTCTTGATAACTCAGGTTGTGAATGACAAAAGAATTGTGAAAGAAAAATTGCCATCATTTTCTTCCTGCTTATATTATTCAAAAATCAGTGCCATTGAAACATATCACCTAGTAGACCAAATGGCTACTAGCGAATTTAAAACTTGGCACGATCGACTTGGGCATCCTGGCAATGTAATGTTGAGGCGAATTGTTGAAAATTCAAATGGCCACTCATTGAAAAAGAAAAATATTTTGAGTCCGAATGAATTTGCTTGTGTTGCTTGTTCCCAAGAGAAGTTAATAATCAGGCCATCTCCAACAAATGTTGGATTTGAATCCCCAGCTTTTCTGGAAAGAATTCAGGGTGATATTTGTTGACCAATAGATCCACCGTGTGGACCCTTCAAGTACTTTATGGTACTAATTGACGCGTCAACACGATGGTCACACGTATGTCTTTTATCTACTCGCAATCTAGCTTTCGCTAGACTACTTGCACAAATAACTAAATTGCGAGCACAATTTCCAAATCATCCGACAAAGAAAATACGTTTAGATAATGCTGGAGAATACTCATCACATACATTTGATGATTATTGCATGTCGATTGGGATTACTGTGGAACATCCCGTTCCCCATGTACATATGCAAAATGGCCTGGCTGAATCCCTTATAAAAAAATTGCAATTAATTGCTAGACCATTGTTAATGAGGTCTAAACTTTCCGTATCATGTTGGGGACATGCTATATTACATGCAGCAGCCCTTGTGAAAATAAGGTTGATAAGTTATCATTGTTATTCCCCTACTCAATTGGTCTCTGGAAAAATACCAAATATATCTCACCTCTGAATATTTGGGTGTGCTGTTTATGTTCCAATTGTGCCACCTCAACGTACGAAAATGGGACCTCAAAGAAGGTTGGGTATATATGTCGGGTATGAATCACCCTCGATCGCAAAATATCTTGAACCAACAACAGGTGATTTATTTACTGCGAGGTTTGCAGATTGTCATTTTGATGAATCTCATTTTCCGACATTAGGGCGAGACAGTAATCAACTGAAAAAAGAAATTTCGTGGAAAACACCACTTGAATTTGATCCTCGTACGAAACATAGTGAACTTGAAGTTCAAAGAATTGTGCATTTGCAGAAAATTGCAAATCAATTGCCTGATGCTTTTAATGATGCTGCCAGAGTTACAAAATCATATATTGCAGCAGCAAATGCACCAGCCAAAATAAATATCCCAGAAGGGAAAGTGCCAAGTGCTAATGAACATACTGCCCACGTAAAACATGGCAGACCGTTGAGTTCCAAGGACAAGAATCCACGAAAGAAGAAAATTGTAAATACTGGTAAAGAGATCAACAATGATCAGATACCTGAAAAGGTTAGTACAACCCCTGAAGAGGTTGATACTAAAAATTCTAATGAAAGTGATGATGAAGTTATTGAAACTTCCGTTAACTATACCACCAGTGAAAAATATTGGAACAGAAAGAAAACAAATATTGATAATGCATTTGCATATTCTATAGCACTTAATATAATGAAAGATGACGAGGATTATGAACCAAAATCAGTTGATGAATGTCGGCAAAGAGATGATGGGGCAAAATGGAAAGACACAATTAAGTCTAAATTGGACTCATTGAAACAACGACAAGTATTCGGCCCTATAGTCCAAACACCTGAAAATGTAAAACATGTTGGTTATAGATGGGTGTTTGTGAGAAAAAGAAATGAAAATAATAATATCACAAGATATAAAACAAGGCTTGTAGCCCAGGGTTTTTCCCAGAGACCGGGTATTGATTTTGAAGAAATATATTCGCCGGTCATGGATGGAATAACATTCAGGTATCTGGTGAGCCTGGCAGTACACAATAATCTTGATATGCGATTAATGGATGTGGTTACTGTCTATCTTTACGGCTCTTTAGATAATGACATCTATATAAAAATCCCAGAAGGGATCAACATACCTGAATCATTCAAATCAAAGCCAAAAGAATCATATTCCATCAAATTGCAAAAGTCTTTGTATGGGCTCAAGCAATCGGGCCGAATGTGGTACAATCGCCTCAGCGAAAGCTTAACCAAAGAAGGTTATATAAATGACCCTATCTATCCATGTGTTTTCATAAAGAAAAATGAGTCAGGATTCGTAATCATCGTTGTACATGTCGATGATCTCAATTTAATTGGAACTCCTGATGAAATCCAGAAAGTTGTTGAATATTTGAAAAAGGAATTTGAGATCAAAGATTTTGGAAAAACTAAATTTTGCCTTGGTTTGCAAATTGAGCATTTGAAAAGTGAAATCTTCATCCACCAATTAAATTATACTAAAAGGGTACTAAAAGAATTCATGAGGGATAAATCACATCCGCTAAGAACCCCAATGATCGTCATGGGCACTCGATCCAGCAAAGGATCCTTTTAAACCGAAAGAGGAAAACAAAGAAACACTTGGCCCTGAAGTGCCATATATGACTGCTATAAGTGCATTGATGTATCTTGCTAACAGCACCCGATCTGATATATCATTTGCTGTAAACTTATTGGCAAGATTCAGCTCATCGCCTACTCGACGATATTGGAATGGGATTAAACACATTTTTCGCTATCTCCAAGAAACAATTGATCTCGGGTTATTTTACTCGAAAGATTCTCGACATGAATTAATTGGATTTGCCGATGTAGGATATTTATCTGATCCTCATAAAGCCAAGTCACAAACTAGCTATATATTCACTTGTGGCGAAACAGTGATCTCCTGGAGATCAATGAAACAAACTCTAACTGTCACTTCTTCAAATCATGTTGAAATATTGGCAATACATGAAGTTAGTGGAGAATTTGTTTGGTTGAGGTCAATTACTCAACATATACTGAAAAATTGCGGGTTAATATCCGACGATAAAATCCCCCGACTACATTGTATGAAGATAATACAGCATGTATAGCTCAATTGAAAAGGGGTTACATTAAAAGAGATATAACGAAACATATTTCACCAAAATTCTTTTTTACTCATGATCTGAAACAAAATGGTGAAATTAATGTGCAACAAATTCGATCTGATAATAATTTGGCGGATATATTAACCAAGGCATTGCCGACGACAACATTTGAAAAACTGGTGAAGAAAATTGGGATGCGTTGGTTAAGGGATCTCAAATAATGCTCAGATCAGGGGGAGCGAATCGATACAAGAATGTTGTACTCTTTTTCCTTCACTAGGATTTTTTTGTCCTACAAGATTTTTTCCTAATAAAGTTTTAACGAGTCACATTCTTTGTATAAAACATCCAAGGGGGAGTATTATACACGTATCATAAACGTGTAGCTACGTAGCCACGTTGTATGCTTTTATATTTCCTTCGGTACAAGGTTTTGATGCCTATAAATATGTGTATGCAATAATCAATTTGGATTGCCTTTTTCATCACAATCAATTCATTACCATCTATCTCTTCTTTATATATATATATATATCCACATACATACATACATGCTATACATATATATATATTATAATATACATGCAAAGTTATTACATTCATATATATTATTATATAATATATTATATATAATATATAAAATAGTGGTTAGCGGTAGAAATAATTAATATTTCTATTGGCTATCCCTATAATAATATCACAACAGTTCGGACTTTATTTAACCACCAGCCCCCAACTGGATCTTCGTGGCCCCCCACAATTGCGCCACCTAGATCAGCGATATCGAATTGAATGGCACCTGGTAGACGATGATTAATTTGTCGTATACTTTCTCGGTCCAAAAAGTAAGTATTTATTTGTTTTTTCACGTAGTTTTAGAAATATTAATATTATATTAGGATATAGTAGAAATAAAATAGAAATGACTAAAATAACCTTGTTAGTATGTGTGATATAAAAATAATGACATTTGTATAATATATTGTAAATTGTAAAGATATTTGTAATGTTAAATAGATACTACAGTTACCATAAAAAAATAAATACTTTATTACGAAAAAAATTAAAATAAAAAAATAAATATTTTATTATGGCGCGGAGGAAATATAATTAATTAAGTAGCATGTGTGTGTAGTGTAGTGTAGAGTAGTGTGTATAGTACGTACAGATGACAGACTAGTCCTACTCCTGCAGTGCTCGGATCTGTAGCTGCTCCTCCTGCTACTGAGCTACCTATCGCTAGCTCGCAGAGCTACGTTGAAATTGAAGAGGAGATCAGTAGATGATGACGATGATGACGATGACGATGCCAAGCAGCCAATGTAATCAATTAATTTCTCATGTATATATATATATAATTGGGTTGTAGGGGGCCGACTGTATGGATCTGATCATCGTATTTTAAATCTGTTGGATGCATGGATATCATGTGTTTTGTCTTTTTATATAGATATATATATATATATATGAGAACGAATATGAGATCATGGGATATGATCGATCTTTTAAGGGAGATGATGCATTTGCATGCATGCGTACGCAATCGGAAGGGATCGATATCATCATATACATACATAAATACAATACGATCGACGATATATCTAACTAGCTAGCGAGTCATGATTTTAATTAAATAAATAATTTATTATCACTAAGATTAAATCACACAATGAATAATTGATTAATTAATTACTATGAGAGTGCAGCAAGTAATATATATATATATATATAGGAATATCAATGTATGCTTTGTTATGCTGATAGCTATATGAATTGTCTTTTGTATCCTTCAAATTGTTGTACGGATTGTGCCTTGAGTCGTCTCGGTAGGTTATTTAACTTTGTACTCGGTCCAAAAATATCATTTCGTTTTTGTCCGATTTTTTGTTCTTCCTTCACCCTGGTGTTTGTTGTTGGATTTTGGCTGTTTAATTCCCCTAATATTTTATAGTTATTTAAATCTACATAAAATAATTTTAACCATAAATTAAAGTTAAAAGTGTATGAATACGTATGTCATCAGTTTATAGAAGTTGGACTGGTGGTATAGGAGTTGGACTTGTATTAGGTTCGGCGGTAGCGGCTACGAGTTCCCACGTCATCCAAAAAAAAAAAATGAAAAATACTTATCATACAACAACTTCGAAAAATTTGCAATATAACTATGTCAATTTTAAACTGGACAAAAATTTTATTACGTGCATTGCAAATACATTTTTACAAAACTATTGTATTTTATTGGATCATAAGAACGCCACATATCGCCCGATAACGTGCCAGATATCATATTAAACTGCCCGATGCAGACATTATTGCATATATAATTTATGATAAGCGTCTCTTGCTCTATTGTATATAAATTTCAAGCTATTCCATATAGTTTTCTTTTGTCCTATGGCCGATTCTTCATATTCTTTCTATGCTTCAAAATTTATAACGGTACTTATCTCTGATTTTTGGTTATTCCTTCACTGCCGGTGTTTATTCTTGGATTTTGGATGTTTGGTCCCCTCAATATTTCTTTTATAGTTATTTAAATTCATATAAATTAATTTTAACGATAAATTACAACTTAAAAGTATATGAATATGGGTATTAATTTGTAGAAGAAAATACTTTTCATACAAAAAAAATTCAAATTTTATTTAATACACAATGGTTTATTTCCGATCCTTGGTCCTCCTTCATCCACAATGTTTATTCTCGGTTGTTTGGTACCCCGATATTTCTTTTAGGTAAAATTGTTCATAACTCCCTTGTGATTTCGAAATTCTGCGTAAAATCTCCATGTACTTAAAAAATTGCATGACACTCCCCTATACTTTAAAAAACGTTGCATGAAACTCCACCCAAATGAAACATTCGTTGTGTGATGGGATGATGATTTCCTATTCATATTTTTTGCATGGCGGGGGGTTTCATGCAATATTTTTGAAAATATAAGGGAGCGTTATGCAATTTTTTAAAGTAAAGTGGAGATTTTTACACTGAGTTTCGAAACCACAGAGGGGTTCATATAACGTTTTTTAAAGTATAAGGGGATTGCATACAATTTTTAAAGTAAAAGGAGAATTTACACTGAGTTTTGAAACTATAAGGGAGTTATGGACAATTTTGCCTTTTCTTTTATAGTTATTTAAATTCATATAAATCAATTTTTACTATAAATTACAAGTTAAAAGTATATGAACATGAATACCAATTTGCTGAGGAAAAAAATACTTCTCAAATACCAACTTTGAAAAATTCTGCAACAAAATAATATAAATTTTTAATTGGGCAGAAATTTTGTTAAGTGCATTTCATTTACAGTTTACAAAAACTCCCGTATTTTATTGGGTCATAGGAATGTCATGTATTATCCGATAATGTGTTAGATATCATATTAAACTACCCGATGCAGATGTTATTGCATATATAATCTATGATAATAAGTGTCTCTTGCCCTTTGTAAATTATAAGTTATTCTATATAGTTTTGTTTTGTCCCATGGACGATTCTCCATATTTTTCTCATGCTTCAAAATGTATTTAATGTACAATAGTATTTATCTTTGATTCCCAGTTCTTCATTCACCCCAGAGTTTATTATCCGATTTTGGTTGTTTGGTCCCCCCAATATATCTTTTATAGTTACTTAAATTCATATAAATTTGTTGATGCTGATTTCAACAATAAAAAGTAAAATTCGAAAACTAATTTCGAATTTGACTACAATAATATCTGAAATTATATATCCCTAGAAACCGTACAGAATATGAGAAAAATAAAAGTAACAGGTACTGAAAAATAAAAAGGATGATCCCCAATGTGAATTTCTCTGAAATTGATGCTGATTGAAGATACCTTTTGCGAGATGCGAGGTGCATGCTATATTACCCCCACCCTACTGCATCGGTTATTGCATCGTGTGAGCCGAACCGTTTGCCCGTTGCAACCGCCTCCAGGAACCATCTCGCGGTTGCAATATCCCCTAAAGACCCGTCTCGTGGTTGTAACCGCCTTGACCAACTGCCCCGAAATCTTCAACTCTCCTGACGCCATCATCAACCGACCGACCGACCGCATGGATCATCAGACCAGCCGATTGGCCTTCTTGCATCATACTATCTTAACCAGGAAACCCAACCACTCCTTGGATTTATTCACCAGCCCAAATTCTCTAAGCCCACTCATAGGCCCAATAAACCCTAAAGTATTTTATATTTAACAATTTGCCCCCCTCCGCCCGACTCCCTGTCGTCATTGCGAGATGTGACGTTTGGGAGTCTGTTCATTATTACACTGTCTCAAGTCCCATCAAGGGGTTTATGAAAAATCCTATTAAAACCCTGTCACTTCTCCTTATTGCTTACGCTTTCTTATTTGCCATTTCCTTCTTCACTGCTAAAATCTTCCTTTCTCTCTTCTGCAAAAACCTTAATTTACTGCAACTATGGCGAACCAGTATGTCCCGCCTTACCCTTTGATGGTTCCGACCCCGAGGTTTCTTTTGTTTCTTCCCGTGTTCTAACCCCCACTCTACGCCCCTACTGCACTTCTTCTGAAGATGTTTCTCGTATGAGGAACGTTATTTCTCAAGTCACCCCCTTCACCAGTAACAATCCAAAGTTCAAACTTGAGCGCATCAATGACCACATAAAAACCCACCTCACTGATCTAAATGATGCTTTCCGAACTTGGCATTCTAGGTTATCTCCCCATTTTGAGGAGCAATGGAAACGCCAAGGGATCGACAGAGCCATTTTCCTTTCTACCCAATCTCTGTTCCTCCACGAAAAAGTCCTCCTGGCCATGGCGGCCTTTCGGAACTCGTAGTTGGGCATTTTTCTCCTTCCTTCTGGTCCAATCGGGCCGACCTTGATGGACGTGGCCCTGGTCGCCCATCTCCCGATCGTGGGCAACGATCCGGTGCTGGGGTCACTAGATGGTCGGGAGCCATCGTCCGACCATGCTGGGTGGTCACTTGCTCGCACCAGCGAGAAAGATCGTGGCTGGATCAATTTTGTCATCCGTTACCAAGGCGCGGCTGGCTCTCCCGTAACTGACTTAGAGCACACCGCCTTCCTCCTCTTCTGGCTATGCAGGTCTGTAGGCCCTTCTTAATCTGGTGAATTGTAAATATTCTTTGAATTATGATTTGCCTTTATGTTCTTCAATGATATATAATTCTTTCTCCTTCTAAAGTACTCTTAACCTCCCAAATAAACCTAGCTATTCATTTGGCCACTGGCCAATTTTTCTCCTTAGGAACCCTATTTCTGGCCAACCTTTATGAGGGTTTGACCCGGGTTAGTGTTCGCCTCCTAGATACCAAAAAAGCAGACACAGCTGCCTCTGGCTCATTTTGGTTCTTAAAACTTTGGCTACGTTTATATTTCCCAATAGTTTTTTTTGGTCGGCTGCCAATAGCCCCGAACCCCCAAAGGTCGTTAGGACTCGCTTTGGCACAAAATACCCAAAATTCTTCCAACCTTTACCCATCCGACCCCGTAATTTCTGCCATTCTTACTGATAACCGTAGCAATTCCAAGTATTTCGCTTATGAGACCTATGTCCAGTATGCCACCGAAATATTCTGGCCTTACTCGGACACTGGCTACCTCCATCCGTACCCAGATCCTTTAGCTCATCCGACTTATCCCTATTCTTGGGATTCGGCCTTGAAACCCCTGTCCTTTTTTTCCAGCCAGCGGTCTGACATGAAAAACCAAAAATCCTTTTATACCTTTAATTACCAGCCCCAATTTTTGGCCCGACAATTCAGTTGTTGCTAGGGTCTCCCAGGTCCACTCGCCCGACCCCATTTAATCGCCCAGAGTCCCGACGGGCGGGTGATCCCTGGTCTAATTTTGCCCTATCTTTTCCAACGTTCTTCTTATATTACTTGAAATTCATACCTCTCTTTCCGCTTGAATCCTCGCTCGGTTGAAGCGTTCCCGTCTTGGTGGTCAGCCACTTGGGCTCAGGTGGCTTCTCCTTCCGACCAACTGTTGGAGAAACTCCTTCCCCCTCCAACCCTTGCCCTGGGCTCTCCTCGCCCAGCCACCGTCCCAAAAAATAAATGGGCACCTCCTGCTGAAGGCCCTATTGCTCAAAAGAAAAAGAGGGTCACCTTTGCTAAAGCCGCAACCGAGCTGGCGACCGACCAGGCGGTGGACACCTCCTGGTTGCCAGCACATGTGCATAGGAACCTCGGTACGGGTTCAATCCCTCTACTCAAAACTTACTTCCCTCACCTCATTTACTCATAAGACCATCTACCTACAGAGGGTACGACTGGTGAGCAGCCGTCCGTGCCACTGGCCGACCAGGCGGCCGCAACTCAATTGACCCCCGGACCACTCGTCGAATCAACCGCCCAACCAGTTGAGGTTCTCATCTTTAGCAGGTGTTTATTATTTTTCTGAACTTCTTCTATTGACCTAGATTTCCCTTGGGCAGGCCGCCTCAATTCCGTCACCTGCAGATCCCCCATAGCCGACCCCTGCACCAACAGAATTGCCCGTGATTCATCGGGAAGAGGAACCGACGATGAGGCAAGTTTCCTCCCCGTCCTCTACACCTTCCTGCCGCCCGTACGTACCTCTGGTAAGCCTGAATTAACTATAGAACCGCATTCAACTTTCATTTCGCTTTTACCTATTAACATAATTTCTTGTTCCAAGAACATGCGTCGGTTGGTGTTGTGGCCAAACAGGCCAATGTCGAACCTCAACCGCCTATGGACCGACCTCAGCTGCCCTTGGACCGACCTCAGCTATCTATAGATCACCCTCAACCGCTTGTGGGCCAACCTGAGGAGGTACGTGCGGCTCCCGCGCTAGTCCAACCGCACCAACCTCTCATAATTGAGGAACTCTCATATTCGGAATCGTGGGAGGCCTCTCCTAAGTGTCCCAATCTTTTATTCTAGGTCACGCTGAAGATGAATCTCCTGACCCAAGTACCGCTGTTGGCATCCTCCCGACCATTAGTGCTGCGTTACGCTGACCTTTCATTTTCTGACTTGAGTCCTGACGACCTAGAGTCGCTGGCTCAAGTAGCAGTTGATCTGTTGGTGCAGACTCCTGCTGGGTCCGCTATTGCTCCTATACTCATCCGGATGTTGGAATGGATCACCAAGCTCCAAACCGATCTACCTTTGATACGTCCTCCATCAGCCGGTACTTCTTCTCCCACAGAGTCGGCTGCCATTGAGGCTTCTCTGTCTCGAACCACGGAGGACCTCAACCAAGCTGCCGGCAGACTAGGTGAACTCCAACAAGCAGAACGTGTCTTGGCCTCTGAGATATCCCAAAAACTTAGGGAACTCGAGCGCCTACGGAAAGAACTGGAGTCTCTTGGCGGGCGTATTTAGGAGGAGAGCCGTCTGGTCGCCGAATGTCGCCAAACCCAAGCACGCCTCCGAGACCAACTTCAAGTGACCATTTGGGTGCGCCTCCTCCAGGAGCATCAGACAGCCGTCCAACAAAGAAGGGCGTTCTGGTCCGAACATAAATGGACGGACCTAATGATGGTTCTTAGAACCCTTTGCAGTAAAAACTATCGCCCCTTTGTACATACGCGTGTATGGGAATAGCTAACACCTATTTATGTGAATTCATCAACTTAAGTTGTGCGAGAATGCACAACCGTTCAGTGTGAAGATGGGAGGCTAACACTGATGGCAAAGTATCCTTGAAAATTTTCAAATTTTAAATTTAGTTGTGTGAGTGTTTTAATCCTATTGCATGCGTAAAGTGGCTGTATTGTAGTTCTAGGATAGGTTTATAGTTTTCATAGGATAGAATTTGAGAACTTAACTTTCGCAAATCACAAGGAGAGCCTCGCGATGCGATTCTCAAAAACTATTTTCTTAAAAAAATTGCAAATTGACCCCTAAACTCCCTGGAATTCTGAAAAGCCGTTGAGTACCTTAAAACCCCAAAAACCTTTTATTTTCCCTCCACTTCTTACAAGAACTTTTACTATTCTCTCTGCAAGACTTCTCTTGTACGACATTCTTCAAACTCCCAAATATCTCTAAATCGAGTGATTCCTCTATGCCCGATTCAAAACTACATTTTGTTTCTACAAAAAAATGTACGATCACTCAATTTCATGGATCACATTTGCATTAAACTACCTGTTTTAAATCCTAGGAGTTTTCATGTCGATCAAACAATTTTTCCTCGAACAGTATGCTCAATGCGCATTTCAACGATATACTATTGTCTTATAGTAGTTAGACCATTTAGGGCTTATTTGTTTTTTCCTAAGGAAATTTATTCTATATAGGAAGGATTTAAATTTCCATATTTAGCAACATCTAAACTTCTTGTTGGAGCACTAATAGAATACGTAAGATTCCCTCATTCTGAGGAAGCCCTACCTAACCAATTTTTTGCGTTGCGAAATGGCAAGTGTTGGTGTCCTAAGAAGTTTAGAACCAAAGCTTTAGGCCTAATCCCTCTCTCGCGCCCATATGATTTTAGTGCCACCCTTATAGGATTGATTGATAACATTAAGGATTTTTGTCACGATTATTTTGTAGGGATGCACAAACCAGGGTTCAAAGTAATAGATCAGAAAATTCAAAAGCAACCAAGCTATTCATGTGATTTACCAACCATGGGGTTTGCAAACGTGCAAACGGATGTGTATGATTTAAGAAAAGCTATTGCTATCTACGAAGAAGAAAAAAGAAAGAAATTACAGAAAAAATATGAGGAACTTGATAAATATTTTGAGAAAAAGGTCACAAAGTTAGCAGATCCAGGGGATGCAAACAGAAATACCATGCGTCTGTCGCGGTTCTACTAGAGCCCTTGCCACCAGCTATATTCTACAAAAGGAGGAATTATTTATGCGTGCAACTCAGAATTGGAAGGTGCTAAAAATATTGTTTGCAGAAAGATATCACGAAAGACCAACCAAGTTTCTAGGAGGATATCATTCGTTGGTGGAGATAGAAAGATTTCAAGTGCCACTCGCGCAGTGGTGGATTTTGCCAGATCAGTTGGTATACTACAGGGAAGAACAATTCGACCGGTGTTATGTGAATTTGAGTTGCCAGGCAAGCACAATATAGAGCTTGAGGAGGAAAGAGAAAGTACTTACAAGAAAATTATAATGACAACAATGAAAGGCGATCTTAACAAAGAAGATTTATATAAGATAGGTAAGCTTACCAGAGGTAAATTCTTTTGACCCAATGCATTTTGTGAGCGTCGCCGTATTCGCACAACACAAAATTCTCTGGTCCAGAAGTCATATTATTGAGAGGTGGTTCGACTCAAAATTCTTCAGCAATGAGTGAAGGGACTGCTGTAGCTATTAGCAAAACCAACGGAATACACCAATGTGGAGATTTTTTGGGAATTCTACACCATCCTCCATGACAAAAAATTGATAGATAGCGTCTATGTCTGAGGAAAAAGGGTCAACGCGAGCCCAAAGGCCATCATGAAGCATCTGTCATTGAGGGAGGACTTGCCTTACAAAATGTCCTTGTAGTCCTGCGAGTCTCTAGACTCCATGATAGATGATCGACTAATGCATTTATTTTCTGTCTTTCGAAGAGGCCCCACTATAGAGCCACCATGAAACTTTCATGGAAAATCATAAGGGAAGAGGACAAACCTTTGCTCAAATGGGCTGCCACCCAAATCTACTGCACCTCTAACTTCACTGAAATCTGAGCAAAGAATTTGTTCGCCGTAGCAAAGATCCGATATAATCAACCAGTCAACCTTGGAAAACTCATATGCAATGACATCTCTGTGCCCTTGGAATCATTCATGGTGGCCTTAGGACATGGCCACCTCATTATGGAATTATGTCATCCCGGTTGAAAAGACACTGGTTGATTTTCTAGCTCCGTCAGTGCTAGAATTCCATTGTAGATGGTTGATATCAATGAAATTTCCCCCGATGCCGAAAAGAAAAATGCCAACTTTGGGACAAGTTGCGTAGCCAAGAAATAAGAATACAAAATTCAAAGCTTATAGAGTGAACAATTTGAGTTATACGGCTGACAACTTCTATTGAAAGGATTTTTAGGTGGTCAGGCAACCGGTATAAAAGATATGCATGTCTTGATGCACAGGTGCGCTTCCAACAAATTTATTATACTTATATCCAACTTCTTAAGTTATTTTGTGAAAGCAAGTCACATTTGTGGGTCATAACATATAAAAGATTCGGGCGGTTAGATCTAGCAATCAAAATCATCCTTCCCAAATTAATTTGCATTGGAATATTCACTGTTAGAAATGAGAGAGCCGAACTCTATATAGCAACAATATAACTCTATGTATTACAATAAAATTAGAATACTGAATTGCCCACATTAGTTAGAGTTAGCCATAATATGTTTTGTCACTTCACCACCATTCGCGGTTGTGTCGTATAAAAAACCTTAAACAAGACCAATGATAATAAGCATTTATTTCCACAGGCAATTACACCATTGAACTTGTTGATTTTTATTTTTTTTTTATATATGAAAAACACATAATGCATGCTGCCCAATCTACCATATTGTATGTAATCTAAAGGGTAAATTATTTTTTTAGTCTCGTAATTGAATATCTTTATCATTTTAGTCTCGTAACTGGAGGTTGTCTTAAATAGGTTTTGAGACTAAAATGATAAATGATTCCATTATGGGACTAAAAATAGTTCACCCTAATCTAAAAATGCCTTCTCAATGCTAGCTATCTTCTTAGTAAGGTGGTTGTAGTAAATATGAAGAACTTCAATCGAGCCTGATAAACATTCCAAATTGCTTGATTGAACCTCTTTATCATTACTTGGTCCGACATAATACTCTCCTAAACGGCACAATATGTTGTAAATTCAAAAAGACCTTATTTCTTTTACATATTTTTTAACATATATATTGCATCCATGTTCCAAATAAAATTTCTTCCTTCTAACATGTTAAATTATATTCTATTGTAAATTACTAGAGTTTAGTTCAAAAACTTCTAACATGTTAAATTCGTTGTGTTGTAGATTACTTAAGTTCAATTCATAATACATCAAATTGTTTATACAAATTATACGTATATATTAACAAATAACATGTAGTAGTGGTACATAGTTTTTTACAATCTTCAGATCCATTTAATTAACACTATAATTCACTTGTAGGAACTAAACTTCAGGTAGGAAACTAAATTCATTATGTGCATGCATTTGACACTGATATATCCAAGATCGATGAATGCCTCCATTTGTTGCATATGAATGAAAATTTTGGAGATTCAACAAAACCTGAGACAACAACATTGTTAGGTTACAATCCATCATGGCAAATGGAGCTCAATCAGAAATCAAGTTTGAGTCCAATTATTGAGGCCCCAATAGATATCTACATAGGAAAGTCCGAAATAGTGTCTTTTTTTTGCTTCGGCCGATTATGTACAGTAAAAAAAAATTCTTAGGTAAATTTTCCACAATCATACTTATTCAGCCAATACACTTTTTTTCCAAAATTCTTGTTGCCATTCTTTGGACTATGTTGAGTTAATGAACGCATAACATCATATAATAAATTGAGAATTGATGTTAGGAGTTGAAAAGTTATATTTAATATGCTTAAATGTTGGTAGATAATCAGTCACCCATGTTCTATTTTATATATGTAACTCTTAAGCTATTAAATGGGTGTTGAAGAAATAACAGATATATGTATTTTTCCTCCTCAATCTTTTTTATTTCTTCCCCTAAAATCCAACAAGTGGTATCAGAGCTAATGCACTGCAATTTTTGTTATGGCGAATCGTGCCAGTGATAGTTCGTCAATTCCGATATTTTATGGCAACCATTGTGATCACTGGTACGTAAAAATGAGAATAGTTTTAGGATCATGACCTGTGGGAATATATCGAGAGAGGATACACAGAGTATGAAAGTGAAGAAGATCTTACCATTGCGCAATTGAGGACGATCAAGGAAAATAAAATAAAAAGATGCAAAGGAACTTTCTTTTTTCAACAGGTAGTAAGTGCAGAAATTTTTTCACGGATCATGGGAGCCGATCGTGCCAAGGATGCTTTGGATATCTTACAAAAGGAATTTAAAAGAAATCTCAAGGTAAAAAATGTTTCTCTTCGAACCCTTAGAAGAGAGCTTGAGAATTTAAAGATGGGTGATGCAGAAAGTGTTCAAGATTACTAAATAAAAATCACATCTATTGTGAACAAAATGAGAATATTTGAAGAAGAAATCACTAATAGCAAAATTGTTGAAAACATTCTCATGAGTCTACCTCGAAAGTTTGATCCTACGGTCTCTATTGTTAAAGAGACAAAAGATATTTCATCCTTAAGCGTCCAGGAGTTGATGGGATTGTTATAGGCTCATGAAAAAAGAATCGCTCGGCATAGTGAGGAGACAATTGAAAGTGCATTTCAATCAAAGGCATCAATAAATTCTAAATCATATGGGGTGAATACATCTCAATTCCATCATAAAGGAGGAGGCTCACAACAAGGTGGGCTTTACATACAAGATCGAGGCAGAGGCGGAAATTCAAGAGGACGAGGAAGAACAACTTCTTGAAGATTTTCTCATGTTGGAAATTCACAACCTTGTGGGTTTTGTGGATTATTCAATCATGTTGATCGAGATTGTTGGCACAAAGATAAGCCTCGGTGTAACCACTACAGAAAATATGGCCATTTTGAGAGAAATTGCATATTAAAAAACAATCAACATGCACAATATTTGGATGAAAAAAGGAGAAAGATACCTTATTTTATGCATGTCAAATGGCTACCGACATAAAAAGACGATGTTTAGTACCTTGATAGCAGATGTAGCAATCACATGGCCAAAGACAAGTCAAGCTTTGTATCCTTGGATGAATCTGTACAAACAGAAGTGAAAATGGGAAATGGAGTTACAACAGAAGCACGTGGATGGGGAACAATTGGTGTTCGAACAAAGCAAGGTACCAAATATATACGTGATGTTATACTTGTTCCTGAATTGTGCCAAAATATGCTAAGCCTTGGAGAGCTGCTAGAGCACCATTACACGCTCAACTTTGACAATAATGAGTGCCATATCTATGACAAACGAAATGGAAAACCACTTTTGGGCAAGATCAAAATGCAGCCGAATAGAAGTTTCCCAATAAAGTTTGTTTGTGGAGAAAATCAAGCGTTAGGGCATCTAAATTTTCACGGTCTCAAAGTGCTTCAACAAAAGGAGATGGTGTATAGATTACCCAAATTTGAGGAAAAACGTGGTGTATGTAAGGGTTGTACACTCAGAAAGCAACATCGTCTACCTTTTCCGAATGAAGCTGCACGGAAAGCCAAATTTATTTTTGGGGCTTGTACATACGGATGCATGTGGTCCCATGAAAACATAATCTCATGGAGGTAACAAATACTTCATTCTTTTCATTGACGATCATTCTAGAATGACTTGGGTATACGTCATGAAAGAAAAATCTGCAGTATTTTCTATTTTTAAGACGTTCAAAAGTATGGTGGAAAATAAAAGTGGCCGACTCATTAAAATATTGAGAAGTGATCGTGAGAAAGAATACCCATCAAATGAATTTATGCAGTTTTGTGAAGAATAGGGGATCGAAAGGCAATTAACAGTGGGCTACACACCGCAACAAAATGGAGTTTCTGAAAATCAAACAGTGTTGGAGATGGCAAAGATGATGATTCATGACAAAGGTTTACCAAAGGAATTTTGGGCTGAAGCTGTACATACATCAGTTTACTTGCTTAATCGATGCCCAACAAAGGTTGTTTGGAACCAAACTCCAATTGAAGCATGGAGTCGAAGGAAGCCCTCAGTGAAACACTTACGAATTTTTGGGAGCGTGTGTTATGCTCAAATTCCCAAGCAGAAGAGGTATAAACTTGATGAAGTAAGTGATCAATGTCTCTTTGTTGGTTATTTCTTACAATCCAAGGGATATAGATTGTTTAATCTGAAAACGAACAAAATCATCATTAGTCGAGATGTTGTATTCGATGAAGAAGCCGTATGGAGTTGGGTTGAAAACAAAGTTGTGAGACAGGTTGCATGGAGAGATGACGAAGTGGAAATTGCAACAACTGGAGTGGAAAATAACGGTGATAGCAGTGATAGATCATCGCGAGCAAATTCAGCTCCAAGCACTCCAGTTTTAAGCACTCTATCATCGAGTACTCCAGCTTCCAACACTCCAGATTCGTCCCTGCGGAAATTTTGACGGTTAAGTGATATTTATGCTACTTGTAATTTTTGTGTTCTTGAACCAGAAAACTTTGACGAGGCATTTGGAGATCCGGAGTGGAGAAAGGCAATAGGTTGAAATTTCTGCAATTGAGAAGAACCATTCGTGGAAGTTGGTAGAAAAGCCACAAGATAAGAAACTTGTTGGCATCAAGTGGGTGTAAAAGACCAGTTAAATTCAGATGGATCAATTTACAAAAGAGAGGCAAGACTTGTGGCAAAGGGTTATTCACAACAGCCCGGCATTGATTTTACAGAAACGTTTGCACATGTTGCTCGTTTTGACACAATTCGGGCAATTATTTCTTTCACGGCTCAAAAAGGTTGGAAATTATATGTGTTTTTAAATGGCACATTAAAGGAAGAGGTATATGTAGCGCAACCTTAAGGCTTTATTAAAGAAGGTGAGGAAAATAAAGTTTACAGGTTAAACAAAGCGCTATATGGGTTAAAGCAAGCGCTGCGGGCGTGGTATAGTGAAATTGACTCTTATTTCAAGAAGCAAGGGTTTAAAAAGCAAGAGCAAGCAGACTTAATATGTGAAGAGATAAGGTACATCTACTATCATTGTCACTTTATACGTTGATGATTTACTATATACAAGTGACAACGAGAAGATGATAAATGAGTTTAAGGAGAAGATGATGAAGAGGTACGACATGAATGATATGGGATTGTTGCACCATTTTCTTGGCATGGAGATTTATCAACGTGATGATGGTGTTTTTATATGCCAAAAAAGGTACACTGAAAATATTTTGAGAAAATCAGTATGTATGATTTTAATCTTGTGTCGACGCTTCTTGTTGTGAATGAAAACTTACTAAGGATGATGGAGACAAAAAGTTTGATTACACTTTATATAAAAAGCATTGTGGGAAATCTGCTTTATCTTACGGCTAAGAGACAAAATTTTAATTACACTTTATATAGAAGCATTGTGGGAAATCTGCTCTATCTTACGGCTAAGAGACCGGATATCATGTTTGTGTCAAGCCTGCTGTCCAGATTTATGCAGAATCCAAGCCAAACATATTATGGTGCCGCAAACCGAGTTCTTCGATACATCAAAGGGACAGTAAATTATGGCATCAATTTTGGAAGAAAAGACTCCGTCCATTTGGTCGGCTATTGTGATAGCGATTGGGGTGGATGTCTTGATGATTTGAAAAGCACATCCGGCTATTGCTTCTTCCTTAGGACAGGTTTCATTTCTTGGGTGTTGACGAAATAAAAAACTGTGGCAAAATCATCCACAGAAGCTGAATATGTTGCAGCAAGCTTGGCAACGTCGCAAGGGATTTGGCTTCGAAGGATATTGGAGGATGTCGGTGACATGCAGAAAGGACCAACACCGATAGCTTGTGATAATATGTCTGCAATTCGAATGATAAAAAGTTCTGCTCCTTACAGTCGGACACGACAGATCGCCATTCAACATCATTTCATTAGGGACACTGTTGAAGACCATGAAGTTGTGATAGAGCATTGCAGCAACGAAAATTAAATTGCGTAAATTTTTACAAAAGCACTTCCAAAGGACAAATTTGTGTTTTTTAGGAAAAAACTTGAAGTTCAAGAAAGCGCACATTACGGGGGGATATGTTGAGTTAATGTACGCATAACATCATATAATAATAAATTGAGAATTGATGTTAGGAGTTGAGGAGGTTATAATTAATATAGCTAAATATTGGTAGATAATGAGTCACTCATGTTCTATTTTATATATGTAACTGTTATGCTATTAAAAGGGTGTTGAGGCAATAACACATATACGTATTTTTCCTCCCCAATCTTTCTAATTTCTTCCCCTAAAATCCAACCTAATAGCTATTTCTTACATAATGTAACCAAATATTTTCCATTTCAACTAAAAAGTTATATAGATGAGCAGGGAATATTGTCAGTGCCCGTGCAAACTCCACAATACGTTATGTTAATATGTACTTTGACATTTGCATAGAACAGGTTTGTCCTTGTCAGTAATGACAATTGCTAACGTACTCTTTTGCCGGCAAGAGATCTTCAGCTTAAAATTTACCCAGTTTACTTAGTTTAACCAATTATTTTATAACATCTGTTCTGAAATTTTAATAGTTTTTTTAAATTAAAAAATGATTAATTTAACTAAAATTACAATTTACCCCTCCAATATTCTATTTATTTCATTCCATTCGTAAACACTCCCACCCAATTTACTTCCAACCCTAATTTTCTGGCGAGGAAGATACTCCGGTGAAGAGAAGAAGAAGAGAGGGAAGAGAGATGACGGTGGCTTCGGTGGAGCAGACCCTGATGGCTGAGGTCGCGGTCGATGACGGGTAGGAAAAAGGCTGAAGGGCGGGCGGTGGCCTTGGCGGCGGCGTAGGGCGTCGTCGGGGCGATCGATGAGGGAGAAGAGAATAAGAGAGAGTTGGTAGGAAGAGAAAGAAATAAAAAAGAGATGCAGGTTTTGGAAGTTTAACTTGGGAATTATGATGAAATTTGGGTTTGAGGAATGACTAGGACAATACTGCCACCGAATGCCTCCGCCAAAGACGCCACCAATGCATTCTTGCTCATTTTCGGTCATGAGCAAGTTAGAATTTTTGGTATATGTGATTTTTTTTTCTTATTATTTTAATTTACTGCTCTCCCTATTCCAACTTCACAGCCGACGACACTGCCCTGACGCCAACACAGTTTCTTCCTATTTCGGTATTATTTTTTTGCATATTTTGTTGTTTTGTGGACGTATTGGGCTTTGATTACTTTTTTATCAGCTATGTATTTCCTTCTCCTTTAACATTCATTAAGCATTCATATGCACATTGTGACTCTATATTGAAATTTTAGAAATTTAGGAGATATGACTATATGTTTGTTTAAATATATGGAAGGCAGTATTGAATATAACCTACTGTAAAGAATCATTCGGCATATACTTGTGAAAAATATTTTTAAGTGATCTAGGATATATTTCTAATCAAACTAGACCCACATTCTGATATCAAGAATTTTTGTGCCATTTTTTAGACTTTCTTATTCATGCAAATTTATCTATTATGCATTTATCCAAGTTTAACATATGTATTCTTACATTTATTAAGCAGGCTACTTGACATGATGATACCACTTTACTTGTTAATGAATGATAGGTGTTGCGGACTGAAGAATTGAATGCTTATTTGAGCAAGTTTCGCATAGAAGTGGATCAACATCTTGTTGCCCTTGTTGGAAGACTGCCGTGAAGCTCCAAAGAAAATTGATAATATTGTTGTTGGTTGTTTTTATTGTTCCTAGAATAATATACAATGTTTTTAATCTTTTTGTATCTTTAGTTCTGTATGTATGTATTTGGACTTGACGAGCTATATTCGGTAACGAGTGGCTAGCAATATTGAATTAATTTAGGTGGAACTTGTTTGGTACGTTATATCGTGTTATCCATGAATTTGTGTTGAATGAATTTAAACGTTGGTGGATATTAGTGAGTGTTAGGGGCCACATGGCGGTGTTAATGTGGACCTATTCTTATATTCCTATTCAAAATTGTAGATTAAGTTGTGAATGAACCTATTTTTATATACCTACTTTTTATAAATTTTCATGATTAAACATAAGAAAAGGAAATAAAATCATTTTATATCAACCATCAATCCTGTAACACATATCATTAAAATAAAGCATGCATACCTACATATTTATTGCGTCCTATTACTACTATTGATCATTAAAAGAAAACATATCCAATTAATTATAAATTCCCAAAAAACAGCAAGAAACATCTTCTAATAATTTGTTGCATGAAACAACACACCTTCCAACTATCTGCTCACTTTATGCTTTCCCAAGTTCAATTAGTTCTCAATTTTCAAATTCTACTCAATTCTCTCCTCATTCTCCCTCTTTTCTTAACTAGAGTTTATATACGGACATTGTTTCCACCACATGAACCATTAAAAGTTACAATATTACATATAAAGCAAAAATGAAAATTCTTCCATCGCAACTGCGACCCAGCTTTCTTGTGGCAAACTCCTCAATACTTTAGAGATGATGATAATCACTGTTTTCACCACCAATACGCGATGACTGGACCTAAATATATACACGGTAGAAAAGTTAAACAAAAAAATAGTAAAGAAATGCATTTAATGGAAACACATATCATCACAAAAAAAATACCTCAAGTAACTCGGTAAATTTCATAGAATAATTCGGCTCGTTGTGGTAATAAGATTGTATTTTTTACATTGGATTAAATATTGTTATCTAAAATAAAGAGAAATGAAACAAAATTAAATCAAAACTATTAGAAGAAACCAAAATAACCTGCTCTCGATGGAGTTAGTAAGGCTGTGATGTATTGCTACCAGGTACTAGATAGGCCTCATTAATGCTTGACTGCATAGTAAATATTTTTGTTTTAAAATTTTTGAATAAATAAAAAAATTTACAATGTAGTAACAAGTCTGTACCTGGGTCCCAGCTAAACATTCATGTTCTCGAACTTCAGATTGTTTTTTTTTCCTTACCGTGTTTCTTTCCAATCCCTTTTCTGGCCTTTTACCTGAACGTATCTTTGTATTGCTCTTTATACCTTTTAAACAAATATTTTCTTCTTTGTTCATACCAACGTTATCCGTCCCCTTCATCGATGATCCTTCACAATCCACTTTTCGGGTTTGTAATTGTTCATTCACTTTTTCAGTAGTTCTCAACGGTGTGTCTTTGACAAACTCATAAGCTTCCTTACTTTCAGAAGCTAGCGTTGCCAATTTGTTGCATAACATACTCAAATTTTTATAGCGGAAGCTTAACTTTTTATTTGGGTTATTTGTACCGTGGTCCTCGCTATGCATTCCGCTATCCAAAACATCTATCCTTGCATCTTTTGTCCACCTCTTCATTATATATTGATTTGGGATCTTCAAAACATCAGTTTTGGTGAGGATTTTCAATCCATGAGAGCATAATATCCCAGAAAAATCAAATTTCTTGCAGTTGCATGCAACTGTCCTATCCGATGAATCGTATTTGACAAAATGGTACCTCGAACTCTCAAGATAACTAACCTAATATTCTATAATTGTTTCATGAATTCTTGTAACATATCCTACACAATGATACGATTTCTCCAATTCCTTCTGGAATACTTTAGAAAGTTCTGGGGTATACACACTCGCGGCATGTCTCAGGAGCTTGGCATTGGGAGTACAAGTGCACTGGTACTTGCTTTGAAATCGGCCTACAACTGTGCATATCGATGAGATTCAATAAGATTTTCAAACTTCTCAAAAAATACCCGCAAGTTGTTTTTCAAACTGACATATCTTTTAACGATACGATTGATACTTTCACTGCGTTGTGTCACCGTAATATCATCACAAATGAATTAATGACCGTATACCAAAGCCCATTTTTCTTTCAATTTGAATAACTTTTTCAACCAGGCATTTTCCACCAGATCACATCTCAGCAGTATTTCATCTCATTCATGCAAAAACTCATCATCTTCGTCAAAGACGTTAATACATTTTCCAAAATCATGCGCAAAGTTTTTATGCTCAACAAAGACACCGCTTAAATGTATTACAACATTTTGATAAATATGCCAAATACATAACCTACAAAATATAACGAATTATGTTATGAAATTTCAACTTAAATTTATAGAACTATTTATGCCTAATAGAAAACCTGTGATCAGTCTCAGGCCACCTCGAAACCAATGCATTTGCCATTGCTTGATCTTGATCGGTCAAAATGGTAGTCAGTTTTCTTCAGTACATAGTGTTGGCGAATGTGTCAAACAACCACTGAAATGAGGGAATAATCTCGTTATATAAAAGTGTTGCGCCAAAAACCACTATTTGCTTGTGGTGATTAACACCGAAAAACAAGGCCAACGGACGATTTTCCTAAACTTTTTGTACATAGTGTCGAAAGAAACTACGTCTCCAAAATCAATATAATCTGCTCTCATTCTCCCGTCAGCCCAAAATATATTTGTATTCATATCATCTTCATTAATTTGAATGGAACATGAGGAATTTGGATTTCTACGTTGCATCCCTTGCAAATATTCTAGCACCCCTCCAGTGTCTCTCATCTCCATGTACTTTGTCCTCTTTGATCATAAGTAATTTTTAATATCTAGCCTTGTAAATCCTAAGCTATCTCGACCACCAGCTTCTTTAACGATTAAATCATGCAAGACTTTTGGAACAATTCCCACGTGTTCGGCTATATCAACCTGAGTAGCATGCACCTCATATATCCTCCTATGCGATGGAAAAAATGAGTCTTTTGAAAACTAGTGAGTTGATAAGTGTGTTCAGAAATAAACTCAAATACTTTGTATTTTTCATTAGCTTTCAACCGAATTCTCATCATTGTCTTGCACTTGTTATTGCCCGGGGAGCTCTTACATTGATATTTCTTTTATCTTCCCCCCTTACCTTCAGCACTATAAGAAAATATTCTAAATTTTATTTTTCGTGTTGAATCTTTTTGCACCTTGTGTCTTTTCATACCAAAACCTCTTTTCCTGGCATAAGCTAAGTAAAACTGATAAACGTCCTTTTCATTATCAAACTCCTTTCAAATTTGAGGTATTTTTTCGGGAGAAATATGATGGTTATAGAGCTGATCATTACTTTCCAAATTCGTAAAGTCTAATCTACGTGAAAATGGAGACTTATTCCAGCCTAATTCATCAACCTCCATTATCTGTAAAAAAAAAATTCAAACAAGCATTATTTCAAAAAAATCAGCAAACATCTCCATTATTTATTCATACACCATCTATCTCATTAAAATTTAGCATACATCATTTTAAAAAATGCTAATAATTTACCATCAACAATTAATAATCTGACAAACGTTACCACAAAAAATTACAACACAATATTTAAGCAAACCCTAATTATCAACGCAACCAAAATGCATACAAAAAAAAAAAAATATACCGAAACGGAAAAAAACTGCGTCGGCGGCAAGGGCACGTCTTGGGCTGCAAAGTCGGAAGGAAGTGTATTAGATTAAACCCCATAAAAAATAATAAGAGAAAAAATTCAATAACCATAAAATTATAACCTACCTGTGACCGGAACGGAGCGAAACGCGTTGGTGGCGTCTTCAATGGAAGCGTTTGGCGGCCGTCGGCGTCATGAGAAAATTAGGGCTAGAAGAGATCAATCGAGAACAAAATTTACATAGATCATTAGCGACATAGAAGGAGGTTACGAAAAAAATACAAGAGATTCATCGGCCAATTCAGCCCTACTGCCATTTGTTGCAATCGAGAAAGCAATGATAAATATATTTGAAATCAAATAATTTTCATTTTACCAGAAACTTTATTACTTATGTGCGTATTGTTTGCAGCAAGGAGATCATGAACTTATAGCCAAGTTTCATATAAACATTTCTACAAAAATTATATTATCATACAGAAACACCAAAACACCACAGAAACACCAAAAGACCAAAACGTATGTGCTTGTTTGAACTGTCATTCAACCACCAAAACACCACAGAAACAATCATTTCGCTGTTTTAGATGCTCGATTGTTCAAGTGGTGCAGCCAAGGTCGTTATTGAATTCGACGCCAGGATGATAAGGTAAATGCTTCAATTTTTTAAGAATTTATAGTAGGACTTATATATTAAAATAAATATTCAAGGCACTTTATTAGTAGTAGACCAAGAATTACGTAAATCATGTGATGCAATACTAACAATCTGTATAGCAGTCTACATATCACACTTTGTCTTCTCATAGAAAATTGTTTTATGGTTTCAATACTGACTCTGACCAAAACGTAAGATTCACTTAATATAGCTTTAGTAAAAGAGCCTTAACTGCCAGTTTAAGAAATTTCTATTGCAAGAATATGAATACAAATTTCCAAAGTTGCAAAAGCTATCAAATCTAAGAATTTCCTTACACAAACAAATAATAAATAATAACCTTTTTGTTTTTCTACTCTCCCATAGGAAATCATTGCTTATTGTGAGAGTTGTTGATTAAAAATTCATGTTGGATTAAATGTAATTATTTGGGCTTAGATATATTTAGTAAGTGCGGACCTCCTATGTACAGAAATCCGATAACTTATTAATTGAGTGATGAAGCCAATTAATAATAAGGGATATAAATAGGTTGTCATCTCAGGTCTAGAGGCAATTACTTTCCATATCTCATCGTGGTAGTATCGGAAGAAACTCTAGGGGTTTTTTTAAGAGGGGCTGCGCCATAGGTTTGAAAAATACAAAATCCTCTATTGTTTGGTCCGAATCCCCCAGCGCTGATGGAATAAACTTAGATTTATTTAGCTTTATTTTTTTATTTCAATTATTTCAACACGATAAGATCATAGACTTAGGGTTTAATTCCCGATAAGTTCCAACAATTGGTATGAGAGCTGTTCCGTGTTGAATTATTGAGATATTTGATTAGATCAATTGATTAATTTAGGATAAGCATTGGACCAAATTTATTACGATCACAATATGCTTTCAAATGCGTTCTTTCGTTGTCGCGTCACGCTTGTATGGTTTAACTTCCACCATGTTAAGTGTGCTGGTTATGGAGAAAAATTGATTTCTTTCATTAATTTTAGAATATACATGCATGACACATAAATATATATATATGTATGCGATCACGTAGCTTCGCTATTGAAATCATATGTATGTTAACTTTTCCATCTGTGAATTAGAATATATATTCAAGTAATGCGGCACTATATATATACATATAGATACATATTTCTTTTGGGATATTTTAATTAAATAATCCCATTGTTTAATCAAACTCAATTAATGGAGTTTAATCGGGACAAATTGGCTGCATGTATTAGCAGCATGAATCAATTTGCTTAATCCAGTTAATATTTAATGGAATAAGTTTAATATAACTTTCTTGGATGTAATTAATGTTTTTCTATCACTGGAAGAGTGAGAAGGTCAATCCAGCATTGGTTGGATATCATGCCATGCAATGCAATGGCCGGCTTTGGCCATCCCTAACTATTAGCTCATTTTGATCAAACATTTGCTTATTGAACTCAAATTATGTGCGTACATTGTTTTACATATGCATTTATTTAATTTTGGTCATAATAATTTTACAATTTGACAATATATAATTGTGAATATTTATATGCAATTATGACTATGCATTTGCAATTCATGGGATTAGTTTATGGAATCATGTGGATCAATTTATTTGATATTTTTATCAATATAGTGTTCTGAATTAATCAGTTGATTTATAAACATAATTGTGAATTCATTATGATCCGCTTAATGATCTAGTTAAATTTGAGATACAATAGCATGTATTTTTGACAGCATGCGTTTGTTCAAATTCGACTATAATTATTTGATTATTAATTTATAGTCTCTTTGGGTGACATATTTTTGCGTGTGTAATTCTGCTACATTTAGTCTTTCTTAGACTACTTGATTATTTTAAGAAGTCCATAAATTAATTGATATTGTTATGGCTTTCATATATATTTGACATACATATTTAAGGTGAATTTAATTAGCAATAAATAATATAATATATTTTATGAATTGGTTGAAACAGTTATGTTGCCAAAGCAGCCTCTGCTATGTAAATTAGTTTATTTTATATATTAGAAGGTTGTGTATGTAACTTATAAAGCTTTCGATTGACCCAAAGGCAATTCAGCGATTAAGTAGTTACATACATATTTAGTGACATTGAATGTGGTGATGATAATTTGGTTATTTGTGTGTGAATAATAGATCTGTCCGAAGATGGAATGCTATTTGACACACTATTGTATTGTTAACATTTGATTGTCAAAACAAGTTTATCACTTATGAGTCAATAATTTGTCCAAAGACAATTGCTAATGTTGTTCGATAACTTGTGATAAGATTGCTAGTTTATTTTATAAATTCACACACGGAACATTCAGTTGCTTATAGACATGTGCATTCAGTTCCTTATACACATTTTTCAATTTTTATGGAATCAGACCCTTATACATTGAACGTGATTCTGATTCAAATTTGATTTTAAGAAAATTATAAATTCATCAAGTATTTGAAGTTGTCAAAGTAACCTCTCTTATATGAGAATTTTACTTGATAACGTAAGTGTTTATGTGTATTTTAATTCATGTGATTATTCTTCGGTCCAAAGACAGTTGGTAATCGATAGATGAAATATACATCTGCGATAATATCTATGAGATGATTATATGGTTTTAACTTATGTGAATAGTGAATCAGTCCAAAGATTAGTCATTTTTTTGACATTACTTATTGTCCGTATATGATTATTGCAACAAGATGACTGCTAGCAATCAATGTTATTAATCCAAAGATTGATCATTGATGTTGCACTTAGTGTCTTAGGATGATAATGCATTATTATTGAGCTTTATAGATATTTATGTGTATATTTGTCCGGTCCCAATACTATATGGGGACAACTTTAGACACTGAAAGAATCAATATTGATTTATTTGCATTGCATGAATCTGGATTTTGCATTAAGAGTAGACCAACTCACTCATATGGCAAAAAAAAAAAAACACTGCAGATGGAAAACAATTGTTTGAGAAGTGGGATAGATCCAACGCCTAAGTCTAATGATCATTAAGAAAAACACTCTATATATTTTTAGGAGTACGATATATGATGATATAGATTCCTTGTTGAAATGAAGAGACACTTTACCAAAAGCGATAATGTGGAAATGAGTATTCTTTATAAAAGTCTTATTCGTATAAAGTATATCGGAAAATGTAACATAAAGGAGTACATCCTGACGTGTCTATTGGTCTTGCTCTTGAAATTAATTTAATTTCAGTTCATAGACACACATGGGGGTGGATTTTGGTGTAACAACTCACATCAGTGTGTCTTTGCAATATTATTTCTATTACCGAAAATCAATTGATGGTAAAAAATAAATCTATATGGGTGATGGCAGGAAAGTTCAAATTGAAGTTATTGACAATTTTAGATTATTATTGAGTATTGGTTACTACTTGAATTTGGATGAGACATTTTTTTTGGTAGCATCTTTAGTCGAAATTTAATTTCGATCTCTATTTTGAACAAATTCAATTATTGTTGTTCATTCGGAATAAAATTTTTTTGGTCTCTTCCAAAATTCAAAATTGGTTGGAACTAGTACATTATTTGATGATAATAATCGCCATTTACTTATAGTCTGGCTTCATATCATGAATTAGTTATTGAACATATTCGTACAGCTTCCATGATTGTGGATCCACTTAATTACTAAAGGGTTTCCACATAAGTCTTATAGTGAGCATATTGCTCATTTGAGAGTGGAACCATATTTCGGTTTAGTAGAAGCTGATTAGTAATGTTCAAATACAGTTAAAGTTACTTTATTATACACTGCAGTATTCAGTATGTACTGTTCAATATTCAGTTTTAATTCAGTATTCAGTTGTTCTGAATTAAAGTTAAGGTGGATCAGTTGGAAATAGGCATCTTAAGATCACATTACTTGAAATTTCCATATTGTGCATCCGCACTTGATCGAATCTTTGGTTATATTAGTGTTGTGACCATTGATCGGTCTCATTGTGATAAATGCAGTGACGGCCACTTTTATCCGCAATGATGTGACTCATAGATAAGATTAGTAATATACATTAAAGAATTTGATAGCAAAATTTCATGAGCTTATAAGATTATTCAGTGTATATTTACCCAAATGGGAGATTGTTGGATTAAAAATCCAATTGTGGGTTAAATGTAACTATTTGAACTATCAGTCAGATTAATCCTATATTAAGTGATTTATTAATTTATTGGACTTAGATGTATTTAGTAAGTGTGGGCCTCCTATGTACAGAAACTCGGTAACTTATTAATTGAGTGATGAGGCCAATAAATAATAAGGGATATAAATAAAGTTGTGATCCCAGGTCTAGACGCAACATCCATTACTTCCCATATCTCATCGTGGTAGTAACGGAAGAAACCCTAGCGGTTTTCTCAGGAGGAGTTGCGCCATAGGCTTGAAGAACACAAAATTCTCCACTGAATCCGCTAACGCTGATGGAATAATGTCAGATTTATTTAGCTTTATTTTCTTATCTCAATTATTTCAATACGATAGATCATCGCCTTAGGGTTTAATTCCTGATAAGTTCCAACATCGCAACCAAGCAATCAAAAACAACTTCTGCTTCAACATCTAGAAGAAATACTCACTGTCAACGAGGTTTAGTACTTATGGTTATACTATCAATGCCATTGAACCAATTCTCTCAGGTGCAAAATCATCTTCGTCATATTTGAGGTCTGAAACTATTACTTGTTCGCTTAGGACCTCTCGTTGGTCGTTCCTTAATTTATAGCTCCTTCCGATGAACCATCTTCAAGCAACGTAACTCCAATTGATGAAATTTTAGGTGTTAATGCCATAGGACTGACCCAAAATTTACTTTGCATAAAGACTTTCGTCGACGTGAAAGAGGAGTCGACGATATATAATTTAAAAACCTCTTGTTTTTTTATATCTATATTCTATATTAACACCAAGTATTCAACAAGTATTATTCAATTCCATGAGTTTATATATTACAACAAGTGTGCAAAGAATTATCAGCACTCTTCGAACACAGGAACGAGGATTTCTTCAGTCCACCCCCTGGAAATGAAAGCACCAAAAATATGTCCCGCCAAAAAAAAACAGAATGTCCGCCAGGTAAACGAACAATTGAAGTGCTCATATGTATTAAATGTTATATAAAAATTTATATCGCAAGAATATAAAAAATTATTCATTTTTATAATTGTTGAAAAATTATTTATATCGCGAGAACATCAAATAATTATCGAAAAATAAATTATGATATGACAAATAATTTATTGAAATAAATTTCATTCTCACAATAATTTATCAAAATAAATTCAATAATCAATAATGATTTATCAAAATAAATTCGATAATCTCTATAATTATATCAAACAATAAATTCGATAATCATGTCGAGTCGAGGTACAATCTCTCTTCCTAGAAACTAATACACCCCAGTAGTTCCTTCGGTTCGTGGCACAACGTTCCCAAAGGCAAAACGGTGTTCGTCTCTAAATTTAGTGGCACTCCAATATTTCGGAGCTCCGTCGAACTAAAATAAGGGGACTACTGCTGTGTTGGGAGGCTTAAACAATGAGAGTTTCTGAAGCTTGCTGAAAAACTCGCTGAAAATGGTTGCCGAAGAGGAGAGGGAGAGAACTTGGAGTCTCTTCTTGGTGGTGTATCAAATTGAGTGGTGTAGAGGACCTTTTATAGGTACCTCCATAAAGCGGGACAATTAACACCCGAGTCAAAACCGCCGTAATCGACGAAAATTAAATTTTGGTAATGTCCGTCCATAAATACCAAACTTAATTCAAGTCATAAATGTATTTTTTGAATTTTCGAATGTCAAATAATAATTTATCATACATGCATGTAATAATAATTTTTGGATCCGGGCAAGTGGTATCTGCGTCTGTAGCTTATCGGTATTTATATGCCGAACCACACAATTAATAACCACCGTACAACCCACATGCATTTTAACTCACAAATAATTGATTCCGGAAATTATGAATTAAATTTAAAATTAAATTATTAATTAAATAATTAACCGATTTCCAGCAATTTCCCACATGAGTGGAAATACCCATTAATTCGGACAACAGACAGCTCAGTTCCAGAGATATTGACACGTCGGGATAGGTAGCTTTTGGCTTTGAACCTTCCTTAGTCAATATTATTGTATATACCGGTGGCCTAATTGACACGATGCATTGAACTATTCAACCTTTCCGTGTATTTTAGTCAATAATATTAACATGTCGCTATCTCAGTCTCATTTTGTTCTCACATTTTGATCCATTTCGGTCATGGATCACATCTTTGGATTCATAAGTGTTTCATTTGAAGTGACCTTCACTTAACACTTATATAGTTAATCCTATCTTACAGTATTCAACGACAAATTTCTTACTTAAACAATACTTACTGGATTTGGCACCAATACAGCTGGTGTAACCGACTTTGTCGGTTGCGAAGGAGTCTGCCTCCTGGTCGGTTCTTCTGTCTGACCAATCATCGTGGGTTCACCAGAGGAAAGTAAAGTCAAAGGTGTTTGAAGTGCCGGTTGTGACAGAGTCTGCCTCTTAGTCGGTTCCTCTAATTGACCAATCATCGGCGGTTCACTAGAGAAAGGTACAGTATGAGGTGTTTGATGTCTCGATACCTATAAGAAAGTTTACTGGTGATGGGGATACCCAAGTAAGTAAAATTTCATACAAATAAGTAAATCAGCTCTTACCAAGATGTCTGGGTTAGTCAGTCTGCGGGTATGGTATCTGCGTATACGGTCACTTGATGTTCTTGTTGTCAAAGGGGATGATCAACTGCGAATATAAAAATGTTACAAAAGATAATATGGGTTGTTTGGAATGTAACATTTAGACTTACTGAAGCCACTGTGTATATGAGGTGCCATCCAATCAGTATCAATCGGAAGGGAAGTAAGGTACTCCTCGACTGCTTGACGGTCTACTGGGGGGTCGGCACAACTGCTTGTTCGCCGGTTGCCATTTTCTTTCTCTTCATTTTGGGCACACTAGGACTCCCTTCAAGGGCGGGAGCCTAGCTTCTGTGTGGGCCCCGTTTACGCACACCCGACTTAAGCGCCAGTGCCGCTGGCAGTAAAAGAATTGGAATAATTTTTTGAGGAGTCAGCAGAGCCCATGTGACTGACCACTACTCAGGGAAAGAGTCTATGGTCTGAGGTTGGGTTTGAAAAGGCAGGTAAGAATTGGAAGTTATATAGGTAGAGAGTTGGATGAGGTAGGGTGGGATAAGTTCGGGGATTACTCTGCCGTCAGGGCTTTGAGTTATTAAATGAGGTCGGCTAAGTGGGTCAAGAATACCTTGTCAAAAACCGAACTGCCGCACTAGAAATTGGGGTTGGTAAATGAAGTTATAAAAAGATTTATGTCCCTTGTTATCCATTCGCTTACTAGAGAATAAAGAACGAGGTTTTAGAGAAGCGTCCCAAGATATAGGTAAGTTGGGTATGGTAAAGGATTAGGATATGGCAACGGAGGAGAAGAGTCGGGATATGGCAAAAAACGTTTAGTCGTATATTGTACAAGGCTTGTATCTACAAAGGAGCGTGAATTACTATGGTGATCAGATACGATATCCTCTAAAATTGGGTCTGATGGTTTCAGGTCAGCTCGTTTCCCAGACATAGCAGCAAGGGTCAAACCGAGTGAACCCCCACGTCCACAGTCCACCGGCGGCCGACCATAAAAGGAATTTGGGAAGTATAAACGCAACCAAAGTTCTAAAAACCAAAAAGTCCCTAAGGCGGCTACGTCTAATTTATTAGACTCTGAAAGACGGGAGGTAACTCGGGCTAGACCCTCATAAAGATTAGCAAGGAAAAGGTTTACAATAGAGAAGAAGCGACCCAAAGCTATATGAATAGCAAGGTCTATGTGAGAAGGAAGATTGCATTTAGAGGAAGAAAGAATAACATACCTACAAAGGCAGAAAAGTATAAAGGCGGTATATTCAAGGTTGGTGATAGGAGTACCAGCTTCACCCTGATGATCGGCAATAAAGTTAGTCCATCCTTTGCCGGAGAGAGCGGACAACGACCAGCGAGACAACCAACCATTGGGTCCTCACCCACAATAGGTAGTTGAACGATCAATGCTACATACATAAACGTCGGACCTATGGGACCGCTAGGCAGTAGAACAGCCCAAATCTCTTGATTTCAAAAGGCTGTCACACCAAGAATAACTTTATCATGAAAGTGCAGTGGCTGTCACACCTATGGCTTTATCTATTCCCTGGCGTTTCCATTGTTCCTAAAAATGAGGGGAAACCCTGGAATACCACTTGCGAAAGCTATCCTTCGGATCAGTTTCGTGGGTTCTTATTGTATCTAAAAGGTGAGAAGAATTGAAAGAGGTACTTTTGGTGGGTAGGAGTGTTCTTTGTTCGAGGACATACCTCATTCGTGTTGCATCTTCAACACTGGTACAGTAGGGGCGAATCGTTGGAGTCAGGACTCGAGATCAGACAAATGACGTTTTGTGGTCAGAACCATCAAACGGCAAAGCGGGAACATATTGATTCGCCATGGAAAGAAAATTTTGAAACAAAAGAGAGCTTCAAGATGAAGAAGACGATGAAGAGTTAATGAAATGAGGAAGTAGACACTTTCTGGCGGTGGAAAAGGGTTTTTAAAACCCCTATGATTTGACCGAAACAATGTAATGATTACACTGCTTATATTGTAGAGCCCGAACCGTCATTTCTTGCGCCGATCAAGAGTGACGTATACACATTCAGAAGAAAAAGAGCCAAATTATTGACTACAAAAATAGGATTAGGGTTCTGAGTGCAGTAAAGATAGATAAATGGGCCCACTGGTGGGCCAGATCAATTCGGAGAGGGATCATTTTTCTGCTCGACGAAACCGTAGGTTACCTCTTCAAAAACATAAACGACGATCAACAACTATACAACCAACCAATTTTAAAAAGTCTAATTTTCTTTCATTAAATTAAATTTTTGTATGATACTTCTCATTGCCACACGTCCCTTTTTTTTTATATATACGTATTACTTTATATTTTATAGTCTTATGCTTTTCTTTTGAAAAACATAATACAAATATAAAAATACCAATTTCATTTGTTATTTTATAGTGATTTACTTATAAAAAAATATATTGATATAGATATCATTTTATAGATCGTAATATTGGTAATCGACCAATTCGGTCAACCACTTCATTTTTGTTTCAAAATATCTAAATTTATATTTATTTATTTAACTTTATATATTCATATTCATATAATAAAATTTTAAAAATTTAATTAGAATTTGGAAAAAAAAATCAGTATATATCATTTTGTAGACAATAGTTTTTTAATAATATAGAAAAAATTAAACTAAAAAAAATATAATATAACAAAATATTTTGAAAAGAAAATAAATTTTTTAAAAATTGGAGTTGGTTGCACTGTTATAGAAAAATTTATTTACATAATTCATTCTATTTTTTTCTCTCCTCTTTCCATCCGACCAATTCGGTCAACGCCTTCCTTTTTGTTTCCAAAAATATCTATATTTATATTATTTATTTATTTAAATTTATAACCCCGTCATTAAATACAATGACTGCACCTTAGGTTCCTGAACATGCTTCTCCTTTAACTCTGTTTTCATCGGATCATACATTGCAGAAAGCACAAAAATCTTCTATCCCCGGCGAAGAATGCCACTAAAGATCCGGGTAAATTCAAGAGAGCACTCTCCAGAATCTCCATCATCAGCCAAACTACTGAAAGACTCGGTGCGTGGAATCATCTTTGCAGGAACAACATAAAATCATAGAGACAAACGCAACACAAGGTGCATAAATTATTCTCTACAAAATTATATATATTGATATATTTTAATTTCAAAATAAATTTTAAAAATCACATTATATGAATATAAATATATAAATTTAAATAAAGAAAGAATATAAATTTAGATATTTTAAAGCAAAAAAAAGTGGTAGACCGAAAAGAGAGTGAATTATATAATATATTTTAGAGAGAAAAAAAAAAGTTAGACAAAATTAGTCTTATGGGAGAGAAAATGAGAGAAGAGAGACAATAATGAAAAAAAAAAAAAAAAGTGGCAGACGGAATTGGTCGGATGGAAGGAGGAGAACCGTCCAGTCGGTTGGGATGGAAAGAAGAGAAAAAGTGGGTGAATTGGTCGGATGAGAAGGAGGGAAACCATCCCGTCGGTTGGGATAGAAAGAGAAGAGAGAGAAATATAATAAATTATATAAATATATATATTTTATAATTGTGCAACCAACCAATTTTAAAATTTTTTTTTTTCAAAATATTTATAGAAGGTAACCAACCGTCAACGGATTTGGTCAGATTGAAAGAGAAGAGGTAAAAAGAAAAATATTTATAAAAAAACTTTTATGTATAGCAGTGGAAGCTGTGGAGAAAAAACCAGATATGGCGAAAGATTAGCAGGTGGGGGTGGCGGGTTTGGCGGTATAGAGAGAGAGAATAAGACATCCATTCGGTTAGAACGGAAAGAAGAGAGAATAAGACATCCATTCGGTTAGAACGGAAAGAAGAGAGAATCTGGTTTATTTCTATGGATGAGAATAAAGAGAAACATCCATTCGGTTCGGATACAGAGAGAGGAAAAACAAATATAATAATTTAAATAAATAAACACTTATAAGAGAGAGAAAAAGAGAAAATAGTGAAGATAGAGAATGAAAAAAATAATATGTCTAAGAGATGGATTGTAGGACAAACTGGCTGATTTGGTCTGATAAAAAGAAGAGAAATGACAGATCGGTTGGGAAGGAAAGATGACATAAAGTCGCTGAAATAGTGAGATGGAAGGAAGAGAAAAGCGAAGTCAGCTGAGATAGAAACAACATACAAGCTCGCTCATTCGGTCGGATAGAAAGAGGAGAATGGATAGGTCCACTGGCAAGAAAAGATGACAGAAAGTTGGTGAAATGGAATGATAGAAGGAAGACAAACGTCGTATCGGCTGGGATAGAAAAAGGAGACAAACTGGCTCATTCGGTCGGATGGAAAGAAGAGAACAGTTAAGTCGGTTAAGATTGATAAAGGAAACCCACCGGGCGATTGGGTCGGATGGAAGAACATGCAGACAACTCGGAGAAAAAAATATAATAAATTAATGTTATTTTTAACTGTGCAGCCAATGCATTTTCCAAAAGTTATTTTGCTTTTTTCAAAATTTATTTTTATATTATACGTTTTTTTACTAAAATATTTTTCTGTATTATTATAAAATAATCTCTTCAAATTGATATATAAAATAGCTATATTCATATTAATTATTTATCTAAAGTTATATATTCATATTCATATAATGAAATTTGTGAAATTTCATTTGAATTTTAAACATATAAATATATATATCACTTCTACAGAATAATTTAACACAAAATAAAAAATATTCATAGTTTTTTAGAATTTTATTATCGGGATTTATTAAATTTAAAAAAAAATCAAAATTATATTTATGGCTACGCTACTATTCTTTGTTCCTATTCAACCAATGTAAAGGCCGTAATCCATGTATTAACTCTATTAGTTTTTTACGTACACCATACAAAGTGGACAACATGCAGTGATGGGTACCATATTATACGTTATGATATTGTTGATGTAATTTTTCAACAAAAATAAAGTAAAATTCAAAGATATTAAAAATATCCTTAAACTTGATTAATTAGTGCCTGAGATTAGGAATCTCTAAACACTGTAACGTACATAAAATAAACTGGAAAATAAAAGACTGAAATTTAAAGTGGTGATCCCCAAATCTGACTTTGCTTTGTTGAAGTTGATTGAAGATTCCTTGCCAAATGATGATCCAAATCCTTAAATATTCCCTGGGAAACCGTACTGAAAACCGTCACCCGAACGGTTACAACATCTCCTTCTCAACCGTCTTCCAACCTTTCTCATGCTGACACGTGTCCCCAGCAGACCAAAATTCCCTATATTTCACTCCTTGAGCCGACCACAGACCTTCCGCTCTTTTAGCCCGACTTCGTCCTTCGTCCGACCTACTTCTTCGCCCGACCCCACTTGGGCCGACCTCCATATCAACCGCCCCCTGTCTTCGATCAAAGGCCTCCGCGTTTGTCCGACTCCTCCTTCTATCCGACCTACAGTTTACCCGACCTGCGGATATCCCACCTCGACGACTTTCCGTCTCGAGGACCTCCCGACTTGAAAACCTTCCGACTCATCGTCTTTCCGTCTTGCGGACCTCCCGACCTGAAGACCTTCCGACTTGAGGTCTTTCCGTCTTGCGGACCTCCCGACCTGAAGACCTTCCGACTTGAGGTCTTTCCATCTTGCGGACCTCCCGACCTGAAGACCTTCCGACTTGAGGTCTTTCCGTCTTGCGGACCTCCCGACCTGAAGACCTTCCGATTTGAGGTCTTTCCGTCTTGCGGACCTTCCGACCTGAAGACCTTCCGACTTGAGGTCTTTCCATCTTGAGGGCCTCCCGACCTGAAGACCTTCCGACTTGAGGTCTTTCCGTCTTGCGGACCTCCCGACCTGAAGACCTTCCGACTTGAGGTCTTTCCATCTTGAGGGCCTCCCGACCTGAAGACCTTCCGACTTGAGGTCTTTCCGTCTTGCGGACCTGTATTTTCCTTAGAAATAAATAAATAAATTTATTTTCCTTGATTTCCTCACGGTGTCCTTCAGCCAATTCAATCAACCCTATTGCCAGGCCCATTCTTCTTTTTACCTTGGGCTTTTAACCTAATTCTAAATTTCGTACGTAACAACTTGCCCGCCGCCAAGGGACTTTCAAACGCCATTTAACAATCAATGTTTGGAAGTTCATAAAGCACTACCTCCTTAGCAACTACACCAGTTACTGCAACACTCCTGGTTAACTTCCTTCTTCGCAATACAAGCCTGTGTGAATCACAATCCCAAAACATTCTAACTATGGCGAATCAATACATTCCTGCCCTTCCTTTCGACGGAACCCTTCCAGAAGGTCCACTTTCAGCCTCGAAAGTACTAACTCCGACGATCCGTCCATATTGCACTACTCCTGAAGATTCAAATCGGATGAGGGAAGTTTTGGAATCTCGCAACTCCTTGGCTATCAACAATCCTAACTACCAAGCAGTTCGCATCCGAGACAGCATCAAGACCCATCTCACAGACCCAAAAGATCTGTATCGTGCTTGGTATCGACGAGTAGCAGAACACTTCCAGACCCAATGGCGATCCCAAAAGATCGACCAAGCAATACTACTGTCCACCATGCCTATCAACCTGCATGAGAAGGTGCTGTTGGCCATGTCCGCCTTCTGGAATGCGGAAAATGGGACTTTCCTTTTGCCATCGGCCCCCTTTGGCCCAACTCTTATGGACGTGGCCATGATCGCACATCTCCCAGTCGTGGGTGAAGACCCTGTAATGGGAGCCCTAGATGGGCAGGAGCCATCAGAAGACCATCCGGGATGGTCTTTACAAGGTGTGAAGGAATGGGGTTGGACAAAGTTCGCAACCGACCAGCAAGGGGCTCCAGGGACTCCTGTAACCGACCGGGAGCATACTGCCTTTATCCTGTTCTGGCTTTGTAGGTACGTCATTGTTTCCCCTTCCAAAAGTGTTCTTCCTTCTCACCTCGACCTGGCCATTCATATTGCGTCAGGTCGGTTCTTCTCCCTTGGTACTCTATTTTTAGCCAATCTGTTTGAAGGACTCACCAGGGTTAGCCTTCGTTTAACAGATAACGATAATAGGAAATTAGACACTGCCGCGTCGGGTCCTTTTTGGTTTTTAGAACTTTGGTTCCGTCTTTACTTCCCCAACGCGTTTAACTTAGGATCTCCGCCCACTATGCCAACATCTGAAAAACATTTAGGATTAGTCCTCAACCGACTCTGCTCAGGACGCAATAAACTCCAATCTTCCGATCCCATAATAACCGCCATTTTAACAGATACCCGCAGTAACTCTCGATTTTCTATGTATAAAAAGTATGCGGGTTATGCTCCCGACCATTTTTGGCCCTTTCCAGTACCAAACCCGCTTCCGACTCCTGAGCCTTGTCCTCATCCCACCTATCCTTTCGCCTGGGACGTCGCCCTCAAACCCAGGTCTCTTTTTAGTAGCAAGAAACTTGATAAAAAAGGGCAGAAAACTTTTTACACTTTTAACTATGAACCTCAATTCATGGCGCGCCAGTTCGGCTGTTGCCAAGGTATCCCTGGACCCGTCGCGTGTCCCCAAATAATTTTTCAAAGTCCCGACCGACGAGTCCTTCCTAATTCAATCCCTTCTTATATCTCCCAGCTCACCACGTATATAATTTCCAATTCTTATATTCCTTTCCGCTCCAACCCTGAGATCGTAGATACTTTCAATGAATGGTGGTCGGTTGTATGGTCCCTGATATCCCCTGATGAGGGTCGGTTGCTGAACATACTCCTTCCCCCCCAAGGATTGGTTCTAGGGGCGGCGAGACATACTAGCACCCAACAACAAACAACCGCCCCGGGAATCGGATCTGGTGGTCCCACGCGCAAAAGAAAAACTTCCCAGCTGCAAACACCCCCGACCTCGGAGACCGACCAGCAAACACTAGCAGACCTTGGAATAAATAGGACGTCAGCAAGGACCCGACCCCGAATTGGTAATGTTTCTTAACACCGTGAACCAATTCACTATATCGTAACTTTGATTTTACTCATTTCATTCCCCAGAACCGACCTTGATGACATCGACCATGCAACCGACGCCAGCACCAACCGACCATTCAATCGGGCCTTTGGTCCAGACCAATTTGCCAATGAGCAGTCGGGCGGAGGACCCGACGCGGAGGCAAACTTTCCTCCCGTACCGAGGAGTGGTCGGGCCAGGCCCCCGACCAGGAGACAATCTTTACCAGCAGTGCCTATAGAACCAGTAAGTTCCTTTATCAGCAAGACTTAGGATTCGGATGATCAACCTTAATATATTTAACAACAAACATCTTCATGATTTTTCCACAGACACCTTCACCCATCCCATCAGCAGCAGGGGTCTCTTCTGACAGCGAGGGGACTACTTCCCAGATGGGTCGGCCGCCATACATGGCATCAGACTCATCTATGTCAAAGGAAGAACCAGCCGCCCTCGCCGAAGCTGACCCTCAAAACGACATCCCTGATGCTGCTGATCCCGAAATCGAAGGTGCCCCAGAGATCCTGGCTGCAGTGGCTCTAGAGGTAGCCGTCCAACCTGCAGCCGCCCTACCAGCAGCGGCGCTCCCTCTAGCCATCGAATGGCAGGCAGAAGAACCACCTGTGGCAGCCCAACCTCCAGAAATGGAAGAAATGTCTTCATCCGATTCGGAGACTTCTGTGAATTTGGTAAGATTAGACCAATCCATGCCATAACTTTTCTTTCGAAAAACACTAACTGTTTCAAATACTACTTTCCATAGGGACCCAGGTCGGCACCTCAGCGACCATTCGCAGCAGCCGACGAGTCGGCTGCTGTTATACCAGCTGTCTGCCCAACTCGACCGACCTCATTGCTGCCCCCCTCACTGACAGCAGTCCGCCCAGAGGTACCACATATTTTCTCCGAACAAATTTGCAACTCCCTTGGAATATTTATTGACATTGTAGGACTTGCAGGGGCCTTCGGACTTAGCTGTCCTATCGACTGTTCCGGTTCCAGCGGAGGCCCAGACTGTGTTCACTGAGGCCATTAACCGTCCCCTGTCCGAATTAAGGTCCGACTTATTGGACAAGCTCATTCAGACGGTTGGTGGCCTTCTTTATTACACTCCAACGGAATCACCAGCCGTCCCCATTCTGCATCGGCTGATGGAAAGACTTACAGAGCTCAAGACTGAAGTATTAGTCATTGGACTCCTGTCAGCCGAAACCCCCCAGCCCGACTTCGATCAAACAACGCTGGAGAATTCTTTGGCTAAGACCCGAGAATCCCTCCAGCAGACTACTGGAAGGCTGGGTGGTCTCCTTAACACGAAAGCTCAAGTTGATGAAGCTATTCAGAAAAAGGAGGCAGAATTGCGGGAGCTGAGGAAAGAACAGTCTACCCTGGATAAGCAAATTATCAATGAGCAGCGTCTGATTGAGCAGTACACCAAGAATGAAGCTGAATTGGATCAAGAGCTGAAAACCCAAGCCCGATCCCAATTCATCATAAGATATCAGACGGCTGCCAATACCAGAAGGCTATCCAGGGATGAAATCAAATGGACCCATATAAAAACTGCCCTAGGGGCACTGTTGTAATACTTCCCCCTTTGTAACAACAATTGACTTAGTAATCCATTTTTTCTTTCTTCTCTCAAAACAAGGATCACCTTTCAATTCCCAGCTTTATAGGAAACGAAACAAACTCCTTCTTTAAAAGAACACTGTTTCTCACATTTTAAGAAACACATTCTAAGGCATATTCGAAAAATCAAAACACCTGACGTATTAACAAACATGGCGAATGACCGACCTCATGTTCCATCAAGCAACTGGGAAGGTGTTCTCCAACCCTTCTTTGTGGGTAATCACCCTATTGGAGGCCATGCAGAAGACTTGTTATATATACTCAAGCAACTAGACTTCAAATTCCGATTCTCCCAACGAGGTAGAAGAACTATTCATCGCGTCATCCGCCTGATGGAAAAAATCATTGAGGGATATGAACCTCTTCGTGACATCCTCAGCCGCATTCCTGATCTCCATCATCACATGGAAATGATTGAAAATCATGCAGCAACCATACTTCCAGACCTTGGTTGGGATAACATATTTTCCAATCAACGAAAAGTCTTTTCAAGATTGCGTACCATTGTTGACCGTGAACATCAAGCCCTAACAGACATGCAAGCACGTACCCATCAAGATCTAGATGACATGCAAAGCCAATGGGAAAGGTACCGACCAGACTTGGAAGATCTTATTGAAGAAGAACCAGAGCTAATATCCACTCACTGGGATGAAAAGTCTGATTCAGAGACAGAAAATTTCTCACAACTACACGATGACTAACAGAAATGAACCTTCCAGTAGGTTCGAACCCCATAAATGGGTTCTGAATAATATTTTGTTTCAGGCAGTTTTGTTATCTGAAAAGGCAGGATAATACCTCTTCAGATATTTAGCATTAATACAATCATGTACTCTTCTACCTTCATGATTTACAATAATGAACGCGCCATTTCCAATATCTTTTTGAACAATGTATGGTCCTTCCCAATTCGGTGACCACTTTCCCAATTGATCAGTTTTCTTATATATAGGAAGAATGGTCTTCCAAACAAGTCTCCTTTCTGGAATGTCCTGTGGAGAACTTTCTTTCCGTAACTCCTTGCTCTGATTTCACTCTGTTTCACACTTCGCCCTATTGCATGGAGTCGGTAACATCCAAATCTTCTAACTGTTGCATCATAAGTTGTTGGTATTCCTCTGTAAGACCACCATCAGTAAATTCTGTTCGGCCAGATGATACTCGGATTTCGGCTGGTAAAACAGCATCTTGGCCAAATGTAAGTTGGTAAGGTGAGAACCCTGTGGCCGTACTTCTGGTATTCCTATGTGCCCATAAAGCCTGAGACAATAACAAATGCCACTTTCTTGGGTTCCCTTCAACCATCTTCTTTATAATCCCAATAATAATCTTATTTGCTGCTTCCGCTTGTCCATTGGCTTGGGGATAATAAGGTGAAGAATGATGTAGTCGGACACCAAACTCTGCTAAGAAACTAGAAAACTTTTCCCCAGTGAAAACCAAGCCTTGGTCGGTTGTTATAGACTGAGGAATACCATATCTATAAATAATTTGATTCAAAACGAAGTTTATCACTTCTTTCTGATCCACATTTTTCAAAGCAACAGCTTCTACCCATTTGGTAAAATAATCAGTCGCAACCAATATGAAACAATGATGTTTCGATGAGGCAGGATGTATCTTACCAATAATATCCATAGCCCATGATTTAAAAGGCCATGGTTTTGCCAAGAATTGCAATTCGGTTACTGGCAAATGGTTTAAATTTCCATGTCTCTGACATTCCTGGCAGCCTTTTGCAAATTGTATGCAATCCTCAAAAATCTTAGGCCAAAAAAAACCCAAACGATGAATGGCCCATCTCATATTCAGACCTGCCCGATGAGCTCCACATATCCCACCATGTACTTCTGTCATTACCTCTAGAGCTTCTTTAGACCCCAAACATTTCAAAAGCAGACCTTCAAATGACCTCTTATACAAAATTCCATTTATTAATTGAAAACGTAAAGCTTTCAATCGTGTCGCAACCGAAACACTCGCACCTGGATTCTGTAAATACATGATAAGCTCTGTTCTCCAATCGGGCACTGTTTCGCAGTCGGGCTCCTGTCCGACAGTCTCCTGCTCGACCATAACTTCGCAGTCGGGGTCCTGTCCGATAGTCTCATGCCCGACCATAACTTCGCAGTCGGGGTCCTGTCCGATAGTCTCCTGCCCGACCGTAACTTCGCAGTCGGGGTCATGTCCGATAGTCTCCTGCTCGACCATAACTTCGCAGATCGGGTCTGTCTTTCCTTCTATGCCCGACTTGACCTCCGACCACATATCCTCCAGAATTCCTTTACATGCCCTTTGAGCCAATTCATCAGCACGTTGGTTTTCTTTCCTCGGAATGAACTCAATTATTACTTCTGAGATTTTTGTCAGTAACCGACTCACAATGTCCCTGTATCTGCGAAGATGAGGGTAATTGCAAACATATTGATTGTTTACCTGGTTGACTACTAATTGAGAATCCCCCCTTATGATTACAGACTGGACCTTCCTGGCAATTAAAGCCTCCAAACCCAAAATTAAAGCTTCATATTCTGCCGAATTATGGGTCATGGATTCCAATCGTAGTTGTAAGTTGATCTTTTGACCATCAGGTCCTTGCAAAAAGACCCCTGCCCCTGATTTGTTTCCAGAGGTAGAACCATCAAAGAACATCAACCATGTTCTGGTACTTATATAAGGCACACATCCGACCTGTAGATTATCCAGATATGATGAACAACTAAATGGTCGGACACTATCACAAAGAGAATACCCGACTTGTGAGAATTCTGCCAAGAAGTCGGCTACTGCTTGTCCCTTAATTGCCCTCAGCGGGGAATGTTGAAGATCGAAAGGAGCCAATTTGATGGCCCATTTCATGAGTCTGCCCTTCATAGTAGGTCTCTGTAAAATCAATTTGATGAGATCCACCTTTGATATGACCTCAACTCTTCTGGGCAGCAAATAATGCTCGAGTTTAGTGCAAGCGAAGACCAATGAATAACACATTTTTTCTGGCATAGTGTAATTCAGTTCTGGTCCTGTAAGGGTTTTACTGAGATAGTAAATTGCCCTTTCCTTCCCGTCATCACCATCCTGCGCCAATAAACAACTAACCACTTCATATGTATTTGCCAAATAAAGTTTGAGTGGCCGACCTTGTTTAGGAGGCATCAAGACTGGAGGGTGAACCAATGCCTGCTTGATAGCATCTAAAGCCGTTTGTTGGTCGGGACCCCATTCAAAGGCAATTTTTCCAGCTTTCAACAATTTAGTAATGGGTCTGACCTTGCCAGCAGCATTAGAAATGAAACGCCTCAAATAATTCACCTTACCCAACAGACTTTGGATTTCTTTAACCGTCTTGGGTGGCCGACTATCAAGAATGGCTTTAGCCTTATTGGCATCAATTTCAATTCCTCTCTCATGAACTAAGAATCCTAGAAAGCTCCCGGCTGATATTCCAAAAGCACATTTGGTTGGATTCATCTTCAACTTGTACTTCTTCATTCTTTCAAATGCCTCTTCAAGATCTCTCAAATGTTCGTCAAAACTGGCAGATTTAACTATAACATCATCAATATACACTTCCATAGATCTGCCAATTAAATCATGAAAGATTGAATTCATGGCTCTTTGGTAAGTTGCCCCTGCATTCTTTAACCCGAATGGCATGACTGTCCATTCATAAATACCCAAAGCCCCTGGGCATCTGAATGCTGTCTTAGGAATGTCTTCTTCTGCCAAGAATATTTGGTTATAACCTGCATAACCATCCATCAGACTAAGGATTTTATGCCCTGCTGCTGCATCTATCAGCATGTCGGCCATAGGCATCACATATTCGTCCTTAGGGGTAGCTAGATTCAAATCCCTGAAGTCGATGCATATCCTTATCTTACCATTTTTCTTGACCACTGGCACAATATTAGCCAGCCACTCCGCATAACGGCAAGGTTGAATGAAACCCACTTTGAGAAGTTTTTGGATTTCTTCCTTGATTTGAGGCATCAGATCTGGACTCATTCGCCTTGGAGGTTGTTTGTAAGGTTTACAACCTTCTTTGATGGGCAATCGATGCTCTATTAGACTTCTTGTCAAACCAGGCATCTCTGAATAATCCCACGCTAAACAATCAATGTTGTTTCTAATAACTTCAAGCATCATTGTTTGTTGCTCTTTAGACAAATAACCACTTAACCTGATCACTTTTGGAACCAATTCGGTTCCTAAATTAAACTCCAATAACGGGTCTTGTGATGAAGCTGTTGGTTCTGTTTTTTCTAATAAGTCGGGCCAACGAAATTGTTCATCTTCTTGGAGGTGAACATCCAGAATCTCTTTATTATTTTCTACTTTATGTAATAACTGTTTTAAATAGAACTTATTAATAAGAGAACTACATACTTCTAAAGTTGTATCTTCCATAACAAACAACTTATACGGAAATGGGTGTGGCTTTATCATGAGCCATACAATAAAGGTGTTCTTTTAATAGAACATCGAGTTCTGGCCAGTGACTTTATAACCCTTGTTTGGGTATTCCCTGGCCATATACAACTGAGACATCGGAGCCAAATGACTAGAATAAAACACTGACTCTTCCACTTGTTCTGTTACGTCGAATGGGTTGTCATTCGCTTCCATTTTAAAGACCTGATTTCCTTCCCAGAACATTAACTGTTGGTGCAAGGTTGATGGCACACATTGAGAGGCATGAATCCAATCTCGTCCCAGCAAAAGAGAGTATGTAGTATCTGCGTCCACAATAAAGAAAACAGTGGAAATTTTCTTTGGTCCGACCTCAATTGTGGCAACCATCATACCTTCAGGCTTGGTCGGCTGCCCTGTAAAACTTGTCATTTCGAATTCCACAGGGGACAGATCATGAATTCCTTTCCCTAGCTTCTTGAGAGTCTTCAATGGCATAACATTAAAGACTGCTCCATTATCCACGAAAACCTTTGTGATTGGTTTCCCACAAATGTGAGCATTAACATACAGAGGTTTCAAATGGGAGTTCGCACCCTCTGGAATAGGAGGAAACACAATTGAAGGTGCTTCCGACTGAGGCTCAGAATCTGTAATCTTTGCCCACTCTGTTTCCTCTAATTCGTCATCTGCCAAGAATGCCCATAAAGGTTCGTCCATAGTATCATCTACCAGACTCGCCCACGTCGGTTCATCACTCATCTGGTTAATCTCTGTCATTCGACAAGGGATTCGTGGTCCCAGACGAGATTTAACAGATCTTGAATTTTCCTCTGTAGGTACCACTTCTTCCTTTGTCTTATCCCGAGATCGAGATTGAACCGTCAAAGATTCGATACGGAATTCTTCAAGAGATGGATTGATGTTGATTCGTTCACAATGTTGGCATCTAAAACCTTTAATTATTTCATCTGCCACACCTTTACCTTTCCCCAGTCCCGACGAACTTCTTTTGGTATGGTCGGAAGCGCCTAATCCGTCATTCGGTTGCTTTCCTGACCAGACCCGACTGGACCGACCAACTGGAGACTGAATGGTTACTCCCTGCTCGTTGGTCGTTTGTTCTGTAAAGATCCGAATGGACTGATCTCCTGCCAAGTGGTCGGCTGCTTTTTGTTCGTCGGTTAGTTGTTTTGCTGAAGGACCTCTTTTCCCATACTTTGCAGCATACCTGCGTTTGGCATTGCGAATCTGTGTACGATTCATACCCGGGAAACGAGGGTCTATATCAACTGGTAAAGGCTTTTTATTTCGAGCCCAATTGCTCCCGACCGACCCTGTTTTTCTGGTCGGGTGATCACGTATCAAAACCTTTTCTTTCACCTCCACATTAAAAGAACCATCTGGATGGTCCCACTTTTCAGCAACTGGCTTCTCACAAATTTTGAGTCGTTCTTCCGGTCGGCTGCTGTTTGGCCGACTTCCTTTTTTTGTTTCGGGGCTTGGCTGGTTTCGTTCCCCTTTTTGTCCATCGTTGGCCGAACTTTTCCTTGTTTCCGAACTTGGTTGGATGTCAACCATTGCCGTTGTTACATTCGGAAACGGTTGCTGGTCTACACCTAGAGTGATGTATTTGAGCCGACCTGTCTTGATGGCCTTTTGAATTTCCTTCCTAATATGGTCTCCCTTTGAGTACACTGACTTGTAGTGTGTGTGAAAGAATTATGCCACTTACAATATGGTCTCCCTTTGATTTCTTCTTTAGTGGCAAGTCTTTGGCCCTTTGGAATACGGATCTGCCCATCAGTCAGTAGGATATCAAAGATTTCATCAGCTTTCGAACTATCAAAGGTCGGTTGCTCCTTTCCTTCAGATCCTGGTACTGGCTTCAATTTAGGACATACATACGGTTTTCCAGAAAGGATTTCGGCTGCCATCTCTTCTGACTGATTAAAATCAAAGTCGCATGTTTCTGTTCCCATACTCGCCATATGTTGGCCTCTATTACGCCTGTTATGCTGATCTTCCTCTCTGAAGAAAGACTCTAGACGTCCTGCCTTGGATGCAAGACTTGCCAAATCCTCAACATCCAGGGCAGTGAGTGCCTTTCTTAAACGATTATGCATATTCCGGACCACTAAATTGGTCATCTCTTTCTCACTGATTACCGTAGGACATCGTCCCTTCATCAATCGCACCCTTTCTATAAACTGTGAAGCAGTTTCTTCTGGATACTGTCTCAATTCAAGTAAATCAGTTAAAGAAACAACTGGTAAAGGATTAAAGAATCTAGCGTGAAATGCCATCTCCAGTCCTTCCCATGTCTGAATTTGTCCTGGAGGCGAACTTACAAACCACGAAAACGCCGTTCTAGTAAGAGATAAACCAAACAGCTGTAACTTATAAAAAGGGTTATTGCCAACTTCTCCTAATTGTGCTGTGAACCGACCAACATGTTCTATGGTGGAAGATCCGTCCTCCCCTGAGAATGCATGAAAGTCGGGTGGTCGAAAATTCCTTGGGAGAGGGTGTTCATTAATGATCCTTTCTGGGAAAGGTCTCTGATATGCAGGGCGGTTAGCCATCTGAGGAGTTAATCCATACTGATCCCTTAATATATGTGCAATCTCGTCAGGATCTACATGAAAGCGTTGATGATCAGGAACTTGGAACGGATCCTGCACAGGAATATGAATAGGATCATGTATATATCCTTCAGGCCTGTCCTCCCTTGTATTGCTCGGCTGCGGATTGGTAACCCTTGGTCCCAGTGGAACATTGTTGGGAAAAGTCAAAGGAGATTTTCCCCTATCCATTCGGTTGGGATTTGTGGCACTTGGGAATGTACTATCCACGAATGATGGCCCTGCGAAATTTGCCTGTGGTCTGGACGGTGACACTCCTGGTGGCGTTTGAGTGGGTTGAAGACTAACCCTTGACAGTGCTTGATCTATCATGTTCTGCAACTGACTCTGTTGCTCACGCAACATGTTCGTTTGTTGCTCACGCAACATATTCTGCATAACCAAGGTATGCTGGTTGTTCATTTGTTGAACATAAGACCACCAATCAGTTGGTGGTTGTGGGATTTCCCCGGCATTTGGCACAATGGGTGGTGGAACGGATTCTCCCACCGGTGTCGAAGATGATTGCGGTTGTGAACCTGCCATAACCCTTCCGATGATTCGGCCGGATCTAAGACGTATGAAATTATCGCCGGAATTGGAATGAGCAATTTTGTCTTGCTCCCACTGTGGTCGCCAATTTGTTGATGTAATTTTTCAACAAAAATAAAGTAAAATTCAAAGATATTAAAAATATCCTTAAACTTGATTAATTAGTGCCTGAGATTAGGAATCTCTAAACACTGTAACGTACATAAAATAAACTGGAAAATAAAAGACTGAAATTTAAAGTGGTGATCCCCAAATCTGACTTTGCTTTGTTGAAGTTGATTGAAGATTCCTTGCCAAATGATGATCCAAATCCTTAAATATTCCCTGGGAAACCGTACTGAAAACCGTCACCCGAACGGTTACAACATCTCCTTCTCAACTGTCTTCCAACCTTTCTCATGCTGACACGTGTCCCCAGCAGACCAAAATTCCCTATATTTCACTCCTTGAGCCGACCACAGACCTTCCGCTCTTTTGGCCCGACTTCGTCCTTCGTCCGACCTACTTCTTCGCCCGACCCCACTTGGGCCGACCTCCATATCAACCGCCCCCTGTCTTCGATCAAAGGCCTCCGCGTTTGTCCGACTCCTCCTTCTATCCGACCTACAGTTTACCCGACCTGCGGATATCCCACCTCGACGACTTTCCGTCTCGAGGACCTCCCGACTTGAAAACCTTCCGACTCATCGTCTTTCCGTCTTGCGGACCTCCCGACCTGAAGACCTTCCGACTTGAGGTCTTTCCGTCTTGCGGACCTCCCGACCTGAAGACCTTCCGACTTGAGGTCTTTCCATCTTGCGGACCTCCCGACCTGAAGACCTTCCGACTTGAGGTCTTTCCGTCTTGCGGACCTCCCGACCTGAAGACCTTCCGATTTGAGGTCTTTCCGTCTTGCGGACCTTCCGACCTGAAGACCTTCCGACTTGAGGTCTTTCCATCTTGAGGGCCTCCCGACCTGAAGACCTTCCGACTTGAGGTCTTTCCGTCTTGCGGACCTCCCGACCTGAAGACCTTCCGACTTGAGGTCTTTCCATCTTGAGGGCCTCCCGACCTGAAGACCTTCCGACTTGAGGTCTTTCCGTCTTGCGGACCTGTATTTTCCTTAGAAATAAATAAATAAATTTATTTTCCTTGATTTCCTCACGGTGTCCTTCAGCCAATTCAATCAACCCTATTGCCAGGCCCATTCTTCTTTTTACCTTGGGCTTTTAACCTAATTCTAAATTTCGTACGTAACAGATATATTTATTCAAAATGGGACTATTGCTCGATGTTGAAATTGGTTTAAAAAACAAAAGAAGTAAACATATATAACCCAACAACATAAATATCCCTCTATGCGTCTCTATATGTATATATTTATATATATATTTATATTTTGTTCATGTCATACCTTCCTTTCCATTTAATGCCATTACTTGTACTATTACTAACCTTATAAGATTACATCCCACGAAATTTAAACTACAGTAACCTATCATACCTATTGTTAGGTATATTACCTAACAATAATTATAACAATCTGACACTCAAGTTCTGAACATTGTATTACTTTCTACACTTCATACCCCACCAAATTCCTATATTACGGATATTGATCGATAATACTAAGACGTTACCTATCACATCAATTAAATAAAATAACAAAGAAACTACTAAACATAGGTGCTAAACAATCAAACAAAACTTTAATATAAACAAACCAAGTTCTCATTCTTTCACGGTACACTCTTTCTCCTTAATTGTATTTCTTTCAAAAAATACCTGTTGAATCATATATCTCACTTACTTTTCCTTAATACACCTTTTATTACTATAAATCCATTAACAAATGGACCAAGAAACACAACTTACTTTGGTTGATGATCTTTCCACAAAGCTTTCTGAATGGGCGATTCGGGTCATGCTACTGGAATGCTCAAATGAAAGAGTTTCCCCACGCACGAATACAGCTTACAAGATATTCATATTTGTGGATGCAAAGGTTTCATTTATTATGTATTCAAAGTCAGAATTTTTTTCATTCGTAGAAATCCTTTTCTATATAGCAATATCTCGGTTAAACAAATAAAACAATTTTTCTACTTTCGGGTAGCGGTTGCAGGTTCCGACGTTATAAAAAAAAAAAAACAAAAAAGAAATACAACTTTTCTTTCAAAATCTACAACATATCCAAAATAACATATTCTATTTGTAAATGCAGGGAACGAAAGTGCAAGGTTGCGCATTTGAACTAGATATCGCAAAGTTGGATGAATGCCTAACCTTATTTCACACGTATGACATCTACGGAAATTATCTCAAGCCTTTCAGCATAACCCTGCCAAGATACAATTCAGAAGTTTAGATCATCCTCAACGAAAAGTCAAGTATAATCCCTATTATTGATCAACCGTTCAGTATTCTTGTTGGGAAGCCGGTTTTCGTCAGGCTATCAAACTTACAACATTTTCTTGAATTAAAAGCTTTCCTCGGTAAATTATTAACCATTCAACAATTGACAATCATTCTTAGTTTTACCTCATTTAAAAAAATTATACCACTGCAAACTTTATCTAACAATCATTTAATGGCGTACAAAATTTTGCTAACATTCAACACAAATTTTACGTTACAAAAACGTCATAGGTATAGCAATCGAAGTCAGCCCCATCAAGACCAGAGGAACAAATAAACTACAAGAAATCACAATCATTACAGATGAGTATTTACAATATTTCATAAAACAATATTTTATGCACTTCTTTAATTAATGCTAAAATAATCACAATCTTGTTGTCTTTAGGAAAATACCAACTCAATTGATGGAATAACCTCGTCGATGCAGAAGGATCAGAAATCCTTTCACTTCTTCCAAAAAGACCAATAATTGTTGCACTAAATATCAAAGCATCATCTTTCAAAGGTAGATCACAATCACAATGTATGTAAAGGCTTCAAGTTTTAAAATAAATCAAAAAATTTACAATGAATATAAATAAATCATATAACGCCTATATTTGTAACCTATTCTTGCCTAAAATTATTATTGATTATTAGTCGAGTTTCTCAATACTATATATAAAGCATAGGAGAAGAAGCCAAAATTTCATTACGTTCAAACAATTTCTTTTTTTATAAACGACTACAAATTTCAGTGTTTTTCAATTCAGGAATCTCATTGTCGGCCATGTCGATGGCTAACATTCTATTCAATCCGCCATACCCCAAGAATATGACACTTCAGCAATGGTAAAATACCACAAATTACTACCCTAAAAAAATTGATGTACTAAATTTACATTCACAAGTTACCCACAGGAAACAGGACAAGAAAAATTATCTCGATGAGCTCGTTCAAATGAAACACTTTAGAACACCTGCTCAACAACATTGCATACCGGCATTGGCTTTTATTACAGTCCAAGAAATGCGTCAATCACAGGTTCATTTACCAACCTATTTCGAACCAAATTATATCTCATACTACTGTCAACTTAATACATTGTAATAATTACACATACAGTTGGTCGATCATAAGACACGAGGTTCAATTCAAATCTTACTGACAACAAACATGAAATTTTTATAAATTGCCTGGGAAAATGCCATACGTAGACAAAAACCTCTCCACGACGAACATTATATTGCTTTAAGTGCTCCAGTGTCCAAACAAACAAACAAAGGTACACAAATGCTTTATAAACCTTTTACTTATAAAATATAATCAAACATATCTGCTTTTACCTCTCAGATACATGCTAACAACAAACGTTACAGACGACACAGGTTCCGTCAAATGTGTTGCGTACGAGAAAATTGTCAATTTTTTTTTGGGCTGCGACATGGACACTCTGAAAGGAAAAACATAAAAGGTTATAAAACACAATCAAGTTAAACTATTTTCAAACAAACATCTCTGAGACTAATGTTTTATATAGGACATGGCAACACTTTGTGAAAAACGAAACAACGAAGTTAAGAGTAGCAACTTCATGTTCACAATTAAGAAGAAACCATCTCTATCCATAAGATTCAGCATAGACAGCTACACTATCAACACCATGGAACCATGGAATTCAGGTTACAACATATAATAAGTTAAACATATATCATCTACCAAATCATATTTTAAAATTAAGACATTAATTTACTACTCCGACTTTTCACACACAGATATAGAGGATCTTACTGAGGACTCACCGAATACATCCACGACAAAGAGTGACCAATCTTCAAGCCTCACTCCGTCATAGTCACAGATTACAACCTCAACAACAGCATTTGGAGCCCAAAATTCTGATTTTTATCATTCTAAACTACAACAATCGACTATAGAATCTATCTTCGTATACATATTATATTTCACTTCTCTATAATAGGTAGAGTCCGCAAGAATCTGCGGCCATTAATATTGGATGATGACACTCCAGCATTCCCCAAAAGAAAGGTAGAGAAACAAAAATTACGACCTCAGCAAAGAAAACGAAATTGGCGGCAAAGGAATGAACATGCACGGCCATGTTTTATTCAGCTCCGGGATTTGCTTTTGTCTGTAGTTACTTTGTTAACTTTCTAACTTACGATCCTCTAAAGAGGAAATTGCTTTGTAATGCACTTATCTCTGGATGCCCTTCATCGGCCCATTCTGCTTTTGTATGATTGTTATGGCGGGATTCATCTCCTCTATCAATTCACAAAACAACCTTCCATGCTCTAGCTCCGTCTCCACCACTAGCACCGCCGCTTTCTAGAACAAATATTTTTCTGTCTGCTTTCTCGTAATCGTTACATTAATATATTTTGAGAATCATATAACAATATGTTTATCCGTTTCTGCTTTTTTCAAATCCTTACAACTTACCAAACTCACCTCCTTTTCGTAGATAATTTTAATAAATACATTCATACTTATTAAATTGACAAAATAAGTGATAAAAACATTTATTTTTACGTACTCAATCAACATTACAATATTAATTTCTAAAGAGTTGAGCGAATTTTAATGAAAAAAAGAATTATATAACAAAAAGTATAGTTGACATAACAGCGGGGGCCACTGCTAGGGTGGGTCGGCCCCCCCAGCCCGTATCTGGCTCCGCGACCATACCAAAGTTTGACATTCCGGCTATGAAGGCCGCCACGCCTGTCCGCTCAACCCCATCGTGATCCTCAGATAATTTGTCCGGCCCATAACCGAACGAAATTCAGACATCCTCACAGTTGCCACCCCCGACCTACCAAATGTCCTGCTACCGAACCCACTACCAATCCTTTTATCCAAAAATAAAAAAAGATTCAAATTTTAGTTCGTCAATCTGTTGATGATTTTCCATCCTCAAGACTTTATGGTCTACCGAGCAATACCACCAATTGGCAAACCAAAGACCGACCTTCGAGATACAAATGTTCCAGCGGCTGACGCAGGAAATTAAATAAATCTATTTTTAGATAACTATACAAACATTCAATTTAAGAAAAAAACTTATTTTTCCCAAAATATCTTTTAATATTATATTCTTTTTAGTTAATTTTTTCCTCATTTATTAAAATAATTATTCCCTACAAAATGATATGTATATTAATATTTTTTTATTTCTAATTTAATTTAAAATTTAAATTCTATCAACATAAACTAATAGAACGATAAATTCCAAACAACTCTGTAAATATACACTATTTCCAATCAGTCCAATTATCCTAAACAAGTTATCCAATTGAATTACAAAGCAACATCGTTTACAATTACAATCATTAGAACATCGGTGGACTACAACACTCAAACCTCGTTCGTAACACAACATAAAAAAAAAAAATAAATAAATAAATAAAATTACACAATCAAAGAATATGCCTTCATACATAAATATTTAAATCTAACATGTAAAATAAAGTATTCATGGAAACACGACTACCTAAATATATATATATATATATCCTAAAGATACAATATCAAATATTAAAATTTTTCACACTGACATAAATTGCATAACTATATACCATCACCAAATTTAAAGTTTATGGACGAATATAAAATCAACTTATGCTCATAACAATCAGCTTTGGCTAAAAACAAGCTACTAAACTAATTCCGCAAACCTCTCTTCTATTTAGTGAAACCTAAACCACACCTACTATTCAGTGCTACAATTACTTTTATATTTATTCCAGTTTTAATAAAATTTTAAAAACAAATGATGTCATTGCTAAGTCATTTCACTTGAACAAATTCCCTTATATATTACAAAACGTTCAACAAATTGTAAAAATAAATGATGTCATTGCTAACTTAATACATAAATTATAAAAAAATAATTATATATTTCCCTTGTTCAAATACATAATTTCTTCAGCTAACAAAACATACAACAATTAAACAACACGAAAGAACAACATAAAAACTTATTCTTTAATTATAAAACGTTCAAATACAACAACAAGCTGCGCGGCGTAGCTCACCTTCTCAAGCACTACGATGTATATATATATATATATATATAAGGTGGAGTGAGTGATCGAGAAGTCTCCATTGCATCACATGATCGCACATGCGCGCACATATATACATATATATATATATATTATCAAACATATCCAAATCTAAATACATGCTCCGTTGCTTATAATAATACAATGCATGCGAGTTTACTAATTTAATAATGACTTCAACCACCTCGCCCATTCTTATCTCCGCTACAAATTTACTTGTGTTTGTAATTGGGTTTGAATTTTAAGTTTGGCATTTTTTAAGTAATAAAATTTTAAATTTAATATAAATAGAAATTGATTTAATATTTTAAATATACAATTGATTTTTAATATTATTGTTGATACAATTTTTCAACAATAAAAAGTAAAATCCGAAAATAGAGATTATCTTCGAATTTGATAAAATAAATGCCTGAGATTAGGAATCCCTAGGCACTGCAGGATACATAGATAAACTAGAAAATTAAAAAAAAACTACAGACTGAAAAGTAAAGTGGTGATCCCCAAAAGCAATTCTCTTGAATTTGATGTCGATTGAAGATGGTTTCTTAGGTCACGAACAGACCTATTTAAAACTCATGTCAACCGTCACCACCAAGTCGTGCCTTCAAATCCGCTAATCGGTTGAAACTTCCTTCAACTGTCCAGAAACTGCTTTTTCGCCCGACCTGCACACCTGCTACTCCATCTCCTCTTGTCCGTCTTCCACTTGTTTGACCTCCTGACTTGCCTGACTTCGCTTCGTCCGACATATATAACGCCCGACCTTATCACATCCGACCTCCGTACCCGACCTGATAATATCTAACCTCAGTGCCCGACCTTATCACGCCCGACCTCCGAGCCCGACCTTATCACGTCCGACCTCAGTACCCGACCTTATTACGTCTGACCTTTCGTGCCCGACCTTACCACATCCGATCTTAACACCCGACCTTATCACGTCTGATCTCTGTGCTCGACCTTATCATGTCTGACCTCCGTGCTCGACCTAATCACATCCGTCCTCAGTGCCCGACCTTATCACGCCCGACCTCCGAGCCCGACCTGATCACGTCCGACCCCAGTGCCCGACCTTATCACGTCCGACCCCAGTGCCCGACCTTATCACGTCTGACCTTCGTGCCCGACCTTACCACATCCGATCTTAACACCCGACCTTATCACGTCTGATCTTTGTGCCCGACCTTATCATGTCTGACCTCCGTGCCCGATCTGATCACATCCGACCTCAGTGCCCGACTTTATTACGTCCGACCTTCGAGCCCGACCTGATCACGTCCGATCTCTGCACCCGACCTTATTACACCTGATCTCTGCTTTCTCCCGAGGAAGCCTTTTCCTTAACAGCGTTTCGGACCCTCTTTTTAAGATTCTATTACTATTAACAAGCCCATGAAACTCTACACCACTCTTTAACCTAATTTGATAGGCCCATTCTCGAAAACCCTACCCATCCTTTTTTTTGTGCTCAACAACTTGCCTCATCCCGCCCACCTCCTAAACGTCACTCTTTGAACTGCAAAGATACGACGTTTAGGGGTTTGTAACACGGTGCTATCATTACACTGTGTTATGTCACATCGCAGGGTTTATGAAAAACCCTTCTCTGACCCAGCCATACTCACGCCCTCAAAATCCTGAAATTCTCCTTTCTCTCCTCAGCGATCAGCTTCCAAGAACCCTCTGCTTCTTCGTCTTCTGCAACTCCTTCTCAAATGGCTAACCAATACGTCCCTGCTCTTCCTTTCGATAGGGCTGATCCATCAGTGCATTCCGTGGCTTCGAGGGTCTTTACCCCTACCGTACGCCCTTACTGCACCACCACCGAAGATGTTGATCGTATGAGATCGTCATCTCTCAGGTTTCTCCAATATTCGTCAACGATGTTGCGTTCAAGCCGGAACGTCTTCTGGACAATATCAGAACTCACCTCACTGATCCAAAAGACACCAGCCGTAAATGGCACGCGAGGCTCCTCCCCAACTTTGAAGAACAGTGGAAAAAGCAAGGCATTGAGAAAGCCATCCTCCTCTCGACTCAGCCCCTTCATCTTCACGACAAAGCCCTACTAGCGATGGCGGCCTTTTGGCATTCTCAAATGGGTGTATTCCTCCTCCCCTCTGGTCCTATCGGCCCGACCCTGATGGACGTGGCTATCATTGCTCATTTGCCAATTGTAGGCGATGATCATGTTCTGGTTTCTTTTGAGGGCCGAGAGCCTTCATCCAACCATGTTGGTTGGGCCCTCGGCAAGCTTCCTGAGAAACAGAGAAGCTGGACTAATTTTGTCAACAAATATCAGGGTAAGGAAGGCACCTCTGTTTCTGAATTGGAAGACACAACATTCCTTCTTTTCTGGCTCTGCAGGTACGCTTTCTTCCTTTTGAAATCTCTTTCGTAAGTTCGAAGTTGGATGTTTTAGTTGAATCTCTTCTTTCTTTACAAATACATCATTCTTTCCCCCTCTAAACTCGTCCTTTCTACCCAAGTCGATCTGGCCATTCAACTGGCCAATGGCCAATTTTTCTCATTGGGAACCCTCTTTTTGGCTAACCTCTTTAAGGGGTTAACCCGAGTGAGCACATGCCTGACTGATACTAAGAAGGCGGATACAGCAGCTTCGGGACCATTCTGGTTCCTGGAATTGTGGCTCCGTCTTTACTTCCCAAACGCCTTCTTTGGCCGACTTCCTATCACCCCGAATCCTTACAGGTCTATAGGTTATGCCTTGCGCAGATTAACTCCTAATTCCTCTTAGCTCTATCCGTCCGACCCTGTCATCGCCCAAATCTTGACTGAAGACCGTAGCAATTCCCGCTTCTATGTCTATGAAACCCTTATACAATATTCAACCAATCTTTTTTGGCTTCACCCCAACACATCTTATTCCCAAACTCATCCCAATCCTCTTCCTCATCCGACCTATCCCTTCTCTTGGGACTTCGCCATGAAACCCCGATTTTTATTTTCCAATAAGAGGTCGGACAAGAAAAATTGCAGATTATTTTACACTTTCAATTATCAGCCCTAATTTTTGGCCCGATAATTCGGTTGCTGTCAGGGCATACCGGGACCACTAGCCCGACCTCACCTTATACCCCAAAGCCCAGAAGGGCTGGTAATTCCTGAGCTCATCCCGACCTACCTTTCCCAACTCACCGACTATATCCCTTCTACTTCGTATTTGCCTTTCTGCTTAAAACCTTCGGCGGCCGAGGCGTTTCCTGCCTGGTGGTCGGCCATTTGGTCTGTGATTGCTCTTCCGACTGACCAATTGGTTGGGAAACTTGCCCCTCCCCCAATCTTGGCGCTGGGTTCCCCTCGATCGGCTGCTGCCCCGAGAAGAAAAAGGCAGGCGCCTGCCGTAGGCGGATCCGGAGCAAAGAAACAGAAGCAGAAGGCCGTCCCTGTAATTGATAGGCGGGTCATCGAGGAATACCTGGCATCTCTGCCAGTGGATACCAGCGGGATGCCAAAATACTTGAGGAAACAATTTGGTAAGTCTTTTTCCTTCCATATTTCATTTTCCTTGCAAACGTTTCTTAACTTAAACAGCTTCTATTCTAGAGGACCCTTCATTGCCGCCAACCACTGCCCCATCTATCTCTCACCCGACTGAGCATCAACCGATCATGTCTCAACCGACTGCGGCGCAATCACCCATCAGTCTGACTTCTTCCCAGTCAACCGCAGTCCCGACCACACACCAAACAACTATGGTGCCGGCCGCAAACCAACCGACCGCAGTCCCGACCACAGATCAACCGACCGCAGTCCCGACCACAAACCAACCGACCGCGGTCCCAACCACAAACCAACCAACTGCCAATCAGCCGTTAGCTGCACCAACGACCCCAGCCGAACAACGACCTGCTCAACCGACCATCACATAACCGACCCCCCTGCAAGCTGAGGTAAGTATTTCCTAATACTCCTAAGAAAAAGAGAATACTTACTTCAACCGCTAACTTCAACTCTCTTACTGTAGGTACACCGACCGGAGGAATCGGCGGGGAGGCCAATTTCTCCTACAATTTCACCTCCACCTGCTTTCCTACCACTACAAGTGACTGACGTGGTCGCAGCTATGCCCGACCAACCCGTCGCCTTCCCCGACCAGGTTGCGGGACCATCACAGGAAACTGCCAGGATCTGTCCATATGATTCTTTTATAAACCTCTAACTTTTGTATAATATTCCAACTACGAACCTGATGCAATTGCGGTGGTGTCCGAACCCGACCAAGTCGCAGAATTGCCCGACCCAGTCGTGGCACCACCTGACCAAGCTGCCGCCGCGCTACCTTTACAACGAGTCGCTCAACCTGTTGGCGAGGTTCCTCCTATTGCTCCTCAACTAGTCCAACCGATGCCACCGCCTCACGACATAGAGGAGATTCCTCCTTGAAGTCGGGCGAGGCTTCAGTCAATTTTGCCTCAAGGAGTTCGGTTAGTGTTCTCTCTCATCCATTTTCTAACTTTCTCCCCTTCTTCCTTGCTTAACTTTCTTTGTTTAGGGGATGGAGCTGGCCGTCGCTCACCGTCTTCAACCGGGAGACGAGTCAATTGCTGGCCCGACAACTTGCCATGGTGCTTCCACGACGTTTCGACTCATGGCCCCTTCCGAAGCCACGGCTGCCTTAAATCAGGTAAACTTTATCCTTATATTGTAGTGAGTTCACCATGTCTCTCTGACTTAACATTTTCCTTTTGTCTTAGTCTGCCCAAGAGATGAACGTTTTGGCCCGAGTGAACCTTCCGACTTCTGCCAGATCCATAATAGAGCGCTGCACTGACCTATCCTTCGCTGACCTTAGTGTAGCCAACCTCGAGGATTTAGTTTAGGTTGCGATAAATTTGTTGGTGCAGCCTTCATTAGAGTCGGAAGCTCCTCCCGTCCTTGATCGGATGATGGCAAGGATCACCGAAGTTCGAGCCGAATTGCCTTTTATCTGACCTCCATCGTCCGAGGCCTTATAATCTCAACCGACCGCTGATCCAGCTAGTCTTGAGATAACCTTGAAGAAGGTCAATCAAGACCTTAATCTTGCCAAGGCTACGCTGGAAGAACTCCAACAAGCGCGACATATGCTGGCAGCTGAGATTTCTCAAAAAACAGAAGAACTCAAAAGCCTCCAAGATCAACTGAAGTCCCTGGATGACAGCATCCAGGAAGGGAGTCGCCTGGTAGAGGCACATTGCCAGATCCAGATGAATCTCTGCGAACAACTCCAATCAACCATACGAATGCGACTTGTTCGGGGACACGAAGAAGCCTATCAGCGTCGGCGGGCTACAAAGTCGGAACTAAAATGGACCGATCTCCAAACTGCCCTTAAGGCCCTGCTTTCTTCTGAAACCCCGATATAATTTGTACAGAGTTTCAGACTTAATCTATATACTCTATTTTCAGAACAAAGATCCTATTTTTTTGCGCTTTTACTAAGTCAAGCATCAAAACCAAAATCCATATTTTTTGCACGTTTAATAAACCAAAAATTAAACACCATAACACCTATATAAAATCCATACCTCTCACTGCAAATATCATCAACACACCCACATCATCACTCAAAATGGTTTCTCCTAGCATTTGCGTCCCTTCGTCCAACTGGCAAGGTTCTTTGCAACCTTTCCTAGTAAGAAAACACCCTATAGGTCATCATGCTGAAGACCTGATACAGGTGCTAAAACAACAGGACTTTAAATTTAGGTTCTCCGGCAGAGGCGGGAGAACCATACATCGTACGATCCGACTGATGGGGCGTATATCCACTGGCTACGAACCCCTTACTGATATACTCACCCGCATATCTGACCTTGATCATCATTTGGACATGATAGATCATCCTGTATCGGCAATCCTTCCAGACCTCAGTTGGAACAACATTTTTCATCAGCAAAGATCAATACTTTCTAGACTGCGCATCCTTGTTCAACGAGAGAATCAATCTCTGCAAGATATGAAGGTCTGCAGCGAACAAGATCTTCAAGAAATGCAGGATCAGTGGGATCGCTACCGCCTTGATTTGGACAACCTCTTGCATGAAGAACCTGAAATGGTTTCTGCGAGTTGGGATGAAACCTCTGAACCAGAAGACAACTATCATTATGATGATTAGAGAATCCTTTTCTAATAGGTTCGAACCCTTTGAGGGGTTCCTAGATTTTATAATAAGAACTAATGACAACGTTCTGAAAAAGGCAGGGTAATACTTTTCAGATACTTAGCATTAATATTCTCATGTACCAGTTTTTCTTCTTGATTTACAATAATAAAAGCTCTATTCCCAATCACTTTATGAATGATCAAAGGACATTCCCAATTGGGGGGACCATTTCCCAAATTGGTCCACCTTCTTATACGTAGGCAGAATTATTTTCCAAACCAAATCTCCTTCTGTAAACAACCTTGGGGACACTCTTTTTCCATAATATTTTGCTCTAATCTCACTCTGTCTAACCACTTGATGCAAAGCATTCAAATGATTTGTGTCCACCTTCTCTAGTTGTTGCCACATCCTTTGTACATATGCCTCATCAATACATGTTGTTGTACTAGCCACTCTGGGTGAAGACACAACAAATTCTGCCGGCAGAACAGCATCTTGCCCGAATGTTAACTGGTATGGGGAAAATCCAGTAGACGTATTTCTACTATTTCGGTGGGCCCACAATGCCTGAGACAGAAATGTGTGTCATTTCCTTGGATTTTCTTCTACCGTTTTTTGAACGATACCGATGACAATCTTATTTGCTGCTTAGGCCAACCCATTAGCCTGTGGGTAATAAGGTGACAAGTGATGCAATTTGATGTTAAATTCGGCTAAAAATTCAACAAATTTCTCCCCAGTAAACATCAACCGTTGATCAGTTGTAAGAGTATGCGGAATCCCAAACCGATAGACGATGTGATTAAGCACGAACTCAATCACTTCTTTCTGCGTCGCATTCTTCAAAGGGACTGCCTCTACCCATTTGGTGAAATAATCACTTGCTACAAGAATGAATGAATGAATTAATGTTGTTTTGACGACGTCAGATGAATTTTCCCTATTACATACAACGCCCAAGCTTTGAATGGCCATGGCTTAACCATTGCCTGCAGTTCTACAGTTGGCAGATGATTTAATGGACCATGCCTCTGGCATTCCTGACATCCTTTAGCAAATCTGATACAATCGTAAAAAATCTTTGGCCAATAGAATCCCATATGATGAATAGCCCATCTCATATTTAATCCTGCTCAGTGCGCGCCACAAATTCCACCACGGACCTCTTCCATTACTTTAATGGATTCTTTCGGCCCCAAATACCTCAATAAAACTTCTTCAAAGGTTCTTTTATACAGAACCCCTTCAATAAGCTAGAAACGTAAGGCTTTCAATCGAATGCCCACAGGAGTCACAAAACTTGCTGATTCCAAATACAACATAATTTCTATTCTCCAATCAGTCCCAGAATTGATGCTCTTGATCATTTGTTGGTAGGTATTCTGAGCCAAATTATCCGCCAACTGATTCTCTGTTCTTGGTACATGCTCGAAAACTACGTCCGCAATTCTGTATAACAGATGAAATACCAAATCTTGGTGTCGACGCAGATGAGGATAATTACAAGCGTACCATTTTATCACTTGGTTGATGACAAGTTGAGAATCTCCACAAATTAGGACCGATTGTACTCCTTTAGCTTCCAAACCCAAAATCAGTGTTTCATATTCGACAGAGTTATGAGTCATCTCTTCCATTTGAAGCTGCAAACTAATTTTACTGGCTCCTGGTCCTTCTAGTATCACCAGTGCTACTAAATTTCCTTTTGAACGAGAACCATCAAAAAACATTTTCCAAGGACTGGTGCCTATATACGACACTACTTTGTTTTCCAATGATTCATCGCCTGCAAATTCAGCCAACAAGTCGGCTACAACCTGCCCTTTTACCACTTTGATAGGTCGATGTTGCAGCGCGAAAGGAGCCAATTTGATGGCCCATTTAATTAATCTTCCCTGCATGGTTGGTTTGTGCAGAATTAATCTGATCAGATCCATTTTAGAAACCACCTCGGTTTCTCTTGGCAGAATATAATGCTCCAGCCGAGTACACGCAAAACTAAAGAATAGCACATTTTCTCGGGCATAGTATAATCTAACTCTGGTCCTGTCAGAGTTTTACTTGAATAATAAATAGCCCTTTCTTTACCATCTTCCCATTTTTGCGCAAGAAAACTACTTTCCACATCGAAACAGTTTGCAATATACAATCGGAGGGGTCGATCTCCTTTTGGGGGAACCAACACAGGTGGTTTGGTTAATGCCTGCTTGATTTCTTCTAACGCCTTCTGCTGCTCCAGACCCCAAGAAAAATCGGTCGTCTTATTCCGTAGCAACTTTGTGATAGTTTTTAACTTCCCTACAGCATTTGATATAAAACGCCTTAGGTAATTTACCTTTCCCAACAAACTTTCCACTTCTTTGACCGACCGAGGTGGCCGCATTGTCAAAACAGCCTTGGCTTTGTTTGCATCAACTTCTATCCCTTTTTTATGCACTAAAAACCCCAGGAAATTCCCTGCCAAAACTCCAAAGGCACATTTCGTTGGGTTCATTTTCAGGTTGTACTACTTCATCCGTAAAAAAGCATTTTTTAAATCAAACAGATGTGTGTCAAAGTCAGTAGACTTAATGATCACATCATCAATGTATACCTCCATTGACTGCCCGATCAGATCATGAAAAAAGGTATTCATTGCTCGTTGGTAGGTTGCTCCAGCATTCTTTAAACCGAATGGCATAACCGTCCACTCGTAGATTCCCAAAGCTCCTGGGCAGCTGAACGCGGTTTTGGGTATATCATCTTCCGCAAATAAAATTTGATTATACCCTGCATATCCATCCATTAAACTTAAAATTCGATGCCCTGCTGCCGAGTCGATCAACATGTCAGCTATGGGCATCACATACTCATCTTTTGGAGTGGCTAGATTGAGATCTCTGAAATCAATGCAGATTCGAATCTTTTTATTTTTCTTGGTTACCGGAACAATATTGGCTAACCATTCTGCATACCGACATGGTCGAATGAATCCCACCTTCAACAGTTTCTCAATTTCTTCTTTGATCTAGGGCATCAATTCTGGACTCACTCTCCTTGGTGGTTGCTTATACGGCTTAAAACCTTTCTAAATAGGCAACCTATGTTCTATCAAATCGCGCGCCAATCCAGGCATCTCGAAGTAATCCCATGCCAGACACTCCATATGGTCCCAAATTAACGCCACCATGTGCTCATGTTGGGTTTTTTGACAACAAACCACTTACCCTGACCATCTTGGGTATCTGTTCGGTTCCTACATTATACACAATGAAAGGATCCTGAGTCGACAAGGAAGGTTCTGTCTTTTCCAAGAGATCAGGCCAGCGAAAACCTTCTCCCTCGCCAACATTATTGTTGGAACCTTCCCTATTATGTAACCTAACCATTAATTGGTTTAAATAAAACTGCCTAATCAGATTATCACATTTACTTATTTCTTCCATAATTAAACTTAAATAAATGAAAATGTTTTTTTTGGGCTAACGACAGAGCCATAAAACAGAAGAATGTTTCTAATGAAATGCATAACTCTGCGCAGTGAGCCTACAGCCCTTCCAAGGATATTCGTCTACCACAGTTGTCCGTGAAATCGGCGGTACGTACTCTGAATAAAGCACCGACTCTTCCACACCTTCTATGGAGCCGAACGGATTGGTGCTGGCTTCCATGGTGAATACCTGATCTCCTTCCCAAAACATGATTTGTTGATGGAGAGAAGAAGGCACGTATTTGGAAGCGTGAATCCAGTCTCGCCCCAACAAGACCGAATAAGTAGTGTTGGCATCTACCACGAAGAATACTGTTGAAATCACCTTCGGTCCAACTTCAATGGGTGCCACCATCATCCCTTCTGGTTTGGTTGGTTGTCCCGTGAAGCTTGTCATCTTGATATCTATTGGAGACAGGTCGTCAATCCCTTTGCCCAATTTTCTTAGAGTTTTAAGAGGCATGACGTTGAAGACGGCCCCATTATCAATGAAAACCTTGTTAATCGGCTTACCACAAATGTGAGCATTAACATACAATGGTTTCAAGTGTGGTATTGCTCCTTCTGGTATAGGCGAAAAAACCATAGGTGGGGGACTGCCAGTCATCGCTGCCCACTCTGGTTCTTCTTCCTCGAACTTTGCCCAGATAGGCTCTTCTTCTTCCTTGAACCATCGTATATCCGTCATCCTGATTTCGAACCCGGCTTTATCAATCTTCACTATCTTGCTGCGCAAAACTTTTGTTTCTTCTGGAGCAAATGACCCGAAGATTATCTCAGGAGTCTCTTCCTCGGCATCTCCTATTTCAGGATCAATGTTGATCCGTCTGCAGAACTGACACCGAAAACACCTGGCCTTCTTGATAGGCTTTTCTATCTGCCAGTACTCCTGTAGTCGGTCGCTCGAGGTTTTCCATTTTGGGTGACGATGCCTTCTTCTCTTTCCCTTTGTCTGCTCGCTTTAGATGTCGAGCCGCATACTTGCGCTTAGCATTACGGATTTGTGTATAATTCATACCTAGAAACCGGGGATCTATGTCTATTGGCAGAGGCTTTCTGTTCCGGCTCCATTTGTCATGGACTGGTTATGGTTTGCGTGTTGGTCGATCTCATACTACAGCTTTATCCTTCAATTCAACTTCGAAGGATCCATCTTCTTTATCCCATTTCTCTGCCACTCTGGTTTTGCAAACTTTGAACTTGTCTTCCTGATCGTGTTCCCGCTCTTTGGACTTACGCTCATTTCGCTTGGTATTTTCTTCATCACCACTTTGCGTATCTTGTGAAGAGCGCAGAGAGATCAAAGTAGTAGTCACCTTTGGGAACGGCTGGTGCTCCACTCCATTGTTACATACTTGAATCTCCCTGCTTCGATAGCCTTCTGTATTTCCTTTCGGAAATGCATACATTGATTAGTGTAATGCGTAAAAGAATTATGCCACTTACAGTATGGCCTCTCTTTTATCTCTTCTTTTGTTGCTAAACGCTGCCCTTTAGGAATGCGAATTTTCCCATCTGCTAGCAGAATATCGAAAATTTTGTCTGCTTTAAACGCATCAAAAGTCGGTTGTTCCTTCTCTTCTGTCCCCGGAAGGGGCTATAGTTTGGAACACACATAAATCTTGCCGCTTACAATTTCAGCCGCCATTTCTTCAATGTTGTTTCCCTGCTCATCATCTGGCGCATACATTTCTGTATCGACACTGGCCATCTGTTAGACCCTGTTCCGTCGGAAATTATGATCTTTTTCTCTAAAAAGAGATTCTAGCCTTCCTGCTTTGGAAGCCAAACTGGTCAGATCCTGAACATCGTGGGCTGTCAACGCCTCCCGTAGTCTGGTATGCATATTCCTGACCACTAAATTGGTCATCTCGCTTTCTTCAATGATTGTCGGGCACCGTCCCTTCATTAGACGTATCCGCTCTATTAATTGATAAGCAGTCTCTTCTGGCATCTGCCGGATCTCTAAAAGATCTGTGAGTGAGACCGTCGGGAGCGGATTAAAGAATCTTGCATGGAATGCGGCCTCCAGACCTTCCCAAGTTTGCAACTATCTTGGCGGTAGATTAGCGAACCATGAAAAAGCGGTTCTTGTGAGCGATAATCCAAACAACTGTAATTTGTAAAACAAATTATTCCCCACTTCCCCCAATTGAGCCGTGAAGCGTCCCACATGCTCAATGGTTGAGGCTCCATCCTTTCCTGAAAAAGAATGAAAATCGGGTGGTCTGTAATTCCTCGGAAGGGTTGCTCATTGATGATTCTTTCTGGGAATGGCCTCTGACATGCCGGTCTATTGACCATTTGAGGATTCATTCCAAAATGCACCCTCAAGACTTGAGCAATGTCTTCCGGATCTAGCCTGGGTGGAACAGGGTCAGATACAAGAATGGGATTGTGAGCCTGACCTCCCAATCTATCTTCTCTGGGGTCGGTTGGTTCGGCCCTGACGCCCAATGGAACGTTGTTTGGGTATGTTAGGGGAGTCTTTCCCCTATCAACCCTAGTAGTAGCACTTGGAAATGTGTCTACATATAAAGGCCCCGCCAAATTTGCTTGTAATCTGGATAGTGATAATCTTGTGGTGTCTAGGTGGGTTGCAGAGTAACCCTTGATAACGCCTGATTTAGCATAAGGTTTTGTTGCTCATGCAATATTTTTTGCTCACGCAACATGTTTTGCATAGCCAGAGTATGCTGATTGTTCAATTGTTGAACATAGGACACCCAGTCAGCAGGTGCTTGTGGTGTTTCCCCTGCGCTCGGCATGACAGGTGGCGAAATGTTTTCTCCCACCGGTGCTGACGATGATTAAGGTTGTGAACCTGCCATATGGATCCTTCCGATGATTCGGCCGGACCTCAGTCGTATGAAATTCTCTGTTGACGTAGGATCAGCAATCTTGTCTTTCTCCCACTGTGGTCGCCAAATTGTCGATGCAATTTTTCAACAATAAAAAGTAAAATCCGAAAATAGAGATTATCTTCGAATTTGATAAAATAAATGTCTGAGATTAGGAATCCCTAGGCACTGCAGGATACATAGATAAACTAGGAAAATAAAGAAAACTACAGACTGAAAAGTAAAGTGGTGATCCCCAAAAGCAATTCTCTTGAATTTGATATCGATTGAAAAGGGTTTCTTAGGTCACGAACATACCTATTTAAAACCTATGTCAACCGCCACCACCAAATCGTGCCTTCAAATCCGCTCATCGGTTGAAACTTCCTTCAACTGTCCAGAAACTGCTTTTTCGCCGACCTGCACACCTACTGCTCCGTCTCCTCTTGTCTGTCTTCCACTTGTTTGACCTCCTGACTTGCCTGAATTCGCTTTGCCCGACCTATATAACGCCCGACCTTATCACATCCGACCTCCGTACCCGACCTGATCACATCTGACCTCAGTGCCCGACGTTATCAAGCCCGACCTCCGAGCTCGACCTGTTCACGTCCGACCTCAGTACCTGACCTTATTACGTCCGACCTTTCGTGCCCGACTTTACCACATCCTATCTTATGCCCGACCTTATCACATCTGATCTCTGTGCTCGACCTTATCATGTCTGACCTCCGTGCCCGACCTAATCACATCCGACCTCAGTGCCCGACCTTATCACGCCCGACCTCCGAGCCCGACCTGATCACGTCCGACCTCAGTGCCCGACCTTATCACGCCCGACCTCCGAGCCCGACCTGATCATGTCCGACCTCAGTGCCCACCTTATCACGTCCGACCTTCGTGCCCGACCTTACCATATCCGATCTTAACGTCCGACCTTATCACGTCTGATCTCTGTGCCCGACCTTATCATGTCTGACCTCCGTGCCCGACCTGATCACATCCGACCTCAGTGCCCGACTTGATCACATCCGACCTCAGTGCCCGACCTTATCACATCCGACCTTCGAGCCCGACCTTACCATATCCGATCTCTGCACCCGACCTTATTACACCCGATCTCTGCTTTCTCCCGATGAAGCCTTTTCCTTAACAGCATTTCAGACTCTCTTTTTAAGATCCTATTACTATTAACAAGCCCATTAAACTCTACACCACTCCTTAACCTAATTTGATAGGCCCATTCTCGAAAACCCTACCCATCATTTTTTTTTTGTGCTCAACAACTTGCCTCCTCCCGCCCAACTCCTAAATGTCACTCCTTGAACTGCGTGAGATGCGACGTTTTGGGGTTTGTAACACAGTGCTATCATTACGCTGTGATGTCACATCGCAGGGTTTGTGAAAAGCCCTTCTCTGACCCAGCCGTACTCACGCCCTCAAAATCCTAAAATTCTCTTTTCTCTCCTCAACGATCAACTTCCAAGAACCCTCTGCTTCTTCGTCTTTTGCAACTCCTTCTCAAATGGCTAACCATTACGTCCCTGCTCTTCCTTTCGATGGGGCTGATCCATCAGTGCCTTCCGTGGCTTCGAGGGTCCTTACCCCTACCGTACGCCCTTACTGCACCACCACCGAAGATCTTGATCGTATGAGATCCGTCATCTCTCAGGTTTCTCCAATAATCGTCAACGATGCTGCGTTCAAGCCGGAACGTCTTCTGGACAGTATCAGAACTCACCTCACTGATCCAAAAGACGCCAACTGTAAATGGCAAGCGAGGCTCCTCCCCCACTTTGAAAAACAGTGGAAAAAGCAAGGCATTGATAAAGCCATCCTCCTGTCGACTCAGCCCCTTCATCTTCACGACAAAGCCCTACTAGCGATGGCGGCCTATTGGCATTCTCAAATGGGCGTATTCCTCCTCCCCTCTGGTCCTATCGGCCTGACCCTGATGGACGTGGCTATCATTGCTCATTTGCCAATTGTAGGCGATGATCCTGTTCTGATTTTTTTTTAGGGCCGAGAGCCTTCACCCAACCATGCTGGTTGGGCCCTCGCCAAGCTTCCTGAGAAAGAGAGAAGCTGGACTAATTTAATAATGACTTCAACTACCTCGCTCATTCTTATCCCCGCTACAAATTTACATATCCAAATCTAAATACATGCTCCGTTGCTTATAATAATACAATGCATGCGAGTTTACTAATTTAATAATGGCTTCAACTACCTCGCTCATTCTTATCCCCGCTACAAATTTACTTGTGTTTGTAATTGGGTTGATTGTTTAATATAATATAAATATAAATTGATTTTATATTTTAAATATACAATTTATTTTTAATATTATAAAATATATATATTTAACTTGATACTCACTCCGTTTCAATTCAAATTACAATTTTGACATCTATCTCATTTTGAAGTATCTATTTCCTATTTTATAATAAGTAATAAAACACTAACATCAAAATATTTTTAACTTTTATTTAAATTACAAATCCATCATGATACATACAATTATTCTATACAAAAAAATCAAAAGGCAAAAATGTCAAATTTTTTACACACTTTCACTAATTAATAAAATTTTATTATTTTTTAGTCTACTACAAAAACTCAAATAACCTCTTTCAAAATAACAGAGGAAATACTTTTAGAAAAAACTTCCAAACAAACAAATCAATTTATAAATAAAAATGATTATTTATTTATTTAATTATAAGATAATTAAGATTATATTTATTTACTTAATTACTTAATTAAAACTCAAAATATGCATAAAGAAATACATATTATACTAAAAAACTTGTTTGCCCATAATTATTTTTTTTTTCCACACAATTCTCAATATATATATTTATTCTATAAAATATTATTTATTATATTATTGACATGATTTTTTATACTTCACCGTTATAAAAATTTCTTCAAATTAAAACATTAAACAACCAAACATTACTAATAGAAAACAAGTTAAAGTACACTACTATAGTACTGCAAATTAGATAAAAATAATTGTCTTAATTGGGAAGGGGAGCGAGCGGGTGATCGATGTAGGGGCCGACCACGCAGCATCGATCGTGACATTGCCAACCTAAGCTAGGCTAGGTTAACCTATGGCTACGACTAATTAATCAACGGCTATTATATATATACATAAGGCTGCCACGCACACACATTAGGATTCAGAACATATGCATGCATGCATATAAAGTGTAGGTTAATTAATAGCAATCAAGGTATTAATTAGATAGCCGCATATAGCTAGTTAGCTAGCTAGCATCATATCGTATATATTAGATATCTTGACATAATTAGCCACAACAGCAAAAACCAACAATATAATACTTAAGCGCGCTAATTATATTAGTTGGTTAAACGTACGTTGCAGTAATTAATTAGTAAGTAAAAGACGAGCATTGGAGATATGTATATATATATATATATATATGCTTAGATATATAATTAACTATACATACATCAATAATCATGATTAATTAAATTTTAATTATTGGCAATTAGCTAGCTAGCTTCACTATGATTTCCTATTGATCTATAAATTGTGTAGCTACCTATGCTATGCTCTTCTTCTTCTTCTTCTTCTTCTTCTTCTTCCACGCTGGACAGGGCAGGGCAGGGCAGGACAGGACATGCCGGCCTATCTGATATTCTCATTAATACAATTAATAATGCCTTTTTGCATCATCATCGATCTGTCATCTCTTCCTATCTACCAACATGCATTCGCAATTGGTTGTAAGTTGGGATCCCAGCAGACACGACCATATTCCAACGTTTTTATTTTTAAATTATTCCAATCTGTATAATTGTTACTTTAAAAAAGAAGCTGCAATTGGACATCCGGATATACATATATATTTATTCGTTTACTTTGTTTTAGATCATTTAGTGGTTTGTAAAATATTGTAGATAATAATTTTGATTGCAAATTTAGATATAGTTTGATGCTAGATCGTATACTATCAATTATATATATATATATATTGTAGTAACATTTAATTAATGATTGCAAATTAATGGTTGAAAGATCTATAGAAAGGAAATAAATGTTGGTGCAAATTAGTAAGTGAGAGAGTGGGGGGTGCTTATTAATCGAATTTATATAAGATAAATAGATATATATATATATATATTTATAATTAAAATGAATTAATTAATTAATCGGTGAATTGAGGAGTGTATAAATAGCGAGAGCGGGTATTGTGATTATATTTCCTCCCCGATCGAATTGAAAAGCATTGAAGGTATATAAGATATGCACTACGGCGGCGGCGGAGGATCGTACAAACGCAGTGTGGCGACGGAGGCGTCGGAGCGGATAGAGAGAATGGCGTCGGCGAGCGCGGTGGTGATATTCAGTATGAGCAGCTGCTGCATGTGCCACGCGGTGAAGCGGCTCTTCTGCAGCATGGGCGTCAACCCGACGGTATACGAGATCGACCAGGACCCCAATGCCAAGGACTTGGAGAAAGCCTTGAAGAAGATAGCACAGGCAGCTGCCCAATCCCAATCCCAGTCCGAATCAGCCCAATTCCCCAGCAGCAGCAGCAGCAGCTCCGGCGTCCCCCTCGTCTTCATCGGCGGCAAGTTGGTGGGTGCTATGGACAGCGTCATGGCCTCCCACATCAGCGGCGCCCTCGTCCCGCTTCTCAAGGAGGCTGGCGCCCTCTGGCTTTAATACTGCATTTCTAATTCATTCATTCCTTCATATATATATACTTCAATTATAATAATAAACACACGCTCTTTTAATATATCTTTTCCTTGTTCCTTGCCTGTATTATAATATATATATATATATATATAATTATTAATAATCATAAACAGGAACACACCCCACGTCCATCCATGCATCATGTATAGCTAGCGATCGAGCGGGAGGCTTGCTGTGGCTTTGTATATATGTATGTATGTATGTATGTATGCATGCATGCTGTCTTTCCTTAATTACTACTACTCTACGGAAAATTGCCCAATTATATCTCCCTCTCTCTAATAAACATATCCGTTTTGGTTGTTTTGTTTGTAGGGTTTTATTTAAAATTTTACTATTTATAAAAAAAAGATTAAATTTGATTTTTAATTGCTTATTTTTATATTATAGTAAAAATTTAATTTTATATTCAAAATATCATTTATATCAAATCAAATAATTATTTTAATTAATTAAAAAAATTACTACTACTATTTAAAATCAAACCTAACCAAATCCAAATATGCCCATCTATCTATCTATTGGTCTGCACAGACCCAGCATCAAATCTTTGGTTTCAACATCCTGCTCTCTCTGTTCTAGAAATAAACTAATGTCATATTGAAGAAAGTGTATCTATGAATTTATATTTGGATCCATGACTTTATTTGAAAAATACCTCTAGTGGAAGCAATAATCTAATAAACCCAAAACAATTAATAACCGAATTGAAAACTAATTAAACACTAAAAAGGCAAGCATATTCTGAAAATTAGAAATTGACACTACCACAAAAATGTCAATGTATCTCGAAAAATTGTCTCGAAAAAAAACGCCAAGACAATCTTGTGTTACGGAACTTTGTTTTGAGACAAGTTAGTGTCCCGATCATGGTTTGAGACATCACTGAAACAATTTATCTAGACCACAATTTCAAAAGTTATTCTGTGACAATGTATTGTTGCATATTGTCTCGAAACACCCCTGAGAGTAGAAATTGTTTTATAATAAATTTCGAAAATATTCTGAGAGTATAAATTGTTTGGAAATAAATTTCAAAAAGTATTATGAGAGTATGAATTGTCTCGAAACAAGTCACAAAATATATTCCGAAATTTGAATGTTTCTAAATAAATTGCAAAAAAATTTCGAGAGTATAAATTGTCTAAAAAATGAGTCATGGAAGTAATATGAGAAGATATGTTCTCTCGAAATAAGTTGCTAAAAATGTTCCGAGAGTATAGATTTTCTCAAAAATAAATTCTGAAAAAATATTTTGAGAGTATGAATTCTCTTGAAAAGAGTCACAAAAATATTCCGAGAGTATCCATTGTCTCTCAGAACAAGTTACAAATATATTCGGAGAGTAAAAGTTCTCGCGAAATAAATTATGACAAATATTTCTCGAGTTAGAATTCTCTTTAAATAAATTGAGAAAAATATTCCAAAAAATAAAAATTTTCTCTAAATATTTTATAAAAAAATTTGGTTTATGTATGCCTACTTGATCTTGTTTAATCAAAATTTTAGCCCATAACTTTTTAAATATGTTTCCAATTTACTTGTTGTGGTGCCGATTTCAACGTGTCAATATTAGTATTATTATTATTTTGTGCCGAATGTGGTGTCAATTATTATTATTTTTTTTTATTACCGTTACGGATTAATTACGACTAATTCCACGCCATTTTATTATAATAGTTGTGATTTGGTGCGATTTTTTTGGCATCAATTTCCTTCATTTGTGTAGCATTAAATTTAATTTGTGTAAACGCACTATAAATTTAATTATGAATATTTTTTTTATATTATTTTCTAAATATAAAAATAAATCATATATATAATATTTTAAATACACTAGTTTATATTAAAATATACTCCATTGTTCATAAGTAATTTTAAAATAAAGTAAATAAATTATATTCTATTTTATTAGTCAATGTGATAAACTTTAATAAATCAAACCTAATTGAAATTTATAAATCTTAAATATATATCATTTATATTTCTATCCAAGTCAATTAAAATATAATCATTTTTAATAATAAAATATTTTTGGGAAGAATATAAATATTATGTATCTTTTAAAATTAAATCTATTTATTCATAAATAAAATTTAAATTAAAATAGATAAATATTTTATCCAAGATACAAAAAATTACTGTTAGAAAAAGGTTGATAATTATGAAAATTAATCGCAAATTTTAATTCGTGATAATTAAAAGTTACGGAAAGTAATTTTGTGACAAATTTATGTCACAATTTTTTGTTTTGACTATTATGTAAGTAATATTTGCAGAAAATTTACAAACAACTTTCTGTAACTATTTAAAATAACCGCTTATATAACGAAAATGTCTAAGATATTTCTATTCCATATCTTTTGACTATTTCGTCACAACAATTTTTACGAAATATTTTCTTGACTATTTTGAGTTGTGGCAGAAATAACCAAAATATTTGCAATATTTTAAATTATTACAGATATTTTCATTGTATAATTTCCGTGACTTTTTAAAATCAAATGTCACAACATAAGTAACAAAAACAACTATAAATTTTTCTTATTATCGTTCGTAGCTATTTAAAGTAATAACAAAATAATAAAATCATCTTCAATATCTTTATTTTTTTTACTTGTATTGTAATTGAATAATATATTTTTAACTATGCATCACTATTTAAAATCAAGTACTGAAAAATTAGAAAAATCTTAATTATATATTTATTTTTATAAAAAAATATCTACTATTTAGGGTTACATTATAAATAATTTTATTTAATTAATATATATTTAGTTAAGTTATTGCAAATATTAACATAAACCAATATTAAACTATTTATAGTTATCATATTGATAATGTTTCTAAATATATTGTTAATTTTGAAATTTTATATGATAGTGCTGATGTCGATTTTCAATAATAAAAAGTAAAATTCGAAAATAAAAATTATTTTCAAATTTGATAAAATAAAATGCCTGAGATTTAAAAATCTCTAGACACCGTACGATATATAAATAAAATAGAAAAGAAATAAATATTATAGATTGAAAAAGTAAATGGTGATCCACAAAAGCAATTCACTGAATTTGATGTCGTGCCTTCATATCCGCTCGCTGGTTGTAACTTCTCTCAACCGTCTTAGAACTGCTTTTCGTCCAACCGGCACACCTGCTGCTACGTCTCCTCTTGCTCGCCTTTCACTTGTTCGATCCGCTCGCCGGTTGTAACTTCCCTTAACCGTCTTTTCAGACAGATCATAAATCACCATCCGACCGAGAAATCGTCTGGACCATCCACCGACTGAACCTACCGAATAACCCAACGATTGACCAACCGACCAATCCAGATACTGACTGGTTGCTAGACCAAATGACTAATCAGTTGCCCACTCGAGCGACCACCATTTAATTCCTTCAAATAGCTGAACAACCATTCGTCCAGACGATTCATCGGTCGCCCAATCAAGCGACCACCATCCAGTCCCTTCAAACGGATGAACAACTATTCGTCCAGACGATTCATCCATCGCCCAATCAAGCGACCACCATCCAGTCCCTTCAAACGGCTGAACAACTATTCGTCCAGACGATTCATCCATCGCCCAATCAAGCGACCACCATCTAGTCCCTTCAAACGGCTGAACAACCATTCGTCCAGACGATTTATTGGTCGCCCAATCAAGCGACCACCATCCAGTCCCTTCAAACGGCTGAACAACCATACGTCCAGACGATTCATTGATCGCCCAATCAAGCGACCAACTGACCGCCCTTTCAAGCGATTGAACTACGGCTTGACCAAATGACCGGCCAATCGATCAAGCGATTAACAGGTCGCTTAATTAAGCGACCAATTTACAGACCTTTCTTTCAAATGGGCCCCTAGAAGCCCACTTTTCTCTTGTTTGACCCCTGTATCGACCGTCTCATCTTTCTTCGCCCGACCTTATCTTGTCTGACCTCCTTATCGGCCGTCTCATCCTTCTTCGCCTGACTTCAATTTGTCCGACCTCCGTATCGGCCGTCTCATCTTTCTTCCCCCGACTTTCTTTAAGGCCCTATTATCAGGCCCATTGGACTATACATCAATCCAATTTATAAGCCCATTCTCAAGAAACCCTATACATTGGTTTTTTCTTACTCAACAACTTGCCTCCTCCCGCCCGACTCCTAAGCGTCACTTCTCGTGATGTTTAGGAGTTTTCAGTATAGTGCTATCATTATTTTCAACCAGGAACCTGATGTGGTCGCGGCGGTGCCCGACTAAATTGTCGCATTACCCGCCAAGGTCACGGTTTTGCCCGACCAAGTCGCGGTACCGCCCGACCAGATCGCTGCGCTGCCCTTGCAGCCAGCCGCCCAGCCCGTGCGTGAGGATCCTCCGGCCGCTCTCCAACCAGTCCAACCGATCCCGCCGCCTCAAGACATAGAGGAGATTTCCTCCTCGAAGTCGGGCGAGGCTTCAGTCAACTTTGCCCCAAGGGGTTCGGTTAGTATTCTTTCTCATCCACTTTCTGACTTTCACCTCTTCTCTCTTGCTTAACATTCTCCTTTCAGGGTATGGAGCTGGCCGTCGCCCACCGTCTGCAACCCCTTCTGAAGCGACAGCCGCCTTCAACCAGGTACACCCTATCTTTGTATTGTAGCGAAATCATTTTTTTTTTCCATACCTCAACGCTTTTGTTTTAGACCGCCCAGGAGATGAACGTATCGGCCCGAGTGAACCTCCCGACTCCCGTCAGATCTATCATAGAACGCTGTGCCGACCTATCTTTCGCTGATCTGAGTTTAGCCAACCTCAAGGCTTTAGTTCAGGTCACGATAGATTTTTTGGTGCAGCCCACACTGGAGTCGGAGGCTCTCCCCGTCCTCGATCGAATGATGGCAAGGATCACCGAACTTCAAGCTGAACTGCCTCTTATCCGACCTCCATCATCCGAGGCCACGTCTTCTCAACCGACCGCTGATCCGGCCAGCCTTGAGGCATCTTTGAAGAAGGTCGACCAAGACCTTAATCTTGCTAAGGCTACACCGGACGAACTCCGACAAGCGCGATAAACGTTGGCGGCTGAGATCTCCCGAAAGACGGAGGAACTTAGACGCCTACAAGAACAGTTGGAGTCCCTGGATGACAACATCCAGGCAGGGAGTCGCCTGGTGGAGGAACACTGTCAAACCCAAATGAGCCTCTGCAAACAACTTCAAACGAGCATACGAATGAGGCTTGTTAGGGGACACCGGGAGGCTTATCAGCGTCGATGGGCCAATCGGTAGGAATTGAAGTGGGCCGACCTCCGAACCGCCCTTAGGGCCCTGCTTTCTCTGTAATCGTTATGTAATATGTATATAACTCCTAAACTTAGTCTATATATGCATCCTACTTTTCAGAACACAGATCCATGTTTTTTGCACTTTTACTAAGTCAGGAATTAAACACCACGACAGATATATATACTCCATATCCCTCACTGCAAATATCATCAACATCCACCACATTACACTTAAAATGGTTTCTCCTCGCATTCGTGTCCCTTCTTCCAACTGGGAAGGTTCTCTGCAACCTTTCCTTGTGGGTAAACACCCCATAGGTCATCATGCTGAGGACATGATATAGGTGCTCAAAAAATTAGGCTTTAAATTAATTTTCTGGCAGAGGTAGGAAAACCATACATCGCACAATCCGACTAATGGAACGTGTATCCACCAGTTATGAACCTTTTACTGATATACTTACTCGCATATCCGATCTCGACCATCATCTAGATATGATAAACCATCATGTCTTGGCCATTCTCCCAGACCTCAGCTGGAACAACATTTTCCATCAGCAAAGATCAACACTCTCCAGGCTGCGTGTTCTTGTTGAACGAGAAAGCCAATCTTTACAAGACATGAAAGTCCGCACCGAACAAGACCTTCAAGAAATGCAAGATCAATGGGATTGTTGTCGTCTTGATCTAGACGATCTCGTAGATGAGGAACCTGAAATGGTTTCTGCAAGTTGGGATGAAACCTCTGAACCAGAAGACAATCACGCTTGTGTCACCCTTTCGGATGATGACTAAAGAACCCTTCCCTATAGGTTCGAACCCTTAAAAGGTTCCTAGATTTTTTGTAATAAGAATTGATGACAATGTTCTGAAAATGCAGGAAAATACATTTTCAGATACTTAGCATTAATATTTTCATGTACCAGCTTCCCTTCCTGATTCATAATAATAAAAGCTCTGTTACCAATTACTTTGTGAATGATGAAAGGGCCTTCCCAATTGGGAGACCATTTCCTTAATTGGTCTACCTTCTTATACGTAGGCAGAATTGTTTTCCACACCAAATCTCCTTCTGCAAAAACCTTTGGGGACACTATTTTTTCATAATACTTTGCTCTAATCTCACTCTGTTTAACCACTTGATCCAAAGCGTTTAACCGATCTATGTCCACCTCCTCCAGTTGTTGCCACATCCCTTGTGCATACGCCTCATCAATATTTGCTGTTGTATTAACCACTCCGGGTGAAGATACAACAAATTCCGCTGGCAATACAACATCTTGCCCAAACGTTAATTGGTATGGGGAGAATCCAGTAGAAGTATTTATACTATTTCGGTGGGCCCACAATGGCTAAGACAACAATGTGTGCCATTTCCTTGGATTTCCCTCTACCATTTTTTGGATGATACCGATGACGATTTCATTTGCCGTTTCGGCCAACCCATTAGCCTGTGAGTAATAAGGTGAAGAATGATGCAATTTGATGTTGAACTCGGCCAAAAAACTCAACAAATTTCTCCCTGGTAAACATCAAACCCTGATCAGTTGTAAAGGTGTGGGGAATCCCAAACCGGTAAATAATGTGATTAAGTACGAACTCAATCATTTCTTTCTGCGTCGCATTCTTCAAAGGGACTGCCTCCACCCATTTGGTAAAGTAATTAGTTGCTACCAAAATGAATGAATGTTACTTTGATGACACCGGATGAATTTTTCCTATTACATCCAACGCCCAAGCTTTGAATGGCCACGGCTTAATTATCGTCTGGAGTTCCACTGTTGGAAGATGATTCAATGGACCATGCCTCTGGCACTCCTGAAACCCTTTAGCAAATCTGATACAATCATCAAATATCTTTGGCAAAAATAATCCCATACGATGAATAGCCCATCGCATGTTTAATCTTGTGCGGTGTGCTCCACAAATTCCACCATGAACCTCTTCCATTACTTTGATGGATTCTTCTGGTCCCAAACATCTTAATAATAGTCCTTCAGAGGTTCTCTTGTACAGAACCCCTTCAATAAGCTGAAAACGTAATGCTTTCAGCCGAATGCCCACAGGAGTCGTGGAATTTGGTGATTCCAGATATATCATAATTTTTGTTATCCAATCAGTATTGTTATCGACATTACCAATTAATTGCTGGCAGGCATTCTGGGCCAGATTACCTGCTTGCCGATTCTTTGTTCTTGGTACATGCTCAATAACCACCTCCGCAATTCTATATAATAGGCGATATACCAAATCTCGATATTGACACAGATGAGGATAATTACAAGCGTACCGTTTTAAAACTTGATTGATGACCAATTGAGAATCTCCACAAATCATAACCGCTTGCGCCCCTTTGGCCACAAGTGCTTCCAGACCCAAAATTAGTGCTTCATATTCGGCAGAGTTATGAGTCATCTCCTTCATTTGAAGCTGCAAACTTATCTTGCGGGCTCCAGGTCCTTCTAATATAACTCCTGCTCCTGACTTCCCTTTTGAACGAGAACCATCAAAGAACATTTTCCAAGGACTAGTGCCTATATACGGCACCATTTTTATTTCCACTGGTTCGTTGTTCATAAATTTAGCCAACAAGTCGGCCACTACCTACCCTTTCACCGCCTTGATAGGTCGATGTTGCAGCGCGAAAAGAGCCAATCTGATTGCCCATTTCATTAACCTTCCCTGCATGGTTGGTCTGTGCAGAATTAATCTGATCAGATCCACTTTGGAAACCACCTCGGTTTCTCTTAGCAGAATATAATGCTCCAACCGAGTACATGCGAAGACTAAAGAATAGCATATTTTCTCGGGCATAGTATAATTCAACTTCGATCCTGCTAGAGTTTTGCTTAAATAATAAATAGTCCTTTCTTTACCATCTTCCCATTCTTGCGCAAGCAGACTACTTACCACATCGAAACTGGTTGCAACATACAGTCTAAGGGGTCGATCCCCTCTTGGGGGAACCAATACAGGTGGTTTTGTTAATGCCTGCTTGATTTTCTCTAATGCCTCTTGCTGCTCCGAACCCCAAGAAAAATTGGTTGCCTTATTCTTTAGCAACTTTGTGATGGGTTTAATTTCCCTGCGGCATTTGATATGAACCTCCTTAGGTAGTTCACCTTACCCAACAAGCTTTGAACCTCTTTTATCATTCAAGGGGGTCGCATGGTCAGAACAACTTTAGTTTTGTTCGCATCAACCTCTATCCCCTTTTCATGCACCAAAAAACCCAGGAAATTTCCTGCCGAAACTCCAAAGGCACATTTTTGTTAGGTTCCTCTTCAAGTTGTACTGCTTCATCCGTAGGAAAGCATTTTTCAAATCAACCAGATGTGTATCAAAATAAGTAGATTTAATGATCGCATCATCAATGTACACCTCCATGGACTGCCCAATTAGATCGTGAAAGATAGCATTCATTGCCCGTTGATAGGTTGCTCCAGCATTCTTTAAGCCGAATGGCATAACCGTCCATTCGTAGATCCCCAAGGCTCTTGGGCACCTGAACGCGGTTTTGGGTATGTCTTCCTCTGCTAGTGAAATCTAATTATACCCTACATAAGCGTCCATCAGGCTTGAAATCCGGTGTCCTACTGCTGAATTAATCAACATATCGGCTATGGGCATCACATATTCATCTTTAGGGGTAGCTAGATTGAGATCTCTGATCAATGCAGATCCGAAATTTTCCATTCTTCTTGGTTACCGAGACAATGTTGGCTAACCATTCTGCATATCGACAGGGTCGAATGAACCCTAATTTCAGCAATTTCTCAATTTCTTCTTTGATCTGTGGCAGCAATTCTGGACTAACCCTTCTTGGTGGTTGCTTATACGGCCTGAACCCCTTCTTAATAGGCAACCTATGTTCTATTAAATTGCGTGCCAATCCTGGCATCTCAGAATAATCCCATGCCAAACACTTCATATGGTCCCAAATTACCGTTACCATTTGCTCATGCTGGTTTTTAGACAACAAACCACTAACTCTGACCATCATCGGTATCTGTTCCGTTCCTACATTGTATTCAATGAACGGGTCCTGAGTTGATAAGGAAGGTTCTGTTTTCTCCAGCAGGTCAGGCCAACGAAAGCCTTCTCCCTCGTCAACACGATTGTTGGAACCTTCCTCACTGTGTAATCTAACCATTAATTGGTTTAAATAAAACTACCTAATCAACAAGTTGCATTCACCTATCTCTTCCATAATTAAACTTTAATAAATCTAACATTTTTGGCTAACAACAGAGCCACAAGAAAGAAGAATGTTTCTAATGAAACATATAACCCTGCGTAGTGAGCTTACAACTCTTCCAGGGATATTCATCTAGCACAGCTGTTTGTGAAATCGGAGGTACATACTCAGAATAAAGTACGGACTCTTCCACAACTTCTGTGGAACCGAATGGATTAGTGTTGGCATCCATTCTGAACACTTGATCTCCTTTCCAAAACATGTTCTACTGATGGAGAGAAGAAGGCACACATTTGGAAGCGTGAATCCAATCACACCTTAACAAGACCGAGTAAATGGTGTTGGCATCTACTACAAAGAACACCGCCGAAATCACCTTCGGTCCGACTTCAATAGGGGCTACCATCATCCCTTCTGGTTTCGTTGGTTGCCCCGTGAAGCTTGTCATCTCGATATCTACTGGAAACAGATTCCCAATTCCTTTTCCCAATTTCTTCAAAGTCTTGAGAGGCATAACGTTGAAGACAACTCCGTTATCTATGAAAACCTTGTTAATCGGCTTACCAAAGATGTGAGCGTTAACATATAATGGCTTCAAGTGTGGGATTGCTCCTTCTGGTATAGGTAGAAAAACCATAGATGGGGGACTGCCGTGTGTATGTCCGGGACTGCCAGCCATTGCCGCCCATTCTGGTTCTTCTTCCTCCAGCCTTGCCCAGATAGGCTCATCTTCTTCCTCAAACCAACGCATACCGGTCATCCTGACTTCAAACCCGGCTTTATCGGTCTTCACTATCTTGCTGCGCAAAGCCCTCGTTTCTTCTGGAGCAAACGACCCAAAGATTATCTCAGGAGCCTCTTCTTCGGAAGCTTCTATTTCGGGATCGATGTTGATCCGCCTGCAGAATTGACACCGGAAACACCTAGCCTTCTTGATAGGCCTTTCGATCTCCTCGTGGTCCTGTAATCGGTCGCTCGAGTTTTTTCTTTTGGGGGATACCTCCTTCTTTTCCTTCCCTTTGTCTATTCGCCTCCCGTGTCGAGCTGCATACCTACATTTAGCATTACGGATTTACGTACGATTCATACCTGGAAATCGGGGATCAATATCTATGGGCAAAGGCTTTCTGTTCCAACTCCATTTGTCGTGGACTGGCTGTGGCTTGTGCGTTGGTCAATCTCGCACTACCACTTTATCGTTCAACTCCACTTCGAAGGAGCCATCCTTTTTGTCTCACTTTTCCGCCACCCTAGTTTCGCAGGTCTTAAACTTGTCATTCTGATCGAGCTCCCTTTCTTTTGGCTCTCACTCTCTCCGCTTGTTGTTTCTTTCATCATCATCCTTTTGTGGGCTTTGCGAAAAGCACACAGAAATCACCGCTGTAGTACTTACCTTCGGGAAAGGCTGCTGCTCCACTCCCATCGTCACATACTTGAATCTTCCATCTTTGATCCCCCTCTGGATTTCCTTTCGGAAATGCGTACACTGGTTTGTGTAATGCGTAAAAGAATTATGCCTCTTGCAGTATGGCCTTCCCTTTATCTCCTTCTTTGCCGCTAACCGTTGTCCCTTAGGGATGCAAATTTGCTCATCCGCCGACAGAATATCAAAGATTTCATCTGCTTTGGATGTGTCAAAAGTCGGTTGTTCCCACTCTTCTACCCCTGGAAGGGGCTTCAGTTTGAAACACACATAACGCTTTCCGTTTACAATTTCAGCAGCCATTTCTTCAACGCCACTTCCCTGTTCGTCATCTGGTGCATACATCTCTGTATCGATGCTGGCCATCTGTTGGACCTTATTCCGCCGAAAGTTCTAATCTTTCTCTCTAAAAAGAGATTCCAACCTCCCTGCCTTGGCTGCTAAATTGGATAGATCTAGAACATCATGGCCTGTTAAAGCCTCCCATAGTCGTGTATGCATATTCCTGACCGCTAAGTTGGTCATTTCGCTCCCTTCGATGACCGTTGGGCAACGTCCTTTCATCAATCGTATCCGCTCTATGAATTGGTAGGGGGTCTCCTCTGGCATTTGCCGAGATCTCCAAGAGATCTGTGAGTGAGACCGTCGGAAGAGGATTAAAGAACCTTGCATGAAAAGCCGCTTCCAAACCTTCCCAAGTTTGCAACTGTCCTGGCAGAAGACTGGCAAACCAGGAAAAAGCTGTTCTTGTGAGAGACAACCCGAACAATTGTAATTTATGAAAAGGATTATTGCCCACTTCCCCTAGTTGAGCCGTGAAACGTCCCACGTGCTCGATAGTCGAAGCTCCATCTTCTCCCGAGAAAGAGTGGAAATCAGATGGCCTATAATTCCTCGGGAGGGGATGCTCATTGATGATTCTTTCTGGAAATGGCCTCTGATATACTGGTCTATTCACTGTTTGAGGATTCATTCCAAAATTCACCCGTAGAACCTGAGCGATATCTTCTGAATCCACTCTAGGTGGAATAGGATCGAAAACAGGAATGGGATTATGAACCTGACCTCCCAATATTTCTTCTCTGGGGAAGGCTGGTTCGACTCTGACACTCAGTGGAACATTATTTGGGTATGTTAGAGAAGTCTTTCCCTTGTCAACCCTAGTAGTGGTACTTGGAAGAGTGCTATCCATATATGAAGGCCCCGCAAAATTTGCTTATAATCTAGATTGTGACATCCTTGGCGGTGACTGGGTGGGTTGCAGAGTAATCCTTGATAAAGCTTGATCTAGCATATTCTGCATGAGGTTTTTTTGCTCACGCAACATGTTTTGCATAGCCAGAGTTTGCTGATTGTTCAAGTGTTGAACATAAGACACCCAATCGGTGGGTGCTTGGGGGATTTCCCCTGCATTTGGCATGGCAGGTGGTGAAATGGTTTCTTCTGCAGGTGTTGAAGAGACTTGGGGTTTTGAACCCGCCATATGGATCCTTCCGATGATTCGGCCGGATCTCAATCGTATGAAATTCTCTCTTGATGTAGGATCAGCAATCTTGCCTTTCTCCCATTATGGTCGCCAAATTTTTATGTCGATTTTCAACAATAAAAAGTAAAATCCAAAGATAGAAACTATCTTCGAATTTGATAAAATAAAATGCCTGAGATTTAAGAATCCCTAGACACCGTATGATACATAAATAAAATAGAAAAGAAATAAATACTATAGACTGAAAAAGTAAATGGTGATCCCCAAAAATAATTCACTGAATTTGATGTCGATTGAAGATGGTTTCTTTAGGTCATGAACAGACCTATTTAAAACCTATGTCAATCGCCACAACCAGGTCATGCCTTCATATCCGCTCGCCGGTTGTAACTTCTCTCAACCATCTTAGAACTGCTTTTCGTCCGACCGGCACACCTGCTGCTACGTCTCTTCTTGCCCGCCTTCCACTTGTTCGATCCGCTCGCCGGTTGTAACTTCCCTTAACCGTCTTTTCAGACGGATCATAAATCACAATCTGACTGAGAAATCGTCTGGACCATCCACCGACTGAACCTACCGAATAACCCAACGATTGACCAACCGACCAATCCAGATACTAACTGGTCGCTAGAACAAATGACTAATCAGTTGCTCACTCGAGCGACCACCATTCAGTCCTTTCAAATAGCTGAACAACCATTCGTCCAAACGATTCATCAATCGCCCAATCAAGCGACCACCATTCAGTCCCTTCAATCGGCTGAATAACCATTCGTCTAGACAATTCATCGATCGCCCAATCAAGTGACCACCATCCAGTCCCTTCAAACGGCTGAACAACCATTCTTCCAGATGATTCATCGATTGACCAATCAAGTGACCAACTGAACTACGGTTTGACCAAATGACCGGCCAATCGATCAGGTGATTAACAGGTCGCTTAATTAAGCAACCAATTAGCAGACCTTTCTTTCAAATGGGCCCCTAGAAGCCCACTTTCCTCTTGTCTGACCCCCGTATCGACCGTCTCATCTTTCTTCGCCCGACCTTATCTTGTCCGACCTCCTTATCGGCCGTCTCATCCTTCTTCGCCCGACTTCATTTTGTCCGACCTCCGTATCTGCCGTCTCATCTTTCTTCCCCCGACTTCCTTTAAGACCTTATTATCAGGCCCATTGAACTATACATCAATCTAATTTATAAGTCCATTCTCAAGAAACCCTATACATTGGTTTTTTCTTACTTAAGATATAGATTTTAAAAAAAAATGATTAAGTCTAAAAAAATAAAATTAAAAAAGTTATTCACAAAGATTAAATTCAAAAACTCCGATACTAAAAAAATACTATATGTTAAATAAATTTAGTAATTTTTTATATTAATAAACAAACTTCAATTTTTTGTTAAAAATTCATGATTATATATTAAATAAATATGTATACATTGTTAAAAGATAAATTTATAATAATAATATTTATATAGTTAAAATATAATAACAAAAAAAAATTAATACTTTAGAGTAGATAGCCAAGTTGACATGATAGGTCGTGTAAGTCTTTAATAACTATAAGGTCACTAGTTCGAAACCCTTCGACTGGTCGAAATTTTGTTGCAACTTCTGTTGCTATATAAAGTCATGGACATGTCATGGTATTATTCTATAACTTATTGTCACAACTTAAAAAAAAAGGTCACCAGAAAAATTCCACGAAAATGGTTCCATATATTTTTCTGTCACCAATTTGTATTAATAGAATATTGTTAGGCGGGACCACCTTGTTACAACTTTCGTTAATATAAAGTCACGGAGGTGTAATGGTATTATTTTGTAACTTATTATCACAAAAATGTCACCATTATAAAATATTCACAAAATATTGTTGCAGCTTTTGTTGCTATATAAAGTCACGGACATGTCATGGTATTATTCTATAACTTATTGTCACAAAAATGTCACAACTTAAGAAAAAGTCACCAGAAAAATTCCACGGAAATAGTTCCGTATATTTTTCCATAATTTTTTAGTAAAAAGTCACTAATTTGTATTAATAAAATATTGTTAGGCGGGACCACCTTGCTCTTGCCCCCGTTGGATCCACCACCACCGCTATCGGATTATATATTTGATTTCCACACTCATTAAAATGGTTGCACTGCCAGATAATTCTGCTGCCGCCGCCGGACCTCTCTCCTGCTGGCCCCAGACCCACCACTATCACCATCACCATCGAAATTTATAGGATTGAATTTATGAACTTTTTTATATTCGATAATTTTTTATCTTTTTCTTTTTCAATATCCTATCATTTCATCTATTTCTTTTCATATCGTCCTGCTGTTGATTTTGCAATATAGCAAAAACATGAAGAGAAGAATATGATAATATAAATAGTTTGCAGAATTTATATATGATTTTACTTTTTTTTAATTATATGGTGACGATTTCATCTTTATTTATATGTTAAGGAAGTTTTTTGTTTAATTTGTATATATATATATGTAAGTTTTCTTGTTTTTTCCATGAGTACCGAGATTTATATTTATATATATAAGCGTTGCATGTATATATGTATATTTGCTATTGGAATATGGAAATATTTATATATTAGATGATATATATTGCATGATTCTATTTTGTTTTATTTCAAGACAAAGAAATTTAATAAAAAAAATGGGCACAGCGACCAAAGCTGCTGCATAGGAGGCTGCTTCTTGGCGTGCTAAGCTTGTGGCTGCTACTAAGAAAAAATAGAAGAACCGTTACATGCAGCAGCCAATCGGGTATGCTAATCAACTCTTTACTGCTGTATATTCTTATTGGAAAACTCGAAGATAGATAAAAGAAAAAAAAAATTAAATAGTTTCGACAAAATATGATTGAATTGTTTAGCATGTTTTTTAGGAGTAAAAAACTTTTGCTTTGAACTATAATCTTTGACTTATTAGATCAATGCTACTTGTCTCTTTCAAAAATAAGTTTATATGCTTAAAATAATTATATGTCAAATGTATAATACATATTTACTAAGTGTTGTTATGAGAGTTGCTCTATACAATATTGATTTAAATACATCAATATATATGAATTGCCAATTGTAATTGTTAATAGGACACTACAACAAAAATATACATTAGCGAAGGATTTTTGTAAGGAATTTTATATCCCTCGCCAATACCGATTTTTATTTTTACGAAAAAATTTTGTAAGGAAATTACTTAATTCGTAATTAACGAACCTTGCTATTAGCGAAGAATTTTGCGAAAGGTTTATATTCCCTCACAAAATTACAAATTAGTATTTTTATTAATAAATAATATTTTTTAAATTATTTTTAAAAAGGATCGAAAGTAAAAAAAAAATTAATAAATTTTAGATTTTATTAAATTAATAACAAAATAATTATTATGAAAATTTATAAAATATAATATAATTTTTTATTAAAAAATACAAATATTTTTAAATAAAAAGTTACACATATTTTTATATAACAAATAAAATACTTATTTTATTATATTAGTATTATCATTTTTTTAATATAAAAAACAAATAATAATATAAAATAATTTTAATTACAAAAATATTATTAAAATTATTGATACCAAAAACAGCTTATAACCTAGCCGCCACCCCCACATCATTTTCGTCTTTCTTCTTCTTCTCCTCTTTGTTTTTGTTTTTGTTTTCATTTTCTCCAATCCATCTGTTTGTTTTGCTTAGGCTGATGTGATGAAGAGTTAGAGTTCTGATTTGCAATTATTGATTTTGTTATGTGTTCCTAAGATGTCCAGAGCTTCGAATTAACCCTACATATGATATGATGGAGGAGAGAGTACCCGAAGATGAGCTCTAAATCCTATGGTAATTTATATATGATCTGTTTTTGGAGTTCTTATTCTGATATATATGTATATATATGTTTTATGTCTGATTGTGTGTTTGTATGCTGAAGTGAAAATTAAGTTGTGTTGTTCTTCTTCTTCCTTGCGTTTACAACTAATTTACGATAGCGGCTAGCATAGGACATCTTGTAGAGTTCATTAAAGAGATTTACTATATCAAGAGAGAGACTATTGTATTACATAGTACTTGAATGTTTTGGTTGTCTATGGTGTGTGCTTAAATTGTATTTTCATTGACAACTTGTATCTTAGCTTGGGGGTTGAGCAATACACACGTGATGCACACAGTTCAAGAGCTTTATATATATATATATATATAACTGTCTTGATTTCTAGTGGATTACTCTTAATTGAGATTTGAGGCCCCCAAATGCAGGAGGGTTTGTATAAACAGGGTTACCAATTTTCATGTTTATTTATGTGATTTGCAAGGAGTTGTTATTAAGCATTTTCTAATTTATAGATTGGCTTAAATTTGGGTGGATTTTAAGTCATTGTCAAGCTGAATAGATTGTTGTTTCAAGAAAGGTTTATTTCCCGTGGTAAGTAGAAAAAAAAATTGTTTTCCCTGATGCTTTATATAATACCTAAAGAATGTTGATGCACTAAGAGAGGCTGCTATGTTTTTGGATCAAAGAAGAGGATGTTTTTACAGAATTTGATGGAAATGATGCAACATGCGATTGTTTTGATAAACAACCGTGGATTTTGGGAAAACATATATTGTGAAAAGGCATCAAAGATATACAACTTACAACCCATAGGTCTTGAGAAATCAGTAAATTATGTATAGGTAATAGATGAAATTCATGAAACTTTCTTTGTAGACGATATTGAGCTGCTTCATGTAAGAATTTCAAATACTTTCTGTGGTCATCTCTTACAAATTTTCAGCATTTAGACATATTCTTTCAGTATGTATAAATGTGTCGTTAGATGACATTTGGTCTGCAATTTAAGAATAAAGTATTGTTGAGGCTTGAGAGGTTACAGAAGCCAAAATCTATATGCTACAAAGGCCACTAAAAGATCAAAAGATCCTCTTCATTATGAAGTATTTGAGCTTCCACACCACAAGGCTATGCCTTATTTGGATGAGAAAAATGCACGCGTGGCCTGCCCTATTTAGATGTTTCAATAATTTATTTATTTTTTTGGCATATCGAATTTTTGCGATTTCTTTTGGTTAATCTGCTGATTTCTCTTATTCTTTGCTCGGTATATATGACTTTTGATTGGCAGCTTGTGAAAAGTCTCACATACCTGATTTAAAAGATTTAATATCAGCCTTGGGTGTTAATCTGTATGAAAAATTAATTTATGATGTGTAGTCTTTGAAACAACTTCCAAGTAATTCCATGCCGTGTAATTAGACATTCTTTTCAGCTTATGAATCAATGGAGTTTTAGTGGTGCTATATGAATTTCATCTAGTGACTGGATCTGTGATCTGATCTATTGGGTTCTTAAGTAGCGTATTGAATTAGAAAATAAAGAGGGTCAAATATGCTGCATGTATAATTTGAGTCTGATTGTCATGTTATATGCATTCCCAAAATGTGAAACAAGAGTGGGAAATGTTATTGTTATGTGTGCACCCAATAACCATTCAAACTCCAAGGGTTCGGTTCTTCATTATTCTTTGGGTTTAAAGGGCTACAAACTTTTTTAGATTCTGTTATACCAGCCCCCCTTGATACTCGTCGTGTGAGTTTTCCTTTTCGGTAGCAGCAACATGGCAAGATTAATTCAAACTTTCATCCTTTGGAATAGTAACTGATTCAAAATTATTATTTATTTATTTATTTATTTATTCAGGCTTGTTAATTAACTAGTACATTGCATAAAGCATAGAAGCCATGGATGACTCATGAGTTTGAGTTGATATATATTTTTTATTTTGCTTATTATGCCCCTTATTATCGATCGGAATCATATAATATAGGTGGAGCCAAAGACACGATTGCAATTGGTTCATTGAGTTTATTGTAAGCAAACAAAGAAAATCTCGCAACTGTAGTCCCAAGAGGTATTTTCCTTGAATCTGTATTATATTCTCTAATAGTTTGTTTTTTATTCTCTGATAACAATGAATACATTATGAATAAATTATGATAGATCTATCAAAGAGAAAAATTGTGTATATTTTTAATATAAGTAATTATTCTTTATTATGAGCTTAATTTTTTCTTTCTATATCCATTCTTGTTTATCAATGTTTTGAAAATCATTTTTAGAAATTTGTATTTTCTGCAGAATATAAATGCGACATGAGTACTACGCGGTCTTGGATGTACAATAAAATACAAAATGGTATTCTGAATAGGGATTTCATGGTTGGGGTAGACAATTTTCTTAAGTACTGTATGACCAGTCCAGAGGTGTATAGGATCGATGGTAACATAAGATGTCCATGTAACCGTTGCAAGAATATCAGATTTCTTCCTTTCGATGATGTGAAATACCACTTGTACTCAAGAGGATTCGTTCATTTGTATGAATGATGGACATGTCATGGTGAGGAGCATGACGGGAGTGGTAGCTCAAATCAATCAAACAGACAAGTACTAGAAAGTTTTGTTGAACCTGCAATGGGTGTTACACCCAAATGATGATGGATGCTGGAGGTCCCGATTTTGAGGCACGTGTTGTGGAAGCTAAAGAACCGAACCCAAATGATAAGAAATTATATGACCTTCTCAGTGCGGCTGACAAGGAGTTATGGGAGGGTTGCACAAAGACAACTTTATTATCCGCTGTGGCGAGGATGCTAACTATCAAAGCAAATTTTAACTTGTCTGTGCGATGGTATGATGCACAGTGCCAGCTAGTGCATGATATCATGCCAGAGGACAATTGTTTTGTGAAGAATTTTTATGAAACAAAAAAATTGATTGAGGGTTTGGGATTGCCGGCACAAAAGATTGACTGTTGTTAGTTGGGATGTTTGTTATTCTGAAAAGAAGATGAGTGCTTAGAGTGTTGTAAGTTTTGTGAAAAACCGCATTATAAAGTAAAAAATAGGCGACGGCGATTGATACGGTACATGTTACTTGCCCATCACACCAAGGTTGAAACGTCTATTTGTATCTACAAGGACGGCTTTGTATATGCGGTGGCATGCGGGTCATCGCCATGAAAGTGGAGATGTGTTTTGCCACCCGAGTGATACGAATGCTTGGAAACATCTCGATGCACTATATCCCTCTTGCGGAATGGAGGCGAGGAATGTACGTTTGGGTCTTTGCACCGATGGATTCCAACCATTTGGACAATCAGGAAGACAATATTCTTGTTGGCCCATAGTTGTGACACCGTACAACCTTCCCCCAAATATATGCCTGAAAGATGAATATTTGTTTCTTTATGTCGTAGTACCAGGTGGTGCAAATCCAAAACAAAAGATTGATGTATATTTGCAGCCACTTATCGAGGAGCTGAACATGCTATGGTGCACTAGAGTTGAAACATTTGATGCATCTCATGGGCAAAATTTTATCATGAAAACTGCACTATTATGGACTATAGGTAAAAATATGCACATTTCTCTATAAGTAATTGTCCTCAAATTTTATATTAATAATAACACTAATTTTTCTAGGTGATCTACCTGCCTATTTGATGATGTCTGGGTGGGGGACCTCTGGAAAGACTGTTTGCCCGATATGTCAGGAACAAACAGTGGCTTTCACTCTTTTAAATGGTTGCAAGCAGTCGTGGTTTGATGCTCATCGTAAGTTTCTTCCCCAGAATCACCCGTACCGTTTTGATCGAAAGAATTTTAGAAAAGGAATTACTGACTTCAATCCCCCGCCGCGTAACTGAAGCGGAACAGCTCCAAGAGATAGATGGTTATGGGTTTCTAAAAGTAACGGAGTTAGATGCTACTGATGTGAATCAAAGGCTTGCCTGTGTGTGTGGATGGCGGAAAAGAAATTTTTTCTGGGACTTACCTTATTTGAAGGATTTATTGGTACGAAATAATCTAGATGTTATGCACATTGAGAAAAATGTATTCGAGAATATATTCAACACGGTAATGGATGTGAAGGGTAAGACAAAGGATAATGCAAAGGCACGGGCGGACATGACAGAACTTTGTGATAAAAAAGAATTCGAATATGACATTGTCCAACAATACTACCCTCGAACTGCGTATACATTGGATAAACCTCGTAGGAAAGAATTCCTTACTTGGGTTGAAAAGTTGAAGATGCCTCATGGATACATGTCCACCCTCGGCCGATGTGTGGGCATGACGAAATATCGGTTGTTTGGGATGAAGAGCCACAATTGTCATGTCTTCATGCAAAGGCTCATTCCAATTGGGTTTCGAGAGCTCTTGCCTAAGAAGATTTGGGAGCCACTAACCGAGTTAAGCAACTTCATTTGTCGGCTTACGTCAAAAGTTGTTATTGTTAGTGATATGGAGATGTTAGAGTCTGAAATACCCGTGATTCTTTGCAAATTGGAGACAATATTTGTTCCAGGCTTCTTTAATAGTATGGAACATCTTCCCGTTCATCTACCACATGAGGTTAAAATTGCTAGGGCTGTTCAATTTCATTGGATGTATCCTGTCGAGAGGTACATATAATCAATCTGAAATGTTCTTTCATGTCACCTTTAGTGTATACTTAAACCTGTTTGCATAACCTACACGATAATGTTGTTTTCTTTTCATAGGTTTTTGAATCGTCTCAAAAGGATGGTTAAAAATAAGGCCCATGTTGAAGGGTCAATTGTAAATGCATGTCTCGTAAGGGAGGCAAGTTTCTTTTGCTCACACTATTTTGAAAAACACATCTATAAACGTGCGAGGAATGTTCCTAGACAAGATGACGGTGGTGCACCTATTTATGGAAATAATGATACATTGTCTGTGTTCAACCATCCAGCTCGATTGCAAGGCAAACCCAAAAAGAGGTTTCTAACTCCTAGAGAACGGAATGCAATTCAGACATACTTTCTTCTGAATGTCCCCGAAATAGATCTGTTCATATCGTAAGCTTTTTGGGGTCGGATCAGGGGCAGTTCGGCCTGAAGTTCGGTGATCCTGGCCATCATCCGATCAAGGACGGGGGAAGCTCCTGATTCTAAGGTGGGTTGAACCAACAAGGTTATTGCGACTTGGATTAGAGACGAGAGGTCGGCTACACTCAAGTCGACAAAAGCCAAGTCGGCGCAGTGTTCTACAATAGATCTGATAGAAGTCGGGAGGTTTATTCGGGCCAAAATATTCATCTCTTGGGCAGCCTAAGGCAAAAGGAAGATAGTAAGTTGGGGAGACATGGTGAACTCATTACGATGTAAGGTTTACCTGATTTAGGGCGGCCGTGGCTTCGGAAGGGGCCATGAGCTGGAATGTTGTGGAGGCACCGTGATGAGTTGTCGGGCCAGCAACCGACTCGTCCCCTGGTTGAAGATGATGGGCGACAGCCAGTTCCATTCCCTAAACAAAGAGTGTTAAACAAGAAAAGATGGGAGAAAATTGGAAAATGGATAAGAGAGAACACTAACCGAACCCCTTGGGGCAAAATTGACTAACGCCTCGCCCGACTTTGAAGAGGAAATTTCCTCTATGTCATGAGGCGGTGGGTTCGATTGGACTGGTTGAGGAGCGGTAGGAGGAATCTCATCGACTGGTTGAACGGCTGGTTGTAAGGGTAGTGCGGCAGCAGCTTGGTCGGGTGGTGCCACGACTGGGTTGGGCAATTCTGCGACCTGGTCGGGCTCGGGCACCACCGCAATTAGAACAGGTTCCTGGTTGGAATGAATTACAAGTGTCAGAGGTTCTATAAAAGAACAATATGGAAATGTTCTGACAGTTACCTGTGATGGTTCCGCAACTTGGTCGGGGAAGGCGACGAGTTGGTCGGGCAACGCCGCGACCACATCAGACGCTGGAAGCGGTGGAAGAATAATTTGCCTTCCCGCCGATTCTTCCGGTTGGTGTGCCTACAGTAAGAGAGTTGAAGTTAATGGTTGAAGTAAATATTTTTTTTCTAAGGAATATTAGGAAATACTTACCTCAGTTTGCATGGGAGTCGATTGTGTGATGGTCGGTTGACCGACGATCGGGAGTTTTTCTAGAAGGTCGACCGGTTGAGCAGATCGCTGTTCGGTCGGGACCGCAGTCGGTTGGTCTACGGTCGGGACCGCAGTCGGCTGGTTTGCGGTCGGGACCACAGTCGGCTGGTCTGCGGTCGGGACCGAGGTCGGTTGGTCTGCGGTCGGGACAAGGTCGGTTGGTCTGCGGTCAAGACCGCAGTCGGTTGGTCTGTGGTCGGGATCGCAGTCGGTTGGTCTGCGGTCGGGACCACAGTCGGTTGGTCTGCGGTTGGGACGGTGGTTGATTGAGACAAAGTCAGATTGATAGGTGATTGTGCCGCAGTCGGCTAAGATATGGTCGGTTGATGTTCAGTCGGTTGAGGAATAGATGGGGCAGTGGTCGGCGGCAACGAAGGATCCTCTGAAATAGAAGGTTTTAAGTTAAGAAGGGTTTGCACGGAAAATGAAATATAGAAGGAAACAGACTTACCAAATTGTTTCCTCAAATATTTTGGCATCCCGCTGGTATCTACTGGCAGAGATGCCAAATATTCTTCGATGACCTGCCTGTCAATGGTAGGGGTGACCTTCTGCTTCTGTTTCTTTGCCCCAGACCCGCCTAGAGCAGGCGCCTGCCTTTTTCTTCTCGGGGCAACGGCCAATCGAGGAGAGCCAAGCGTCAAGACTGGGGGTGAGGCAAGTTTCCCAACCAATTGATCGGTCGAGGGAGCAATCAAAGACCAGGTGGCCGACCACCAAGCAGGAAATGTTTTGGTCGCTGAAGGTTTTAGGCAGAAAGGTAAGTATGAGTTGGAGGTGATGTAGTCGGTGAGATGGGAAACGTAGGTCGGGATAAGCTCGGGGATCACTAGCCCTTCTGGGCTTTGAGATATAAGGTGAGGTTGGGCCAGTGGTCCCGGTATGCCCTGACAGCAACCGAATTGTCGGGCCAAAAATTGTGGTTGATAATTGTAAGTGTAAAATAATCTGCGGTTTTTCTGGTCCGACCTCTTACTTGAAAATAGAGATCGGGGTTTCATGGCAACGTCCCAAGAGAAAGAATTGGTCGGATGAGGAAGAGGATCGGGATGAGTTTGGGAATGAGGTGTGTCGGGATGAAGTAAAAGAAGATCAGTTGAATATCGTATAAGAGTTTCGTAGACATAGAAGCGGGAGTTGCTACGATCCTTAGTCAGAATTTGGACGATGACAGGGTCGGATGGAGATAGATAAGAGGAATTAGGGGTTAATCTGGCCAAGGCATAACCGATGGACCTGTATGGGTTTAGAGCGATAGGAAGTCGGCAAAAGAACGCAGTGGGGAAGTACAGACGGAGCCACAATTCCAGGAACCAGAATGGTCCTGAAGCTGCTGTGTCTGCCTTCTTGCTATCAGTTAAACGAGTGCTCACTCGGGTTAAACCTTCAAAGAGCTTAGCCAAAAAGAGGGTTCCCAATGAAAAAAAATGGCCGCAAGCCAATTGAATGGCCAGATCGACTTGGGTAGAGAGGACGAGTTTAGAACGGGAAAGAACGATGTATCTGTAAAGGGAAGAAAAGAGATTCAACCAACAACCAAAACATCCAACTTTGAAATTACGAAAGAGATTTCAAAAGGAAAAAGTATACCTGCAGAGCCAGAAGATGAGGAAGGTTGTGTGTTCCAGTTCGGATACAGAGGTGCCTTCCTTACCCTGATATTTGTTAACAAAATTAGTCCAGCCTCTTTCTTTTTCAGGGAGCTTGGCCAGGGCCCAACCAGCATGGTTGGGTAAAGGCCCTCAACCCTCAAAAGAAGTTAGAACATGGTCATCGCCTACAATTGGCAAATGCGCAATGACGGCCACGTTCATCAGGGTCGGGCCGATAGGACCGGCAGGGAGGAAGAATACACCCATCTGGGAATGCCAAAAGGCCGCCATCGCTAGTAAAGTTTTTTCATGAAGATACAGAGGCTGCGTTGAAAGGAGTATGGCCTTGTCAATGCCTTGTTTTTTCCATTGTTCTTCAAAGTGGGGGAGAAGCCGCACGTACCATTTACGGTAGGTGTCTTTTGGATCAGTGAGGTGAGTTCTGATACTGTCCAGAAGATGTTCTGGCTTAAACACAGCATCGTTAACGATGATTGGAGACACCTGAGAAATGACGGATCTCATACGATCAGCATCTTCGGTGGTGGTACAGTAAGGGCGTACGGTAGGGTTAGAACCCTCGAAGCCACAGAAGGTACTGAGGGGTCAGCCCCATCGAAAGGAAGAGCGGGGACGTATTGGTTAGCCATATGCGAAGAGGTCAAGAAGACGACGAGGAAGAAAGTTTCAGATGAGGCAGTTGGATGAAGGAACAGAGAAGAATTTTCAGTGCGTGAATTTGAGAGGGTGAAGGAAGGGTTTTACATAAACCCCTTGATTTGACACAAAGCAGTGTAATGATCACTCTGCTCTGCAAACCCATAAACATCACGTCTCACGCAGTTCAAGGAGCGACGTTTAGGAGTTAGGCGGGAGGAGACAAGTTGTTGAGCACAAAAAAACAATAGATAGGGTTTTCGAGAATGGGCCTACCAAATTAGGTTAATATTTATTCAATTTTAATGGGCTTTCAAAAATCCGAATATAAATGCTGTTAAGGAAGAAGCTTCCTCGGAAAAGGCAGATTAGGTGTAACAAGGTCGGGTGCAAAGATCGGGTGCGATCAGGTCGGGCACGGAGCTCAGGTGTAACAAGGTCAGGTAAAAAGATCGGGTGTGATCAGGTCGGGCATGGAGTTCAGGTGTAACAAGGTCGGGTGCAAATATCGGGTGCGATCAGGTCGGGCACGGAGCTCAGGTGTAACAAAGTCGGGTGCAAAGATCGGGTGTGATCAGGTCGGGCACAGAACTCAGGTGTAACAAGGTCGGGTGCAAAGGTCGGGCGGAATAAGGTCGGACATTGAAGTCGGACGTGGTCGGGTCGAGCTCAAAGGTCGGGCGTAATAAGGTCGGGCACTGAAGTCGGACGTGGTCGGGTCGAGCTCAAAGGTCGGGCGTAATAAGGTTGGGCGCAGAGATGAGACGGTATAAGGTCGGGATTGAAGGTCGGGTGCGATAAGGTTGGGCGCAAAGATAAGACGGTATAAGGTCGGCATTGAAGGTCGGGTGCGATAAGGTCGGGCACTATGGTCGGACGTAATCAGGTCGAGCTAGAAGGTCAGGCATGATAAGGTCTGGTACGGAAATGAGGCAAGATAAGGTCGGGCGTGATAAGATCGAGCGCTGAGGTCGGACATGATCAAGTCGGGCAAGGAAGTAGTAGATGTGCAGGTCGGGCGAAAGAGCAGTTCCTGGACAGTTGAGAGAAGTTTCAACTGATGAGCGGGTTTGAGACCACGACTTGGTGAGTCGGTTAACACACGTGTCGACAGAAGAGAACTTTATGGGCGGTTGACAGCGGTTTTGAGGGCACGACTTGGTGAGTCGGTTAACACACGTGTCGACAGAAGAGAACTTTCTTGGCGGTTGACAGCGGTTGCTGTAACCGACCAGGCGGCGGTTCAAAACCATTTCTTTAAAGGGTTTTAAATAGGTCTATTCCTGACCTAAGAAACCATCTTCAATCGACATCAAATTCAAGAGAATTGCTTTTGGGAATCACCACTTTATTTTCCAGTCTTTAGTTTTATTTTTCCTATTTTTATTTCTATATCGTACAACGTTTAGAGATTCCTAATCTCAGGCACTAATTATGTCAAATTCGAAGATAATTTCCTATTTTCGGATTTTACTTTTTATTGTTGAAAAAATACATCAACAATTAGCATAGACGAATTCAAATAAAATCAAATTAATAATAATGACGAATCGAATTGAATTTACACTAAAGATTAGAAGGCACAAAATAGAAATGAAACAAACGAAAGCAAACAAACAAAAGCATAATTAAATTTAGTTCAATTGGAATCAAACTTACATTGCACAAATTGCACCCCCAGTTGTTTCTAAAATTGGATAATTAATTTCATATATACCTCTATTCCTGACCTTCCAGTACGGCCAAGAAGCAATTCGTTTGATCCGACCGCCACCGACATCAACGATGGAAATGGCATCTTCCAGCAGCGGACTACTGCCTTGGGTAACAGCAGGGCGGATTTTTTCAGGGTTTTGAGCAAAAATAAATTATAGACCCTATAAATAAATTTATTTTTCAAAAAATATTATCAACGATAAATATAATAATAAATTTCACAAAAATAAAAATTATTTAATCATATATACAATAAATGTAATATATATGGCCAAATTTTTATGATTGGGCCATATTAGTGCAAAAGGTCTCAAAACTTTGGTAAAAAGGAATGTTGTTTCTTGTTTGAGTAAATGTTCACACTGTTTTATAGGGAAGCAACATCGAGTATCTTTCAAGACAAATCAACCTTGCCAAATATATAATTTTTTGAACTTCGTGCATTAAGATGTCTTTGGTCTTTTAAAGGTACACACCTTTAGTGGTGCTTCTTATTTTGTTACATTCATTGATGTTCATTCCAACAAGTTTTGGGTTTATGCCTTGAAATCGAAGGATCAAGTGCTTAATAAGTGTAAGGAATTTCAAGCTTTTGTTGAAAGACAATCTGAAAAAAAATTGAAATGCACTCGAACAGATAATGGGGGAAAGTATCGAGGCACATTTGAAGATTATTGCAGAAAACAAGGTATTCGACATAAAAAAAACTCCTCCAATGTCACCTCAGTTGAATGGCTTGGCCGAGATAATGAATCGAACGTTGATGGAAAGAGTCTGTTGTCTTCTAGCAGAGTAAAAACTTTCCAAGTCATATGGAGTGAGGCCTTGTTAATTGCTACACATGTTATAAATTTGACTCATACTATTGTTTTGAATGGTTATGTTCCAAAAAATATATGGACATGCAGAAACCATATGCTCACTTGAGGGTCTTCGACAGTAAAACTTATGTTCATATTCCAAAAGATGAGAAATCGAAATTAGTTATGAAGAGCAAATAGTGTATCTTTGTGGATTATGGGCCTGGTTAAGATGAATTTGGTTACCAACTCTATGATCCAGTTGCGAAGAAGCTCAAAGGTAATGAAGATGATGATCATGATGATTATGCCCGAGGGGTTATTAATGTTGGTGACAATGATTTTAATCATTCTGCAAGTGATTCGCAACATTCACTCAGGAAATCTACTAGAGCCAAGCAACCATCTAGCATATATTCTATTCAAGAATATGTACTTCTAACTGATAGGGGAGAGTCTGAATGTTTTGATGAAGCCACGGAGAGTGCAAAAAATAGAGTTGGTGGCATGCAATGGAGGATGAGATTAAATAGGATAAATAATATAACACCTCATTGTATTTTAGTAAAAATGCACAAAACACCATGTGTTTTATTTATTGCTTGAAACCTCCTTGTGTTAATGTAAAGTATGCACACAACACCCTCCTTGTCCAACACTGATATTTGGTTCTAAATAAAGACCTAAATTACGCAAGTTTTATAAATTAAAAAACGCAAAATATCTTAAATAATTTTTTTGAATAAAATAAATAAATAAATAATTGATTAATCATTCATTTTATAGTTTTTGGAGACAAATTGTTATCTGATTTGTATAAAAATTATAAAAATAAATGATTGATCAATTATTTATTTATTTATTTTATTCAAAAAACTTATTTAAGATATTTTGCGTTTTTTATTTGTATAAAACTTGAGCAATTTAGGTCTTTATTTAGAACCAAACATCGGTTTTGGACAAGGAGGGTGTTTCGTGCAAGCTTGATATTAACAAAATGGGGTTTCACGCAATAAATAAAACACAGGGTATTTTATGCAATTTACTAAAATACAAATGAGTGTTATATAATTTATCCGATGAAATATTTATATGAAAATCAAACATTCAAGTTGGTAAATTTGGCGGATTGGAAAAGAGCCTTGAAGGATAGGTGGGTCTATAGACTAAAACATAAACAGGGTTCTTCAAAACCAAGATATAAAGCTAGATTGGTTGTTAAAGATTTTAGTCAGAAAAATAAGTCGACTTTGATAAAATCTTCTCTCCATTGGTTAAACTATCTTCTATTCAATTTGTATTAGCAATGGCAGCTAGTCTAAACTTGGAGATAGAACATATGGATGTAAAGAAAGTGTTTCTTCATGGTGATTTGAATGAAGATATTTATATGGGTAGCCAAAAAAGTTTCAAGTGCAAGGCAAAGAGGATTATGTCTGTAAGTTGAAGAAAAACTTGTACGGCTTAAAGCAAGCTCCTTGACAATGGTATAAGAAGTTTGAGTCAGTTATGCAACAACATGGTTACCGAAAGCTCACTTCTGATCATTGTGTATTTGTGCAAAGTTTCTCCAATAATGACTTCTATATTGTTGTTCTATGTCGACGACATGGTTATTGTTAGTCAGAGTGCTGCAAAGATTGGTGAGTTGAAGCAAGAGTTGAGAAATTCATTTTCTATGAAGGATTTAGGAGCAACAAATCAAATTCTATGTATTCAAATTCTACGAGATAGAAATGCTGGAAGAAGTTGGTTATCACAGGAAAAATATATTGAAAAAGTCCTCTAGAGGTATATGACAATGGCTAAGCCTGTTAGTACTCCATTAGTCGCACACATTAAGTTAGGTGTTTCTTACTGCCCCTCTACGGAAGAAGAACAGAAAGATATGGAAAATGTTTCTTATTCATTTGCAGTTGGGAGTTTGATGTACGTAACGGTCTGTACAAGGCCAGATATTGCCCATGCAGTCAGCATCGTGAGTTGGTTTCTCTCAAATCCTAAAAGAGAATATTAGAACCGTGTAAAGTGAATTTTGAGATATCTTCATGGCACGTCAGACTTGAAGATTTGTTTCGGGAATGAGGATTTAGTTTTTCATAGTTTTACTGATTTTGATATGGGTGAAGATATTGACACTCGCAAGTCTACTTTGGGGCATGGGATCATCTTTGGAGGGGGAGCAATTTCTTAGCAATCGAGGTTGCAGAAATACATTGCATTGTCAACCACTGAAGCATAATTCATTGCAGCTATTGAAGCACGCAATGAAATGTTCTGGTTGAAGAAATTTCTTTTGAAGTTTGGCTACTTTCAAGAGAGGTACGGACTATTTTGTGATAGTGAAAGTGCTTTTCATCTTGAAAAGCATCATACTTTTCACTCAAAGTTGAAACACATCGACGTGCGGTATCATTGATTGCGGGATGTGTTGGATGAAAAGTTGTTTACAATGAAAAAATATACATATAGATGATAATGTGGCTGATATGCTTACTAAATGTGTGCTAAAATGGAAGTTCAGAGTTTGTTGCCCACTTGTCGGGATGACAAGTTCCTCCACATAGTCGAGAGGGGGAAATTTATTGGGTGTGGGCTCTCAACTATATTAGTTAAAGGCCCAAAATTAATAGGTAATTAGGCCCAATTGACACTTATGACCTAATTACCCTTTGGAGAAAAATCAGAGTAGCATAAACATCCATATGCAGAAAAACTGAGACAATAACAAAGCAGCCATCGCACTCAAACCCTCTCTGCTCAGGTTTCGATTTTTGCTTGATCTACATAGCAAATATTTTCCAATTGACTTTAAATATTTACTGAAGATAGGGGACGTCTATATCTTCATTTTCTATTGTGGAGATCAATTTTCAACAGTCCAATTTTTATATAAAAATTCGACAGGGCGACATGTTTTTGGGCTCTATTTTTGTACAATTTTCATTATTTTTTTAAATCGAGATTTTGGTGACTTTCTATTGTTTAAGTATATTTCGGATTGAGATATAATTTTGGATATTTGTACAATGTTTTTCGGTGATAGTGAATTTTTGGTGCGCAGAAGAGCCTCGTGGTTTTTTCTCTTTGCATCGAAGAGGTTTTTCACATAAATTGACGTGTCGTTATATTTTTTTCTATTTATTAATGCAACTATAATATTCTAACAATTATGAATTATATTTCTACGCATTGTTTTTATTATTCCCAACAAAAATAAACATTAATTACAAAAAAGTCAAATGGCATTTACATCCAATGCAAGTAACAAAATCACATTATTTTAGTAAAAAATAAAACAAACAATCAAACATAGATAACAAACAAAGGTAGCATGAATAAAATCATAGTATTATTCTTATATCAAAAGTTACATCTAGACATTTGTCATTGGTCATACATTTGCATTATCAAACTATCTCTCCACGATGACCATTGTTGTGATGAGTTAATGTTATCAATATAATCACTATTTACATCATCAAATATATCATCATTTATAAGAGTTTATTGATCCATAGGATCTAAGGACATATTACTATGAATGAATTTTTGAATCAAACAACAAGCCATAATAAAGTTGTTTTGAATTTTTAGCAGATAATAAGAGTTACTCCTAAGAATTGTCTATCGTGCCTTAAGCAGCCCAAATGTCCTCTCTATCACATTACGAGCCCTTGAACGTTTCATATTGAAATTTTCTTGAAATTTTGAGGAGTTGATGAATTATTACTCCATTCGTTCAAGTGGTATCTAACTCCACGATATGGAGTCAAAAATCCATCTCCATTTGTGTAGCCATTATCGTATAAGTAATAAGTTCCTGAAAATATAAGTACAAAACTTTAAATTTATCCTTCATCATGAATTTATAATAATTTGATATTTTTGTTTAATTTTTTTACAACAAAACAAACTAAATTCGAAAATAATGTCGAATTTTAAAAGAGCATTTATAAAGCGGTGAAATGCATAAAAATAAAAAGGTGACCCTCAAAAGGAAATTTGCAATTAATTTTTGCTTTTTCTGAGAATTGAAGATCCTTCTCCAGAAAAACTCAAATCCTTAAATATTCCCTAAAGAAAATATTTTGAACCGTCGTCTGGTTGGTTACAGCAACCGCTATCAACCGCCCACCAATTCCTCATCTATTGACACGTGTCTTAACCGTCTCCAACCATTCCTACCAGTTATAGAACCCAACTGGCTCATCCGACCGCCTCTGGGCACCTTACCTCCTTAGATAGATGGCTGGTCGCGAACGGCTACTCAACCGCCCAGCATACTTTAGACAGATTGCAAGCCGACCGACTGCCTCGAAAAACCCCTTAGCCACCTGATGGGCCCAGAGACGGGCCCACATCTCCTCTTATTTTGGGCCATTTACCCTAATTATAAATTTCATACGTAACAGATATATTTATTATTTTTAAAACAAATTTTGGAATTCTCAATCCATTTTCTCTTGTTATAGCATCTCGTACTACCCTACAATCTACATTACTCTATTCCCATCCAGTAAAGACTTATATAAAAATTCATGTTACGATTACAAACTCCTAACATGTTAATTTCAATGTCTCATCAACAGAACACAAAACAATTTCAATTCTAATATCATTATGAAAATGGATACATATTTCATTCTAAAATTTAGCTAAGACCTTTCATTCTCTATATATCTCATCTTATCTCCATTTTATGATTTTTACATATCTAGCCATAGATTGATTTTTATTTTTTATTTTAAGTTAGTTTGAACACAAACAAACAAAAGATGAACTATATAATCTGCAGAGATGAACTATATAATTTGGCATCCAAATCCTAATCACAGTATTAAAATTCCACTTAATTGTATAATGTTAAATCATTAGTATTTTTAGCAAAATCATAACCAAACAATCAAATTTTATATTGCCAAAAAAAAAAACAAAAAACAAAGAATTAGATTTCAACAAACAAACATCAATTTCACACAAAGCTTATAAAAAGTACAAAAGCAAATCCTAGATTTTACAACAAATTATAAATAAAGGAAAAATACAACAAATGAATTTATGTGTGAAGATTTTGAGTAATAAAGAATGGAAAAATACCACAAAATTCTAGAGTTACTGTGTGCAATAAACTTCGCGAAGAAGAATTGTGCGAACTGCACAAAAAAGAGCCGTGCGGGAAGAAAAACTACGTGAACGCGAAGGAAATAGAATGGATATAAAATAAAAAGAAAGGATTAAAAATAAGGGTAATTTAGCAATTTTAATAAATAATATTAAATTGTTGGATTAGATTAATGATCTTGTAACTTGGTATTAGTGTATTGGACCAACAATTACCCCGGGCCCAAATACATTAAAGTAAACATGATAATAGATCGAATAAAATAATATTATCCGACCTAGATGCATCCTATGAGTATGTATGTGATACATAAATATATATAATATATGTAATTGAATTGAAGTGGGTTTTATTCTCTATTTGGGTCATTTGATTCTCCTACCGGGTCGATTTATTTTTCAACATGCATTTGAAGACATCTCCAAAGGCTTTTGGGACCTTTAATCCGGCTTCTTTGATGGGTTTGATCTCTGATTTGACTTTGCCGGATTTTTGGAGGCTTTGATCTCCGTGTTGACAAATTTGATTGTTGACTTTGGATTTGAAGACTCATTTTGATCGATTTGGGGCCTTGATCTTTAAGAAGATGGATTTGGTACTTTATAACATTTTTTTACAGTGTGTTTCCTTTGACTTTTGGTTTAAACAGGGCTGGATTTGATAATTCGATGAAGAACATGATAAACGTCTTGAAGCTTCAGGATGAACTTTGGAGACTTTTCCTTGACTTTGATGAATTCTTCAACGAGTTTTGAAGCTTTGATCTTTCCTCCGGCTTGGACATATGACAAAGAAGATTAACTTTATCAATTTACAACCAATATTGGATGATTTATCCAAATCAGTGAGTTTTCAATGAAGAACGCTTTGAAGGACATAAACACAAAGAATAATGAAGGGAGTCTAAAGAGACTTACATTTGCACGAGTTTTTGAATGAACTCCGGTGTCAAATGAATTGGCTAAGATTCTTATTTATAGGGAGGGGTGGCCTCGTCTTCCTTTTCGGATGATGCCATGTGGCACGTCCCGATTGGCCAGAAAGAAGATTTTATAATCCTTTATTTTTCATCTGATGTCATTTTTCATTCTTGAAGAATTTGATCGTCCGCATTCCTTTCTCATCAAGATCTTTATATTATTTATTTCTCAAAAGATATTAGTTGGAGGACTTTGGTCTCCGTATGGGAAAATTGATTGTCGAGTTTAGATTTGAAGACTCTTTTTGATGAATTTGGGGCCTTGATCTGTAAGGAGATGAATTTGGTACTCCATAACGTGTTTTGATGGCATGTTTCTTTAACTTTTGGATCGAAGAGGAGTGGATTTGATGATTTGATGAAGAACGCGATAAACATCTTGAAGCTTCAAGATGAACTTTGGAGGTTTTTCCTTGGCTTCAACAAGTTTTGGAGCTTTGATCTTTCCTCCGGCTTGGACATATGACGAAGAACGTTAACTTCATCGATTCGTTAACCAATATTGGATCATTTATCCAAATTAGTGACTTTTCAACGAAGAATATTTCGAAGAATACGAAGAACACGAAAAATAATGCAGATAGTCTAAATAGAATTACCTTTGCACGAGTTTTCGAATGAACTCCGGTGTCAAATAAATTGGCCAAGACTTCCATTTATAGAGGATGGGTGGTCTCGACTTCCTTTTTCGGATAATGCTACGTGGCGCATCTCAATTTGTCAACATAAAGATTTTATAATTCTTTATTTGTCATTGGATGTCATTTTCCATTCTAGAAAGATTTAATTGTGCTCCTTCATTTCTCGTCAAGATCTTTGTATTATTTCTTTCTAAGAAGATATTGATTTAAATATTTCTTGTATTGATGTAATTAATTTATTTTCTTACCAAATTATTATGACTCTATTTATGCATATAATATTTGTTTAATATCTTCTATTTTAAAAAAATTTTGCATTAATGGTCGATATTTATTGCACAAATACTAGTATATTTACATAATCAAATATCACATATTTAATTTTATTAAAATTTTGTATTCTTCTAATATATATTATATTTAATTTAATTTAGATATTTAATTTTTAATTCCTACAATATATATATATTTTCTTTTTCAAACTCACAAAATCGTGCGCAACCACAACAACTACTTCAAAAGAAGCTGCAAAAATTTTCAAATATAACAACTTAACAGCAAGGGTTAATGCTCCTTCATCCAAGGTTCAAGACCTACTAAGAGCACATACAAGGGCTTAAGATTAAAAAAGCTTCCATACATACGTGTTTCCAACGTGTCCCATCTCGTTGAATATCTTTCTCTCTCCTCCGTAAATCTTCCACAATGGCTTTCATTTACTTTTTCCCAAACTCTTTTCTCCCAATTGCAGTAATACTTATCGAGCTCTTCAACAGTTTACTTTGGTGGATCAAGCTTGAATAATAACTCAAACAATTAACCATAACGCCAATTATCAAAGAAAACAAAAACAGAAAGATTTAAAATAATGCAAAAATAGAAATAAAAAAACATATTAATTCCACACTGATATAATATCTTGAATATGTTACAATAATGAAACAAATGAAGCAAAAGAAAAACAGAAGTGCCCACCTCCTATATCACGGCACCAACGATGTCGATCGAAATGGATCTAAGAACGTTGAGAGAGAAAAGAAGAAGTGGAGAGAGAAAAAAGAAATGTGAATAAAAAATTCTTTGATGCGGCTTCTACTGCACTAAGCTAGTGCCAAGTTGAATCAAAATATTATTATCAAATTTTAGGTCAATGCATCAGTCTTTTTTTGAAGGGGAGAGGATATGGTGTCGATATGGGCGAAGATGCCATCGATATAAAGGCTATCGTATCAGCAAAGTTATGCGGGCACAAATAACTGCCAAGATAAGCAAACATTTTTTTTTAACTTACCTTAGTTGATAAAAAAAACAGAGGCAAAAGAGTACCAGCAACAAGAATAAAAAAGTTAAACCCAACTGTTATCGCTGAAAAATTCGGATGACGGTTCAATAAAATTAGACCAGTCAAAATCGACAAAAATTGAGTTCCCGGTCTACTAAGAAAGTATCATGGCTAGTCTCGCAATTTAAACCAATTGATCTATGTTAAAAATTAAATTGCTTAATTTTCGAGGAAGAAACGTGGACGAATAATTAAGAAAGAACCAGGATTGAATTGAATAATTGAATTCAATAAGAATTTAGAAACAATAAATTCAAAAAGAAATCAACAAGGAAACACGCAAAGGTAAATAAGGTAATGAAGTAATCTCAGTTTTTCGTTGCACTAAAACGGATGAATTTTGTAATTTTTGTTAGAAATTTTGGGGGAAAATAATGAGATTGTTTTTTATCATCAAAACAAGGGGTCTATATATAGGCAATACAAAACATACTTGATAGACTCAAATCTAAGTAACATAATCTATGGATAAGACCAAATCTAAATATAAATCTACTAAATCTAAAATTGAATACCTAAAATATCTCAACATCATCCCCCCTCAAACTTAAGTGGTATAACAGAAACCAACTTGAGTTTGACAAGAAAGTTGAACATAAACGCAAAAACAAAAACAAAAATAAAAATAATAGTTGACTCTCCATCGGAGCTGAAAACGAGATGACATTCCACCCCGGAGCAAAAAATGTGACTCTCCACTTGAGCTGAAAACGAGATGACTCCACCGGAGCCGAAAATGAGATGACTCTCCACTGGAGCCAAAAACAAGATGACTATCCACCTTAGCCGAAAACGAGATGACTCTCCACCTGAACCGAAAACGAAATGACTCCACCGGAGCCGAAAAATGAGATGGTCGAAAATGAGATGACTCCACGGGAGTCGAAAACGACATGACTCCGCTGAAGCCGAAAACGACATGACTCCACCGGAGCCGAAAACAAGATAACTCCACCGGAGCCGAAAACCACATGACTCCACCGGAGCCGAAAACCACATAACTCCACCGGAGGCGAAAACGAGATGATTCCACCGGAGCAAAAAACGACATGACTCCACTGGAGCCGAAAACGAGATGCCTCCACAAAGCCGAAAATGAGATGACTCCACCGGAGCCGAAAACGAGATGACTCACAAATACCAAACAGATAACAGACAAGCAACGGATGACAGATCGCAGACAAATTTCAGATCGCACGCAGGCAACGGACAAACAACGGACAAATGGCAGATCGCAGACAGGTTTCAGATCGCACGCAGACAACAAGACAAGCAGCGGACAAATGGAAGATCGCAGACAGGAAACGGACAGATGACAGATCGCAAGCAAGGCAACGGACAGATGACAGATCGCATGATCTCAAAATCACAAGATCTCCGGATACAATCCAGGTTGAATGTACCCGGAGAAACACGGGTTGATAGGCTATATCTACGGCATGAGAAAAAATAGGCTCTGATACCATGTTAGAAATTTTGGGGGAAAATAATGAGATTATCTTCTTGATCATCAAAATAAGGGGTCTATATATAGGCAATACAAAATATACTCGATAGACTCAAATCTAAGTAACCTAATATATGGATAAGACCAAATCTAAATATAAATCTATTAAATCTAAAATTGAATATGTAAAATATCTCAAAAATTTTAAAGTGATAATCACTCCCTCCTAATTCTTGTCTATTTTTAAATAGTTTCAATTTGTTAATCCCTAAATTTTTTCAACCTCCAATCGAACAAACCTATTTCACTTTTTCATTATTCCTTATTCTTTCATTTGTCAAACACTTCCTTGGGCCAGTTCAACGGCAAGTTTTCAACTTCTTATCGAACAAACCTATTTCACTTTTTCATTATTCCTTATTCTTTCATTTGTCAAACACTTCCTTGGGCAGTTCAACAGCAAGTTTTCAACCTCCAATCGAACAAACCTATTCCACTTTTTCATTATTCCTTATTCTTTCATTTGTCAAACACTTCCTTGGGCCAGTTCAATAGCAAGTTACTGAATATCTTACGAGCCTCAAGTTTCGATCAGTTTCTGGGCTTTTTGTCTGGGTCAGCCCAACTCCAGGCTGCTGAATCTCTTGACAAGTCTTCCGTTTTGGGTTTAGATCCGGGCTGCTTCGTCTTAGGGTTTTTATACCAGTGATTATTTTTGCAAGCCCGTAATTATTTGGGGATAACACCAACATTGCATAAGCAAAAAGTCCGAAGCAACAAGGAGCCACAAGGGTTTCGCAACAAGGGCTGGTGATCCCATGCCCGGTGCGTGCTGTGCTTCTTTCGCTGTGATGCTGCCTGAAACGGAAGCGAAGCTAGCACTAGCAGTAGAGCCTGTAGAGGAAAAGGTTACTACATACATACTACTAATTACTATAGTAACAGTATCAGTAACCCACCCACCCACCATCCACTCCACCTCTTCACTTTTTTCTTTTTTTTTTTTTTTTTTTTTTTTTTGTAATCTTCAATTCTACAAAACCAAAAAAGAGGATCGCCATCACAAACTGTGCGTGCCACCCATCTCAACATCACCATCAACATCTAAATCGACATCTGCATCTGCATCTGCTACTCTCTCTAGGCTAGGTTTCCTCTCAAATTCATAATGCTTTCTTTACCACTTCAATGACTTTTCGGTAGGTTGGTGGGTGGGTGGGTGGGTGAGTTTCGGGTTTTGCTTCTTATCTTAGAATTATTTCTATCGGCTTTGATTTGGTTGGTTGCGGAAGTCCTTCCCAAATGCCGGAGGAGGATTTGGTAGAGCTCAAGTTCAGATTGTACGATGGATCAGATATCGGCCCTTTTCGATATTCACCCGCATCCACTGTTGCCATGCTCAAGGAGAGGATTGTGGCCGAGTGGCCTAAAGGTACCTTTCTTCCCTAACTCTAACTCAAATTCAAATTCCCTGTGCTTTTCTGAATGAACACTTGAGAACTAGGGATGTATCATGTATCAATCATATAATCCAGTCCAATCCAATCCGTCCCGCCCCTTTAATTTCATTTACACAACTGCGGCTATACAATCAATCGGGATAATAGTAATAATTATAATAATAAGGGAATCTGTCTTTTAAAGCCGAGAACACTTGCTGCTGCCTGGCTGGTTTTCTATTTCAAATTAATGGTTCTATTCTATACAAGGGGTTGGGTCCCTAATTAATGAAGTTGGAAGATTAGTGATATTCGCCACACTTTTTCTTTGCCTTTGCTTTAAGAAGAGACTCGTGGGTAGTATGTATGTATTGGGCTCTCTCTCTAGACTCGACAATTGTATATAGCTAGCTCACCTGTACCTAATGAAAGAAAGGATTAAAGGAAGGAGGACAAAAGCTTCCAAGTGCTGCTTATATTTTATAATACAATCAGTCAATCTTATTGAGTGAAAACCTCTTTGCTGTCAGATAAAAAAATTGCGCCCAAGGCTGCAAATGATGTGAAATTAATAAGTGCGGGGAAAATTTTGGCAAACAACAAGACTGTTGCCCAGTGCAAGATGCCATTTGGAGACCTACCCAATGGAGGAGTTATCATCATGCATGCTGTTGTGCAGCCATCCCTAGCCAAAGCAAAGACAGGTTACTTTTCTTACTCATTAATGAATTGGAAACTCGACTAAGGCGCCTTAAGTTTAATTCTCCTGGGTCTGGCTGAACGAACTTCTTTAATATTGAATACCCAGCAATCTGAGACAGGGTTTTCATTCTTAACTTTGATCTCATGGAAAGTCTGCTCTGCTCTTTCAGACTTACTCATTTAGTTTCTATGTTATGATGCCTGAGTGCCCTTATGGGTTAGATAGGTGGGTGGGTGAGACAGGACTTAGCAAATAAATTGGACACTTGTATCTTGTATCTCTCCTCTGGGTGATTGGGACTGGAGAGTGCAAGTGAATCAAATTCCATTCTTGTGTAGAATTGATTATGGTGATAGTTTTTGCTCACTCCTAAAAACATTTTAAATTGATCACTTCTCTTCTGTGTTTCAGACTCCCACAGCATAGTAGTGTATCTTTTCCCTGTATCACATTGTCAATGTTGTTGGTTAGAGAATATGTATTTGTCCTTCTGTTATTGAAGCCTTGCATTAAATATCACAACTTTTGCTCCAAAGACTGGCATAGCTGTATTATGTCCCCCCCATATATATATGTATATATACTTGTTTATCCACCTTCGTTTCATTCAATTCCATTCCTACTACTGCATAGCCGTACTTTTGCCTGTATGAACCTGTTTCTATGCCAAATGCCATTTTTTTTTCGTCTAATTGACATGGTTGCTGTTGAAGTATTTCAAGTGCTTCCAGTATTGTTTGGATTTGCAATTTTTTACATAAATATTTAGCATTAGCAAATTGGGCAGTGGGGATTAAAGGGTTTCAATTTCTAACAGAGAAAGCTGAAAATGTATCCTACTCACAAATATTTGATTTAGTCGTGTGTTGGTGCTGGTCAAGTTATTTTGACTTTTAGCATGACGAGTTTGCATTCATAGTTGCTGCAAGTAAAAGTTGCCATTGTGTGCTGCAGAGAAGAAGATCGATGAAGCTCCAAAGAAGCACGTGTGTATGTGTTCGTGTTCCATATTGTGATCCTGGAGAGTCAGTTCGATTGAGTCGTTGATTAACTTGTGCAATTCAATTCAACTGAAGGAGGTGACCAGCTCAGAGAAACTGATGAGAAGTCGAAAAGGACAATAATTTAGATATCCGTTGTTCTTTGCTGTATACATGTTGATTCGTCGGTAGCATTTGTGTGCGACAGTGGTGTGGTATGTACAATACCATACATGCATGTGGGTGGTGTGGTGTCCCTATAGATTTGTTTGCTTTTATGTACATCTGTAGTTCTTGTGTTTTTCAGTTCCACGCCATTTATACATACATACATACATACATACATACATACATACAAATACAATATTGGTTTGTTTGTGGGATCCATTTAACTTTATGTACTAGTCCATATGTCATATGCCTTAAGTAAAGTGATGGCCCTCTAATTAGGTCAAAGGTCCCTCGTATACATGCTATCACAATCTCAGTCAAGTAGTGCAGTGGCAAGTAAATATAACCATGTGGGAATGGAGTCAGATAAATTATTTTAATTGTGATTAATGGAGGAGGCCGAAATTGAAGATTCATTTATACATCATATTGACAGGAAAATTCATTTAGTGCATTGAATTGAAATGTTTCTTATACTATGAATTATATGAAATCATTTTCTTCAAAGAAAATGAAACTGAGGTCTAGCTAGCAAGCATCCGGCCAAGCCAATTTAACTTTTATCAGCTGCTGCTGCACAATAAGCCAAACAAAGTTCACATGCATTTGGTTTATTATATATAGGGAAATATAAAAAGGCATTCCTTTTATTGCCAGCCAGAAGTACTCACTCAACCTACAATGCTATTGCTGCTGCTGCCTGCCATTCTCTCTTTCTCTTAAATCACAAAAGAGAAGAAGCTCCCTCTTGGCTTCTTTAATATCTCTCTCTTGTTCCCCTCCTTGCAATGGCCTTTGCAACGACACTTGTCGTCTTGTTATTGTCCTTGTTGCCGATTCCTTCGTCCCTTTTGCAAGCTGATGCAGCAGCCGCCGCTACATCTTACTCCCCTACTAAGTCTAACCCTCCTCCTTCTCAACCCCAAATCACTGTCATGGGCATGGTCTATTGTGATATCTGCTCCAGCAACTCCTTCTCCAGGCATAGCTACTTCCTGCCAGGTCCCATTCATTCCTTCTCCACCATCCATATCTAACTTGCTGCTTTCCTGAGTTTATGCAACTCTTTGTTCTACCTCCTCCCAGCAAGCTTATGCTTATGCTTGTGCCATCCCCCTTATTTACATTACATGTGTTTCTGGAACAGGTGTTGAAGTCAGAGCTGACTGCATCATCAAGGCCAATTCCCCAAGGACTGAAGAACACATATCCTTTTCGGTTAACAGGACAACAAACAGGAAGGGAACCTACAGATTTGAAGTTCCTTCTGTTGATGGGGTCCAATGTGCTGCTAGAGATAAAGCTGTTGGCATCTCTTGTAGAGCAACCTTACTGTCCAGCCCCTCTCCTTCCTGTCGTGTCCCTGCCTTTCACTCTACATCTGATGAGATTTTAGTCAAATCCAAACATGCCAATTTGTGCATTTACAGTCTCAATCCATTGAGCTATAGGCCATCAAAGAGAGATGTTGTCCTGTGTGGAAAATGAACTTTGTTTCTACATCTACATCAACAGCTGTTTGTTGCATGCAATGCAATCTCTTTTGACTTCAGTTGGGCTTGCTAGATTTCTTCTTGCTACTGAAGCTTTATAATGATTCTTGCTCTTCGGAGTAAGTAAACAGGTCGAAAATTCTAAATTCGGTAACTTACCACCCATGAAGCAGAAATAATTTCATCTTTCATTACAGAAACCAGATAAACCTGAACTCACTCACATTGGATTAGAGTGTTGATGTATAATTACCAACCATGTCCTTTGCAAATACTTTCAGGACCTCTAAGATCTGGTTCTTGGAGAACCATTTCCTTCTGTGGCTCTGTGGGAGTTCTCCTCCTACAGGCTGTGACTGTGACAGAAGGGGCTTGCTCTCCCCATCCAGAGTCTGTTGTATGAAACGATAGCTGGCACCATGTTGTGATGTGAGCAGAGTGGAATTTAGTGAAAGCTTAACTCTTGTGACCTCAAAATAGCTATAGTAGACCTCATGTATTCATCTTTAACCATTTGAACCGCCTTCATGAACTAGCCGAACTCCACGTGATGATAGTGGTTTCTCCATAAGCTCTCCAGCTTGAGGAACCAAAGCAACTTTTTATCAAATTCCTCACTATGCAATCCAATATGATCTATCCTATTGTTTCAAGAATCCTACTAACCTGAGCCACTAGAGGAGGCATCTGCAATGTACTGTCGGCTTCTGGAATCTCATAACGAAGCTTCCAAAGAGTTGAAGGATCATCCTTTGCCATGTCCGCAAGTTGCTGAATATCACAGTTGGCCTCCGCCTCAACGAGAACTTTTCCCCTCTCCTGTGCAGTCCACTATGATTTTCCTTACATTAAAAGATAACAGTTATGCGCCCTGCAAGTGGATAAATAGCGAACTAAAAATTTTCCAAAGGTTTACTTGATGATTTGTGCAGCAACTTCATTCCCCTTATCAGCTGCTGCCGTGAAGTAGTAGTGTTTGAACTCTAACAGCAATGTTCTGATCAAGATTTGAGAGAAGGTAAAGACTTCTTGCAGGTTCCTTTGCTGGAGGGACTAAACTGGGCAGCCCAAGTTTATCACTCAGCACCAAGGTTGTTACGGCGAGGATTTAGACACAGCGCCGTCGGACTGCCATGTCGCCTAGGCGACACGGTGCCTGAAATGGCGGCAATACGGCGACTTACCTATTATAAGTTTCTAATAGTTAATTATACAATATAATATTATAACATCAAATCACTATATTTCAAATAAAATATCAAAATATCAAAACATTAAAGTATTAAACATAACTATCAAAATACTAAAATACCAATAGTTCAAAATATTAAAGTTTCAAAACACCAAAAAGAACCCTCAATTTCTAAAATTTCACATCAATCTTCACTCTTCATTGTTCATATCATCATCTTCATCCTCATCCACCAAACATCTATTAGAAGAGCCACGGCGACGATCATACACGACAGGCGGACCTGAGGATTCACCAACATCTCTACTACGAAGGTTGGAATTATTGAGATTACTTGAAGCACCTACGGCTTCATCAACATGATGTCACTCAAGATCTCCGTCTTCATGAACCAAATCTTGGGAATCATCAACCCATTCATTGTCCCATTGAAATTCTTCAAGAACTAAGGGATTAAAATTGCTTCCTTCTTCTCGTCGCTTTTGAAAGCAATGTGCAATCTTCCGATTATATTGAACATGCACCAAATCGTTTAGCCTCTTGTGCTCTAGTCTATTTCTTTTCTTAGTATGAATCTAAAAGAAAACAAAAACCAAACAAATAAAAAAAAAATTATATCAAAAATTGAAAATTATTACTACAATATTAATATAAGTAAATTTCGAATTAATTTATTTACAAATTCAAATGTGCTCCAATTGCGCTCACAACCGGCAGAAGAGCAGCATAGACTAATAGTTCGTACGACAAGTAATCAAAACTCTTCGTTGTCACCACTATTTGCATCCCACCAATCAACTAATATATATATATTCAATATTTGAAATTAAGTTTCATAGAAAATAAAAAAATATATACGTTAAAAAAAACTTACTCGCATTTTATCGTAGTCATCTGCTTGACCACTAATCTAATCCATCAACTCTTCATCTTTAACCATCTTGTCTAGAACATAATTAAACAGTTGGCATTGGTTACCGGCAAATATGGGACCACTTCTTGTCAATTCAAAATATTTTGAAGGATTTAGGAACAGTGCAGCCCGATATAACTTCACCTCCATTTGATCGCTTCATCGATCCTCAATTATTTTCATCAACTTGGCCAACAACCTTGTTTTGTTGTTGCTCGTAAAAGATTTAGTTATTTTCTTCTTCGTATGATTCATAGCTGAAGAAAGCTCGGGCATGGCTGGCTTTTCATCACCATCACTATCCTCAAAACAATCAAAAGATAAAGTGTTGCCCGTAAACAATCTTCTACTTATCCCAAAATTTTGATGAAAGAATGGTTTCAATTATTTTTTTGTCTTTTGACATTTTCGACGGCTTATTATCACTCCAATCATCACTCACAAATAACCGCATCAATTCATTCCTGTGTTTGTTCAAACTCTGCAAAGTGAGAAATGCAGTAGCAAATCGAGTAGTCGCTGGCCTCACTAGATCTCTGCCACCGGTCTTTTCCCTCATTGCACTTAGAAGTCTCCCATGTCGATAAATAAACGTGGTGACATCTCTAGCCTTTTGAATGTAGGGTTTAAATTCATTCATTTTCCCAATATCTTCTAGCATAAGATTGATACAATGGGCCACACATGGTGTCCAAAAAAGATCAAGAATGCGCTGTTCTAATAGTCTTCCTGCGGCTTTATAATTTACTCCATTATCCATCACAATTTGCACAACATGTTCCTTGCCAATTTCTTCAACCTTTTTTCTCAAGTAGATCAGCCAACATTCTTGCATCATGTGGTTCAGCTGATGTATCAATAGACTTCAAGAAAAAAGTTCCCTCTGGACTATTGAGTGTCGTCCTCTTTTGTCTGTCCACCCATCTTACATAAGGGAACACCCATACTACTTCCAAGCTTCCATGTGCCTTTCTTTCAACTTATTTTTTACATCTATGGCATCCTCAAGATATGGTTCCCGCAACTCATGATAACTAGTACGTCTTAAACCGGAACCATACTGTCCGACGGCCTCAATCATAATCTCGCAACTTCTTGATTTGGAAGCATTGAATGGAATGCCATTTTCGTAGAAAAAGTCGGCAGTACGCCTTTTCACTTCTCTCGTTTCCTCTTTTCCTTTTGTAGTAACTTCGATGGTTTTCTGAACATAACCCCTCATATGTCTTTCTTCAAAAATCTCTTCAAGAGTCTTTCGAATCATTGCAGCAATTGACTTACTTTGTTTTCCAACTCTCGGAGGTTCAAAAAACTTCAGAGTTGATTGAGCCAACTTTCTTTTACTACTTGTTCCTAAACCCAGATGCAAAAAAGAGTGGGATGATGAATTTGTAACACCCAAAGATTGATCATCCTTTAATTCTTCATTGGCTTCATTATCCTCAAAACAATCAAACTCAGTAGTTCGTGAAGTTTTGTTCATCACTTTTTTCTCATAAATTGATGTATCTCCTTGCGAATTTCTTCCGTAGTGTTTGGACATTTGACAACATCACCATAGTTGCCAACCATATGTTGTTTCAGTCTTTTTACTCCCGAGTGCATTTGCCTATGGCAAAGAGTGCACTCAATTAAATCTTTATTAGTCAAATCCGGCCCAAATCCATTCTTCCATCCCGGATCCGATGATTTAGTTTTTCTTGCCGGATTTTTTGACAAATCTTGAATACTTTCGTTTTCAGCCATAGAATTAAAATTAGTAAAAATAGAAAAATATATTAAAAAAATAAAAAATACAATATTATCATGAAAAAAATAAATACATATATTAAACAATATAAAATCAAGAACATAATGTTTCAATAATAATCTCAATAAAATAAAATAAAATAGATTAAATAACTTAAGATATAAGATATAAACTATACAATAGATTAAAAAAAAAAAAAAAGTACTATCACAGGCACATACCCACTACTACCCACACGTAATATAAAAATATATTCAGATATATAAACATATTATTATTTAACAAGTAAAGCACTCTCATCCATACCATTCAACTTTCTTTCCACCAAAATTTTTTGCCACCGCTAAACAGTATGAACAAAACGCAACTTACTTCGACTATGAGAAGGCAGACACAACGACCGGCGGCGGCAGCGAAGGTAGAGGAGACAATGCAGATGTAGCGACACAGGTAGGTTAGGAAGAAAAATACCTAAAGCAGGTTTAGACTGAGTTCTGTATTAGGGCTGGGGCTGTTTTAGGGCTGGGTCTTCTTGAGCCACAGTTTGGGCCAACTTGAGTCGCCATTTGGCGTCTTTTGGCGAGATGGCGTTGCCTTGGCGACGAGCGGACGCCAACCTCGCCAAACGGCGAGGCGATCTGTCCTGGCGGTACAGATGCACCGCCAGGAACGCCAAGGCGATGCCACCATGCCAAGGTTGTTGCAGCGAGGATTTAGGCATGGCGCCATCGGACTGCCATATCGCCTAGACGACACGGCATCCGAAATGGCAATAATAAGGTGATACAACGACTTACCTATTATAAGTTTCTAATATTTAATCATACAATATAAAATTATAACATTAAATCCCTAAATTTCAAATAAAATATCAAAATACCAAAAATTAAACATAGCCATCAAAATATTAAAATACCAATATGTCAAAACATTAAAGTTTCAAAACACGAAGAAAAAAATAAATAAATAAAAAAAATAAATAAATAAAAAACTCCTTAATTTCTTAAATTCACATTAGTCTTCAGTGTTCACGTCACACCATCTTCATCATTTTCTTCATTCTCATTTGTCAAGTGTCTATTAGAAGGGCCATGGCGACGGTCATACACGATGGACGGACCTGAGGATTCACCAATACCTCTACTGCGAAGATTGAAAGTATTGAAATTACTTCACCTAGGGCTTCATCAACATGATGCCACTCAAGATCTCATCTTCATGAACCAAATCTCGAGAATCATCAACCCACTCATTGTCCCATTGAAATTTTTCAAGAATTAAGGAATTAAAATTGTTTCCTTGTTCTCGCCGCTTTGGAAAGAGATGTGCAATCTTCCGATTATATTGAACATACACCAAATCATTTATTTAGGCTTTGATGCTCCAGTCTATTTATTTTCTTGGTATGAATCTAGAAATAAAATGTCATATCAAAATTTGAAGATTATTACTAAAATATTAATATAAGTAAGTTTCAAACAAATTTACTTACAAATTCAAATGTGTTCATTTGGATTACTCGGAACGATGCGAAGCACAGGGGGCTTCGCGTGTCTTCCGAGAGGATCATCTGGCAGATTCATTCATAGTTGTAGACTCTTTGGCATGCTAGGATTCTTCTACGTCGACATTGGGAGGGCGATTTTCATATAGCTGAGGGCTTGAATTTCGATATCCTCTTCCGATTTCTCGGCCTCCGATTATGATGCGTTTGGAGGCACCATCTCCGGGATGATTCAAGCTTAACACAGATGGTGCTTCGCTTGGCAATCCTAGAGCGGCAGGTATTATCTGAGATTCAATAGGAGCAGTACTCATAGCGTTTCAGACTCCGATTCCGCAAGCTACGAACACTTTGGAATGGCGATTCAGACTAGAGTTGGGATAGCGATTGATCAAGGACTGATGCCACTATGGATTGAGACAGATTCGACAGCATGCATCTCTCTGATCTCCTTCGAGACAAACCACTGGACTCTCCAGCGATGCCTTATGTGTATTCGACTACGGCTTAGGGATGCAACTTGGCTGATATCTCATATATATAGGGAAGGGAACCGTGTCACGGATGTCTTAGCGACTTTAGCGGTTTCTCTTCCGATTGGACAGACACTTCTCCTGACAGATATCCCTTTATTGATTAGAAGCCTAATTCGAGCAAATGTAGACGGTCTCCCGACTTTCCGTTTCAGGTAGCAGGCTTCACCTTCTTACTTGACTTTGGAACACTTATGCTTAGACTTGATAGGCTTAGTGTTTGGTTGGTGTTGATGCCTTAAGTATGTTGCCTTTGGCCTTTGATACTTACATCACCTAAGCTTGTCTGGTCTGTTTGCTTGTCTTGGACTGTATAGCTTGTATCAGCAAAATTACGTATAGCTTGATCCCGTTCGGGTACGTAGGCAGCCCACATTGGGTGCAGCCTTGGCTATACAGAAAAAAAATAAAAATTCAAATGTGCTCTAATTGCGCTCACAACTGGCAGAAGAGCAACATAGTCCGTACGGCAAGTGATCAAAGTTCTTCATTGTCACTAATAAATGCATCCCACCAATCAACTAAAATATATATATAAGGAAAAAAAAAATATGTTCACTATTTGAAATTAAGTTTCATAGAAAACAAAAACATATATATATATATATGTTAAAAAAACTTACAAGGACTCTTTTGCATTTAGTGCTTGATTTTCAATTGAAGACAAAAGCTTACTCGCATTTTATTGTAATCGTCTGCTAGACCACTAGTCTTATTCATCAACTCCTCATTTTTGATCATCTTTTCTAGAACATCATTACACCGCTAACGTTGCTTACGAGCAAATACGGGATTACTCTTCTTCAATTCAAAATATTTTGAAGGATTTCGGAATAGTGCAGCCCCTATATAACTTCACCTCCATTTGATCGATCCATCGATCGTCAATTATTTCCATCAACTTGGCCAACAACCTTATTTTGTTGTTGCTCGTAAAAGATTCAGCTATTTTTTTCTTAATGTGATTCATAGCCAAAGAAAACTCAGAGATAGCTGGCTTTTCATCATCATGAACTATCCTCAAAACAATCATAAGATGAAGTGTTGCTCGTAAACAATCTTCTAAAAATCCCAAAATTTCGATGAAAAAATGGTTTACATCAAATTTATGCCTTTTGACGTTTTCGACATCTTATTATTGCTCCAATCATCACTCACAAATAACCTCCTCAAGTCATTCCTATGTTTAAACTCTGCAAAGTGAGGAATGTGGTAGCAAATCAAGTAGTCGTCAGCCTCACCTGATCTCTGCTACCGGTCTTTTACTTCATTGCAATGAGAATTCTCCCATGTCGATAAATAAAAGTGGTGACATCTCTAGCCTTTTGAATGTAGGGTTTAAATTCATTTATTTTCTCAATATCTTCTAACATGAGATTGATACAATTAGCTACACAGGAAGTCCAAAAAAGACGAGGAATGCGTTGTTCTAATAATCTTCCTGCCGCTTTATAATTTGCTACATTATCCGTCACAACAACATGCTCTTTGTCAATTTCTTAACTTTTTTTTCAAGCAGGTCAGCCAACATTCTTGTATCGTATGACTCAGCTGATGCATCAATAAACTCCAAGAAAAAGTCCCATCTGGACTATTGACAAGAAAATTTATCAAGTTCCGTTGTTTGTCCACGCATCTAACATAAGGGAACACACATATTGCTTCCAAGCTTCTAGTGTCTTTCTTTCAACTTATTTGTTACATTTACGGCATCCTCACGAAATGGTTCCCACAACTGATGATAACTAATAGGTCTCAAACTAGAACCATATTGTCCGATGGCCTCAACCATAATCTCGTAACTTCTTGATTTGGAAGCATTGAATGGAATGCTATTTTCATAGAAAAAATTCGCAATACGCCTTTCCACTTCTTTTGTTTCCTCTTTTACTTTTATAGAAGCTTCGATGGTTTTCTAAACATAACCGCCCATATGTCTTTCTTAAACAATCTCTTCAAGAGTCTTTCGAATCATTGCAACAATTGACATACTTTGTTTTCCAACTCGCGGAGGTTAAAAAAAACCATATACACAAACCCTACAGTATAGGTAAGCTTTACTATATATTACTCCCTAATTTTCTTTTTTTTTTTAAAAAAAAAAAAAAAAAAACTAGCTATACTCTAAACCCATTGCACTCTCCATTTAAATATTGCAGTGCAAATATCATCGGTAGTCCTCCACTCACTTTGCAGTGCAAATATTAATAAAAAATTCTGCACTAAGTATTTATATATATACATATAATATGCTACACAGTACTTGCTCATTAAACTATAAAACACACTTCTTACCTGATGCGTTGACGACGACGGAAGAAGACGAAGATGGAAGTGAAGACGATGGAGATAGCGGCAGCAAGAAAGACTTAAGCGAGACTAACACGAACGTAAGGCTAAGTTTTAGGGCTGAATTTCATGTTTTAGGAATGGGTTTAGGCTGGATTGGTTTAGTCTGGGTTTAAGAATAATTAGGACCCAAATCGCCGTATGGCTTCACCTCGCCAAAGCGATGATCCCGCCTGCCTCGCTATCCGGCGAGGCTACCTATTCTATTGGTGTATCATCACTGCCAACTAGGCGTCGCCTAGGCAATGCCCTAATAACCCTACGAGCGATACTGCCATAGTGTTGCACAAAGCGTCAATAATAGCCAGACAACCCTAGAAAATCATATACAACCTTAGTCAAATGCGGAATTTCCTACTCCGGGACAACCTGTATCTTGGTCAGGTCCATGGGGACTCCATCGGAAGAGATAATATGCCCCAAATATTCCACTTTTAGGTTGCCGAATGTACATTTCTTGCAATTTGCCACAAAACGATTCTTTAGTAGTAAGTAGTAACTGGAGTGTTTTAGTTAAGTGCTGTAGGTGCTTCTCTAAACCTAGACTGTAGATTAGTATGTCGTCATAGAATACCAAAATATAGGTCAAAAAGAGATCGTTCATTGTTGCCTGAAAGGTGGCAAGAGTATTGGTCAATCCGAAACATGACTAAAAATTCATAATGCCCACTATGAGTCCAAAAAGTTGTTTTATGCACATCTTCCAAGGCCATTCAGATTTGGTGATACTCTGAGCAAAGATCAATTTTAAAAAATATTGTCATACGAGCAAGCTTATCTAATATCTTTTGAATCACCGGGATTTGGTATTTGTTGGCAACCATGGATTTGTTGAGCTCTTGATAGCTAACACAAAACCTCCAACTCCCATCTTTCTTTTTGACTAGTAAAACAGGGCTTGAGAAAAGAACAGTGCTAAGACAGATTATTCCTGCAACAAGCATATCATGTACCAAAGATTCAATCTCATCTTTTTGGATCTGTCCATACTTATAGGGGTGTATAAACACGGGTGTTGCTCCGGCTTTCAATGGAATGTGGTGGTCGCTATGGCGAGTCGGCGGCAACTTATTCAATTCTGTAAACACATTAGAGAACTCATCTAGAATTTGTGCAGTTTCCGGCAGCATTGTAGGCCCTCTTTCAAGGTTGTCACAACAATTCTTGATATCTGAATGTAAAAGTAGGGCACTGACTTCCACCTCCGTAATATCCAAGAATTTAAGAATGGTTTCTGGGCCTAGATACAACCTTGGATCACTATGAAATGTCACATGCTGCCCCGCCGAGTAATACTGCATCTCCAAGGCTTCCTAATTCATCTGAATTTTTCCTAATATCTTGAGCCATACGAAATCCAATATTATATCCACCCCACCAAGAGAAAATACATGTCAGTCTGTCTGCACTTCTGCCTCATCGAACTGTATACTCAATTTCGAGCAAACTCCCCTACTTGCCACCTTGCAACTATCGCCTAGATTCTGCCTCCTCAGTAAATTTTTCCTCTCTCATCTCCCTTAACTCCGCAACCCAGCTGCCTAAATCATCCTTCACCACAATGTTAAAATATTTATTTTCGCAATTTGTGGAATGGACTATAAGGTTGTTTCCACTTGTAACAAAGCCGCTTCTCTTGACACTTGCGATACCCATCGCCATGGTTGTCAAGGCGTCCCCATGGCGACGCCACGGCGTTCTGGCACTCTTTGGGGAGCGCTAGGCTTCACCGCCCCGCCTTGTGGCATAAGGCGGTATGGCGACGCTGCGGCGACGTCGCGGCGTGTAGTCCTGAGCCGAAATCAAGCCCTAACCCGATTCTAGACTTAAACCTACCTGAACCGGACTGAATATAAAGCCCTTCTCAAATCTTTTTTGTTTTGTTGCCTCTTTTCTGCCATTGTTGTGTTTGAATTTCTTTTCTGCGAATCTTCCCCTCCGCTCCAGTCCGTTATTCCTCATCTTCGATATTTGGGTGAGTGGAATCTCAATTTTGATTTCTTAGTAGAATCTCAATTTTGATCTTTCATTCACATAATTGAAATCGTTGAATATGCTTTATGTTTTATTTATTTTTATATTATTATTCTATTATTAGTTTTCTAATATATATATATTATATTACTATTATTAGTTAGAGTTTTAATAATATTTATTTAATTATTTATATATATTTTATTTGTTAATATAATAATATTATTTATTTTTATTTGCATCATATTTTCTATATTTTTTCATTTTATAAAACAATTTTTTTATTTATTTTGTATTATTTTGACATATTTGATATATAAATATTTATAGGATTAAATTTGCTATGGCCGAAAGTGAAGCATCAACGATAGATCTATCCAAAGATCCTAAAAGAAAAGCTAAGTCAAATTATCCGGGTTGGAAATATGCTTTTTGGCCAGACTTGGGAAATAGAGATTTGGTAAAATGTTCCCTTTGCCATAAGCAAGTACGATCGAAAATAGAGCGATTGAAACAACACTTGCTTGGAAATTCTGGAGATATAGAGAAGTGTTCAAAGACTACCGAAGAAATCTGGAATGAGATGCGGGGGTTCCTAAAGAAAAAGACAGTAGGAAAGCAGCCCAGTCGTAGTCGTGTTGAATTAGATGACGACTACAACATTGACGACGATGTTGATGTGAATGTTCAAGGAGCAAGGCAAGGGGTATCGCACGACTCAGTTTCTTATCCTAGCTCGGGTACTTTGAGCAAGAGGAAGCGTTCGCAATCTGTTCTAAATTTTTCATCGATGCCGTCACAAGGTGGAAAAGAAAGCAAGTCGGTTGCCTCAATGCTTAGAAAAACCTCGGAGGAAATCACTGAGGAAAGACATAGCAAAACGAGTAGTGGAAGTCAAGAATATTGGAAGCGTGTACAAGGAGCAAAGAGAAGATCGAAAGATTTCATGGACATATTGCCGATTTTTTTTACGAAAATGGCATACCATTCAATGTGGCAAAGTCTCGAAGTTTCGAGATAATGATTGAGTTAGCAGGGCAAATGGGACCGAGTGTAAAAGGTCCAAGTTATCATGAATTACGAGTTCCTTTTTTGGAGAAGACGGTAAAAAAGACGCAAACATTGAAGGAAAAATATATTATTGCTTGGAAGCAATACGATTGTTCACTTATGGCTGACGGGTGGACAGATAAAAGAGGGCGGCATTTGATTAATTTCCTCGTCAATAGCCCAGAAGGTACATTTTTTTTTCAGTCGATTGATACATCAAGTCAAGTTCAAGTTGCATCACTATTGGCAGATTTACTTCAGGCGAAAATTGAAGAAATTGGAAAAGAATACGTGGTTCAGGTAGTAACGGACAATGGTGCTAATTTCAAGGCAGCGGGTAAAATATTGAAGCAGCATATACCCACTTTATATTGGACTCCTTGTGCAGCTCATTGCCTTGATCTTATGTTGGAAGATATTGAGAAATTGTCTGTTTTCCAGGCAAAGATTGACAATACAAGAAGAGTTACTACCTATATCTATATGCACGTAAGGCTCCTTAATGCGATCCGGGAGAAGATGGACGACAGTGATCTTTTGAGACGCGATCCGGGAGAAGATGGACGACAGTGATCTTTTGAGACCTGGGTCTACCTAGTTTGCTACTTCATTTTTTACTTTGCAAAGCTTATATAAGCATAGGGATGTTTTGAAGAGCTTATTTATGAGCGAAGATTGGACTGCATCGAAATTGGCTAATACAAATGCCGGAAGATTAGTAGCAAACACGGTATTGTCTTCTTCTTTTTGGACTGGTGTGAAGTATTGTATGAAAGCATCGCATCCACTTCTAATATTTTTTGAGGATCGTTGACGAGGATGAGAAGCCAGCGATGCCGGAGCTTGCAGTAGCGATGAATGAAGCTAAAAGGAAAATCAAAGAAGATTTTGAGAAAAAACCAAATTTGTTGAAAGAAGTTATGCATATTATCGATTGTCGGTAGGAGGATCAAATGGAAGTCGAGTTGTATGGAGCTGCATTGTTTCTTAATCCTACAAGTACTTTGATCTCAAGGTAAATGATAATGCATATGCTCGTAAAGCACGAGCTATGTTTAATGATGTTCTTGAAAAAATTGTCACTGATGATAAATTGCAAACAAAGATTTGTGATCAAGTCAATGATTATGATAATATGTGGGGAAGCTTCGGAAAACAATTGGCTATTAAGCAACAAAAGGCAAAAAGTCCTCGTAAGTGCTTAATTTTTATAATTTCTATTTTATTTATTTATTTTTCCATATTTCTTTAAAGTTCGAACTACATATATTTTAATGTTTTACAATTTTAGTTGTTTAGTGAAATGCTTTTGGAAGTTTTCATTTCGAGCTTCAATCACTTGTCTTCCGTATAATTAGTCTTTGTTGTTCGTCCTCCGGGTGTGAATGCAATTGGAGCTCATTTGAATTTGTAAGTATTTAATTACTTATATAAATAATATATTAAACATTATTGCTATCGTAGTCATATACTAATATATTATAATTTATATTTTTTAGATTCACACAAAAAAACGAAATAGATTGGAGCATAAGAGATTGAACAATTTAGTTTTCGTTCAATACAATCGAAAAATTGCGAATAGATTTCAAAAGAGGCGCGAAGAAGGAAAAAACTTCAATCCCTTGGTGTTTGAGGAATTTGAATGGGATAATGAGTGGGTTCTCGACACCAATGATGTAGTTTATTCGGGAGAGGATCTTACATGGAGTCATGTTGATGAAGCTATGGGTGCATCGACCAATCTTGAACGCCGCAATATTCCTAGAAGAGGAAATATCGGAAATACATTGGTTTCATCAATACAATTATACTCTAGACGTCCTAAGAAAGCGTCAACTTCGGCATTGATGAAGCAAGAATTAGACGATGAAGATGTATCATTAGATGATGACATTGATGATGATGATTGGAAGATATTCCTAGTGGTAGTTGTGGACTTGAGCTCTTTGATTGTTGAAATTTGAGATGATAAAATTGGTGGTTTAGAGATTCGTGGATAGTATTATGTTTTGTTTTATGATTGAAAATATATTTTTTATGGTATTATATTTTTTTTTATGATTTAAGGCATACGAAGCTTCGAAGATTAATAGGAAGTTGATAATGTATGATTTTTACAGATTTATGATATTTATAATTATATATATCTATTTTATTTTATACATAGTACGCCGCGTTCGCCATTTTGTCGCCATGGCGATCCCCTAGCGCCGCGCCGCAAAAGCGCGCCGTGACAACCATGCCCATCGCAGCTAAATTTTTTGTGCTTCCACTGCCAGTCGAATGGCGGTTCTCTACCCCTCCACTAGTGTTTGAGGTAATATTGCTTTGAGCCCGCCCACCAAGGTTATTTCGTAGTGTCAAATAGGCTTTTCGCAATTAATATTCTGCCAAAGATCCATTTTTCAATTCCCATTTAATGTTTCTGCTAACACGGATTGCGGATTCGAGATTTAGGGGCTACACCACCTTTAGGGGCCTGCGCTTCCGTCAATGGTTGAGCCTGAGTAGCAAATTGAATGAATAAATTGGCATTCATACTGTTTGCCTTAACATCACCATCCTATGAGACGAATTACCAATGAATACATGTTAAACCTAGTAACCAATGCCTGGGAGAATTAAATGCAAGAGGCAGAAACATGCTTCATCATATGCCAACGGGACCAATGGAGCGTCACATCTTCCATCGTCACTGACGCAAGATTCACCTTAATCTCCTCAGGGACTGTGTAATATGAAGTGTTGTTACTTGTTCAGCCCTAGCAACCCATCCTAAGGGGTCGTGGCCATCAAAGCTAAAGTATTGCACATCCTTAAGCTTAAAATCGGTTGTCGGGGTATTCCAAGTTCCTCCAACATCCTTAACAAACGTTCTGCCCCGTTGATGCCGGCAGCCTTTGTCAACGAACCAGCTGCCTCACCTCCTCCTGCCATAGCTCCCTGAGCTGCTGTCAAGCCTTTGATAGGTGTGGCGGGCAACCCACGTGGAAACAACCTAAGAATCGTATCCCGCATAGTTGCTGAAAGTTTTGTCTTTAGAGTATCCATTTGTCATTCCACCTTCGATTCTAGTCACGGCACCCTGCTTGTTGCGTTTCCACGCCTTCAAAGTTCCTCCAAGGACTCCTTCAGGGCTTCAATACTCTACGTATTGGTTAACCTCATCCTTCTCCGCTGAGATCCGATAGGTCAAACCAATTTGATGGCACGAGAACTTAATAGAACCAAATGATTGAACTTTATTGATAACCAAGGAAAAACTACTCTTTTTGAAATATCTTCAAATAATTCTTAAATACTAGGTCAAAACTACTAAGGGCCTAGACATGACTAACCTAACAATTTATCAAAAATAATTAAATAAGAAAATAAAGAAATTAAGGTAATTTATAACAAACCTTTACCGCTTCAACCTATTGCCAAAATTAACCCAAAGCACATTTGCACCTTCCCTCGTCCTGAATAAACCTTTGGTTGCGCCCATTGTGTATCATATCAGAATGAAAATAGAAGTGGAAGTGGAATGCCAGTAGTATAGGATTGGTTTTACAAATGAAACCAATTTGGAGATTGTGGAGCAGCTGCAAAGTGAATGGGATGCGATGTTATTAGGAAGCCCCAGAAAAATAAAGTAGGCTCTAGCACGGGGAATGCAGTATGTGCTGAAGAGGGGATATACTTGAGAGATACTAGGTGTTGTGCTGTTGGAAGTGAAAACTAAGACAAAAGGAGGAGGTCACAGACTTGGGAGGGAGGAAATTGTGCTGTATAACACTAAATTTGCAGTAGGTGGGAGGAATTGCATGAGCCAACCCTGCCCTGCCTCACTGTCCTCTCCGCTTGCTGTCTGCATTTAACAGTAATGAACAATTCATGTATCAATATATCATATATAATATATACACATATATAACCACTTACCTCTGAGCTCATTTTGAATATCAGGGTTGCTTGGACGTGAGCAGAACACATTAGTTTTTCTGCTACATTAAAGACCAACACCGATTGCATACATAAAAGTACTCTACTGTGAGAAGTGAATATCATAATGTTATTCAATCTCAATTCTCCATATAAAATCAGCAGTGTCTGCTGTAGATTTATATTGGTAGTAGGTTTGTTTAATCTACTGCTCACGCTATTAAATATCTTATCCTATCTATGCATATATAATCTAATCTATATGAAGAGAGTTATTGTAAATGTAAATCCAGCTATCATCAATACATTACCCAATGAAAAACCTTGACAGAGCATTCATTAGAAGACTACTTTAGTTAAGATCACACACTTGACTTGGTTGGGCACTGAGAAGGGCAAGATGACACACATGATAGAAGAAATATGTAAATGAAATCTCTGATTGCCAAAAGAGATACAACACCAACTTGTACTTGAATACATGGATCCCTTGCATTCCTCTATTGTTTCATTTGAAAATTCATCTTCTTCAAACCTAAACATACAGGGGGGGCCTCATGCCTGCCCACACTTGCTTAAACAAGCAATTCCTTCTTCCAGATAGTCTTGTCTGTTGATCCAAAACTCCGGAGCATCCTGCAAAGAAATTGCATGATCTGAATAATTTTCCATTTCTTACAATATAAGATCTGTCGTAATTCAAGGTATTGGAGTGATAAATGGACACGTCCAGTCCGATTATTCAAATCAAGTAGAGTGTTCATTAAGGATATGGCAGCATGATGGATACCGATATAGCACACAATATGAGGCAACATACCATCAAGACCTAGAAACAAATGTGTTTTCATAAATAAAGCAACCAAGAATAGGCATTGATAACCGGAAAACTTAAACTGGTAATGACGCACAGTTCTTTAAGCGCTACTACTGATTTCATATATAAGAAGCAGATTCATTCATACAGAACCAGTGCACATGCTCTAAGCATGAACAGGAAATATAATCACCTTCATAATGCCTGCAAGAACTGCACCTCCAAGATAAACCATATGCTTCCTTCGTGGTGGATCCTCTATCCGCAGTCGTAGTTTCTATGCCAAAACACAAAGAAGAATAGAGTAGTGTTTGTAGAAGCAGAGTTGACAAAATACTGCAAAGATATGGTAATCCACATAGATATTGACTATTGATTAACTCCACTTTCTCCTCTGCCTAGTTGTTACATTTTTTGAGGGACAATGAGGCTGACTGGATCTTAGAAATTTGTGCCATGAATTGAAGCAAAGGTCATGTCATTGATCTGATATACTTACCTTCAATCCATCCTTATTTCCTTTCAAAACAACATCAAGATATCGGTCTGAAATTTCTTTCTCCAAGCTGGGGAAACAAAATAAAGATAAGCTAAAACTTTACTAAGAGAAGCAACAGCAAAAGCTCTTAAAAGAGCAAGCAAATAGAAAAAAAAAAAAAAAAAAATCAAACTGAACAAAGAACAAGCAGGGTAGTGTTTGAGATATCTTACCGACTGGGCAATCCAGGATACATAGTACTCCCTCCACTGAGGACAATATGTTGGTACAGCTGCAATAAGGGATTCTAGTTACATGAAAGGTACAGTACTTCACACATGATCTTGTAGATGATATAATGATTTTTACCGTCATTCTATTGTCAATATCCATCTCCTGAATGCAATGAAATACCATGTCAGCCATCCCATCTCCTTCAATATCTATTAGTTCCTGCATGTAATTATAACATCAGTTTCTTTTCTTTCTAGTCAGAGAAATCATAAAGTGAGATTATTGTTGCAGTATAAATCATTAGTTGGCAAAAAGAGGCAAACAAACAGATACTAGAAGACATACAGACTACAGAGAAGTTTTACGCATTGTAAAGTCTTTGACTTCAAAGGAAAGGGATATTATTGTGAACTAAGCGGAAAAAAAAAAGGTAAAAAGAAAGGATTGAAAAAGATAGAAGCAGCTAAGCAATATAGATGTAAAATGAAATATGCTGTACAAGTGGACAATATCGATTATGAAAATCCATTGAAGAATATAATATGATGCCTGAATTTGTAGCACCATACAGAAAGCTACTTACTGGAGTGAAGAGTGCCTCAGGTGCTTGGAACCGCTCGGTGCCAACTTTTATGACTCTTCCATCTGGAAGCTGATTAATCAAACTATATCAATAATTACATATCGTTGCACTTGATTGAGAAGAAATGATAAGAGCTTTCAAAAATTCAACTTACGGTATAATTTTTAACAAGGATGGTTGTTTCTAATCCCAATTGATATTCCCTTTTGTAGTCATAACTGTAGCATGCTAGAAAATTGTTGTAGCATACCCAAAGTGACAAATGATTGAAAATAAATAAATAAACTCTTATTTCACCTTATGTAACAGAGCTTCTCTTTAATATTCCTTACTGTCTCAAAGTCAGCAGTTTTGTTCATGGCATACCTAGGCATGCCAATTAATTTATAACATTGCATAGTCAGCAAACCAAACATATTGGATCAACTGATACGCGCCCAAGAAAACTTACCCCCTTCTCGTAAGTAAATCAACAAGATATGATGTTATATGACGCCCAGCTACATTCATGCGTTTTGTAAGATGAGGGAATGAGTATCCATCAACTACTGGAACCTGGGATACAAAATTCATGGATCACAATCAGAAAATATCATCTTTTTCCCCCAAAGACATAACTATGTTTTTGTAATGACTATTTATCAAGTAAAGACGCAAGTTTGATAAACCGGGCTAGGAAATAATATAAGCACATTGACATGCCAACAACACAAGAAAGAGATAGCATTATAGAAATCTTACCACATGAGTGACTCCATCACCAGAATCAATGACTAGTCCAGTAAGCAAACCTGAGTTTTCAAGAACATGTTCACATAAAATTATTGCTTGTCCAGAAGTATACTAGGGGTGTGAACATTATTCTTCAAAATGCAGATATTTTCTGCTCAAGTTCCACAGAAAGTGCATCCACTTAATTTCTCTAAACCTCTAGAAGTTTATAAAACTTGAAACTGCATCTGAATCATTAAAAATTCAGCTCAAACACCACCTTGAGCATACAAGGTTAAAACGGCCTGGATTTGGATGAAAACACCAGAGAAATTGTATTTTTCAAACATAACTTCAACCTGAAAATGGGCATAAATACAGAATCAAACAATTAAGTTATCAGTAATGAGCCTGAATGTCAAAAAGTTCAAAGACTAAAGAGAAGCTCATCCCACCATCTTTTCACGGTTTTTAGAAGGATTTAAAGGCGGATCTGTGAGCAAAATTTTACACTCTGCAGGATCTATCTTCAGAAAAGATAAAAAGGTAAAAGAAAAAAAATCTAGGTTAAATATCAAAACTGAGACTGCATACACTAACATTTCTTAGAAATGTGTATAATGATAAAATTTCTTATAAGAAATAGAAGAAATAAACCTTTAATTCACTAAAAAATGCATGATCCCATACATGCCCCATATCATCCCAATTTTGCACGATACCATTGTTGACTGGATAAGATACATCCAATTGATGCTGCCACTTTAAACAAGCATCTCCAACGAGAATATCCTGTAGAAAAACATTATGAGTAGGCAGCCGGAGTCGGAAAGCAAATTTGCTTTTGATCATATATAATTGTTTATAATCATGATTACGTTTGGGGATTGAGATCATGTAATTGGAATTGAAAAAAATCAATTGTGAATTAAGTATATCCGATTCAAATTGCAAGGTTTCAAGACCTCAAGACCAGCCCCAGTGTTTATTCCATGAAGAAACAGTGAAATACTTAAAATCTGAGCTATGCATTCTAATTCGTGTATGCATACACCCACACTGGTAAAATATTTTCTGTAAAACAAGATGAAGCAATCAAATTTTATTGTTCAAGGAACCACAAAAGTTGGTGATGCTCGTAAATAAATAAGCTGACCGAAATTTCTTGTTCCATTAAAGATTCTTCGTAGCGAAGCATTGGCCTACCAACCACACAAGGGAACACTGAAGTGGGGAAGTTCCCACCAGCAAAACCACACTTCACATACTGCATTCATAAAAAAGTTAAAAACTTCACGGTCAGCTAAATGACATGAACAAGCAGGATCATACAAAAAACAGCAAAGTAGTTCACACTAGATTACCACATTCATTATGGACAGATACTCATAATTTTGTTAACTAACCATAAATATATAGTAAACATATAAAATTGCATAATAAAGAAATTGGATCGTGCATTGGCCACCATTAAAATAAAAACTGATGCATTACCGACTCAACTCAAACACACATGATCAATTTTGTTTTTCAAGAAGATCAAGATACAATAGCCGAAATCTAGACACTATCCATCCAACAGAAGTTCAGAAGTTGCAAGCGAATCAAAATGCAACATCGAAATCAGATAATGGAGCGGTGGCAGGAAGCAAATAATTTACGCCGGTTCCGTTATCGCAGACGACGACGTTTCGACTGTCCATAAGGAGATAACAAGCACGCACGATCTCTCATACACCAGCACGCAGAGAAAGATTATCAACTTCGCTTTGAATCAGAGGAACTTCATAAATAAACCAACCCCTCTTCAGTTTTCACCGAAGGAGAGAGACAGCTTCCACCAGCCACTAAAACGACGCCGTCTCGCACCACCTTTTTTTTTTTTTGGGGATCGGATCTCGCACCACCCTTTTGTTCCTCTATTTGGAGTAGTTATTACGACGACTACAACACATGAAAATATTTTTTTGGGCCTAGGCCCAACGATAGAGGGAATAAAGCCCATGCACCTAGGGTTTCGGTCGACTGGAATATATAGCCTTTCATCATCTCTACTGGAGCTGTCTGTGAGGTTCTCGCAGCCGTTCCCCGATTTCACTTCGTTCCCTTACCAACACACATACGCACGCAATGGTAAGTTTCTCGTTGTCCTCACTATTCCATGCATTCGGATTGCGGTCGCTTAATATTTGCATTTCATGTTGTTTTTAGGCTCCAAAGAAGGGCGCAAAGCTACCTGCCGCCGCCAAGAAGAAGGCCCCGGAGAAAGCTGTGAATCCTCTCTTTGAGAAAAGGCCCAAGCAGTTTGGTATCGGAGGCGCTCTTCCGCCGAAGAAGGATCTTCACCGATTTGTGAAATGGCCACAGGTCGTAAGAATTCAGAGGAAAAAGATGATCTTGAAGCAGCGGCTGAAGGTTCCGCCTCAAATTAATCAATTCTCTAAAACCTTGGACAAAAATCTGGGTATGTAGTATATTTTTCTTGCTTTTTTTTAACAATTTATTCTATTTATTTCTTTATTGTGCACTGATTAGTTTCACTAGTTACATTGCAATTTTTATGATTCTGTCAATATAGCTCGGTGATGGCAGTCTCGTGCTTAAGTTCTTTTTTTTTATTTTTAAGGAATTATTCGTTTTCCCACGAAATACAGAGCAATTTACATCATGATCATACTAGCGGAGACGTGAGGCCTACTAGTAACTACAATACCTCTGTATTGAAAAGATTAACACAAAGATACATATCACCCGGAAAAAAAAAAAAAAAAACTATAAATGTAACCTAACCCTGCCTCCCCTCTAGCAAAAACCTCTATGCTAAGAATTAAAAGATGATATGCCCGTGTTTAACTTTACATGCTATTATGTTTGCTTATAATGTTTTGCGGACAAGTATGCTGTTGGGTTTTCTGTAATCTCTCGTTTGCTTACCTGTTATTATGAATGTGTATTTTGGATCTGGATTCTAGAATCTGAAGGTTAAATGATACTTCTGGATTTTTCGTGAGGTTGGACCTTTTATGTGTGACCCAATTTCACTTAAATGTTACTTATTGGTGCTAATCTTTTTGTTATTTGCATCCAGTATGTAATGGCTTGTTTAATTATGGTAGGTACTACTAAATATTTTAGGAACAAAATTTGTACCTTGTAATATTTTGTTGCGAATCTATTCTGTAATCTTTTTTGTAAATATTTCTTTCTCTTCATTCAGCTACAAATCTCTTCAAGATGCTTCTTAAATATCGACCTGAGGATAAAGCACAGAAGAAAGAGCGTCTTCAGAAGAGAGCTCAGGCAGAAGCTGAAGGTAAAACTCCTGAGATCAAGAAACCTATCGTGGTGAAGTATGGCCTCAACCATGTGACCTATCTGATTGAACAGGTTTCAGATTCCACCAATATGCTTTCAGTGTTTCTCTCTCCTTATTTTTTTCCTTTCTTTTCGTTGCTAGTAACTTGTCTTTCTTTATTTATCATCTTTTGCAGAACAAAGCACAATTGGTTGTAATTGCTCATGATGTTGACCCGATTGAGTTGGTCGTGTGGCTTCCTGCCTTGTGCAGGAAGATGGAGATCCCTTACTGCATTGTAAAGGGAAAAGCACGGTTGGGGACTGTAAGTTGCTCTTTCTCTCTGTTTCCCAAATTTGTATTATGTTTAACTATGTGATAATGATGTATTACTTTGTTACAGATTGTCCACAAGAAGACCGCCTCTGCTTTGTGCCTGACATCCGTAAAGAATGAAGACAAGCTCGAGTTCAGTAAGATACTCGAGGCTATCAAGGTGAGGGATGTCATATTGACTACAATCATAAAATCTACTTTTTATATTTCTTGTAATGTATTCTTGGGAGTGGTCATAGCTAACTCACCGTGCTTGTGATTTCAGGCCAATTTTAATGACAAATACGATGAGACAAGGAAGAAGTGGGGCGGCGGTGTAATGGGTTCCAAGTCTCAGGCAAGGACCAAAGCTAAAGAGAGAGTTCTTGCCAAGGAAGCTGCTCAGAGAATGACCTAATATGAGTTGTGGCTATATGTGCTAGTATCTGTGCTCTCTTGATTATTTCCTTGTTTCTACCGTTACCCCAGGTTCAGAGATTTGATGTGAATTTTGGTTACATGACTTGTTTGTTGGGGGTAGGCCCTCAATATGAATTGAGCTATCTCTATATCTATTTATCTTTGAAAGTTATAAATCTTGTTGGCGATGATACTATTTTGTTAGTAATACAAAATATTTTACTTCAATCCATGGGAGTGTTGAGATCTTTGCCTAGTGGTAGCTGTTCAATTCAAGTAAAGTAGAGGAAGGGTATATTATATATAATCTGCGTTGTGTATATCCATCTTGGTTTCTTGACCCCTTCACAGGCAGGCATGCCTTGGCTGGGGGGAGTCCCATATTTGCATGATCCTTACAACAGTAGAAGACCCTCCCTTTACAAGGACGAGAAGGCATGTGTTGTATGTACATCATCTAATCTGTCTCGTCTGTCATCCATTTAATTTAAGTTGTAATCCATTTAATTTAAGTTGTAACGGGAGGAGATCCTCGGCATCACTCTTTCCTGCCTATTTCCAGTATCATCACACACTCATGTATAGATACACAGATACATGAACGTGTATCCCCTCCAGTTGTAACTAACAGTCCAGTCCGTCTCTTCTCGTCAGAAGACACGGCATGTGGTCATTTAAAAATTATAGTGGACAGTTGTTTAATAATATTTGTCTTTTTTGGTGTAAAGTAATATTGTCTTTTTTATATAAACTAATAATGTAATGTAAAAAAAAATAAAATATTTAGTTTGTAATTGGATGGAGGGAGTACTGTTTATATTTTATTCATTCCCGTGACAAATGAAGTTATTTTGTATTTAGGGTGTGTTTGTTTGAAGGATTTTGGTGGATTTCCACTATTCATCCAATTTTTTCCCCCCAAAAACATCAAATCAAACACCTATTTTTCATTTTTTATATTATACTAAAAATCAATTTTACATTCAAAACATCACATCAAACCCTATTCATATCACATCATACAACTATTCAAATTCAAAATTTTTACTATTCAAATCTCAACTCAAAATCCAAACCCCCAAACAAACACACCCTTAGTATATTTTACTATTTTAATACATAACTTCATAATATATAGTATAATATATATAGTATCGAGCAGGATCATTTAAAATCTCTTTATTTTTACGGATAATTGGTCTGCACATCCTATATGTAATGTTTAGTTATAATTCAGTCCCTATTTTAAAATAATTGGTCTGCACTCTCTTCTTCACTTAGTTTAATATTAGTCCCTATTAATCCCTCCTTTAGATTTTCTCCGGTAAAAATTGAATGTACCTCTAGAATATCTTTAAATGCTTTCAAATTTATTTTATATACTTCCAACACATTCTGTTTAAATTTGTCTACGTAGTTCCAAATCTCCGATTTATCAGTTTTCGAACCTCTTGTTACGGCTTATATATTTGTCAAAGTGCGAACTGCTGGTTCAAACCGCCGGTTTACGGTTTCAACCGGCGGTTCGGCCATTATTTTTTTCTTTTTAAATTTGAACCTGCACGCCGGCTGCGATTGTGGATTATGGAATGTTATGGGCGGGCGGCAACAGTGAAGAACAAGCAAGAGGAAAGAAGAAAAAAAAAATGAAATAGAAGAAAATACAAAATAAAAAAAAAAACCGAAAAACGAATCCTTGCAACTGTCGCTACGGTGGAATGTGGAGAGTGGATGTTCAGAGCTAAAATCGTATATTATATACTTGTAATTCAAATTACTATATATAATTAAATTGTTATAAAAATAAAGATAATATTAATATTAATAAAAATAAATAATTATTAATTATATAATAATAATATACATTATTTGTGTATTTATATTTTAGATTTTGTATTTCTTATCATACAATTATATTTGATTTAAACTATCTTATTATCTAATTTTTTTTAATTTTAATTTAAAATTTAATTTGATTTAATTACTTAGTAAATTTATTGTTTTAATTACTTTTATATTGTAAAAATCTTAGCAATTATTATTTATATAATTTTACATAATAAATAAATAATAAATATATCATAATAAAATTAAAATCGAAAATAATATTTTTGAATAAATTTTAAATTTAGAAAAACTTAAAAAGGAAAAAGAAAAATATTAAAAATGAATGTACATAAATCGGCGGTTCAAACCGTAATCGTCAGTTTTTTAAACCGCAATCGAAACCGTCATTCAGAAGGTTTGGTTTCGGTTTGACATTTTGATAAACCGTAACCGACGGTTTGAACTGTTATGGTGTACCTGATATAACCAGGTTGGAGGTACTACATAGCTGCTCTAGAATACTCACCTGCTTAGCCGAGTTAGACCCTATGCTTAGATGCCCTTGACCAAAAGTTGTTGTGTGCGCTGCGGTGTGAATTAATATGTAATAGATCTAAAGATTTTCAATTTGTGATAGCAATCATATGCTCTAACAACCAATATAATTCAATTTAGTCACTTATGACTTTGTTAGACATCTACTAGTTGAGGTTGAACTATAATAGTACATATATCATACAACCTATCTAAGTCTTTTTTTGCTTGGTTAACCATTCATAATAAATATGTGTTGTTTACCTTTTCTGACAATATGGGGTGTCACAGGAAGACTGTGATAATAAACACATCCTTAGTTACCGCTAACAAGTGAATAGTTTGAACAAAAAACGATTGTTCTCCAACCACATGTTATTGGAGTATATATACTCTTTACTGAAGCATATGAGACTATTATTATAAGTAGTTAAGATCCGCCCTAGAGTATGTAGATATTTTATGTATGTACATAAGAATGTGATATGGGTACAAACATCTACATGCGAGGTATAAATAATGGTTTCTTAGGTATTATTTGTGTATTATCAGGTATCTTCAAGTGTAGTTAATTTCAGTCATTTTCATAGAGAGGGCCAATCCGCATACTTTGGTGAAAACACTTCCTCTCTCAGTCTTAGTGAATTAAATGTTGTTGTGTGTGTTACGGTGTGGATTACTACGCAATATATCTAAAAAATAATCAAGTTGTGAGAGTAATGATGCATGAGTAACAACCAACAAACTTAACAACGTCATTTCTTACTTGTTTGGCCAGTAAACATGTGTTCTTTTCTTTACTTACATGTCAGGGAGTCGTGAGAATATAATAATGATGAATTTATCTCTGGTTACTAAGAGTAATTGAATATGTTGAACCAAACACGATCTATTTTTTTAACCATATATAACCAGAGCATATATACGCGTTAGCGGAGCATATGACTTTATATTGTAGGTACATAATTACACTAGGGTATATCTTTAGTGCATATATGCAACAATATCTTCGGGGTACAAACACCGGTAGTCAATGTATAATTGGTGGTTAATTAAATATTATATATATAGCTGCAAGTATTTTAGAATGTAGTTGATATCAATCAATTTTCCAACGTAGAAGACTATTAAAGCACTCCGTAAGACCACTACCTCTATTAGTGGGGTATATGCATGAATGTTAAATTGGTATATGCATAAATATTAAAATGGTATATGCATAGATGTTTTAGGATGTGTATTTGAATAATTTATTTTTTATATATTTACTTTTTAGGTGTGTTGTTATAATTAGAATTGTTGAATAAGAAAAAAAAATGACTGTATTTACTTTTATTGGTTCTTTTAAAATGTTAATTTACCTTTTTAATAAAATTATATTTATATTTATTTTATTTTCACATTTTTAAATAAAAAATAAAAATATTAGTAAAGATTAAAAAAAATATACAAAATTGTGACCTGTATATTTAATATAAATGTTTGATAGGAAAAATTATTTAATTTTATTTTCTTGTAAATTTTATTTTCTATAGAATAAGGATTTGTTTGTTTTTTGAAAAAATTTCAACATATTTTCTACAAAAATTAATATATTTACGCACACTCATGATGGTTACGTCCCAAAACAATTGTCTTATTTTTTTATTTAGTAATCGTAGTCTCCACTTTATAACAAAATTATTTCTATTTTTTCAAACTACCCCTAATTATTACTCTAACCTACATTTTAAAATTCTTCAAAAAGTAAGGGTTTTTAAGTCTTTTATATACTACTTTATACCTCACTTTCAATTAAATACTATTATTCCTTAATTCCCATGTTAACACCCAATAAGACGTCTCTTTTGGGACGGAGGGAGTATTATATTAAATATAATTATGAATTTTGTACAAAAATAATATCAATTTTTTTCATTTTATAGGTGGAATTAAAAGAGTAAGTAAACTAATATTGATAAATGATATATATAATATCATAGTTGTATTTAAAATCTATATATCTAATTTTCTATTGCAATTTTTTTTTTAATATAAATTTGTAACTTATATTGATTGAATGAATATATATACACATATATATATACATATCATGATTTTATTTAAATTCTACGTACTAATTTTAGATTGTATTTCAATAAATTAGTCACATTGTAATTTTTACATTATGTATATTTTATTTTACAATTAGATTCCAATAATATAATAATATTAGTGCAAATTTAAAAATCTCAATGAATATGAATAAATTTGAGGGGAAATAAGAGCGATCAATTGCATGAAGGAGGAAAAATTTCAATATATTGTGGTACATGAACGAGAATAACGGGTATAGAATTTTCTTTGGGATATGAGAAGTATGTAGTTGTTTTTTTTGTTTCATCCCATAATAAAACGTAATTATAATTATTTATTATTATTATTATTATTATTTTAAAATACACATACAAAAGTATACAAAACGTAAATAAAGGTATATCAGTAGAACAATTAAGGTAGAACGAGACATAGTATAAGTAGAGCGGAATATGCTATAAGTATATAAAAAAATATTAAAAGTATTTAAATATATTTTAAGGGTACATCATATTTATACTATACTATTTAATGAAAAAATAAAAAAAATAGGGATTAAATTTAAATTAGGAGTGCAGATCAACTTTTTAATAATAGGGACTGAATATAAATCCTACACTATTGACAGGAAGTGCAGACCAAGTCTCCCTTATTTTTATCTTTTTTTTAATAAATAAATATTTAATTTTATTGTTTACGAAACGGATAATTGGGTTTAAATCCCTTCCAGCATAGTAATTCAGTCTCTATTTTAAATCCCTTACACTGCACTCCCTTCTTTATCGTATTATTTACTCTTTCCCCCCTCTCTCACCTAAATTACTGCAATCTCTCAAAATTCATCGTTTTCTTTGCACGATCAGAGAGGAAAAAAATTGACAACTGCAAAATCGAACTGGCCATTTGCTTGCCCACAATTTGCCGATCTTGAAGACCCACCCATTCTCCAATTGCAGATCTCTCTCTTCCCTTCGAAATTGATGTTGTCATCCAATCGGTTGCGCTATGTATCAGAATCGACACACCTTAGAGTTTTCTAAGGTTAGTAATATATCCGGAATGTGTTATGTTGACGCAGATATCTCAGTCCTATTGTTAACAGAGAAGCACGCTCAAATCTTGAAGAAGAAGAATATCGGTGGAAAAGAGTAAGCTATTAGATTTTGCGATAAAAATCATGTTCTATGTTAGAATACTGTCGGGATTTAAACAACGCAAAATTCGATCTTACAGATTGTAGCTCCCGCAGCGCCTCCAACAAGGTTTTTTCTACTATCTTTCTGTTTTCCTTTGTTTTTTATATAACTCCGTGGAGCTTCCATCGGGCTTTTGATGCAATTGGTTGAAGTCGATTGAAGGTACTCCATCATTTTGGATTGAATAGTTATATGTTGAATCGATGCAGACCAACTATCCCTAAAACAAAGCTCAATTTTATTCGAACTCATTACATGTAATAAAACTTTATTAACATATAATATGTATTTTTATGAATCTTAAATTTGTTCTAAAAGTGTTGGTGGCCACTTGTTTTGGTGCACGTGTTACACTAAATTCATTTTGATTTTGTTCTTTCTCTACGGATCACCATCACCAACGAGAGAAACCAAAATGCAACACAGAATCCACCATTCCTGAGTTCCAATCTCCATTGTTAAAGAAGAATCCAGTTCTACTTCCGGTCTTGCAGGCTTTGCTTATTTACTTTGTAGTTGAACTTCTTTGTTTCGATTAAGTAAGTTGTTATCTTCTGCTATGTGTCTGAAGTGGTTTCGGCTTGGATATTGAACTCTTGCGTTCGATTGTAACAAATGTGATTTGATCGATGTTTGCCAGATGTTTTGTCAATGTGTATTTAACCGTTGTTCTTCGTTTATTTAGCTTCTACTTATTGTTGTCGTGGTGGCGGTGGTTGTTTTAACTTGAAGTATGGAGGAGATGGCGCGCCGCCCACGCTCTTTCCTTCTATTTTTAGCCATAATTTTTAATAATTAGATTTGGAATTAAAGTGCAATATTCGTAACAAAATGCAGTTGTTCGCAGATAAAAGATCTTACTAGCTTGAGTTATTGGCTGAACTGGAGAGTGTTGTTCTGTGTAGTATAGGTCCTCACGCCTATGATTATAACAGTACTGCTTATTTGGAAATATGAACATTCAGAAGATGTACTAGGCATGTTATATGTTTTATACAATGTAAGAGATGTTGTTACTAAAAGACGACACAATTGGTGTAAGTTTTGATTGCACAAATAAATCCATGCATTTATTTTTGTTTTATACATAGACATTTGTTTTTTTCAATTGTTAGTTGATCATCATTGGCCAAGAAAGACCCTATTTTGCTATGAATATATGATTCGTAATTGTAACATTGTAGATAAGTTGTTATTGTAACATATATGATCATCTCGGTAACACTATCATGATGAATTCATGTATGGTTATTGACAACAAGTGAACATTTTGAATCGAAAATGGTCGATTTCCTAAGCACAGGTTACCAGGGCATATGTACACTTTATAGAAGCATATGACACTATTATTATAAGTTTGTAAGATCTGCGTTAAGGTATGTCGGTATTTGATGCAGGTATATAAGTAGGTGCTTTGGGTACAAACACCAACATTCAATGTATAAATGATTGTTGCTTAGGTATTATCTGTGTAGTAGCAGATATCCTTGAGTGTGGTCGATTTCAGTCAATCCCCTGATGTAGAAACCAATTGTCAGATTAGTGATGTTCTCTATTAGCCCCGCTGAAAATTGGTTAAAGCCAGACGCGATTGTTGTAGAGGTGTAATTTTATATTTTTATAGGATGTTCGTCAATCCTTTCATTATAATTATTTTTTATGTACTAGACATGATGTAATATTGTATGTAAATATACAACAATAAGAGTGTTGCATTGATGCTATTTTTTAAATTTGATGTAATGTGGTAGATGAATGAGAATTATGGGCATGTGATGATGATTTTTTATATATGACTCGTTGACGATAGATATTTCTTAAAATGTAACGCAGGTACACAAAATGTGGGTCAATATTTTGTTTATTTTGAAGAATATATAGTTGGTGTCACGAAACACATGAGTCTGTAGTGTATTATCCATTTAAAAATTATAGTAAATTTATGTTAATTAATTTTCTAAATGGCAAAAAGTAAGTAGTATATTGTGTTGCAATCGTTAGATCCATACTAAAAGGGTTATGAATTCTTGTTCTAATCGCAATCTATCGAGCTTACTTTATGTCATTGAGTACATTGAAACAAGCATTCATTTAAAGTATGCAGGTACACAATTACCCATATATGTCATAATGTTATATTTTTTATTTACATGAAAGCAGAGCTCGGGTACATAATTTGATAAGAATTAGTACATTAAAATCAATAGGGGGTACATCGGAGCCATGCTGAAGTACTTACTAGCTCAACCAAGCTATACTTCTTTGAAATATTTTTGGCTAATTGATATTGAGTTTATAAGTGTGCAGTAGTTTGGATTGTTATGTCATGGATCAAAATATTTTAGACAATATGTGTTTGTCTTATTACGCAAAAAACACTTGAAGTCCTAATAGTAGATTACAACTAGCGTTTTCACTTGAATGTTGTTGTGTGTGCTACAATGTAGATTACTATGTGAAAATTCTAAAGATTTTCAATTCGTGACATAAATCATTTATTCTAACAACTAATATAATTTAACTTAGTCATTTATAACTTGTTTAGCCATCTACAAGTGGAGGTTAGAGTATAATTCTACATATATCATCCAATATAATTAAGTCATTTTTTTACTTGTTTAGCCATCTATAGTAAATATGTTGTTTATCTCTTTATATAATTTAGAGTGTTATAGAAATACTATCACAATGAATTCATCCCTGATTACCGATAATAAGTGAATATTTTGAACCGAAAATGGTCGGTTACCTAAGCACAGGTTACCAGGGTATATATACCCGATATTGAAGCATGTGTTACCAACATTATCGGTACGTAAGATCTGTGCTAGAGCATATCGGTATTTGATGCAGGTATGTTAGTATGTGCTCCGGGTACAAACACCGACATTCAAGGTATAAATAATGATTGTTTAGGTATTATCTGTGTAGTAGCAAGTATTTGTGAATGTGCTTGATTGCAGTTGATCCTCTTATGCATCGGCCAATTCACGAACTCGGTGTGAGTACTTCTTCTCCCAGCCCCGATGGAAAATTTTGGGCATAGTACGTTTACATTCGACAACACATGCCCACACTTTTCAATGGCAAGACAATAAAGCATATACAAGTAACAACCAACATAGTTTAACTAAGTCCTTTATTACTTGTTCAGTCATCCACAATAAATATGTATTGTTTATCTTTACATAGAGTTCTGGGATTCACGGGAATACTATAATGATACATTCATCCCTGATTACCGACAATAATTGAATGTTTCAAACAAAGAACGGTCGGTTTTCGAAACACAAGTTACCAGGGCATAGATACTCTCGGTGGAAAGGTTTGGGCATTATACATTTACATTCAACAGCTTATGCTATGTTTTCCAATAGCGTGATTAAAAAGTATGTAACGTAATTCAATGAGTGTAATATAATTACTTTATGCGTCAATAGGATATAACCGGTTGGATCCGCTGGCATATTTTATTGTAGTAAGTGGTATGTAACTCTATTACACAAATACATAATGAAATAGTAGAGGTTTGTAAATATATTCTGCAAGTATATTACTAATGTACTGAAGTAGTTAATGATGCAACTCTGTAAAAACGAATGATAAATATAATATCTTGTTATTTTCACGGTATTTGAATTCTATTATTGGGTAATCATTTGAAATTTTAATAGTTGATTAAAACCCGTTGTTGTTGCCAAGTACAACTATTACCTATATAGCACAACTAAATACCAAATTTCCACATGTCACACAACTACATTGCTATTATGAAGTTATATACGTTAATATTAATGTATTCTGCAAGCATGTTGGTAATGGACTGAGCTATCTGGTGATGCTAACATGTTGGAACAAATGGTAAATATAATATCATGTTGTTTCCATAATGTCAGCTCTGGTGTTGAATAACGTGGGCTCCGGGCTAAAGTTATTAATCAAGCCAAGCAAGCGATGCCACTTCAACCTCATCTTTGGGCAGTCCAGAAAATGACTGAATTGAGTCATTTTGATGGCTCTAATATGTTCATCTAATATGCGTTTCTTCATTTTCTCCACATCGTTATGAAAACATGATACTGCAAATCGGATGATAACCTATTTGTATTCTTTCCCCGGTTTGTAAATAAATACCATCAGTTCACATTACCCGAACAATCAAACAAAAAAACTAAAATATGCAACTCCGGGTAACTAAACAAAATGTACATTTACAAAATTAACAAAAATTACAAATTAAATAAATAAAATAATCCAAAATCGGGGCCAAAATAAAACACCCAACTCGGTGTATCTGGGCAAATATACGAACAACTTCAAATCCGATTAACAAATAAAACTACACCGATCACTTAGGGCTTCTCACCACCAAACCAATGCATACAAACACAGGACCAAGACTTACGCCTCAAATAATCGAACAAACTACGGTATAATATCAAGGTCAACAAATCAAAACTTGAAAAAGGTCCAATCTGGCACTTATTTCTTCGAGCTTGTCTTGGGGGATGAGAGCGATCAGCTGTTTTCTTCACATTTTTGCACCGAATCGATTGGTACTTGATTGCCGGAGGTTCGAGAGCATCGGTTTGCTTAGAGATTGAAGAAAAAAAGGTTAAAATCGTTGTGAGGGGAGTTACGAGAGGTTTCCTACCTTTCTTCCGATTAAATCGTGAATTAATTTTTTTTTTAATTCACAAAAAGAAAATGTACGCAATTTCTAACTAGAAATATATAAAGTTACAATAGGGGTAGAGCGGGAAGTAATATAGGTATATATTACAATATTTGAAGTATTGATCAACCTATTTCGAGTACATATTGCGTACACAACGGTGATTGAGAGAAAAATACATGTTGGGGAGCTATAACAAACCTAATTCATAAAGTATGGACTGCTGACTAACTAATTTCTAATAGGGACTGAATTGCAAGTGTATTTGTCTGATAAAAATTTTAATCCAACTTTCCATTTACGAAATGATATTTATATTGCATATATATTTTAATCTTTTAATTATATATATTATTTCTTATTTTAAAATTACTAACTATATCTTTAAAAATAGAATAAAATAATATCATAACGTCCTGTTATTATCTAATAATATTATCGCCATTCAAAATCTTATCCCTAATCAGAAGTCTAATTAAATGTCATTGGCTTGAAAACCTTATTCCTAATCAAAACATTTTCTCTAATCAAAATATCATTTACAATGGGGGGAAGTAGAATGTAGTAGCTATTATTATTATTACAATTCATTGATGCCAGCCAGCAGTGCAGCATGCGCAATAATGAATTAATAGTTCGTTGGTAGCCTATGATGACGAGACTGGTTTGTGAAGTAGAGACGAGTAACCTGTTTGTTGTACCTGGAAAAGAAAAGAAGAGAAGAGACGTTCCAAAAGGATAATTGTGATTCATTGCATTGCATTGCATGTAGCAGCAGCCTTGTAATCGAAACCAACAAGCTGATGGAGATGATACTTCTTGATAACTGTGGAAGGATGGTGAACAGAACAATTAACTAGGTAGGCGAATTGTGTGTTTTTTCGTCAAATTTATCAATCAAAGGTAGTAGCATTTGGACAAGTTAAAAGCAAGCAGAACAGGAGAGGCAAACTGGAAGCAAAGCACTTGCTTTGCTTTGCCACACAGGACCCATCTGCAGCGAGAATGTATCGTGTATGTATGTATGTATGTATTCACCCACTCAAACTTTGATGACTTACTTGACTTGTTGGAGTTGGGGAAAGATACAGAAATCACTGTCTAACTCAATTAACAAATTTGACATCGACATCAACATCAACATCAATTACTACTTACGAGGTGCAAAAATATCCTCTATCCTCCCATCCCCGTCGTAGGAAGGAAGGAAGGAAGGAAGGAAGGATTTCAATCATTAAATCAAAGTTGGATTCCAAATTGATAAAAAGGGGTGGGTGGGTGGGTGACTGGGCTTAGGGTCGATAATGATGGACCAGCAAATCTGAACACATAAAAAATATCTCTTTGAAATCTATCAATTACTGCTATTAGTACAAGATTTGGAATTTGGTAAGAGGGATGGTTTGTGCGTGTCATTTGGCATTTGGGATCTCTCTGTTCTGTGCTGTTAGAACAAACACACTTGACTTGATTGATGATGATTAAGGAGGGTTGTGTAAATAGGTGCTCTCTATAATTAAGAAAAGACAAGACAGGATCGGAGGACCACATGATGCTTTCTTTAATGGCATTGGAATTTATGACTGTATATGAAGTTAGCTGGTGTCAGTGACTGGAATCTCTCTCTCTCTCTCTCTCTCTATCCTTTTCTTTTCTTTATATCTGTGGTGAGCAAGACAGACAAACAGTGCGACAGTAGCATTAACAATGAACACACACTTGAGTGCGTGCGTGGCCATGTGTTTAATGGCATAAGCAGGAGGGCAGGCAGGCAGGCTCCCATGCCTTGTCCACGTACGACAGTGATATGAACAAACTGATGATATATATATATATATATATACATATTTATTTATAGTATATATTTCATCACCCATCATCACTATTCCGTAACTTGTACAACGCTTCCCCCTTTCATCACCATCCGTTTCACGTTCTCTTTCGAATACGTATGTATGTATGTACCTGACCATCCTATAGCTACATATATATATATATACATAGAGAGATAGAGAGAGAGAGAGCGCTCTGCCTCCGCCCATCAGGTAGATTCTTGATTCATCCACAAGGGCCGCAGCTTACCAATTTGCTGCTGTACAGTGAGCGACCGAACTGAAAGCAGTTGGGGGAAAATAGGGTGGGGGTGGGGGTGGGGGTGGGGGTGGTGGGGTTTATTAAATATGCCCTGCCCTCCCTTTTGGGGAAGGAGAAACACAACTAACTGCAATGACAGTGACCAAAGTACTATATGCACTTACATACATACGCCCACCTACGTACCTGCAGGCATACATACATACATACGGTAGGTAGCTAGATATAGCTAAGTGATGGATCCAAGATGCAATAATAATTTCCATTCTTCGTTCTTCTTCAATACACAGGTATTTAAGCATATTCACATCCAAATGCCAATCACTAGGGCAAAACTCAACCCCAAATCAGATCTGAGGGTAAGGCAAATGATCTTTGCAATGAGATAAAGCTCGCTCTTGTTGCTACTTTAGGATGAACTTTAGCATAATTCAACCACATTGAGTGCTACCAAACTTACAGAGTCGCATACCAGAAAATGACTGGTCCATACCATCATACCTTATCCGAGAATGTATCAAGTCTCGATGAAACAGCACTTCGCCCATGGCATCATAATATCATATGAACTTCAGATGCGAGGTTGAACTGTGCCTTACTGACTGAATACCAGTGAGTATCTATTTCTTTTAACTTTCACTTCTCCAAGTGGAGCTAAGCTTGAGCGATTACAATGAGGACAGAACCTTTGGAAAATAGAAATAATCAACCAATTAAAATCTCAAGTTCAAATCAATTATATTGCCTCCAGCAAACTCACTAGTTCCATTCCACAAACCATACCAAAGATAAAGAAAGCAGCAATCTAAGCCTATATATGTAATTAATTAATTAGTTAATTTACACAATATAGAAATCTAAGCTGCTATCTAGCAAAACTCTTCAAAGAAAAGAATAATTATTGATCCAAAGAGGCAGACAGATGAATCAAGCTCTGGGTAGGTATGGAGGGAAGTCAAAGAGGGAAAATAGAAAATCAAACCTTAGTGAATTCTTGACCATATACACGTAGCAATTATACATACAATACAAGGCCCATCCACTCCAAGAGAAACTGAGCAATCTACTGCCCCGATTCTTCCGAATTCTCCTTAGAGGATAGCTGCTGCTGCTGCTGCTGTTGTTGCTGCTGCTCCTGATTTGGAGGTTGGTGCTGCTGATGATGAACAATTCTAGCCTGCCCGATCTGCTGGTAAATCTGGTTGAGCGCCTGAGGATTCAAAATGCCAATGTTCCCATCATGCGATAGACCTAGCTCCAATCCAGGGAGCTGGAGCTGCTGCCCACCTAAAATGGAGCTGAAACTCATATGCCCCCCTCCCCCTCCCCCTATATTCCCTGCTGTTGCCAAGTCAAACCCAGCTGGGTATCCCATCTTCTGCAAATAATTTGAACTCTCGGTCCCCATTGATGGACCTGACGAGGAGGATGACGACGAGGACGATTGAAATCCAAACCCGCTCACAGGCACAGCAGCAGCAGGGGCAGGGCCGGGGGGCCATAACCCTCCTCCTCCTCCTCCTGTACTGGCACCCACACCCACACCCACATGTTGATGTAGTCTCCCCAAATTACCACCAACCACAGGCCAGGGGGTCCCACCGCTCATGTGCACCCCCAAATCGTCGACTTTATGGTGAAGACCTGATGAAATTGAACTCCCCTGCTGAGAAACAGAGCCGCCTGCGGCAGCTAAAGCCGAAGCAGGTATGGTGCCAGTTCCCGTGGCGGCAATTATAGATGGTTCAGCCTGTTGTAGCAACCACTGAACAGTTTCCCCATCAGATTTGTGCCCTAATTCTCGGGTCAGCTGAAATATTCTTGCAGCGCAGAGAGCAGGCATCCTTATTCTCCTACCTCGTCCTTCAACTTTTGTGTGCCTATCTTTGTTCGAGCTTCGTTTAGGCGCTAAAGACTGTTTCTTTGGCTCTTCTTTATCTGCAATCACAATCTGAAAGTCTTTGATCTCTGCTGGCTTGGTCGCCCCTGCCCCTACGCTGTCGTTTTGGCTTCGGGGCGTTGATGACTGGGTGGGGAGGCTCAAGAAGCTCGGCATCTCCTGCGGCAGCTTCGAGTTCTTGGGATCCATCAGATCAGGAAATAGTTTTTGTTTCAATTTTCTCCGATTTAGAATCCAAAACTAAACTAGCGAAGCATCATCCAGTGATCAAATGATGCGAATAAAGTGTTTTGTGTGTGCAGGCATGCAGGCAATTGATTGATTGAAGAAGGGTGAAGAGAGGAGAGCAGAGGAGAAGACCTGAAGAAGAAGAAGAAGAAAAGAAAAAATAATAATAATAAAAAAATAAAATGAAAAGGGAAAAAGGAAATGCTGCAGTGGTGTACTGCTGTGATTGATTCAAGTTTTTAACTGATTTTAGCAAAAGAAAGGAATGTGAATGATGATAAAAGTTAAATAATATCTTGAAATCCCTAGGCAAAAAATGGGATCTTTGTCAAAATAATAAAAACAAATAAATAAATAAAGCAGAAAAAAGAACAAAAGGTGTCCGGGTTTTAATGAATGTGCCCCTTTACTTTCCTTTTGCACTGTTTCAGGGCTTTGACTTTTGACTTGCTCTTTTGATTTCGACAAAGGAAGGTTTCTGCTTGTGCTGCTTTCACTCAATACACAGTAGCTAGTAAGTAGTACTGAATCACTTCAATACATGTATAATCTTCTAGTACGTCATTAATAAATAATTTCATAGTTAAAGAACAAGGATAACATTAACAACTATCATACTATATATTCATTAATTCAGATTAAGAAGCACCCTGTCTGTTGGTCTGGGTTCCCTCTTATTGGCATAAACTCCATATTCCTGTCATTATTCCAACCAACATCACTTCATTGCATATATATATATATATATGTCAAGAGAGTCATCAAAAAGTAGCTAATTAGTGGAGAGACATCAGATCAGAACAACACCTGGCAGGCAGATCGAGAGAAAGAATGATTGGGATGGATGGTGAGCTAACTAGCCAGCTAGCTAGGTAGCTACCTATTGTTTGCTAATGAGCCCACCGCACCCCACACTCGGGCCATTCTCGTTATCACTATTATATTTTTTTTTGTCCGTTAACATTTTTTTTTTTTTTTTTTTCATTTTGGTTCATTTATAATAAAATATTTATTTTTTTTAAAGTAATTATACTATTTACTTGACATTACAAATATTCTTTCAATTTATAATATATTACACAAATATTATTACTTTTATATCACACAACACTGATAAGATTAGTTTAATCTTTTTACGATAGAGAGGGATGCACGTTTCAGGCATTGACCAACCTTGGGTGGAGAGTTAAAGAGGGAGGCGTTTTAACAATATACTTTTAATATAAAACAACTTGAAATTTAAAATAAAATACATTACAACAAGACCCTCTGCGTCCAATGTTCTTTTTACAAGTCCAAAAATTAAAACAAAAAAGAAAAAACAATAAAAAGTTTTTACCAAAACTTATACAATCACCCTTGTCTTTTCGAACAGAGATTTTACCATTGACTCAAACATTCCAACCTACTATAATATTTAGCATATTAAATGACCCAATTTAGTAACGTCATGCATCAAGAAGCATATTCTAACCACTATTATGGGCAAATTTCAATATCAAAACACCTAGTCACTTTTAACCACCTATCTCAATATCCATCGGTCATCAAAATTCAAGTACCCTATATACTTTTTCACAAATATACTATAACATTATTACTTTCAATAAGCCAAACAAAAGAATCATCATATGACATTCATCTATGCCCATCCGCCAAAATTACAAATCAAATTTTACACAAATTATAGCTGACACAGCATAACACGCACAAGTACCAGTATATATATATATAATTACAAATCAAGTTCCACACAAATTATGCTGGTGCAATGTAGCGTGCACGGACATTAGTATATATATATATAATAGGTGAGCGTGAGACCGGCCGACAGGTCATTGATTTGTTTTAGTACATACTAGTCTAAGTGATGTTGTTATATGCAGTTACTTACTATTGCTAAGATCTGATCTGATATAATTTGTGCTAGCTAGCCAATTAACTTTAAAACATGCATATGCATTGTGAATGTTTACTTATGGGATGAAGGGAGGGAAACTCAACAAACTAATGCTTATAGAAATATATATCATGTGTGGTGTGTTAATCTTTTGTATATATGCATCTAGCATGCTTAAGTGTAATTTATGCATATGTGTATATGGCATGGTTGGACGGACGTACGTGCGTGACTTGTCAATGCCAATGTGCTGCTGGTGTTGTTGCATTCCTTTAATTTCTTACATAAATAAATAGAAATGCAATACAGTGCAGGGTCGGGGTTGGGGTCGGGTCGGGATCGTTAATTAAGAAAAAAATAAGACTTGGTTTGGCCACCCCTTAGTAGAGCTCCATTGAGAAAGACCTTGGAATTGACCAATGAAAAAGGGATCCATAGAAAGGGTTTGAAATTGATGATCCCCCGATGAAAGAATAGAAGGAGGGATTGGTCCACCAGTACCCATTTCCTTGGGGCCTGATAGCTTAGCTCTAAAGTGAATTACATCAACCCTGCTCACGTAGCCCTTCTGTCTCTCAGGAATGCAACATTATCATCGCCAACCATACTACCCCCTTTTACCCGCTCTGCACTGGATGTTCCTTCCTCTATCATCCAACAACAGTATTATTATATTATATACTTTCTTACATTACCGTTAATTTTTTATTTATATTTTACGTCATTATTTCTAACATTAAAAATATTCTTATATTTGTATTATAAAATACTAATAGGAGTATTTTTACTTTCCTCTTAATTTATACTCATTCCGTCCCACATAATTTGTCCACTCTTTCTATTTTCGTTCGTCATACATAATTTATCCTTTATAATTTTTTTTTTATTTTAATTACAATTTAGTCATCTTAATCTACAGTTATTTTTATTAAATTATAATAATTTTTACTAATACACTTTGTGAGAAATAAATTATAAAGATTCAAAAATTGCATTATTATTAATAACGAAAATAGAGGCCTATAAATATGCATAATATACAGACTCGATAGATTTAAATCTAGTGGATAAAACCAAAATATAAAACAACTAAATCTAATTTAAAACTAAATAACTAAAATATCTCATCATTCCCCTCAAACTAAAGTGGTTTGGCAAAACAACTTGAGTTTGCAAAGAGATATCAAAGATAATACAACCACAATTTTGAGTTTTTTCTCCTACAGTAGATATAGCTTAGTAACATGCATTTCTCTGGGTACATTCAACCTGGAATGTACTTCCTCCCGGAGGTCTCCCAATTTTGAAATTTTTCTATAGTATCTAGTCTTTTCCATTTCTGCTTTTGATTTTATTTTTAGTTATGATCATACATGCATCTGTCTGCGATCCATTTGTTGCATTTTTTACTGCATTGAAAGTCCCGTTATTTTCGACTCCATTGAGAGTCCTGTTATTTCTGACTCCATCGAGAGTACCATTATATTTTACTCTATCGAGAGTGCCGTTATTTCCGATTCCATCGAGAGTCCTGTTATTTTCAACTCTATCGAGAGTCTTGTTGTTTCCGACTCCGTCGAGAATCCCGTTGTTCTTTACTCTAATTCAGTTGAGAGCATTGTTTCTGGTTTTGACAGGCTGGAGCGGCGGTGGCAATGACAGACAAGAAAATGTTCTTTTATTTGCGTCTATATTCAACTTTCTTATCAAACTCAAGTTAGTTTTTGTTATACCACTTGAGCTTGAGGGGAGATGTAGAAATATTTTAAATATTCAGTTTTAGATTTAGATTTGGTCTTATTTTATTTAGATTTGAGTCCATCGAGTCCGTATATTTTACCTATTTATAGCCTCTATTTTCGTTATGAATAATAATGCAGTTTTTGAGTCGTTATAATTGATTTCTCATATGGTATTAGAGTGGAGAAACATGGTAGACAATTCGGAGATACATACGCAGATATGACTTCAATCGTAGACAAAATCAGGACTCAAAACATAATTAAAATCATAAACTTAAAAACTAGAAACTATAGTCCAAATTGGAAGATCTCCGTTGACGCCATAAAATCAACATAAAAAAAGAAATCTCAAATTTGGGAGACCTCCGGACATTCCAAGTTGAATGAATGTACCCGAAGAAACATGGATTATTAAGCTCTGATATCATGTGAAAAATAAATTATTAAAACTAAAAAATTGCATTATTATTCATTACGAAAATAGAGGCTTATAAATAAGTATAATATAAAGGCTCCATAGACTTAAATCTAATTGATAAAACCAAAATATAAAACAATTAAATCCAATCTAAAATTAAATAACTAAAACACACTTCTTAATTATTTACTAATTACACTATACATAAAACTCCGTGCCCTCAGTAAAGTAAACGAAGGTAGTATAATAATTGAATCAACTCTGCACTTGCCACGTCATTCCAATTAGTTAATGCTCCACTAAATAAGTACATGCATACATACTTTTAATCGAATATAATTAATTAAATATAATATTTTTGTTTGATTGTAATTTGAAATTTATTTAAAATAAAATATGTAAATATTTGTTAAAATAATATTTTGACGTAATATTTTTTAAAAAAATTAATATCTTTTTAGTGAAAATTTTAAAAAAAATAATATTAATTTTGATTTGAAATACTAAAAAAAAAAAATCCAAATTACTCCCCCCGTCCCATATAATTTGTCAAAATTTTTTATTTTTATCCGTTCCAAATAATTTGTCATTTTTTTTAGAAAATTAATTATACACTTTAATCATATTTTAAATTTTTTAAATCTAAATTAAACTATTTAGTTATCTTAATTTTAATTTATAATTATTTTTTATTAATATATTTTTTAATTACTTACTAATTATATTTTATCTAAATTTTCGTATATATCAATATCATCTAGGACCGATGGAGTATTTTTTTAAATAATCTATTTTAATATAATAATATTTAAATATAAAATAAGTACATATATATATATAAGTACAATATGTTAATAATAAATGAATACTAGTACTAAATATGACAAATAAATAAATTAAATGTAGATTTATTTTTTAAATAAATATATATATACATATATGTTGACAATATTGGGTTTAATAAGTGCAATCCATCCTAATCCAATTGGATTTGTGAGGGCAAAATATAATTCTCATAGTCATTGGCCATGATTGCAAAAAGCCCATTTAGATTTATTTAGGTGGCGGGTGAACTGATATCAGTGGCCTCACTCCCTACTCTACTCTCATCTCATCCAATTTGTTCAATTTCTTACGTTACACATTCTTTATTACTCCTTCGTCCTAAATAATTTGTCCATATTTTCTATTTTCGTCCATTTTACATAACTTATCTTTTTTATTTTTGGAAATATAATTATGTACTTTAATCGCATTTTAAATTTTATAAGTCGCATTTTAAATTTTATAATTTTTTTAATTTTAATTAAACTATTTATTTATCTTAATCTTAATCTATAATCATTTTTACTAAATAATAATTATTTTTACTAATACACTTTTTAATTACTTATTAATTATAATTTACCTAAATTATAATACACCCATATTACATGCGACAGTGGGAGTAGTTGCTTAAATACATAAAAGATAGACAGAAAGCAAACCAGGTAGGGGCAGAGGCGGGATCAAGCCAAGAAACATCTACATACATACAAGCGTACATGCATTCTTTTTAAACTACTGCACTGTAAGTGCAACTCTAGCAACCAGTGGAGGTTAAATAAACAATTAAAAAAAAAAAGAAGAAGAAAAAAGTGCAACTTAAACATTACAGCACTAGACACATTGTGAAATACTTAGATTTTATAACTCATCGTTCCCACGGAGAATATCTAATTTTTTTGGGTTCGCTCTATGTAAGTTATTCTTTTTTATTTTTAAAAAATAATTATATATTTTAATCGTATTTTAAATTTTATTATTTATAAATTTTTTAATTTTAATAAAATTATTTAATTATCTTAATTTTAATTTTAATTTATAATAATTTTTTATTATAAAATATTATTTTTACTAATATATTTTTTAATCATTTACTCCCCCGTCCCGTAAAATTAGTCTACCTTTCCTTTTTTGGCTGTTCCGTGATATTAGGCACATTTCTTAATACAGTAATAATTAGTAAATACTATTACAATTACAAATTTAACTATATTTTATTTAATTATTAATACCCCTAACTTTTATTGTTTGTTTTATTGTAACTTTCAAAGTAGGACTAAAATTTTGAATAATAAAAATGAATAAATATTCAATATGATATAAATAAGTGTTTATGTGATGTCTAAAATTTTTAGTTAATTTTTTAATATAATATAAAAATTATTTGATTTGATATTTTACGATTGAAAATTAGTTAATGATAAGATTTAATTTAGAATTTGATTTTTATATTTCATCAAAACAATTCATTTATCACTATTGTTAAGAATGAAAAATATCAATTTGCTCAAATAATGCATGAAAAAATACTAAACTGTCAAAATTATTGTATATCATAAATTTTTATATGGTATGAAACCGTAACAAATATTTTCAGTACGATAATTGCATATATTTTTAGCATTGTTGGTATAATATATACCGAAAATATCAATACAGTTTGATATTTTAGTATTTGATATATCGGTCTCTATCAATAATTTAGTATATTGATACTAAAATAACTAATTTTCGAATATATTCTTAAAATTGTAAAATTATTTTTAATTTTTATATCTCAGCGTAAAATATTATATTATGATACCATACATGTAATTCGATTAGAAATGACTCGATACTGTATTCAGATAATACCGAACTATATTGTATACCACACCAAATTTTTTAGTTTATTAAAAAAAATATCGATAACATACAAAAAAAAATCGATATACTGAAATTTGGTATGTTAGGTGTTTTTTTAGTACGGTGTGTTATTTCTGTAATTTAGTATTTTTTTCATCTATAAATTCGATATACCAAATTATTGGTACAATATCTCATTACGATAAAATAACATACTAAAAATTTTGATACGATATATAAAATATGTGTTATAAATTTTGGTATGTAATATCGAACTATCCCTATCAACAATCAAATTCAAAAAATTTGATCTTTTGTTTATATTTAAAATTTTAGTATTACCACTGTTATTTTTGCATTTAAATTATTACAATTAATTTTTTTTTATCTAATTGCATAATTTACAATTAATATAATAATATTTTTTTAAGATAAAAAATTCAATAAATAAAACATTAAATTTAAATAAAATAAAATAAAATAAAAAAATATTTCAACTTTTATTTCAATATTTCATCAAATAAAAATAATTAAAATAACATTTTATTACATATATTATATTAACTAATCATAGTAATTAACTATATAAATCAAATTTTCTTAAACTCTGCGCAAAAAAAAATGCTACTAATTTCACGGGACGGAGGGAGTATTAATTATATTTTTTCTAAATTCTCACGTCTGACAAGAGTATTTAGTACTCCCTCCGTCCCAAACACCGTGCTACATATGATTTTAGCACAGTGTTTTAGGTGAGTAGTATTAGGCAGTGTAATTTGAGATAATTTAAAAATTAGATGATATGATAGGAGAGAGAAATACAGTGTAGATAAATATAAGAATAAAATTAATTTTGGATGAAAAAGGATGTAATAATACAAAAATAAATTTATCTATATAAATACAACTAATTTACTGCACTATTGGCATATACATTCTGAAAATTAAAGTACTGGCAGACAACAAAAACAATTTCCCACCAAAATCCACAATTCCTTTCCCTCTAAAAGAAGTGGAAATACTACAATGATATAAAACGTCCCCACATCCAATTCATTTTCATTTCATCCACATTACAAAAAAATGCAGAAAAGTGGACCCAGAAACAAAGATCAGGTATTTTTTATCCTTTTTTTTTTATATTTTATATATTAAATCAATGTAGTCAAACTAAATAGTCCATGGTCGAATTTTTGCAGCATCTTATTCTCAAACGAGCATTCTTCTGATTTCTAAACTAAAAATGACAATTACAGTGTTAAAAACAGAGCAGAGAAATGCGTTTGTCCAATTCCTATTACAGAATTGCAAAAATGGAAAGCCAATGCACGGTAAAATGAAATAAGCTGCCATGTTATTTTCTATATCTAGATTTACTGTAACAAGAATTCGGAAAGCAACTAAAATGCAACAAGAACAAGGGAAAACAATTGCAATCATACCAACCGGCTTTAAAAGAAAGCTTAAAAAACGGGTTGTTCCGAATATGGAACAGATCCAAGCTGTAGCCCTAAATATGAGGGGTACAATACGTCGATTAGCAGCTTCCATTAATTGTTCAAAATCTACCGTCGGGCGATGGATCTCGAAAGGGTTGCTCAGAACCCATACAAGTGCCTTAAAGCCAGATCTTACTGCCCCGAACAAGCTAATAAGGCTTGAGTTTGCATTGAACAATCTAGTTTACGACACTATCCAACAAGAATTGGCTTTTCGATGTATGGATAACACAAACCATATTGACGAAAAGTGGTTTTACTTGACAAGAGAGACTAGGGGTGTGTTTGTTTGGGGGTTTGGATTTTGGATTGGGATTTGAATAGTAAAAATTTTGAATTTGAATAGTTGTATGATGTGATATAAATAGGGTTTGATGTGATGTTTTGAATGTAAAATTGATTTTTAGTATAATATAAAAAATGAAAAATAGGTGTTTGATGTGATGTTTTTGGGGGAAAAAAATTGGATGAATAGTAGAAATTCTCCAAAATCCTTCAAACAAACACACCCTAGGCGTTTTTATTTAATTCCGGGTGAAGCCGAGCCACATAGAGCATGCAAGAACAAGAAGTTCATCACGAAAATCATGTTCATGTGTGTTGTTAGTCGGCCAGTGTTCAGCCCGGACCGAAAGGTTTTATTTGATGGAAAAATTGGAATATTCCTATTCACACGACAAGTTCCAGCTCAGAGAGCCAGCAAGAACCAGCCAGCCGGCACACTAGAAACTAAATCAATTGAATCTATCACAAAGGATGCCATCAAAGAATGTCTAATCAATCAGGTATGCATTTTTTAGTTGTTTTCATTCATAATTATTGCATGCTAACATTTATACATATGAAAATTTTAGATTATCCCAACAATCAAATGGAAGTGGCCTCCCAATGCAAGCAAAACAATATTCATCCAATAAGACAATGCAAAGCCACACATTAAGAACAACGATCTAGATTTTCGTGCTGCTGCAAGCAGCGATGGATTCAATATTGTTCTCATGCACCAGCCCCCTAAATCTCTCGATTTAAATGTTAATGATCTTGGATGGTTTAGGGCAATTCAGAGCATTCAAATTGAATCGGCAAGCACCACAGTTGACCAGTTGGTGGATGCAGTTAGAGGTTCATACGATCAACTATCAGCCGAAACCCTTAACTATGTTTTTCTAAATCTACAGGGGTGCATGCTAGAGATTATGAGGATCAAAGGACACAATGCATATCGAATTCCACATATGAGCAAGAAAGCACTACAGCGACGAGATGTCCTACCTAACAATCTCCAAGTATCTCAATAATTAGTAAAGCAGAGTATTTCATGGCTCACCGAACATGGAGAAGCAGAATATGCAAATCACATTTGGAGTATGTTACGAATTGAAGTTGGTTCTTAAATTAATTGGGCATACTTTTTGTTTAGTGTAAATTTTAGAGCCTACTTTTGTTTAATGTAAGTACTTAGCCTATTTTATTTTTGATGTATTAACTGAGTCAGGCATAAGTTGAACAACCGTATAATTTGTTTAGTATATTCTCATCATCATCCCCTTCATTTATTATTTTTAAAGAATCAACTAGTTTCTTATCTTCCCATAGAAAAGACAGAATTTTGGAAGGCAAAAAAAATGACAACCAAGAGAAAGACCCTACCATTTAACATAGCATATTCATATCACAAACCCCTCAAAAAGATCGATCATATATTAGAAATTATGTGGGCACAACAACAGAGTCAAGCACAAATAAAAAAGAAAAATCAACCACAGATCCTTTAAGCAGGCATAAATTAAAAGCCAAAATTAGAACACACTCACATATCAAAGTAGTTGGGCAAGTAGATGAGTAGCATCTCTTCCAACACCGTGAGTGGCCGTCGGAAAAGCAACCGCGATTCCGTATTGGCGGCGGATGCACCCTCGAACAGCAGCCCTCCATCCTCTAAATCCCACACCTCCGACGTTTCCTCAACCCAAGAATCGAGCTCCAAGTCGTCGGCAATCACGTAGGCATTGGATCCATCCTCAAATAGCAGCCCTCCATCCTCTAAATCCCATACCTCTGGCGTCTCCTCAACCAAAGAATCGAGCTCCAAATCGTCGACAATCACGCTGACTTCTTTGTCAAGCGCGGTGGACAAGACGAACGTGGGGGGTGGGGATGAGACGATGCCCGCTGAAGGATCCATCGCCATCGACTACGCTTGCTAACCCTAATTTCGAAATTCTAGGTATGTTGGTGAAGAAGAAACGAAATGGTTGGTGTGAATGGTTACTGTGATTTAATTTTCAATATTCTGATTTAATTTTATTCACACACACTATTTAATATACATTGTACTGTACCTTTCATTTTTTAGAAGATAAATAATTAAGATATAATTAATGTTAATTAAAAATTAGATATACTTAATTATTTCCAAAAAAAAAAAAAATGTTGCAGTGAGTTTGGGACAAACAAAAAAAGAAATATTCTACGGTGTTTGGGACGGAGAGAGTAAAGTTTTGTAATTGAGATGAGTTTTGAATTGGGATCAATGTTATAGCTCTGTTATTCATTCAGTAGGAAAGTGCTTTTCTTTTCTATGTTTTCTGCCCTATTCAACTGAATTGAATCTCTCTTTAATGTTCTTTCAGCCCTCTACGTAAGCAGTGCTGTTCAGTATGTACTACAGAATCCCAGCAAAGATTCGGGAGTTAGCAGAATGAAGATAATAATATAACAACAATAAGATCAAGAGCAGCAAGGCAAAGTGGGAGCCAGTGGATACTTACCTCCACAAAGAAAATCATTTCTGGAAGAAGAAAGAAGAAGAATGACTCAGTATGCTGCAGGATTCAATCAACTCATGGAAGCTTGTGTTTGCCCTGATTAGTATGTCCACTCCTGGAGCAATTTGGCAATTTGGCCAACAAGCATATAAAGGCCACGTAGCCTGTTTTGTAGCACTCTGCTGCTTTGCCCAGCATCAGATCCCCCAAGGGTGGGGTGGATCCCATCTAAGCTTCATTAATTTGGGGGATCTTTGTTTGTCTCACCAGCTCAACAACTCCAATAACACCACCTTCCCACACGTTCACTGCACAAAAATGCTCAGCAGCAGCACTATCAATATCATATGATTCATCAAACTGCAGCAATCAGATTGCTGCTGTTAGTGGATCCATCACTAGCTAGGTATACCAGAATTGTTCTATAACCATTACAAATTTGCTAATAAGCCAGCTGTTCGATTTTCTCTACCTACGGCTAGGCTACAGAAAGACAGGACGTGCCTAACTAACATTTCTGTAAGATAGGGTTACCCTTAAAGAGGTACCGCCAAGTGCTAAAGTCCAAATGCAGTTGCATAATTTGATAGGATGGGCAATCAAGGGATTTATAATGCATCATCGTCACCTTCACTGATTGCCTTATCGTCGAGTGCTGATACAGTAAAAACAACGATATCTGTGCAATCCACCTTACTTGCATTTGGAGGAATTAACCCATGATGAGAAAACTTAATGGTCAATACAATTGAATAAGCACTGTGTATCTTTTATATGCAAAAGCATAGGATTTTCTAACATTTGCCAAAACGAATTGTTTATGTTGCTATGTTTGCCAAAACGAATTGTTTATGTTGCTACATTACTTTAAAATCACTTAGCTGTGCTTCATGCACACATCTGTATAAATATTGTGAAGTTGATTTGCATTATAAGCATTGCTTTCCAGCTCAGCTTAAGTAACCATGAATTTCTGATGTTTGTGGCCTGCCCCTGTGCCTAGGATAGATATTGTTCCCCAGACAATTAAAAAGCCACTACTATCTATCACATATTCACAAGTAAGATATCTTATTCCATTCTGCAAAAAATAAAAATAATAATAATAAAAAAAAACAGTTAGTTTGAATTGTCATCTAAGTAAAGTGCCGTAGGATATTTCAGAATCCATAAAGACATAGCATTTCCTAGATCGATTGCGTCTACTTTGTTACAATGTCACTGAGCTGGGTGTTTAGATCAGATTGACCACAAAGAATACAAGAACAACAATCTTATAAAAAAATAAAATAAAATAGAGCAGAAAGGATTCTTTTCTAAGCCAAAGAGAAAAGAACACAAACAGGGTCCACTATACATCTGGTCATTTTAAGACACAAAATATAAAACAATTAGATATGAAGATTATAACTAGCTGATCAAGGAATATCATTATGTAGATAATGAACAAGTAAGATTGCCGGGCTAGCGGGCACCATGCACGTGGCATGAAGTCTAACTATCTATGAAAAAACATCTAAAAGCGCTGTATGAATCTAATCAATAGACCTACCAATTGCTAACAGCACATACCTTTTAGCAGCAAGTATTGCCCCATTACAGATCCCATTAAAATCATGAAACATCTCACAAGTCACTGCAGTAGAATAACAAAACACATGATAGTAATCATCAGTTGAGAAGAATAAACACAATAACAAGACAATCACATGAGTCATTACTGGTTAAATGCAAGATATTAGGTACAATACCACCACTCCTAATTCCTAAATATCATATCTGGTCATGACATGTATACAATTATCAACATGTGGGTCTCAAGCCCGCTCAACTGACACAATTTCAACAGAGGTTGTCCAACCATAGTCTTGTACTTTTGTAAATGTTTTTCTCTGTTCAATATCATCACAGGCCCTAATAAGAACCCCTGGGTATAGGAACCCCAGGCTTCCCATTTGTGAACAAAACGACAAATGGGCACCCACTCCTCCCTGCACATTAAACCTTTAACCATCCCCATTAAAGACTGGTTTCCTTATTTAATACCCTCTCAGCATTGAAACATCATTATCTGATAGTCACTTGATCCAGCTTTTACAGGAAATTAGGATGAAGGTCAGTCCAAATTCATCTGGAAATGACAAGCTTTATAATACAGCTTTTTTCTTTTCTTTTTTTAAAAACTTGTTTTCTGTTGCAGTTCCTAAGTTGGATGCATCATAAGTTGATGCATAATAACATAGAGAGAATGAAGAACTCCACAATAGGTATATTTTCATTGAACCTCATGGTTTTTTCTTTGGTCAAATTCAAATGTACATCAGTTATTCTTTCCTCAACGCCCTTCTTCCCACTTTGCAGTCTCTGAGAAGGATAACATTTGTTATTTTTTCATACATGATATAAATACAATGACTTAGAATTGATCTCTTAATACATATATACAAGTTTACAGAAAGTTGAGTTCTAGATAAAATTAGTTTGGATGAAATATCGGTAGCTTGGTATCTCTCTCAAAATATGATACCAATTCAACAGAAAGCTTCTTTTGCTATTGTATATAGATTTTCTGTGCGGATTGCATGAAACACTTCTGCCTGCTTATCAGATAAATCATTGTTTGATGAGCACTGTGTTGAGCCTAGCACATACATCAAATGCCTAAAAGCTTCAAACAGCTTTGAGGTCGATAGTGTGGAATTGCCCTACCAAGAAGAATCATTGGACCTGTTTGACTTTCTTTCAATTGGCACATTTGGTATGGAGCTACCCAGTGCAGACCCCCCAACACCAACACTTGCAATGCCCTATGAAAAGATGAGTAATAATCAGACAGAGATAACAGAAAATGATCTCAAGCTAATAAGCCATGAGCTTGAAAAGTTTCTTGAAGCTGAGGAGGAGATTGCAAATGACATATCTGCAAGGAACAGTCAAGCAGGCTTAACAAATCTCAACAATAAGCCACTTGAGAGAGCAGATTCTGAAGGACAAATCCACATTGCAGATTTTCCTCTTCAAAACTATCTCTTTGCCAATGCAACTGGATTGATTGAGGCAGAAAAAGAGATGAAAAAAGAAAAAGTATCCCTTGAAGAGCTCTTTAGGAGGAATAGCACAGTCACTGATAATCATAAAGAGATTTATGGAGCTGAACAACATCCAAGGAAAAAAAATGCAGCAATTTTTGTGAAAAAGTTGTTGAGGAAGTTTTGCTCCTCATCAAGTAACTCTATGGTCCCTTCTAAGAATGATGCTGCTGCATCCATTTCCATAAAGAAAAAGCTCTCCAAGGTCAGTTTTCTATTACTGACTTAGCTAAGAGCTGCCTACATAAACTAGTCTTACACATTCCTGAAAGCATCAACTTCATTGCAAATAGTAGTGATAATTGTTTCTTAAAATAGTAAATAGAAGAAAACTGCTAACTAAATAAAAGTACAAACCCTAGAATTTTATACTTGTTTGATAAATAACTCTATCATTTGTTATTATTCAAACGATTTCCATTGAAGATGCAGCCCCTATATCCCTTAATGAGAGACATCATGAAATTTAGCCTACTTTCAGGAAAATATTGGGTGCAAACCAAAGGCACATAATTTGCTCTTTAAGAATTAGCTCAGTATTTTAGTTGGAATATTTCAAACCCTACTAGCCCCAAATGAGGCCAAATTTGTCCCACCTACTTTGGAATACCTTGAGGCCTACTTAACCAATAGCATTGGCTGCATAAACATTCTCTGAATGATATTTTTTATGGCATCTCAAGTTGCAGTTTTCTGTCTGTGGAGGATGCAGGCTCTAAAAATGCTACACAAGAAAGTTCACCCTGAAGAAATGACTCAGGAACATACTGCTAAGCTGCAAAAGGGTAACAAGAAAAACAATGGCCACAAGGATTCCTGTCAGACCAGAGAAAATGATGAAAACAATCTGGTTCTTCAGAAAAACAGGATAATAAATCAGAAGCAAACCATGAAGCTATCTCCAAACGGTATCTGCAAAGATGCTTCAACAATCAACGGAGAGCACTGGATTAAAACAGATTCTGATTGTAAGTTGAAGCTCATATGCATGCATCTGAGTTCATCCATTCTAACAATGTATATTTCTCTAACTCTTTGTTTCTTTTGGTAATATTTTGGGGACCTACACTGTAGACTTGGTCTTGGAGTTATAGGGGCAAAAACAATAAAAGTTAAGGTAAGCATCTTCTCCCCTATTTCAGCACCAGTGTGGAGTTTTCTCAAGAATGTATGTTTGTGAGTAAATGGTGATGTGTGAAATGTATAATTCTAGGGAACATAAATAAAACCTCTCCTATTAACCCATCCGGTGAGCTTTAAAGTGAGGTGTGGAGTGGTTATTTGCAATGCAGTATTATATTACTGGTCCCTAAGTGAATTTCAGTATTGGAAAGTCAGATACAATGTAGTGCACTGCCAATCTTGTTCCTGTTAAATGTATTACATGTTTGTGTGCTGTTTATTGTATTGCATGCATCTACAACCTAGCATATCCTTGAGAGTTTCTGAATGCATTTGTTACGTTCGTGGCTGTGCCTCAAATTGGCTCCTCTATTGTTAGAAAATCATCAAGAAGCAAACCTTATATAAATATTACTTTATTTGATGAGGTATATGTACTTAGTACAATTCAAAAACTTTTCTAGTATACATAATTCTACCAGGGAGCAGAATAGATGGCAAATTGAAATTAAATATCTTTACCACAATCTGCAGCGTGATTAGTTGACTAGGTTATTAAAGTTGCAAAATCAAACAGGAAGGTGCTCATCTTTCAATACTCCATCCATTTCCATCCTCCAAGACCGGTCTACAAGGGGAGCCAATTCACTGAAGATGCAAACATAGTTCATGTCAGCATAACTCCAACATAGCATGCACAAATATATCAATACACAGGAAGCATCAATTTTGAGACAAAGGGAGTTTCGACATTTATGTGTATGGTAAACGAACACTTCCTTGGTAAAAATACCTTCCATCTTGGCAATTTGAATTTTAAAGGAGAACAATGATGGCTGCTACTAATTTTTTTATTAACAATGACAACTTAAGAATCACTACAAATGATCAATGAGGCAAACAAAACAGTTCAAAAAACATGAGAAAACAAAATTTCATACACTATCCAAATCCCCTTATTAGGAGTTCCTGCCACCCCCAGGTTAACTGACTAGAGAACACAAAGTGAAAACATAGTTTGATGCATACAAGGTCATAACAACTCAATTTTTTAGATCAAGAGCGACACAATTGAAGGAGAGGAAGCCAACTGTTGCATAGAAAGGTAATGACAATGGTGATGCTCATTGAGTTTCTTGCAAAAAGTAAAAGCCACCAGTTGCAACATCATTTCTGAAAATCAACAGAATAGAGAAGACATGACTCTTCCAAAACATTGATAGATGATGATAGCTATTCTGTTATAAAAAGTGATCTTTCCTGGAGAATGAAAAAACTAAGAAACAATTAACACAGGCAGTTGTGAACTTACTTAAGATCATGGCTCACAACAAGCAATGTTAGTTCTTTCTTCAGGTCTTTCAAAAGCTTAACAACATCTGCACGGGCCTTCCAATCTAAAGAAGTAATTGAAATGAAAATCAGTAAGCCAAATAGAAGTGCAGAAATCATACATTTTAACTGGAAAAATAAAATCCCAACATCGAGTCCGAAGACAAGCTTCCAAAAGGTCCACGGCGTTAAAGTGTAGGCTTCTTTAGGTAATTAATCGTAATGGGCTTAGGAGTTTGGGCCCAATTGCTATTAATCCTAACCTATTCTATAAATACCTATCTCTTGTACTTGTAAATTGAGCCGCCTCAACTAAAGTAATAAGAAAAGCTTCTTGGTTGCCCCCGAGGACGTAGGTTGATAACCCTCATTGACCGAACCATGTAATCCTTTGTGTTCCACTTTCTTGTTTGTGTGCGTGTGTGAGAGTTAATCCTAACACACAGAACTCAGAAGCTTCACCATTCCATGAAATTTAGAGCCAAGAAAGCACTCTATGGCTTCAGGCCCAACATAAATCTTACATCATACTCGGTTTTTCAGCAAATGGTTTTCTCAGTTTGTAACAAAGCATAACCATGAGGCAATTGGCAAATATAATTGCTTAGTTGAAATGGCACTGTGAAAAGTGAATCAATTCATTTTTCATTGATTTGTGGCGATAGATAATGAGGAAGATTGGAACCTACATCTCATTGTGGGGACAACATTTCTGGCGACTACACAAGCCACTATCAACACCACTGGATGTCAAACTAAGTCTAGGATGATGGGGTAACATTGGAATTGAAGGCAAAGATGAGTTCTGTATAGAATTTCCATGCCTGAATACAGTTGGGAACATGATATTGACAAAATTTATGTTAAGAATTCACTTGCAAGAACAGGTGGCTGAACTCACTAAAGGAAAGTGAGTTGAGCAAAATGGGAGGCAGTGGAAAATACTGAAGAAGACAATACAAAAAAAATTTAGCCAGGAGAATTCAAACCAACTAATTTTCCATTCAAAAAGAAATGTTTTCTATAAAATTACCACAAAAATATGAACTAAAAATCTTGCATGAACACTTGATTGATATAGTAATAAGTTAGTGCGATGAAAAAGGCTGCAATTAAAAATTTTCTATGCTTGGCAGGAGGAGTTTAGGCTTAGTAGTTGTTAGGATTTAGGATCAGAGTTTGACAGCTATGGCTTGGGACTGGGCAAGTTACATCATAATTGCAAAGAAATAGAGGAAAAATAAAGTTACATTATTCCAAAAAAAGAAAAAGAAGAGTACATATATATAGCAAATTAGAAAATCTATCATAATTAACTAAATCATAGATATGGATAAGCTATGGATATGGATATAATTTTAATAAATCTAACACTTTCCTCAAGGTGGAGTGTACAAATCATTAGATCCAAGCTTGTTGCGGATAGACTTGGATCGAGGACCTCTCAGAGCTTTCGTAAATATGTTTGCAAGTTGATCATCTGAAGGCACATATTTAGTATCTATATATCCAGATAATACTTTCTCTCTAATGAAGTGACAATCTATTTCGATATGCTTCGTTCGTTCAAAAAATACTGGATTTGATGCAATGTGTAGTGCTGCTTGGTTATCACACCATAACTTCATCTTCGTCACATCACAGAACTTAAGTTCACAAAGTAATTGTTTAATTCAGAGAAGCTCACATGCAGCTAAAGCCATAGCACGATGATCAGCTCAGCACTAGAGCGCGCAACCACATCTTATTTCTTACTTTTCCAAGATATCAAATTGCCTCCAATAAATACGCAATAACCAGAGGTAAAACGCCTATCGATTGGAGACTCCGCCAAATCAACATTTGAATATCCAACGATTTCAGAATGACCATGATTTGTATAAAGTAATCCTTTTTCGAGAAACCCTCTAATATACCGCAAAATAAACATAAATGCCTTCCAATGAGAGTCACATGGAGACTGCATGAATTGACTCACTACACTTACTGCAAATGATATATTTGGTCAGATGATAGTGAGATAATTAAGTTTTCCAACCAGCCTTTTATATCGTCCAACATCATTATCAGTCAATGGCTCCCCCTGTCCTAGAAGCAATTTTGTATTTGGATCCATAGGAGAATCCACAACCTTACATTCATTCATACTTGTTTCTTCTAACATATCAAAAACATACTTTATCTGAAATAGGATAACACCATTCTTCTATTGGGCAATCTCAATCCCTAAGAAGTACCGTAGTGGTCCCAAGTCTTTGGTTTAGAAATGATTGTGTAAATGCTTCTTTAACTTTGTAATACCATCCATATCATCTACAGTGATGACAATATCAACATAAACAAGTAAGTAAACGCATCGCCCTTCTAAATTATATTTACTGTATGATCAGACGAACATTCTGTCATACCAAATTCTTTAATAGCAAGACTGAAACGTCTAAACCACACCCGTGGAGACTGTTTCAAGCCATAGAGTGAATGACGAAGACAACATACAAGATCAAACTCCCCCTGAGCAACAAAATCAGGAGGTTGCTCCATATATACCTTTTCTTTAAGCTCACCATGCAAAAAAGGCATTTTTAAAATCAAGTTGATGAATGAGCCAACCACGCATTGCTGCCATTGAAAGAAAAAGACGAACAAAAGACATTTTGGCAACGGGAGAGAAGGTTTTTGTATAATCCTCTCCATACACTTGAGTAAAGCCCTTTCCAACAAGTCGAGCTTTAAGCGATCAATGCGACCATCAGGACCAACTTTGATTGCATAAACCCAGCGGCAAGCTATAGGTGTCTTTCCTAGCAGTAACAAAACCAACTCCCAAGTATTGTTAGCATGCAAAGCACACATTTTCTCCATCATAGCCTGACACCACTCTGAATGACCCAAAGCCTCACGCCAAAAGCAAGGAGCAATAATAGTCTAAAGCAGTCACAACACTGCACATGGAAAAAGATAAACGGTGATAGCTAAGAAAATTATAAATAGGATTTGGATTACGAGTGGACCGTGTACCTGGATGTGGGACGACAGGTGACTGAGGAGTCGCAACCGAGGAAGGCGATGGAACCAGAGATGAGTCATCAATAGGCGCAGGTGATGGTGGAGTAGGTATGTACTGACGCTGCCATGTATGGCGCCTATAGACTTGAAGTGGAGGCTTAGGAATGGGGACAACGGGAAGAGGAGTCACAGGTATTGAGGATGGCGATGATGACACTGTAAAGTATGGCGATGACTCAAAGAACGTGACATCTGCACTAAGGTAATATTGAAGAGTAAGGAGAATAATATCTATATCCTTTTTGAACTCGAGAGTACCTAAGGAAAACACATTTAATGAATTGAGGACGTAATTTGTCCAATCCAAGGGAATGGTTATGAACAAAGCACGTACAACCAAATTCACGGAGAGGTAAAGGTACAGGGACACATTAGGCTGAAAACATGTTATGTGAATCTTATGTACTAAGATGAGGAAACATGTTGTTAGAATAGAATTAGCCCAAAAAGGAAATGGGACATTATAATGTATGAGGAGAGTTCGAGCTATTTCTATTAGATGATGGTTCTTGCGCTCCGCCATTCCATTTTGTTGGGGTGTAGAAGAACACGATGATTGATGAATAATTCCTTCATATGAGACAAGATCACTAAATGAGTAAGAAAAATACTCTCTACCATTATCACTTCTTAAAAACCTTGATAGATTTATGAAATTGTGTACAAATTTCAACACAAAACTTTTTGAATATAGAGAGTAATTCAAATCGATTTTTCATTAAATAAACCCAAGTACATCGAGAAAAATCATCAATAAACGTTACAAAATATTGAAAACCAAGGGTTGACTAATACGACAAGGCCCCTAAATATCAGAGTGAACCAGTGCAAAGGGCTCAGATGCTCGACTATCGACGAGCTTGGGAAAGGAAGTACGAGACTGCTTCCTAAACTCACATGGTAACGAACATAATGCCAAAAATTAGAAAAAAGACACTTTAATTTAGACAGATTGGGATGACCTAATCGTCGATGGAACAATTCAAGAGACTCAATAAATGATATAGCAATGGTAAAGGTATTGCGAGGGGACTCGTTTAGGCAATATAGCCTATGAGACTCACATCCGGTACTAATCGTCCATCCCGTGCTGCAATCCTGAATAACAAGAGAATCACTAGTTAGTAAGATTAAACAATCTAGATCTCTAATGAGACGACTAATACATATGAGATTAGATGGACTTTGAAGGACATAAAGAACAAAAATGAAGAGGTAAATTAGGTGACGGGCAGGCTCTACCAACAGCTTAAGGGTAAGCTTTATCACCATTAGCAAGAGTCACATGAGTTAGTGAATTTGATGGATGAAAGGTAGAAAATAAAGAGGGATTACCATATACATGATCAGTTGCACCTGAATCTAAGACCAATGGACCAAGAGAAGTCTGAGAGACTACCAATGACGGGAGTATGGATATCAAGTGAGTCGGCAACACTGATGGAGGATGACTGTTGAGATGCTTGATACTGAAGGAATGCAGCATAATCTGCTCCACGTAAGGTAATACGATCAGATGAATTTCCAGGAGAATCAGTAGTAACAGCATTTGTCGAGCGAGGGGGTTGCCTATTTAATTTGAAGCAACGTTCTCGTGTATGGCCCATCTTGTAACAATAACTACATTGTGGACGACGTCCACTACAATCTTGACTTCCTCGCCCACCACGATTTTTATCACGATTACCGGAGCTAGGATTTTGAGACACAAGGCTGAACTATCAGGAGTACTAGTAGATGGGGTAGCCACAATGGTGTTGCTGTTAGAGGAGAGTCGTACTAGTCGAACAAGAACATCGTCCAGCGTGGGTATAGTGGCACCTCCCAGTATCCGGTCTCGAACATGATCAAGTTCAGGCGTAAGGTGAACAAGCGCTAATACGGCAAAGAATTTGTCCCAAACAGCCTCTGGATTTGCAGAACCGGCAGAAATTAGGGAACGAAACTTCTGTCAAATAACTTCCAGTTTACTCACATAAGTGGGAATATCAAGCGTGTTATCTTTAAATAAGACGAGACTGGAGACTATATCATAGTAGCGATGAATATCATTGTTGTAAATGGAAGCAGCCTTATTCCAAACTTCATAACATGTCTCAAATGACTGATACGTAGGAAGTATGGTTGGATCCAAGGAACTCCACAGTAAGGCACATAATTAGGCATCAACTTTTGCTCATTCAGATCGAAGTTTGCCCTAACTTTACCTAAACCCTAGTTGGCTCTGATACCATGTTGAGAAATAGAGGGAAATAAAAGTTATATTTTTAAGCCAGCATAAGTCAACAACGTTAAAAACATTATCCAGTATGCAATTAAATAGGGTTAAAAAGAATGTTAAATAAGTTTTAAATAATTAGTTTAAACACTGATTTAATCATTTGTGCTATTCACATATTTTACCTTGGGGTATAGAAGACCAACATAAAAGTAATTTGAATCAACTATATAGGATCCATGCATTATGGTTGATAGTCGATCGATGGAAACGGTTTACGATTCTAGACTGGTCCTAACTCGTGTGGTAAGTCTGGGTTGGAACTGGGTTAATACTAATTGGATTGGGCTGGTTTTAGATTTTAGATGGACACATCACGGCATTGTCGTGGCGTAGCCATGGCGCCCGCCATGGCGTCGCCATGCCGCCTTATGTAATAAGGAGAGGCGGTGAACCCCGATGCTCCCCAAAAAGCACCGGGACGCCATGGCATCGCCGTGACAACAGTGCCTATGCTAAGCCATTAAATAACAATAAATAGCTCATCTTCCCCATAATTCACCTATTGTATTTTCTCCTTGGAATCGTCTAAAGTAAATTCAAATTACTGAAAGGAGGGTTTCCCCACACTAATATGCTCCAACTGAAAAGTATTGTAATGCATATCTTTTTCAACCTCATTGCCACTAACATGCAGTGTAGTCTACTGATTCCAATTAAACAAACTGAGATGTAGATAAAATAGGATCATACCTAGACCAGCAAGAGGCTCATCCAATATTAACAGGTCAGGAGTCTGCACCTGTGACCAGAGAATAAAACTTACATGGTTTAAAACAGCAAGTGGGTTGTGTTTTCAAGTGGCCAAATGGTCACCCTGCTTTCAAGGATAAGGCAAACATATTTTTCTAACATCTGGACTAACATAAAATGCCATGGTCATGTGTGTGGTGTGAGAGAGAGAGAGTCTTACTAACTGAATTGCTAGGGCAAGCCGGCGTTTATATCCACCACTCAAAGATTGGGGATCTTTATCCAAGGCAATTCCAGTTAGACCAACCTAGTTTTGATATGCATTGGAAAATATTGTTCATGAATTCATTGAAGGAAAGAATGGGGAATGATTATATATCAGAACAATCATAGATGTTCAATATGTTTTTTCACTCTTTTTTAAATTCAATACCGATGTCATAGCTTTGTGGAGCCTCGTAGCAAGAACCTCTCTCAATTGCACGCCACTCTTTTGTCTTGGCCACCCAAATATTATTTCATCAAGAACATTGTCTGCAACAAAGTACCTATACATTTCCAGAGAAGGCACAACCAAAATATACAACAGAAAAATCTAAGGCGGACACATTCATGAAAACAACATAGCAGAAATGGAGGAAAAATAAAACAATAAAAGATAAATGAATGCTCTACATCAATCAAATTACTACAAATTATGTTTTTTATCTTATCGGGACTAATAACTAAATAAGGCATTGAGTAAAATGAATGTTGTAGAAGTTTGAGGTACAGCGTGTACCTTATCCTACTTTTAATTTTTCAATTTAGCTCTATTATATGCATTTTCTTTCATACAAAGAATGGAATTTCCCTCACAGCTTCGCGGAAGAGTGGCAAAAGAATTTTCAAGTATACAAGGAGGGTGCAACTCTCTAAAAAGGAAAAGGAATGAAAGTGCAGGCAATTGCAAACGAGCTAACACCCTGACCCTCCCCATTAAAGGGAGAGCATCAGTAGTCAGGTTTTCAAATGTGAAAGATAATGTTATAATATTCACAAAGCATTCAAAGCTTTTCTACCGAAATGGGAGGATGGCTGAACCCCAACTAATGCTTTCTTTTCTCACACATTTATTGCAGGTGATTTAATACCTTTCTGGAAATTGGAAAACAATACCAACTCTCCTGGGGTGCAAAAGTTCCATAGGCTGGTTTGGATTATCATCATTACTATATCTTTGAATGTAGATAGAGCCAGATGTTGGTTTGCTTAACCCTGCAATCAGCTATTGGTCAAAAGGCAGTGATGTTAGCAGAATATGAACAATCACAGAGAAAACCAATAAATAAACGTGTTCGATTGAGAAAAATAGAGGTTACGAGTTAAGAGTGAACCTGTAAAAGAGTAGTTTTTCCGCATCCACTTTGTCCAAAGATCAGTCCAAGACTATAGGAATGGAAAACATGCATGTTTTAGTCCTTTTACAGTTATCTACTAACTTTTACATATATTGAGCAAGCCAGAATAGCTTAAATTGATGCATTCACCCTGCTAACCATTCAGTTTGAAAACTAGAAGCATTATTGTTATGAATCAAACATATATAATTGATTTTGTGGAGAGGTTGAAACTTAAATCTTTATAAATAATCACCGACAACATTTTATCCTCAACCTACAGATTCACTGTAGAACCATGTAGGCATAACCACTCTAAAGATGGAACACTGTCAGTAGATAAAAAAATTGTGTTGATTGTATGCTAAGTAACCTAACCTCACACTCCCCGATTCTCCTGAACAGAAAGCAAGTAAACCAAATATATAATGAAGGTCCAGAGTCACAAGTGAAGAGGTACCTTTTCTCTGGAAGAGAGAAGCTAATTTCTTTCAAAAGATCAATCTCAGTTCCAGGAGGTCGATAGCTGACATTTTTTATCTGATATGTATATACATAGATTTTAGAGAGAGAACAAAATGACATCTTCCATGATATCCAACAAATAGTCTACTAATATCAGCAGAAGACTGAAAAAATGGAAAACAGACAACTCAAGTATGTATTGAGAATTTAATAGCAGGCATTATCTGTGAATGAACTTGATCAGAAAAGTAGCACAACGTGAACCAGTTGAACCAAAACTTGAACCAGATGCTAGATCACTGGAAGTGGAAGCATAACTCATTCCACAAAGTCAGACAACTCAATTCAATAAAATCAACTCAATCCGTGTTTGTTTCCACGCCAAAGCATTTTCAGCAACTGATATATATATAAAGAAACAGCATGCTATTTCAAGATCAGAAGAACCTATTTGCAGTTACATATGACCACACATCAACTTCCAATTATATTATTCTGAGGACGAGAAACAACATATCATACGGGACTCGGCCCCCTCCTCAAAATGCAGGGATCAAATGCTCTTGAAGGATTCAATAAGGATACTAGCTACTCAAACCACGCAGGATTGGGCAGTATCTTTCATAGGAGTTGGAGCTGCTATAGTTTCTGCATTCCAATTCAGTCCAAACAGTTCAAAAGAAGAGAGGGATTGTACAATTTCCTTAAAAAAAAATTCAACTAGCACACCATTTATCCAAGCCAAGCTTTGACTGAATAAAAGCAATCTAACGGCATCAAGCAATGGAACAGAAAATCAAATGGCACTTGAGACGCGCAGAAAGGAAAACAAACAACAACAATAGGAAACTTCGATCTTACTTCGAAACAGGAATAATCGCATACGATTCCAAACCCCCGAAATGCTCTAGTGTTTAGTAGGCTGTCGGAGAATGAGCAGCAAGCAATCCAATCAAGCAAAAGAGTAGGCAAAATTTCGACACAATCAATCCAAATGCATTTTATATAGAAGTAATTGCAGGTGTGTGTAGAGGGTAGATGAAGAAGTAAACCTGGAGCGGGATGCAGCCAATACGGCCCTTGAAGATCTGCCATTGAATGGCTTCACACCGAACAAGGATGAGGGGGGAACCCGGACGCTGACCATCGAAATTAATAAATCTGTCGGGGAACCCTATTCTATGAGCCGATATTCGCGGGCTGTTTATCTATCTCGTATCTATACATCCAGACTTGCCAATGGTTTCGAACCGGCACAGGCGGCTCGGGGTTTTCAAACCGGCGTTTCCGGTTCAGACCGGAACCGAACAACCAAATCAAACTTATAACGGTTGGATTTCCATTTATTTTTTTTTCACGAATATTAATAAAATTGTGTAGATGCGTCTCCGGTCAAGTACAGCCTAAATTGCAAAATTAGGAAAAATGTTTTTACATAGTTTACACTTTTATTAATATTTCCACTTCTTCTCATTCTTTATGTCAATACTTCTCCCTTCAAAAGACTCGTCCTCAAGTTGCAAAATTAGGGAAGCAGATATTGAAATCCTCAAAGAATTCCCATGTGGCTTTTTCTTCAGGAAAGTGAGCCCATTGAATCGAGAGTTGGGTCACCGATGAGGATCTTCGCTTGACTAGATGACGGGCAAACTTTTTACTAGTTGCGGCATAATTTTTCCATCGTCATCAAAAGAAGGCAAGGAGACAATGACAGTAGACAGAGGGCCGACATGTTTCTTCAGAAGAAAAATATGGAAAATTGGGTGGATGCGAACAGACGTTGGCAACTCCAAGCGATAGGCAACAGGACCAACACGTGCTAAAATCTTGAACGGGCCAACATACTTGGGACTTAACTTCCAGACATCCTTGGAATGAAAGTGAAAGTTAGCGATAAGGCTTGAGCTTGAGGTAAACCCACTATTCTTCTTTAAATACGCATTCACGACGATGAGAATCTACATAATACTTCATACGAGATGGAGCTGCCAATGGAGCTTGTTTAAGTAGGTGTTGGACTTGTTGTCGATTGGAGACCAACTTTTGAACCCCTTCCACATTGGTGTAAGGTATAAGGCTAGAAAATCATAGTGTATGATGGAAACCATATAATGCATGAAGTGGAATCGTACCTAGTGAGGTGTGATAGGAAGTATTGTACTATAATTCTGCCATTGAGAGCTAGTTGAACCACTACTTAGGATTAGCACTACACATACATCAGTTTGTGGATGGTAGACCGTGCTTAATCCCAGCTCAATCCCCAACACCTTAAACAACTATTGCCAAAATTGACTAGTGAATACTTTATCTCTGTCAGAAATAACACTGTGATGTAAGCCATGTAATTTGTAGATTGACTGTAGGAACAATTGAGCAAGACTAGATACTGTAAATGGGTGAGCAATGACAATGAAATGAGCATATTTGGTGAATCTGTCAACAATCACCCGGATGTTGTCTTTGTTGCCTGATTTAGGTAATTGCTCAATAAAATCCATAGAGATATGAGTTCAAGCCTGGTCCGGAATTGGTAGGGGTTGCAACAACCTTGGATTATACACATTCTCATATTTGCTCACTTGGCACATCTAACAAGAAACAACAAAAGTTTGTACATGTTGCCTTATCCCTAGCCACCAAAGAACACTGGACACCATCTGAAATGCGGCATTAATGCCCGAATGACCACCAACACTAGAGTTGTGGAATTGATGTAGGATCTGATTCCTTAGATCTCTTGAACAATAGTCCTTCATGATAGTTGTACAAAGACATATTATAGGGTAAGATAGCCACCTCAACTATTATATTATGGAGGAACATATCAGAGCCATAGCTGTTCACAATTTCCCTTCCACAAATTCCTCATTTGAAGGGTGAAATCTAGAAAATGCATCAACCACTCTGTTTTCAGTCTCTTTTTTATGTTCAATACTGTAATCAAACCCCATGAGTTTGGTCAAATATTTATGCTGCAATGGTGTTGAGATTTTTTGTTCTAACAAGTACCTTAAGCTTCTCTGATATGTTCGAATAATGAATGGGGTGTGAAGCAAATAAGACCTCAATTTCTCTACAACCAATATAATAGCTAAAAATTCCTTCTTATATATTGATAACCCCAAACTTCTAGGGCCTAAACCCTTGGTTAGGAAAGCCAAAGGGTGTTGGCCCTGCATGAGAACAACTCCTAAGCCCTTGTAAGATGCACCAGTCTCAACAATAAAAGGTTTAGTGAAATCAGGTAAGGCCAAAACAGGAGCTGTAGTCAGCATTCTTAAGAATTTGGAAGGCAGCCTCAGCCTCTGGAGACCACACAAACTTTCCTTTTTTTGTAAGATCAGTTAAGGCCTTAGCAATTGTTCCACAATGTTGAATGAATTTCTGTAGTATTCCATGAAGCCTAAGAATCCTCTTAAAGCCTTAACATTAGATGGGGTCGGCTAGTCTAGCATTGCTTGAACCTTAGACTTATCCATTCGCACTTTTCCACTCCCAATTATATGCCCTAAATACTCTACCTCTCTTCTTCCAAAATTGCACTTTGACGTTTTTGCAAATAAAGTATGTTGAGATAGAATATTAAACACTATCCTCAAATGTTTCAAGTATTCTACCATGTTCAAACTATAGATAAGTATATCATCAAAGAAAACTAGGATGAAATCTCTCAAGTGGGACTTAAAAATCTAATTCATGACTGCTTGAAAAGTAGTTGGTGCATTTGTGACGCCAAAAGGCATCACAACAAACTCATATAGCCCGAAGGCATTTACAAATGTTATTTTTGGGATATCCTCTTCATGCATTCTAATTTGATGGTATCCAGGCCTTAGGTCTATCTTTGAGAAGATAGTTGCTCCCCCTAGCTCATCCAATAAATCATATACCAAGGGAATATGATAGCTATCTTTAATTGTAGCTGCATTGAGTTTCCTATAATCAATGCAAAACATCCATGAGCCATCTTTCTTTTTAACTAACAGCATAGGTAAGGAATAGGGGCTGCTACTGGGTCTAATAACCCCTGTATGCAACATCTCATCCACCAATTTTTCAATCTCCCTCATTTGAAGCATATGATACCTATAAGCCTGTTGCTTAATAGGTCCTACATTGGGCTTGGTGGGAATTCTATGGTCCATGCTCTTCTTATGGGATAAACTAGTAGGGACTTCAAATAGATGTTGATACTCTTGAAACAATGTCGCAATTTTAGGATCACAAACAGGTGCCTCCTCTGTTGTTTGTCCAGATATGATGCATAAGAAACCCCTAGTGTTTTCCATTTCCAACTCCCTGCTAAATTGATTCATAGTTAGCATGCTTAATGCAATCCCATGCTGGATTCCTTGAAGTTTAATCATATTTCACTTCTATGCAGGAGTCCAGGAGATCATTAAATATATGATACATACATCGCTCGAAGGTGGCCGGGGCGTTACAGAGCCCGAATGGCATCCTCCTATAAGCGAAAGTACCATATGGACATGTAAACGTGGTATTCTCACAGTCCTCCAGCTTGATGGGAATCTGATGGTAGCTTGAGTAGCCATCCAGGAAACAGTAGTATTCGTATCCTGTGAGCTTCTTCAAGCATTGATCAAGGAACGGAAGTGGGAAATGATCTTTCTTTGTTGCAGCATTCAACCTCCTGTAATCGATGCATACCTTCCATCCAGTGACAGGTCTTGTCATAAAGACCTCCCCCTCGTTGCTTGTGTGTTCGACAAAGCCTCATTTCTTGGGAACCACCTGGGTTGGGCTGACCCACTGGCTGTCACTGATAGGGTAAATAATTCCTGCATCGAATAACTTGATTACCTCTTTCTTCACTACTTCTGGCATATTCTCGTTCAAAACGCCGCTGAGGCTGTCTGCATGGCTTTGCATCAGCGTCCAGCCTAATATGGTGCATGCACACCGCTGGGCTGATTCCTTTGATATTAGTGATCTTCCATGCAAACGCCACTTTTCTCTTTTTGAGAAGTGAGACGAGCTGAGCCTCTTGGTCCGGCAACAGTGAGGCGGAGATTATCAGCGGGTAAGTCTCCTTCCGGCCAAGGTGCATATACTTGAGGTGCTCAGGTAATTTCCTCAACTCGTCTTTTATGCAGGCATCGCTCGCTGGTTCTCTCTTGGCTTCCTCAATGGAATCAGTGGGAGCTGATCTTTCATCGCTTGCCCCACTGGAGTCCTCGACAGCTTCCATCTCGAGCGATCCATTATCTGAAATTCCTTATAGATTTTCAAGTGTGATACAATTCTCAAAAGTTGATAATTCATTTAACTCATTGATAAAATCACAGTTTTCTTCCTGAGGTTGTCGCAATGCTTTGTTCATGAAAAATGTGACTCTATCACCACCAAAGCCCAGTGTTATTTCTCTTTGGGCGACGTTAATAGTTGCTTGAGCGGTGGCTAGGAAAGGTCTCCCTAGTATGATTGGAATTTCGCGATCTTCGCTCATTTCCATTATTATGAAAGCTGTAGGGAAAATAAATTTGTTCACTTGTACAAGTACATCACAGATAATTCCTTTCGAAAGTCTTATTGATTTATCAGCAAGTTAGATTACAGTTCTGCATGCTTCTAACTCATAAAGCCCTAATTTAGAGAAAAATGAAAAGGGCATGAGATTGATGCTTGCTCCTAAATCACATAATGCCCTAATCGGCTCTAAATTTCCTATAGTACAAATAATGATAAAACTCCCAGGATTGCTTAATTTCTTTGGGAGGTCCTCCTTAAATACGGCGCTACACACACTTTCTAGCTGCACCGCTGCCATTTCGTCAGGAAATGCCCGCTTTTGATTGATGATGTCTTTGATGAATTTAGCGTAATGTGGAATCTGTGACAAAACATCAGAAAACCGTATAGTAACTTTAAGACTACGGAAAATATGCACAGACTTATCAAATTCCTTGGAATTTTCCTTCCTCCCAAGTCTGGTAGGAAAGGGAGCCCTAGCCAAGGGCTGAGCGGGACCCTTCTCCTTCGGTTCAGGCACCCGAGCGGCTGGTATCGCTCGTGGCTGGGATGGAGCTTCTTCCTCAACTGAAATCTGTATGATTTCATCCTGCATAGGCAAGTTAGCAACAATAGGGGTAGAAGGAGAATTAGTACCCTTGTTTGGCTGCGGTGGCGATTGCGTCCGTTTTCCACCCCTTGTCTCTATGGCCTTCGCTTGGTTTGGGATAGTCTGGACTGTCCCAGACAACGTTCTTTTCTGCTTCAGCTTCATAGCTTCAGCTATCTGCCCGACCTGGATCTCCAGCATTTTGATCGAGGCAAACATATTTCGTTGGAACTTCTGATTTGCGCGCTCTGTGTTCCTCCAGACTCAGCGGCGCTTGAGCCGTTGTGGGAGGTTGGACAAAAACAGGTGCCTGCTGCAGAAAGTGGGGAGTGTGAAAATACTGTTGTTGATGTGGATAGAATCCCCCTTGGTGATATTGTTGCGCAGCGAACTGTTGCAGCCATTGGAAGTGTTGCTGAGGACGCGGTCCAGCGGGGCCTGTACCATGCCCTTTATGATACTGCTGGAATTGAGGGGCATTTCTGCCAGCCATATAAAAGACCTTTGATGGGTTCTAAGCCTCTTCAGATGAGCACTCAGCAACCTGCGGGCCTTGGTGGTCTGTATAGGCGCATTCCTCAATTTCTGTGGCCTCGTGCATAGCCTGCTTCCCTTTGCTACGCAAGTCCTGCTTCACGAGCTTAGACAGCTCTTTGACTTGGACAACAAACTGTCAATCCGTGCATCATGAGAAACTGAAGGAAGGACCTGGTATAGACCCCCCAATGGCTCCGGCTTGTTGGTCTATGCCCAACTTGTCTGATTGGCCGTCATTCTTTCGATAAGAGCCCTCGCTTCTGAGGCACAGCACCCCATCAGCGAGCTTCCTGCCGCTACATCTAGAGACATCTTCAGTTCAGGCGTGATTCATGAGTAAAAATCAGCAGCTCCATGAAGTCCGGAACCTCATGATGAGGGCAGTTACGGAGCAACTGTTTGTAGCGGCTCCAGGCTCTAGGAAGGGTCTCGTCATTCGCCATCTTGAAACTCAGTATTTCATTTCTCTGACGAATGGTTTTTGACACAGGATGATATTTACTCATGAAGGCCTGCGCTGCTTCCTTGAAAGTGACATGAATGGGATAAAGGCTATCAAACCATTTCCTAGCTTCTCCTGTTAAAGAAAACAGATACAAAATTAACTTTGCCGTGCGATTTGGAGGTGGCAGCGATCCTGTTGAAGTTCTATAGGTGCTCATATGGGCTTTCGTTGAGCAGCCCATGAAATTGACTCTGGCTCGCCAGGCTAACGAGCGCTGGTTTCACCTCGTAATGGCCAGAGCTTCTGGGCACAGAACTTGTAATCAGTGTGTTATCCAGGAGTGACTGATAGTGAACGTCCATGGGGACTTCAGCAAGTGGGCGATCAACAGTCCTGTGTCCCTCTAGCCTCTGGTTAGGCTCAGTAGTAGGTGGTGGGGGAGTGATGACGGTGGGTGTCGCAGCAGCGTTGGCAGCTTGAGCCGCTTGGGAAGCGATGAATGCTCCTTGGGCAGCTTGGGCTTTCTCCACCTTAGTGAGGTGCGCTTGTAGCCCAACCATTCCCTGTTGGATGCTGCCGAGGGCTCTCATGAACTGTTCCTTGGTTGGCGTCAGCATGTGGGGAATGACAGTTGGGACTACAGTGGGGATATAGAACGGCACCTCCTGCGACGATGTTGATGTGACAGAATTCGAGGAAGTCTCAGCGGGAGTCTGGAAAGCTGGGACGAGAGTAGAGGGAGCAATGTTGTTTCCTTGCTTGGGCATGATTCTCTCTCTGGTTAACTCTCTAAACAGACGTCTCTGTGAGAGAGCGGAAAGAGCGGGACTCGTGGAACGCTGAAAACGCTTTGGACCCCTACATAAGGATAGCCACACCAAAATAAAAAGTTAGAACCAGAGTTAGTAGAAAACAGATTACAAAAATTAAAAAGGTAAATTATGGCGCTTCAAAAGATCTTAACATGAATAATTTTCATGAGTTTAAAATCCCCAGCAACGGCGCCAAATTATGATAACCTAATTTGTAATGGTTTATGTATATGCATTCACAGGGAATTTTATATTCGAAAGTTGAGATGTGAATGACTATAGAAAGCGATCAGATATAGTAAAAGGTTGTAGTTGTAGACCCTGAGTAGTTATCACAATTATTTATACTCTTTTACTGGTGAGTTTCCAGGTCGAACACAGGAATTTTAAGTCATGAATTTCAAAATCAAGTATAAATCTTTTGAAAGTGGCGAAAGAATGCAGAAAGGGACCCGCTTTGCAGTGGATCAAAGTTTTAATTCTAAGAAAAGCGGTAAGTAAAGCGATAAAGTGTTGTGGAGGCAAGCGACGTGGAGGTGAGCGGTGGAGTGCGAATGAGGGGCCAACAAATGGGACACGAGCAAGTGTCAAAATGAATGTACTTATATATATAGAGTGAGCGGTAAAGAGTGAATGAGAGATGTTGTGTCTGAACTGTGCATTACTTAATGGCTAGGTTTTCCTAGATGAAATGAGCGAGCGATGTTGGTGTGTTAACGGATGTATATGTATAATAGGGAAGCGGGGAGAGATGAGGATGTAATTATATAAACCAGATTATAGGGAATTCTTATCATTGGTATATGACCTTAAGGGATTTACAACAAGACTTCAATGACACCGAGAATTGGAATATTATAAGAAAGAAACCCTACTGTCACTAGGAATTTCTATGACCTAATAGACCACCGTCTATGCCCCATTAATTATCCCAAATTCTGCCTCATTAGTGGCTTTACCCTTCTGTTACCTCTTTTTAATCAAAATTGAATTCAAACCAGTAGTTAAGCAGGTCGACAAGGCTCCCGCTTACTTAACTAAATTAAACTACCTTGAAAATGCTTGTGGCAAAAGATAAGGCTTAGATAAACAATTATTCTGTGCTCTAAACCAGTGAGACGAAATCCTTTACAATTAGGATTTATATATGCATGAAAAATGTATGAAAGAGTCGGAGATGAAGAATTGGATGATATTCCTTACTTACTAGTAAACTGGAATTTCTAATTCTACAAAACTGTAAACGAAAGCAATAAACTACACAAAGTAAGCAGTAAAGTATTGGCCAAGGGAGAAGGGGAATCCCACTCCCTTGGCCATTCGTGTGGAGAACTCCCTTACAAGGTTGGAGCTCTCAGAGAACAGGAAGACAACTAGAATGCACAGAAAATTAATTGCTAGTATACTTCAGTCCAAGTATATTTACATACATATATCCGGCCCTATTTATATTAGGTAGAAGTAGCAGTTACAAGCAGTTATAAGGTGGTTTTAACCGCTAGGCAGTTAGGCAGTTGATGACGGTTATTCTGTTGATGTAGTTGCTGGCCATAACTCCTAGTGTTCTCGCTCTGCTTGTATGAATTTGTAAGGGCTCAGATCTTCCTCGCTTGCCGGATGACTGGAGGGCATCAGCACAACTAGGCGGACTTGCTTGTGCTGGCTGGTCATGGAATGGCTGTACCACTGCAGTTGGGACACTTAGTCAATATTTGAGTTGGGCTGTTGTTGCTCTGCAGCGGTGGGTGTCTGGGCCGTCGCTTGCGAGCGGGAGAGACTGCCGCTTGTGAGCGGTGGAAGCTACTGCTTGCCTCTCTTGCCTTAGTATTCTGGGGGATGGAATCGTCGCTTGCGGGCAGAGATGGTTGTCACTTGTGGCATCTGCCTTAGCTTTTCTGGCACCAAGACACCGCTTAAAAGGGCAAAAATCGTTAATAATCTCAATAAACCAACTCCGGATCATCCCAAGTGATATAGATCAATAAAGTATGCCATTAACCAGTTATTGTGATGGTTTTTATACAGAAATTCAAGTAACACGTAGTTTTGTCAAGCTAAGAATATGCTTATATTTGGAGTCATCACCCTCCAAATTCATAGCAACAAGGCTGAGTTTATCATAATCAGGAAATGAATTATAAGCAAAATAGTTTTTCTACGTAGGTTCGAATCCTGCCTCTCTAGTGCACAACCTAGGGTTATCTCCATTAAATTTTGGAAAGTCCAATCGTAATTTATTATTATGTAAAGTGGAGTGAGGCTCGTTTAACCTAGTCGTGGGAGTTGAAGACAATATTCCCCTTTCTTCTTTAGGTTTAGCAGCAGAGTCAAGAGCAATATGTGAAACATGAGGATCTAGAGGCTCTTTACCTCTGAATGAAGGTCCAGCTTGTTGTTCCTTCATGAAATTCAAAAGTTGAGTCTTCAACAAGTCTCCTAGACTCTCCAACTTCGCATTTAGCTTAAATTCCAGCCTAGCTTCCATTTGAATCTGACCTTGGAATATAGCCGTTTGGCCGTCTACAACCTCTGCCATTTGCTGTTCCAAAACATCCAGCCTTTGTGTTTGAGATCGCGTCATCAGGAGAGAGTAGTGAAATCTGGCTCTGATACCAAACTGTCACATCTCCAGCAACGGCGTGAACGAGATCACAGAGATTGGAGAAGAAGAAGACAGGTAACTCGGTTACATTTTTCATTATCCCCAATATTAGTTCAATAAAGATATATATACTTGTTAAGTACAACCTAAATTGCAAAATTAGAAAGAAACGCGTTTACATAGTTCACGTTTTTATTAATATTTGCGCTTATTCTCCTTGTTCATGACAATTTTTTAACAAACCGTAACAGTGTATATTTCCTAAACCTGCCTCCAGTAATGGCAGCTTGTTCCAGGAGGAGCTACGGGGATGGCGAAGTCGTGACGATGAAACGTGGTGCCAAAGAAAAAAAAAAGAAGGAAAAGAGTGAAGGAAAAATAATAAAAAAAATTAAAAAGAAAATAAAAGAAAAAGGAAAAGAATGAGAGGATTAGAAAATAAGTAACAATATTCTCTATTTTTATTTATGTTTACAAAATTAAAAAGTATTCCTTCTGTATTCTATTTTATATATTATTTTATATAATTTTGTAAATGGGGTACTTGGATTTAAATACCTCATATGTAAAATACATTTAGATTCAATCCCTTAAGAGCACTACATAGTACCAATTTTAAACCTAAGTTATTTAATTATATACGTCAAAATTATCCCGTTGTACAAAAAAATATTATAGCAATGTGCCTGAAATTTTTATTTATATAGTAAAATTAGTTATAGAAATTTAAACCAAAAATAAAATAAAATCCTAATAAAACCCACCATGCCACGTTGTTGATGGATTTATTTCTTCAAAACACTTCCCCTCCCACTCTACCTTTTGTTGCAGATGCACCCAATGAAATAATCATTGTCGAGCCTCCCCGAAGAAAGCTTCACCATCGCCGGAAGTCTCCCATTACTTTCGAGAGCTCTGATTCCGTTTGAAATGTCACAAAAGACCTAATTATTAAAGAAACGGTTGAAAAAAAAGTAAGTTAAAGTTTATATTCTTATAGTTATGATTTTTTGAGTTTGTGATGTGCTCGAATCTATTTTATGTGTGCTTCGGCTAGATCATTTTACTTTGCTATGTATCGCACCATTAAGTCGATTATGAGTCATTTTGATGTATTTGAAATTGTAAATAATCTTGTTGTCTATAAAAGTGTCTTAATTTGTATTTTTGTAGGTTTATAGTTGTAATAAAAAGATTGAAATATGAGGGGGAGCAGGAAGACAAGGGAAAGATAAAAATAAGAAGGATAAACAAACAGTTAAGGTTAGTAAATATTTCTACGTAACTTTGGTCTTCTTTGTATGTACTTTCGTTATTCTATAAAATTCATTACTTCTGCTCACTAAAGTACGTCTATTCTTTTTGTATATACCTTCGTTCTAATTGAAAATATTCTATAAATAAGATTATATGACTAGGTATACAATATGTGTGCTTCGATTAGCATCTTGTATAATTGTTGCTTGATGATGGTGAAATAGGAGATGAACAAACCATTGTTACTTATCCTCGAAGTGGAAGTTGTACGATGCTCTAATTAATATTGTGGTAGATGATGTATTTCTAAAGATGACATCAAAACGACATGCAATTTTCTTGCAAATTTCAATATACAACATGTTCTAGCATGTGTTATATATATGTATAGTTTTCGAAAATATTAAACACTCTAACAGATTTTCAATTGTAGGGCTACTGTATGGAACAATGGATTGGTATACATAACATCTGAAGCTGTGATGAACACGTTATTAGATGGTGCTATTCGTGGTGAGATTGACGATGCTATTAATGGTGTCAAGGCTTATAGGGCAAAATTTGTTGCAAAGATTTTATCAGGGGTCCCTAGAGGGGCCGTCTAGTACGATTTGTATGTGATTTGTTATGAATAAATTGGAAAATAGCCCGAATTTGTAACATGTGGTTCTTAAATTGGGTACTTAGTCGTTAATGTTATATTTTGCCAAATACTTTGTTGATCACTATGGATTCTAATTTAACATAAGATAATTTAAAAGGTTGCCTATATATACCTTTATTTTGGTAATATATACGCTTGTATACTTGATATGTAATCCAAAATTTCTAATATATACCCTTGTTCATAACTTCTACACTGAGATCACATGAGAAGATGTACTGGAAGAAAATGCGTACTCATATAAGTAATTAATATACTTCGGTTTACAAAATTTCATGGTTGGATTTTGAAAAACCTCTAAGTGGAAGCCACATACCCGCAATGATGATATGTGTTCCTTAATTTCACTAATTTACATACTTTAGAATTAATTGAATGTACTCGTATTGAGGGATATACTTTATAAGTAACTTTATACAAACTTAACGTATATTGAGAAGATGTGTACTCACCAAATTATTCTGAAAGCACCGATGGATACGTTATATGTATACATCAATGACTATGGTTTACATGTACATATAAATTACTTATATATTTCAGACATTGTGGAAAGGTCAAATATGTCTCATGTGTAATATTTATTTCTTATACCTTCTAACATATTTATTCTTGTTAGGATATTTTTTCTACTCTAAAAAATACTTGTACGGAAAATTACAATATAGAGAACATTATACGCCATTAAATATGAACTAACTTCAAAATATCTGTTACTACAGTTCACCACATGAAATATTATGCATATCTTATCCTAAGTGATATTCTCACCCCCCATTCAATATATGAATTAGTGATCTCATAGATCGTTTTAGAAGTATCTGTTGATGCACCCTAATTTCCAATAAAATGGGTATGATATAATCAACTCGTTGCTAGTTGATCCAACACCAATCAACGATAAATTCTAGATAGATACTTACATACTTATATTTACAGTAATTATACCTATATACGAATATAAATACTTCCATACACAAAGATGTACCATATCACTTGAATATGTATACCTCTAGTATTAATGAATATACTTTCTCAATGTCACAACATACTCATATTTTCACAATAATAACTCCATCGAAAAAATAAAATACCGGCATAAATAAATAAAATTTATGTAATTTCAGATAAATAATGAGGGTACACAATAGGTCATGTTATATTATAATAAGTACTTATGGAACATAAAAAAACCGAAGTATTACGTAGAATTACATAAGAAAATATCATATGCAATGTACTATCGTTGTTAATATCTATTACTCCTGGTCATATTTTATATAATTACAATAACTTGTAATGTACTTTCATTGTGAATTCACATACCTTTATTTTCTACTTTAGAAGAATTAGTTTTAAATTATATGTACCCCGACATAATAATTATGTACATCCAGTAATATACAAGGGAATATGATATAATTTCCAAATCATTCAATGCTGGTCTCGTACACAAATTTATGTTCAATGTACAAATTTTCAAAAATGAAAGAAAATTCCATCCGTGAGACAAAAAATAAAAAATACATACGATAGAGCCTCGTTGCAACTTTGTCAGTTGTGTACTAAACGACCACAATATGAAATAGTTTTTTTTAAAACTATTTCACCTGCTATGATTCAAGTTGTCTTTTCTTTGGCCGGTTTGGTTGGACAAAAGGCAATGACCTTGTTGAGCGCACTTAACTATTCTACAATTCGACTATTTTGTTATTTATTATCCCCCAAACGAGTCCCTTGGAATAGAGAATTCGCTCAACATTGGGCCTGTGAGTGGACAATAAAGTTTTGGACAAATGACATGGCCTCCACAACAGACGTTATATGTTGCTCAAAATTCTTCCGTAAAGGGTATAACCTGCTTTGGTGAAAATAAAAGTATTATTTTTTATTGTACATCGAATATCTTTGTATTATCTATACGAAATATAATTATCTTGTTGTACATAACATAATAAATGACACATATATTCTATACATACTTGAGTGCAAAAATTGTCCATTAGGTGTCAAACACAATATGTGTGGTGGACTCCGGAAAATACGAGAGAGATGGACTTTAGAAATTCCAACTGTCTATAAAAAAAAAATTTCTTTTCAATTCTCTACTGTCAACATGAAGAACAGACCTTAATCTACAGCAAAACTATTTTTAATTTTTTTTTTTCATTTTTGGCATACACCATTGCATAACAATACAATTTTAACATTATCTAATATACAAGTACATGAAATACATATCAAGGTTTATAGATGAATAGTCATAGTATATAACAACAAAATCGAGTATTTTTAAACAAATAGAGTATACAATATCAGAGAACAAAGGGTATAATATTACTAAACATAAGTATACTAAACCAGAAAAAGTATTTCGAAAAATGCATACACATACTAAGCAGAAAATCGCAACAGCCCCTTCTCCCATATTCCCCACAGTTTTTTTTTTTTTTTTCCATATATACCATCCTAACAAAATGTCATAATGAAACCCAAATAACAAATACTATAATCATAATCTCAAACAAGACAATAATTATCAAAATAATAGTGAAATATTTACCGGAATCGATCGCAAGCTCTAACAATACCACTCTAATTAACCAACAAAATTATCATAGCAACAGAATTTGGAATAAAAAATTCTCTTTACCAGTGTCTTCCTCGCGTGAAAAAAAACCTAAAATTTTGAATTTGAATTTGGAATCAAAACTTTCTCTTACTAGTGTTTTCCCTATCATAGATTCTTTGATCACACACAAATGAATTTGTAGGCTCGACAAAACTTCACACAAAAATAACCTCACAAAGATAAAGAAATATCATAGTTGATAAAAAAATATATATTTTGGAAGGGATGAGAGCAATATTTAAATTTAGAATGAGGTAGGGAGCTAATGATAATATTTTTTAAAAAGTAAGAATTATAGTGTGAAATATGTATGTTGACTGAATTTAAAGATGAAAACAGGATAGAGATTTATATACAATTTTTAAATTTACAAATAATATTTAATATATAACTATTTTTATATATTTAGTTTAAATAGTTAACTTAAATAATTTATAATATTGAATAAATAAATATTATAATAATTTAAATTTAATATAAATAATTTATAATTATTTTATCATAATTAATTAACTATAAATATCGCTAAACATTAATAAATCAACAAATTATTTTATAAATATTTTTTTAAAAATAATAAAAAAATAAAATAGAAGGGAATAAAATATTGTTAAAAAAATTAAATTAAAATATAATAAAAATTTTTTAAAAAAAGGGAAAAACACAACCTCGCATCAGGAATGGTGGAAGTTTATGGGTGTGTTTGTTTCGAGAGATTGTTAGAAAGTAATTATTTTTACTAGAGTATAGGAAATGGTATAGAGAATATGAAAATAGTAAATTAATATCATGTATTAATTTTTTTTTTTTTTTGAAAAACATCTGAAAAGAAAATTAAAGAACAATTATATTTTCAGGGTCAATTAGAGGAAAATTCTGGTCATCTAGCTTCCTCCGAATTTGAAGAAATACATTTCTTGTTGGAGATGGTCTAACAAAAATAAATAATTTTTAGCGGCAGCTCTAGCACGCAGAACTAGAGTTAAATTTAAAAATATTAGCTTTTGTATTCCCTTTATTCCACGATAATAATATCATTTTTCCTTTTGTTTTTCTCAAAACAAAAGTTTTATTTTTTAAATTAGTAATTATATTTTTTTATTTAACATAATGAATACGCTTATAATTTATAATATATTATACAAATATTATTATTTATATATTACACAATATTAATAGGGTATTTTAGTTTAATTTTTTCCTGTTGTAAAATAATATAATACTAATATTAAATCTAAGTATAAAACACAAATGATACACTTTTTATAGAATGAATGAAGTAATAAATCAATTTTAATTTAAAATATTATATATTATTATAATTTCATAAAAAATAATAATATGAAAATTAATAAAAAAATAAAAAATAGAAATTAGTATAAATATAAAAATTTATATATTGCCTTCGTCCCTATGCAATTGGCAACACGAGTTAGCAGTGGTAGATATATTATTTTATTATTTTTTATGTGAGTGATGTGTTGATATTTTTAAATTTAAAATTAATATATGATTAATGAAAGGGTAAATTGATTTTTTTTTTTTCGCAAGTAGATTTTTTTTTATTTTTTATTTTTATTTTTATCATTTTAGTTCCATAACGAAAAGTTGTTTTAAAATAGTTTCGGAAGTAAAAATTTATTGCACATTTAGTCCTCGATGCCTATGCGGCAGCCGCGTAACATTCCAGTGGACACATATTAGCCTAGTCAGTACTATGTGACAAATACGTGTCCGCTACATGGATAATTATTATGCTTATTTTATTTATTTTATAATATAAAAAAATTAAAAAATTAAAAATATAAAAAATGAAAATAAAATTTAAAATATAAAAAATAAAAATTATCCACATATTAGCCTGGTCAAGACAACGTGTCATTTAATAATCTATATATTATATTTTTTTAATTATATTTTTTATATTTTATTTATTAATTTTATCATAAAAAAAATTATTCACGTATCAATTACGTGGCGCTGACTTGGAGGACACATGGATAATTTTTATTTTTTATTTTAAAATTTTAATTTTAAATTTTAAATTTAATTTTTTATATTTTAAAATAAAATAAAATAAAATTATCCGCATGCGTCCGCCATGTGGCGCTGACCTGGCCGACATATGTCTGTTGGCATGCCACGCAGGTGCCACATAGGCATCGAAGACTAAATGTGAAATTTTTCCACTTATGCAACTATTTTTAATGCAACTTCCAGGGACTAAAATGATAAAAGGGTCTAGTTATGGAACTAAAAAATCAGTTAATTAAATTAAAATACATACTTAAAAGTATTATAAATATTATTATCTTAATAAAAATATATACAATATAAATATTATTTTATAGATATTAAAATTTTATATAATACTTAAATAAAAACATTTTTATGTATTTATTTATGATTAATATAAACTAATTTTATAAAACAAAATAGAGAATTTTAAAGTTAGATAAAAATATTTGTTTATTGAAAAAATATAGAAATAAAATTTATGAATGGGTTTACGAGTAAGATGTTAAAATTTTAATTAAATTGATTAAAGAAATATATAAATAAAATAGTTTTGAGTGATCGTAAAATATTTAGGGTGTGTTCTTTTTATCAAAGATACCCTAACACATTTTCAAAAAATATAAATATATTACATATATTTATTATTTTTATATACCTACCAAATTTTCTATATTAAAAAAAAAAAAAAGTTTTCTAAAACAAAACAAACAAGCAAACTAAAGACTAAAATAAAAAATATGTCAATATAAATAGAGAGAGTACATTCTATACATAAATTAATTTTGTATACATATTTAAAAAATAAAAATATAAGTTAAATAAATTAAATTTCATTATAAATTAAGTAATTATTTCATAAATTTGAATAATTATTTATATTTTTTTAAAGTATTAATATTTGTTTGAAAATCAAACTTAGTCATTAAATTTAAATAATAAAAAATTGAAATTAATAGATTTAGAAAAAAAGTTAAGATAAACCGGCAATTCAAATCGAAACCGGCAATTTTTCAACTGAAATGGTTAAGTTTTGAAGTGTAATCGAAACATTCAATCTGGAATTGAATCCATGATCGGAATGTTCAATTTCGGTTGAATTTTTTTGTAAATTAAAATCGTTAATTTCAAACCATAACCAACGGTTCAAAGTGTTTGGACAAGTCTGTATATACGTGTGTGTATATATATACTAGTAGTTGAAAGCGCGCTATGCCGCGCAAGTTGGACGCCACCGTACGAAAAATTGGATAATTCTACTAATATAAAGATTGTGATGTAAGTGATAGATAAATAGGAGGAGTTGTTTGTTTATAGTAGTGAATGAGAGATGGTGAGAGGATGGCGTTAGTGAGGTAGGAGGGAGAATGCGTAGACTGATATTAAACATTAATGTTTACTTTTTTTTGTCAGTTGGGAGGGCGTGGGTGCACCGCTGAGGGTTATTATCAGATTCTTGTAACTTATGTCGGGTTCTTGTAACTTCTATGAGGTACCCTTAATTATGTTTGTTTTTAAGGTAAAATCAGGATGGGTAATTTTTTGGAATATTTCCTAAGGTGCGCATGAGCGGGGACAAAATGCACGTTAGAATGACTCGTGTTGATTTGTGGAGCCAGTTCAATCATGACACACCCGGTTGGTGTGGCTTGCGGTCCGAAGTGTTACAGTTGGTATCAAAGCCGACTTGCAACAGTTCATAGTCATTGACCGGACTATTGAGGAGTCTAGCAGTTGACAGATCCTTGGGGTGCAACATAAACGTTGCATTTTTAAGTTGGGCACCAGAGTTGAATAGAGACAAGTCGGGAATGATGTAATACCCCAAGGTTGAATATGATATTAAATGGATTGAATAGACTACTTATGTCAATAAGGTGTACATTCCTTTCAGGAACCACTTGAAAGAACTCTAGAGCTAAGTATGCTTACTCTAGAGTAAAATCACAAAAATCATGCTAGAAGAACTCGTATTGACTTGTGGGGTCAATATAATCCCGATACGCCCGACCAGCGTGGCTTGTGGGCCGAGATGTTACAAAAAGGTGCCCCCGTTATGACCTAGTGTTGTTGGACTGTTGAAACTGACTCTTCTGGGCTTTAGATTATGGTGCTTGGCGAACGAAAAGTAATAGAGAGATAAGTAAACCTTGGTAGTCGGGGTTGTATTGCATTGACTAAGCTAGTCTAGGTCCATTGTTTCTTGTACTGATAGTCATATATCGAGAAATATAGCGGCCTTGAAATGGCTCGACTGAGTGGCCTGCACCATATTTGTTTGCAGGCCTTGTGTGGCTAGGTTTTTCCCATATCTTAATATTTTATACCAATTCTCCATTATTTCCATATTTTGTGAAACATTATGTTGCCGCCTCCCAGGCGCAACACAAATAGACGTGTCTTTCTGGGGTTGCGCATTTCATGTGTCCGACCCTTGCCAAGTAATGATGGCAAATGTTGTTTAAGGATCATGAACCTTCATCGTTCTAATGTAGAAAACCCTTCTTGCTCCCCATTATTAAAAAATTGTTTGCTCATTTTCAAATTTGAGGTTCTCTTCCCCAACAATATACATATGCTCTTCGATTTGATGAATTATACTTCAATTCATTTAGCTTCATACGGAACACTCGCGCAACAAGTTTATGAGGTTTAGACTGCTATAATTAGATTACAAATAAGATTGAATTTCAGGACAATTAGGATTGCAAATCATTGTAATAAAAAAATTAGGCTTTTCAAAGGTTTGCACAAGTGCCATAGCATCCATGTACCTTTGTTGCATGTCACAAGGGCTACATATGAACGAAGAAGAAAGTACGATCAGCTTTCCAACCATGGACAAATCATTACAGCCTTGACTATTATAAGCATCTAGAATTCTTTAAAAAAATGTTGACGGTATTTATTTTGGGACTATTCTAACCGATAGAAATCAATTCATTGGATTTCGATTTTAATGTATTGGTCCACAATATATTGTTGTAAAGATGACTACTATTTAACAACACATTTCCACTATAATGGTGCAGTTGCACTCAATAACAATAATATCCTTTAATGTATTGATTCTTATCTATACGCCTTTTTTTTACCTTTGCAAATACGGAAGAAAAAGTTAAAGCCGACATTGTATTGCAACATGATGGAAAGACTTGAAGAAAGAGTACAAGATGTCAATAAAAAGAGAAAATGCATACGGTGGCTTACTGATTAGGAGCAAAATTGTAATATGATAAAAATATGGCTTTCGGAAATATTTGAAATTTTTTATGGATTGAAATTGTATTGGATCTTGGCTTTTGGAAAATGATCTGATATAGAATTAATGGAAATGATGTTGTTGTAGACCCTAAAATGTTACATCATAAATGATTTTATACTCTTCATAGTGATAAATTTCCAAGTCGAACACAAGGATTTTAAGTTATGAAATTAAACCAAAGAAAAGACTTACTGAGTCTGGATGATTCCGAAAAGAAGTAATTTGGCTCACTGGCAAGTGATCGGAAAGTTGTAAAAGGCAAAAAAGTAAATAAAGCAATAAAGGATGAGCGGGCAGCGGTCATGAATGGGGTGACGGCTTGCGAACGGTGAGTGTTGTGAATGCACTGGTGACCGGGGCGGTATAGATGGTAGGTGAGAGGTATATATATAGTGATAGTTGGCTTGCGAGTGGCGATTGATAGTGATAATGGATATATGAGCAGTAGTAAATCAACGGAGAGAATGTACACAGATGATTGTTTGTGATCTATACATTACTTAATGGATAGATTCTTATTGATGAAATAAGCGGATGATGAAAGTGAATCAGCGGAACATATATGTATATTATGAAATGATAGAAAAAATGCATGTGATTACACTTATTCATTTATATTAGATTTTTGACTAACTGGTACTTGACCTTAAGAGATTTACAACAAAACTTCAATGACATCCAAATTCAGAATATTATAAGCAACAAAAGCTACTGTCACTAGACCTTCCCGAGACCTGATAGACAAACGCCTATATCCAATTAATCATTCTAAAATCTTTTTCATTAGTGGCTTTACCCTTCTAATATATCTCTTTAATCAAAATTGAATTTAGAATAGTAATTAAGTAGGTCGACAAGTTTCCCGCATACTTAACAACCATGAACTACATAAAATTTGTTAAGGAATACGATGCAAAATTAGGCTTTGATAATCAATTCTTCTGAATAAATTTTCATAGCATGTCAAGATTTCAAACTTAAATAATCAAATATAAATATAAAACTGGGGGTGAAATTGCACATGGAGAATTAATGATATTCAATTAACAATTAAAAAAAATAGTGAACCTATATTACAAAAATAGTAAATGAAAGCAGTAACAGAGCAATAAACCTGCCTATGAAAGTAGCTAAACTGGGCGGTCATGGGAGGAGAGAATCTCCACTCCCTTGACCTCCTCTAATTAAGAGAACTCTCTTACTATATTGGAGCTCTCGGAAATTGAACAAAGTGTAAGCAATAAGAACACTTGAATGTAGTGTAATTTACAAAGGAACATTGTCCCTATTTATAGACTTTCTGGATTGGCAATTGGCAGCAGTTGAGTGGTTGCAGAGCAACAATTGAGAGTAGTTGAAAGATTATTACAAGTGCTGGGTAGTTAGGCAGTTGAGCGGTTGATTTGTTAGAATGCCCTAACTCCCAGCTCTCTTGCTTGCTGGACTGATATGGCAGGGGCATAAATCTTCCTCGTTTGTCTTGCTAGACTTGGCTTGGTTGGAGGGCATCGACACAACTCAAGCGGTGCTTTTGTCGTTGGCCGGTAACTAAATGGTTGATCGCTAGAAGATCAACACTTAGGAAAATTTTGATACTTTCTGATCTCGCTTGTTAGCAGTCGATGTCTGGTTGGGCTGGCTCGGGTGCAAGCGAAAAGAGTGTCGCTTACCACAGCTGGCTGTACTCTTGCTGGTCTTCCATACTTAGACAATTTTTGAGCCAGAACATCACTTAAAAAGGCTAAAAACATCAATAACCTCCACAAACGGGCTTTGGATTATATCAAACAAAAAAAAGTAAATAAAGTATGTCATAAATCAGATATTGTGATAATTTTTACATAAAAACTCAGGAAATACACAACTTTTATCAAGCAATAAATATGCTATTATTTGAAATTATCACTTACAACTTCATTTCTCAAATCTTCATTGTAAAAAGTGCTAGCATTAGTACATCCCTGCATATTAAAAAACGGATGATTTTTTAGAATGCCAACATGCCATTCAGGTTAGTTGTATGGGTAGAGCAACAGATATTGAGCTGGATCATACAAAATGAAAAATATGAAACTTTTATAACACAACCATCAAACTGATAAATTTGAATATCACGAACCACATCTACAGAGTCATTTTTCCGATCCCGCCATACCATAGAGATGTCAACAACAGTTGGACAATTGTATACTATTTGATCGAGACGTAAATTTTTTTAAAGTAGATTCGATAATCATAGATACAATCCTTTGTATTGTATAAAAAACATTGCATAAAGATTTAAAGATGACAAAGAGATAAGTAATGAAATGAGTACGTGATAGAGATTTGGGTTGCTAATACGACGAGCCTCCATTTCATTAGTTGGATCATGGTAGTGTAGCTTAAAATATCTATGAAGAACATCCTCCGGAACCAAAGAATTTATGAAATAATCTAATGTTCCATCAACCCAAAAAATGTAAATATTATGTTCATTGCAACATATGGAAATATCATATTTAACCTCAAGTGTTGAGAAAACAATTTTTTTTTTTTTTTATATGTGCAAATGAAAGAACGAAAGTAGTTAGACACTTCATGACCACCCAATATTAGATCCTTGAACATGTTCGGGACTTTAAGGGGAGCTAGCCGGAAGCTTCCCTCTCCCAAAAAAGGTCCAAGCGTCTCGATAAAATAGCTAGGGCGCCACAATGCAGGCATGGAGCCGTATCGGGACCAATACAAGAAGTAGATCAGACATTGTTGTGACTTCCTTTGTTTGCAGAAGCATCATGATGACACAATGGCCTTCAAACTGTTCGGATAACGAGCACATTAGATATATTTCTACAGAGCTGCACCGAAAAACCCCCTCATAAACATACATTCTGAAAAAATATGGTTAACTTGATAACACATAATACATGAATCGATGGCGGCAAGAACCAAAGACATATGATGTAGGGCTCCAAGCATTAGAACACCCAAAATTACCTAATGAGTGGCAAAATGGCTCAGCAAAAACATGATCTGGAGAAGAAATAGGTTCCAAGCCGAGGACGAAAGTGTTTGCCAACACCCAAAGAATTGAGGCCAAGAGTGCGTCTGACACTGGACTTACCTCCCAAAGCTGTGAATTCAAAACAGAGTTATGGCTAGGGTCGGGATGAACCCAGGAAAGCAAGCATAGACTCAAGCTGAAAGTGAAGTTGAGCACTCCCTTTTCAATTCCACAGAGGAACACAACCCCTAACCCCACAACCGGCCGGGCCGACAGAGTTTAAACTTGGAATTCTTTGATTCCAAAAAAGCCTGCATCGGAGAACATAGGTTAACGCACCACTTCTTAAATTCAGACATTTTTTGTTACTGTTGGGCCATATATACACTTTCATGTAACTGTCTTTCAACTTTCATTACTTGGATAGGCTGATCATGTACCAACTGCTGGCAATTTCTTGCTTCGTGGCCCATGTTTTCGGTTAGATAGTTATAATGGTCGCCATGAATCAAAACTATTGGTGATTGGAAATTTTTGATCAATTGTTAAAATAGACCAAATTAACTTGGATTTAGCCATTGTGAATCGAAAATGTTCGGCCCCGATTATTGGAGCCTGACCCCTTCACAATTCGGTCATTTAGATTATCTTTTTGGGGCCAAAACCATGGGCTTTGAAAATCAAGAACCACCCTTATATTAGGCCTGATCCTTATTGGGCCCCTTCTGAATATTTCAAATCTTGGGCTTACAATTCCTAAACTCTAAAATTAGGGCTCAACAACTTGCCCCCTTATGTACACTGTCCGCCCCTTTTTCTCATTGGCAGATGATGAGCGTAGTTAGTTGCTTTCCTAGAGAATGGCCAATGCTTCGCCATCCGGAGCCCTAACCTCAGTCTTGCACGTCTCTGGGACGAGATAAAAACCAACCTTGCGGATCCAAAACTCATATTCTGCACCTGGCACATACATGTGATGAGCAAGTATGGCAAACAATGGTGGCACCAGTGGTTGGACAAACTCATCCTCTTCTCCACCCAAAATTTCAATCTTTAGGAACTAAATACGTTTGGGACCTAGAGGTGAGTGGCTTTATACTACATTCTGGTCCAATTTGACCGATATTACTAGATGTGGATATGATTGTCTATCTTCCAATTTTGGGTGAAGACCCCCACAGCATGGGGCCCATACATAGCCAAACACTGCAGTTAGCCGAATACTATGGTGACCGAAGATAAGAACGTTGCCTTCATTCTCTTTTGGCTATGCAGGTATATTATTTGTTTTTCCTTCAAGTGTGTAACTTTCACACACTTGGATATTGCTATTCATTTAGCTATGGGCCGATTTTTGTCCGTTGGCACCCTATTTCTAGCCAACCTTTTTGAAGACCTGTCTAAGGCCATCATCAGCTTGTCCAACTAGACTAAGCTTGAAACTGCCTATTCGGGCCCCTTTTGCTTCCTCAAGCTTTGGTTCCAGTTATATTTTCAATCCATTTTCTTTGGCCGTTCATCTCTCTTCCTCGATCCCAATTGTATAATTAGACTTTCTCTAAACCAACTATGCCCTGACCATAACCATCTCCTCTATCCTTTCACTGTTATCTAGTCCATCCTTGAGTTCGATTCGACCGACATCCCCTACTACCCCTACCAAACCTATATCGTATATGCTACCTGTCTGTTGTGGCTTTCCTCTGTGGAGGATTTTTTATATCCTCTTCCTTTTTCTATTCTTCATCCAACATGTACCTTTTTATTGGGATGCTGCTCTTAAACCTAAGTGTTTTTTGCCAGCAAAAATTTTGGAGAAAGGAAAGAAAGTCTTCGCTACCTTCCACTACCAACCTCAATATTTTGCAAACCAATTTAGCTACTGCCAGAGTTGCTCTGGTCCTGTCTATTTCTCACATCATATTTATCAATCTAGAGGGTCTGGACCGACCCTCCCAAATAAAGCCTTATGCCAATCTTCTCTCCACCTACATTCATCTCCTATTCCTACACCCATTCGAACTTTCTTCTGAAATGACCGAGGGCTTTAAGGAATGGTAAGATCTAGTTTGGGCCGTTATATGATGACTGATGACTCCAAATATGAGCATATTCTTAGCTTGACAAAAATGTGTATTACTCGAATTTCTGCATAAGAACCATCAAAATAATTCGTAATCGGCATACAATATTGATTTATATCACTAGGTATGATCCAGAGTTCGTTGTTGAGATTATTAACGATTTTTGCCCTCGTAAGTGGTAATCTGGAACCAGAAAAGCTAAGGCAGACGCCACAAGCGACAGCCACCTTCGCTCACAAGCGCCCAGAACATATTTTGAAAATACTAAGGCATGAGAGGCAAGCGGCCACCTTCACAGCCCACAAGCGATAGCCTTTCCCACGTGCAAGCGACAGTCTAGATACCCACCGCTGCGGACTATCACCAGATTTCAACTAAGTACTTCAACTGCAGCGGTACAACCATTCCAATTCCAGCCAGCACAAGCGAGCCGAGCTACGCTGATGCCCTCCAGCACCCCAGCAAGCGAGGAAGATCTGTGCCCTTAACCCTCAACGCAAGCAAAGCGGGCACCCTGGGAGTTATGGCCAGCAACTGCTTCAACAGAATAACCACCAGCAACCGCCTAACTGCCCAGCGGTTGGAACTGCCTAACAACTACTTGCAACTGTCTCTTCACACCTGCTATAAATAGGGCCATATATCTTTATGTAAAAAGATCGAATTTATGGTGATTTCTACATACATTTAGCATTCATCGTCTTCCTGTTTCCGAGAGCTCCAACCCTGTAAGGGAGTTCTCCACAGGAATGGCCAAGGGAGTAGGGGTCTTCCCTCTCCCTTGGTCACGTCTTTACTGCTTTCATTTACACCTTTGTAGTTCTAATCTTTAACGCTTTCGTAGTATGTAAAGAAATATCATTCACCTCTTCAAATTAAATTCTTTCACAATTTCCCATACTTATATAAATCAAGTTTAGAGAATTTCATATCACTGGTATAGTGCGAGAGAAGAATTGATTATCTAAGCCTTGTTATGCGCCAAAAGCGGTTTCAAGGTAGTTCAATGTAGTTAAGTACGCGGGAGCCTTGTCGACCTGCTTAACTGCTGTGCTAAATCCGATTCTGATTAAATAGTAGTAACATCAGGGGGTAAAGCCACTAATGAGGCAGAAATTAGGAAAATTAGCGGGACATAGACGGGGGTTAGGTCGCAGAAATTCCTAGTGATAGTAGGGTTTCTTTTTTATAATATCTTAATTCTAGGTGTCATTGAAGTCTTGTTGTAAACCCCCCCAGGCCAAAAATACCAGCGTGATGAGTTCTTTACAATTTAGTTTATGTAATTACAACATCTCTCTCTCATCATTTTCATAATATACATATATTTCTCCGATAACGCACTTACATCATTCGCTCACTACATCCAGGGAAATCTACCCATTTAGTAACGCACAGATCAGACACAGCACCTCTCCTTCACTCTAATTCACTCATTTATATATATATATATATAATATGCCACTTACTCACGCCCCTATCCTCTGGTAACCGCGATTCATCCATGCCTCGATCATCTGGTCCCTACTTTCGCTCATGCCCCGATCATCTGGTTACCACTGGCACTCCACCCCTCACTTTCGCTTCGCTCGTCTCCGCTCACCTCATCTTTATTGCTTTATTTACCGCTTTCAGTAGTTAAAATTCGGGCCCGCTACAAGTGGATCCTTTCTTGTATCCTTCGTCGCTTTCTCCAGGATTTCCACCGTTGAAATTCATGACTTAAAATCCTTGTGTTCGACCTGGAAACTCACCATTAAAAAGAGTATAAATAATTGTGATAACTACTCAGGGTCTACAACCATACAAAATTGCTATATCTGATCGTTTCCCTATAAAATTCTATTCATTGATTTTCAAATAAAAATTCCCTGTGAATCTGTATGCAAATTGCAATATAAGTCAAATTTTAGTTATCATAATTTGGCGCCGTTGCTGGGGATTTTAAACTCATGAAAATTATCTGTTGGAAATCTCAAGAAGCGCCATAATTTACTTTTAATTCGCTGCAACCGTGACTTTTATGTTTAATTAATTTGTCTAACTTTTATCTTTGTGTGGCTACCATTTTGTAGGGGTCCGAAGCGTTTTCAGCATCCCACGAGTCCTACTCCTTCCGCTCGATCACAGAGACGTCTGTCTAGAGAGCAAGTGCGAGAACAACTCATGGCGAATCAAGGAAATGCCACCGCTCCTTCTACTGTCATCCCAACTTTCCAGACTGCCGCTGGGACATCTTCAAACTCCGCCACATCTGCATCTTCGCAGGAGGTGCCGCTCCACGTCCCCACTGTGGTCCCTGCTGTCATTCCTCCTGCACTTTCACAGACTGAGGAGCAACTATTGAGAGCCCTCAGTAGCATCCAACAAGGAATGGCGGGGCTGCAAGCGCACCTCGCTCGGGTGGAACAAGCTCAAGCTGCGCAGGGAGCATTTATCGCTTCCCAAGCGGCACAAGCTGCCACCACTGCTGCGATACCCGCAACCATCATTCCCCCACCACCTACTGCTGAGCCTTACCAGAGGGCTGAGTGACACTGGGCTGCTGATCGTCCACTTGCTGAAGTCCCCATGGATGTTCACTACCAGTCCCTTATGGATCACACTTTAATTACAAGTTCTGCGCCCAGAGGCTCTAGCCATTATGAGGTGAAACCAACGCTCGTTAGCTTGGCGAGCCAGAGTCAGTTTCATGGGCTGCTCAATGAAAGCCCTTATGAGCACTTACAGAACTTTAATAGGATCGCTTCCACCTCCAAATCACATGGCATTACGGAGGATGCTGCCAAACTGATTCTGTTTCCCTTTTCTTTAACATGAGAGGCCAGGAAATGGTTTGATAATCTTTATCCCGTTCCTGGCTCATTCAAGGAAGCAGCGCAGGCCTTCATGAGCAAATATCATCTTGTATCAAAGACCATTCACCAGAGGAATGAAATACTTACTTTTAAGATGGTGAGTGATGAGACTCTTCCTAAAGCCTGGAGCCGATTCATACAACTACTCCGCAATTGCCCTCATCATGAAATTCCGGACTTCATGGAGCTTCAAATTTTTTACTCAGGAATTACTCCTGAACTTAGAATGTCCTTAGATGCAGCGGCAGGAAGTTCGCTGATGGGGCGCTGTGCCTCTGAAGCGAGGGCTTTGATAGAGAAGATGGTGGCCAATCAGTCAAGTTGGCCAGAGTCCAACAGGCCCGAGCCATCGAGGGGTCTATACCAGGTCCCTGCTTCCGTATCTCACGACGCAAGGATCGACAGTTTGTCGATCCAAGTTAAGGAGCTGTCTAAGCTCATGAAACAGGACCTGCGTAATAAAGGAAAACAGGCGCTGCAAGAGGCCGCTGAATGTGAGGAAAGAGCTTATGAAGACCAACAAGGTCCGCAGGTTGCTGAGTGCTCAAATGATGAAGCTCAGAACCCGGCGGAGGTCTTTTATATGACTGGCAGAAATGCCCCCCAATTCCAGCAGTTCCAAAAGGGGCAAGTTCAAGGCCCCGCTGGACCGCGTCCTCAGCAACAATTTCAGAGGCCACAACAATTCGCTGCGCAACAATATCATCAAGGGGGATATTATCCACATCAACAACAATACTATCAAACCCCCCATTTTCCGCAGCAGGCACCTACTTTCGCTTAACCTCCCACAGCGGCACAAGCTCCGCTGAGTCTAGAGGAACTCTGGAGGAACATAGAGCGAGCGAATCAGGAGTTCCAAAGAAACACATCTGCTTTGATCAAAATGTTGGAAGTTCAAGTCGGGCAGATTGTTGAGGCTCTGAAGCTAAAGCAGAAAGGAACGTTGCCTGGGATAGTCGAGACTGTCCCGAACCAAGCGAAGGCCATCGAGACCAGAGGAGGAAAACGGACGCAATCGCCACCACTGCCAGAAAGAGGTATTGATCAATCTCCTTCCTCTATTGTTGTTAATATGCTTGTGCAGGATGAAATAAAACAGATTCCGTCTAAGGAGCAAGGTCCATCCCAACCTCGAGCGATACCAGCTACTCAGGAGTCTGACCCGAAGGAGAGGGGTTTCACTCAGCCTTTGGCTCAAGCCCCCTTTCCCGCACGATTTGGGAAGAAGGACAACTCCAAGGAGTTTGATAAGTTTGTACATACTTTCCGTAGTCTTCAAATTACTATACCGTTTGCTGATGCTTTGTCTCAGATGCCACATTACGCTAAGTTTATCAAAGATATAATCAATCGCAAGCGGGCATTTCTTGATGAAGTGGCAGCGGTGCAGCTGGAGAGTGTGTACAGCGCCGTATTTAAGGAGGACCTCCCGAAGAAACTCAGCGATCCTGGGAGTTTTATCATTATTTGTCCAATAGGAAATTTAGAGCCGATTAGGGCATTATGTGATTTAGGTGCAAGTATCAATCTTATGCCCTTTTCGCTTTTCTCTAAATTAGGGCTTTATGAGTTAGAAGCATGCAGATCTGTAATTCAGCTTGCCGATAAGTCAATAAGATTGCCTAAAGGAATCATTCGTGATGTACTCGTGCAAGTGAACAAATTTATTTTCCCTGCAGATTTCATTATTATGGAAATGAGCGAAGACCGTGACATTCCAATCATACTAGGGAGACCTTTCCTAGCCACCGCTCAAGCTACAATAAATGTTGCTGAAGGCAAAATATCATTGAGTTTTGGAGGCGATAAAGTCACATTTTCCATGAACTCAGCACTACGCCAACCTCAGGAAGAAAATTGTGATTTTATTAATGAGTTAAATGAAATAATAACTTTTGAGAACCATATTACATTTGATAATCTGAAAGGAATTTCAGATAATGGATCGCTCGATTTGGAAGATAAAAAGGATTCAGCTGAGGCAAGCGACGATCCTCAAGCGCCCACTGAATTCATTGAACAAGCGACGAGGGAACCAGCGAGCGAGACCAACAATAAGGATGAGCTGAAGAAATTACCTGAGCACCTCAAATATATATTCCTTGGCCCGGAGGAGAGTTACCCGCTGATAATCTCCGCCTTACTATTGCCGGACCAAGAGGCTCAGCTCATCTCACTTCTCAAAAGGAATCAAACGGCGTTTGCATGGAAAATCTCAGATATCAAGGGAATTAGCCCAGCAGTGTGTATGCACCATATAAGGCTGGAAGCTGATGCAAAGCCATGCAGACAGCCTCAGCGGCGTTTGAACAAGAATATGCAAGAAGTAGTCAAGAGGGAGGTGATCAAATTGTTCGATGCAGGAATCATATACCCTATCAGTGACAGTCAGTGGGTTAGCTCAACCCAGGTGGTTCCCAAGAAAGGAGGGTTCGTTGAGCAGAAAAGCGACGACGGGGAGGTCTTCATGAAAAGACCTGTCACTGGATGGAGGGTTTGTATCGACTACAGGAAACTGAATTTAGCCACAAAGAAGGATCATTTCCCGCTTCCCTTCCTTGATCAATGCCTTGAGAAGCTCGCAGGTCACGAATACTACTGTTTCCTCGATGGCTACTCAGGCTACCATCAAATTCCCATCAAACCGGAGGACTGTGAGAAGACAACATTTACTTGTCCATATGGTACCTTCGCTTATAGGAAGATGCCGTTTGGGCTTTGCAACGCTTCGGCCACCTTCCAGCGATGTATGTACCATATCTTCAGTGATCTCCTGGACTCCTGTATTGAAATTTTTATGGATGATTTCTCGGTGTATAGCAAGACATTTTCCAGATGCCTGAATAATCTGGAAAAAGTACTTCTCCGCTGCATAGAGACTGATCTCGTGCTGAACTGGGAGAAATGTCACCTCATGGTGAATGAAGGAATTGTCTTGGGCCATAAGATCTCGTCTGCCGGTATAGGGGTAGATAGATCAAAAGTTAGTGTAATCGAAAAGATGCCAGCGCCCTCGAATGAGAAAGGAGTGCGAAGCTTTCTTGGCCACGCGGGATTTTACCGTCGTTTTATCAAGGGTTTCAGTCAAATCACACAACCACTCACATCACTGCTGTGCAAGGATTCTCAATTTCACTGGTCAAGCGAGTGTGAGGAGGCTTTTCGAATACTGAAGGATAAGCTAACCTCTGCTCCTATAATTTCAGCACCAGTGTGGAGTGAGCCATTCGAGCTAATGACGGATACGAGTGATTATGCCGTCGGCGCTGTACTAGGACAAAGGGTGGACTCTAAACTTAATGTCGTTTATTACGCAAGTAAATCACTGGACTCTGCTCAGAAGAATTACGCTACCACCGAGAAAAGCTGCTAGCTATTGTCTTCGCTTTCGAGAAATTCAGACAATATCTTATCGGAAGCAAGACCATTGTTCACACTGACCATGCAGCCATTAAATATTTGATGGAGAAAAAGGGGATAAAAGCACGCTTGATTAGATGGGTTTTGTTGCTCCAGGAATTCGATATAGAAATCAAGGATAAGAAGGGAAAGAAAAATCATGTGGCGGATCACCTCAGTAGGTTGCGACAAGAGGACAAATTTCCTGGGATCAATGAACAATTCCCAGATGAGAAGTTGTTTCTGGTGCAAGTGAAAGAGCCATGGTTCGCTGACCTGGCCAACTTTTTAACTACAGGACAGTTTCCAGCACATACTGTACAACGGGAAAAGAAGAGATTACTCAGTTTGGCAAAGGATTATATTTGGGATGAACCTTATTTGTTCAACATCGGCTCAGATGGGATAATCCGTCGCTGTGTAGCGGAGTCTGAGATCCCGCTGATCTTGAACGAATGTCATGGGTCCCATGTAGGACGGCATTTCGCTGGCATGCGCACAGCAGCCAAATTTTTGCAGTCAGGTTTCTTTTGGCCTACCCTACAAAAAGACGCAGATGCCTTTGCCAAATCTTGCGACAAATGCCAAAGATTGGGATCTATCTCGAAGAAAGATGAGATGCCCCAACTGGAGTCTTGTTTGTGGACATAGTTGATGTATGGGGGATAGATTTTATGGGTCCCTTTCCGCCCTCCAATGGGAGACAATACATTCTGGTGGCGGTGGATTACGTGAGTAAGTGGGTTGAAGCACAAGCGCTCACCACTAATGATGCTCGATCAGTGATCCGCTTCCTAAAATATACCATATTCCCAAGGTTTGGGGTCCCCAGAATGATAATAAGCGATGGAGGCACCCATTTTGTGAATAAGGCACTACAATCTAGCCTTCAACAATATGGTGTTCGCCAGCATCTAACTACCCCCCATCATCCACAAGCGAGCGGTGAAGTGGAAGTTTCAAATAGAGAAATCAAACATATTCTCAAGACCACAGTAAATAAGAGTCGCAAGAATTGGGCAGAGAAATTGGATGATGCGCTGTGGGCGTATAGAACAACCTTCAAGACTCCAATTGGAATGTCCCCTTATCGGCTTGTGTATGGAAAAGCCTGCCACCTACCGCTGGAACTAGAGCATTGTGCGTATTGGGCTATCAAGTATCTCAACTTTGATCTTCTCCCAGCGCATGAGAAGCGCGCTAGAAGATTACTCGATCTGACCGAGTTCCGATACCTTGCATATGAAAGCGCGAAGATCTATAAGGAAAGGATGAAATTCTATCATGACAAGAAACTGAAGAAGAAAGAGTTTACGGTGGGATCCAAAGTTCTTTTATATGACACTAGGCTCCACTTATTCCCAGGGAAATTGAAGTCACGGTGGACTAGGCCGTATATTGTCAGACAAGTGCTGCCAAGTGGAGCTATAAGGATTAACAATGTGGAGATCCCCGGAGAGAAAGATTTCTTCTTGGTGAATGGAGCGAGGCTGAAACCGTATATTGAAGGGCCTGTACTGCAGCAGGCCAATGTAGAGATCAATCTGATGGAGGTTCAGAAGCTCAAGCGATGATAGAATTTTGTGAAAGGAATCCAGAAGCCTAATCTTATATCCGCAATTTTAAAGCTTTCTTTTATCGCTTTTTTAGTTAAAGATTATCGCTTTCATAGTTAAAATTTTACAGCTTTCTTTTATCGCTTTCCTAGTTAGAAATTATCGCTTTCATAATTAAAATTTACAAGCTTTTTTTTATCGTTTTCATAGATAGATTTCATAATTTCATCGCTTCTTTAGATAAGTTTACAGTGTTGTTATCGCTTTTATTAGAATAAGATTACCGCTTTGTAGGAGTAGTTTAATGTTAGCATTTTGACTTCTTACCTAAACCTGACCAAAGTTAACCATCGCTTCGCCTGTTTCACCCTGATATTCACTGGGGGAGCAGTATCGCTCACTCAGCACCGCCTTCATAATCGCTTTTGTGTCAATCTTAGGTGTAGAGAAGTGTTGCTTTACCCGCTCACCCGCCCTGAAATACCCTCCCCCTATACCTTTATAAGTATTTACAGTGGACTTGGCATCGCTCCGCTTGCCCTCCAGAGAGCCATAAGAAAATCTATAAATACCCCAGTCCACAGTTCTTTTTCCACTTTTGCCCTACAGTAACTTTCTCCCGAAGCTTTAGTAACCGCCACTCTCCAAGCGCAAATTTTTTCAAAATCTCACCATTTCAACCAATAATAGCTTCATCTAAGGTAAGATCTAGGTTAACCTTAGTACATAAACTCTATTTTACGGTTTATTCTCGCTGATTTAGCGTTCAAAAACACAGAATTGTAAATTATTTTTGCGATATTTTACTGTTCTTCATTATTACGAAAATGTTTGTCTGTTTGATTTTTGTGAATCTAAGTCTATTATATGTTAGATTTAGATACAATAACTGATATACTTGCTTTCTACGGTTCAATTTCACTTTAATCTGTAGGTTAAGTCCTGTTTTGTGATTTTCTCCCCTTTTCACAACGTAACACTTACAGTAGTGTTCTGTTTCGTTGTGAGGGGGAGGATTTAGGGTTAAAATCACTGGAACTGTGAATATGATTGCCTATATATGAATGTTATTTACATTTAAAGATAATGAGGCAGGATTCATAGAGTTCGTATGTTAAACAATAATTCTGGAAACCCTAGGTTCAGGACAGGCTTAGCAAAATCGATCCAGCAAAGCAAGAAACGTTGAAGAAGGGGTTTGAGAAGGTTGAGGAGAGGATCGAAAAGAGAATCCAAAAGATCAAATCCACGGACGGGCGTAAGGTGGTGACAACAACCTCAGGGGCAGAATTAGTAGAGCCAGCGCCGCGTGAGGCATATTACAAGAGGAGGAGACTGCTAGAGTTAACAGAGGATTGGGGAAAGCTCAGACAGCTGAAGTCAGTGCCATTCCGAAAGTTCATCCCAGAGTTCCTGGAGGACTACCTCGGATTTGAATACACTGAGGAAACAGAGCAGAGGTATCCGGTGAGCGACTGGTGGCTGGAGTTAGAGGAATCAGAATACGAGCAGCTGAAGGAGTACCAATTGAAAGAGATCAAAAACAAATTCTCCTGCCTAGAAGCACCGCCAAAGAAGATGAAAGCATTCCGAAGCAATATCTCCAAGAAGAATGCTGCCGACGCTGCAAAGGATGTGTTAAGATCCAAGCAGTATGACAAGCTGCACTTTTCCAACATTGATGCAGCGGCGGTGTACGAGCGGATGAAGGCGATGGGGATCCTCTATGAGAGAGGATTTGACCCCGAGAAGATCACAGGCCCGCTCTCTGACTGGCTGGAGGAGCGGGGCCTGTCTTGGTTGATCAGAAACCCCAATGAACCAGTGGATGTATCACTGGTGAGGGAGTTTTACGCTAATCTGAACCAGGCTGAGAGTCTAAATCATGTTTACATTCGGGGAAAATGGGTAGACTGCTCAGACAGGAAGATCAACTGACTCCTGGGATGGGAACACCACTACCCCGCCCAGGAGATGCAAGATAAGTTGAAGGCAACGGAGGTCTGCAGTTCACTTGAACTGCAGTCGCTGTATAGGACCTTCGCCACCACCCCTGCATATGAGAAAAGGAACCTGAAGTTCGGGTCGGTGGACGAAGAGAAAAAAGAATGGGTGAAGTGGTCGTTAAGCAGAATAATGATCACCGCTCACACCACTGACATTCGTCCTGATTACCTCGTTGCCCTTCGCTCAATTCTGGAGGAATCCAATGATGTGGATTTGGGCGCGATCATCGGCTTAGATATCTGGGATCGAAGAAGCGGAGACAAAACACTGGGTCACGGGACCCTGATCACAGAACTTTGCCGTCGCGCGGGCGTCGATTTGCCCACTCCAGCCCCAGAGCTCCAAATGAAGCCGCTGTTTCCAGTGGCCTTCCACAAAAATTGGCTGGAGTCCAAGGGGTTCACTCTCATCCCCAAACAGAAAAAGAGGAAAGGACAAGTGGCAGCGCCCCCTCCACCAAAAAGAAAGATGAGATTGGGGGGGGGGGGGGGGGGAAATCATCAGAGAAGATGTGACACCTCATATCGAGCCCGACTCTGAGAGAACAGTCTCCAATGAAGTTCCCAACGATGAGGAAGAGGAAGCCCTTCGCTTCGCTCGGGAGATTGAGGAAGATCTATTTGGGGCTGAAGCGGTCAGGAGCAATAAGGGAGGAAAGGCGCCGCGAGCGGCCGTTGGCGAAAAGAGGTCAAAGAAGCAAAAAGACCCTACTCCACCACTTGTCAAGAAGCCGAGGGTCAAGGAAGCATTGCGAAAAAATCCAACACCCCCTCGGCGAGGGACGAGACAAGAGAAATGGAAGGGGAAAGCGGTGGATGTAGAGTCAAGCGAGGACACGATTCCCCTCTCCAGGATACGGAAAGGGATCGTCATCAGAGAACCCACCGCCCAACCCGAGAGACCTTCGCCAGCACGGCCAGCGACGGTGGAGGTGTCACCAAGGCTGCCAAGTCCGCCTGGCGATGAACCTGTTCCCTTCGACCAACAGGGGGCAGGCGAGCCAACTGCTGTTGGAGCAGGCGAGGAAGCCACACCCGTTAACCAGCCGGGAGCGGCGGAGCCTACTGCTACTGGAGCAGAGGAGGAGCGGGAGACTGTTCTAACTGAAGAAACTATCGGCGGGATCGATGTCACCATAGAATCATACAAAGAATATCCCGCCGAGGTCCCCGCTGCCACAACCGCTGAAACTGCCAATGAAGCCGAGGATGTGGAGGCAGTGATCTTAAACCTTCCTATCTTGCAGGTATCCCCGAGCGGCCCAGGAACACCTACTATGATCGGGACGCCTGCAGAAATTCTGACTCCTGCCTCGACCAAATCTGATAAAACACTTATAGAGGAGGAGGAGGAAGAACAAGATAGGAAGTTTCAAGAACAGAAAGCTCAGCTGCTTGCCGCAGTACAACGGATCGAACGAATGCAGCAGCTTGAGCGAGAAAGAAAAAGGAAAATGAAGGTGCTGGTCAAGCTGCTAAAATACTGGTCAAGCTCGAGCCGAGCTGCGCTGATGCCCTCCAGCACCCCAGCAAACGAGGAAGATCTGTGTCCTTAACCCTCAACGCAAGCGAAGCGGGCACCCTGGGAGTTATGGCCAGCAACTGCTTCAACAGAATAACCACTAGCAACCGCCTAACTGCCTAGCGGTTGGAACTGCCTAACAGCTACTTGCAACCGTCTCTTCACACATGCTATAAATAGGGCCAGATATCTTTATGTAAAAAGATCGAATTTTTGGTGATTTCTACATACATTTAGCATTCGTCGTCTTCCTGTTTCCGAGAGCTCCAACCCTGTAAGGAAGTTCTCCACAGGAATGGCCAAGGGAGTAGGGGTCTTCCCTCTCCCTTGGTCACGTCTTTACTGCTTTCTTAGATTAGATTACTGCTTTCATTTACAGCTTTGTAGTTCTAATCTTTCACGCTTTCGTAGTATGTAAAGAAATATCATTCACTTCTTCAAATTAAATTCTTTCATAATTTTTCATACTTATATAAATCAAGTTTAGATAATTTCATATCACTGGTATAGAGCGAAAGAAGAATTGATTATCTAAGCCTTGTTATGCGCCAAAAACGGTTTCAAGGTAGTTCAATGTAGTTAAGTACGCGGGAGCCTTGTCGACCTGCTTAACTGCTGTGCTAAATTCGATTCTGATTAAATAGTAGTAACATCAAGGGGTAAAGCCACTAATGAGGTAAAAATTGGGAAAATTAACGGGACATAGACGGGGGTCATTGAAGTCTTGTTGTAAATCCCCCCCAGGCCAAAAATACCAGCGTGATGAGTTCTTTACAATTTAGTTTATGTAATTACAACATCTCTCTCTCATCATTTTCATAATATACATATATTTTTCCGATAACACACTTACATTATTCGCTCACTACATCCAGGGAAATCTACCCATTTAGTAACGCACAGATCAGACACAGCACATCTCCTTCACTCTAATTCACTCATTTATATATATATATATAATATGCCACTTACTCACGCCCCGATCCTCTGGTAACCGCGATTCATCCATGCCCCGATCATCTGGTCCCCATTTTCGCTCATGCCCCGATCATCTGGTTACCACTGGCACTCCACCCCTCACTTTCGCTTCGCTCGTCTTCGCTCACCTCATCTTTATTGCTTTATTTACCGCTTTCAGTAGTTAAAATTCGGGCCCGCTACAAGCGGATCCTTTCTTGTATCCTTCGTCGCTTTCTCCAGGATTTCCACCGTTGAAATTCATGACTTAAAATCCTTGTGTTCGACCTGGAAACTCACCAGTAAAAAGAGTATAAATAATTGTGATAACTACTCAGGGTCTACAACCACACAAAATTGCTATATCTGATCGTTTCCTTATAAAATTCTATTCGTTGATTTTTGAATAAAAATTCCCTGTGAATCTGTATGCAAATTGCAATATAAGTCAAATTTTAGTTATCAATGACCGATTGCAAAGTGTGTATGGGTCCTTTTCCCCTCTTCTGTCATCATCTTGGGGCCTCAACCTGCCCTAGCTGACCCGCCAAAGCCCGCTCATCCAAAACGAAAGGCTAAAATGGGTAAGGGGAAAGTTCTAGTGCTCCCAAAACAAAAAAGGTTGTTGAATACTCTTGGCCTAAAACTTCCCCTTGGCAGCCGACCCGCAATCCCCCGAGGAGTACCTGGCCAACCTCTCTCTTGATACAACTTAGCTTCAAGCCAACTTGCGCTGTATGCTATCTCCAGCCTTTTGTAATACCTTTTCTTTCATTTTCACCATACCCCGACGTATAACTCATTCTGATCTAAGTATTTTTCTCTATAGGTGATGCTGCTCGTATTTTTGTAAGGCCAACTACCCTTGGGCCAAATCTAGCGGTCACAGCCCCAACCTTCGGGCCAACCGATGCTCCTCCTTTCTTGTCCCAAGAATGAACGAGCCGATGAACGGCCAACATATGGAGGTATCCATCGTGAGGCCAGCCTCTGGGGAGAGGGTGTTCACCATTTTGAGTTCGGCCACTCATTTCGCCCCTTCACACCACTTCAAAGATGAATCGGCTGCCCCCGGGGAGGAAGTGGTTGTAAGCATCTTTTTTTGTTTTGTTTTTCCTTTTAACCTCTCAAACTTAAATAGTAACCTCTAACTATTCATGAGTCCAATAAGTCGACCCTAGACATAACCTTGGCACAAGTTAGCACCCCCCGGCTAGTTTGCTCTACCCGAAGAAATGATCATGGATCCAGGTCGTAGACCTGCCATGCTACTTGCCCTTTCCGCCCAAACATCGATGATGGGCCAGGTAAACACCTTTCCTTACTTTATTTATGTAATATTCCGGTCGGCTCAAATCGCAATATTACTACCACATCGATGCTAAAGCTTATATAATAAAAATATAAATCCAACATGTATAAATAAATACTTTTTTTTCCTTTTATAAGAACATTAAATTGAGACACATGACGTTGTCTCTACTCGCAATTAAAATGATTAGACCATTATAATATAACAACAACAACAACAATAATAATAATAATAAATTAGGTGTTCTCAACCCCGAATAAAGTCTATCATAATGCATAGGGCGAGTATTTCTCGTACAGATTATCTACAAAATGTAGATTTAACATCAATAAATTGTTGAATAAGTAGAAGAAAATTACACAGATAAATACAATTTAAATAATTCACATTTATAAATTTGATATTACAAGTGTTATTATTATCTCCTTATTTCTCCGTTATATTTTATCCAGTTTAATGATATTATGAGCCAAGAAATGAAAACTCCATCATATAACAATGAAGATTTGATTCCATATATATTTCGCATTACATAAAAACATCTTTTATTATTTCAATAAAAATTTTCTATTATTTAATATTGACAAAAAGTAAAGCCATCCATCAACAATTGAAATTATCCAAAATGTTTCTGAATATCATCAATAGCACGAGATAAGAAAAATCAATCAACATAAATGCCTCTTGAGAAATAATATAGAAAGTCTGATACAATCAAATAGACAACCAGCTTTAACATCAAAGACATAATCAATAAGGTACAAATAATAGAAGTATGTCAATCAATCATATGGATAGCCGACATGTATCGGCATTCACCACCGAACTATCTAGAGCCAGTAGTGAAGATAGACCTATCCATAAGATCTATCCCATATATAGCAGTGGAATTCGTGAACCTTAGCAATCATCCAAAGGGAACCGAAAAACTCTACTACTCATCGCGCTCCTATTCGGGATCGCATTTGGAGTTGGCCAATGATCCTGAATTACCGGTAGACCCCACTAATGATCAATCTAATGAGTAGACCAAAATCTGCACGATAATGATTAGATAGGGTTATAAATAACCAAATCTAATATCTGAAAGACCCTGCGACACAGATCAATCGGTTGTTCGAATAACTACTGTTATTGCAAAATGTAATGGTATATCAATATACGCATGTAAAATGGTGTTATCTCCAATCACTACTGTACATTGCAAATAACAGTAATATCCAAAAAGTCAACACATAACAATCATACTATATGTGTAAGATATGAGATCCATAAAATAAGAACAAAATGAAGAACCAAGTGGATCACATCACTATCGAGCCCCAAACAAAGAGGTACAATGTTTTGTATTTAATATTGAATCACAATGGTACAATTATTAATCTATCGAAATTATATTTTAAACACAACAGTTAAGTTGTGATTAAGTATATGTTATTCCCATATAATAATTATCGGCTTTGGTAATCAGATCAAGCTAATGAACTTAATCAATATGACACTACTAGTACATTGTAATGACTGACAGCTAGCTACCTTTGGAAATAAAATAAATTTCTAATTCTTTTCCAAGATTAATAATTTCATCGTCATGTAATATCAACTACAAATTTTCCAATACATTCACTTTTATGTAATGTAAATAAAACTATATCAAGTTATATGAGCTTGCAAATACAGTTTGTTAACCTACTAGATGAGTTGCCTGATTATTGAAAGAAGCTACTAACTTGCTCAAATAATGAATTTTCAAAATTAATCCATTGATTTTCAAACTTTTCTTATAATAGAATACTCTATCGTAATTATAAAAATCTTATACCTAATGTCGTTTTGACCGAAAGATTTTAAAATAAAAATAGCTAAAGTTATGAATAAGCAGACAGATCTAAGATTTTTAATATAACACATTTCCCGACTAGTAATATATATCATATTATTACGTTATAATATTATTTTTTTATATTATTATTGTTATTATTATAACTCAATGCTTATCCAACTAACATACTATAATAATATTATTTTTAAAATAATAATATTAATAAAATATTTAATATTTATCCTCAATTGATATTTATCCTTTTAAAAAATCTCTTTTTATATATTATATGCAAAATAACAATAGAATTTATATTATGATATCAATCTCTTATTCTCATTATAATTATTAAAATATATATTTGATATAATAATATTCTATCCGTCCCGCCATAGATGACCCATTTTTCTTTTTAATACGTCCCACAAAAGATGACTCATTTCTATTTTTGGTAACTTTATCAATCTTAAACATACTTAACAAATATAAATCAATTTAATTAAACTTCTAACATCTTATCGGTATGACCACTCAAAACTCCTTTATCTCTCTCATGAATTGACATAATTTTTTATCTATATTGAAAACTCCTCATTTTTTATAAAACTAATTTATGGTAATGATAAATAAATAAAATTATATATAATTTTATTATCTACAAATGATACCCATATTGCATACATTTTTCGAGATATAATCTTAAATTTTTTTAAAATACCAATAATATTATTCATATAAAAAAATAATAAATTAATATCATAACTTATTATTAATAACTTACTAATTTGCATTACCTAACAAACTGTGTCCCTAATAAAATGGTTCATCCCTAGCGGGAAGGAGGAAGTATTATTTATATATGCCAAAATATGGGGTATCAGAATTCAACCCCCTTAAAAAAGATTTTTTCCTTGAAATCTAAACTCAAGATACAACACTAATCAACTAAAGAACTGAGAGCATGCTTTATATATCTCGTGTTGTACTTCTCACGTGACTTTTCATTTTTCATGTCGAGACCACATAACCTTTACCATAGAAATATCTCAATTCCTAATGGAACGATCATTTATGTCCACAATTCAAAGAGATCAATTTTCATACAAAAGGTCTTCATTTAGCTCTAGCTCATATGAAAACACAATATGAGAAGAATCGATTATATACTTGTGGATACGATGCATGAAATACATTATGAATACGTTTTATGAAATTTGAGGGTGCCAAACGATAGACTCAGTTACCAATTAACTCAATAACCTCTTAGGGTCAAACATTAATTCTAAACCTCCTAATATCTTTCATTGGAAATACTTTTAATAGAACAAAATCTCCACTTTAAAGTCTATTTGCATAAATGATCATGATTTGCTTTTATATTCTATTTAATAACTCAATTTTTATATACTTCGTTCAAATTGTATTTTTTATCAGCACAATTTTCTATAATTATTATTTAAAAAAATACGATATATACATATATTAACATATTATATAATATATATATATATATTATTTACTTGTAAAAGTTAACATTTTAACATAAAATTTTACTATTTTTTATATTATCAACACAAATCCCCATACCTAACATAAAAAGTAAATTGATCAAAAAAACACTAAGTGAACACTTATATTGTCAATCATTTTTATATTACCAACACAAATCTCCATACCTAACATAAAAAATAAATTGATCAAAAAAACACTAAGTGAACACTTATATCATCAATCCTTTCAGGATACCGTCAATCCTTTCAAGATACAATATTAGTTGATAACTTATATCGTTCCAAGTCATGGAGGCCTATATATATATATATTTTCAAAAAGTGAGAAAGAGTCATTCTAATACTTATTTGTTAACTATTATTGTACACAAAATCACCAAATCCAATGGTCCTAATTTTTTTTAAGAAAAACAATTCTATCACACAAGATTTTAACATATCTTCCAAAATATGAATAGTTTATTATTATTATTACTATTATTATTATTATTATTATTATTATTATTATTGATCATTAATTATTATATGAAATGCAGTACTCATATACAATTCAATTCCAAAGACTTTTTGCAATTTTTTCCAAAATTGAGATTAAAAATATAGATCACAATATGATATGATCACCTCAGGAATAACGTGCCTTTTAAAGTGGACATATAATTTAGGCATAGGTATTGAAATAAACACTATTGACTTGACCAATCTATATGTAATCAACCAAATTGCATTTGTTATTGACTTATCACATAAAAGTTCTGTCACAAAGTCCATTGCAATATAGTTTCATTTTCAGTGTGGAACTTCTAACGATTGTAGTGATCCAATTGGTTTATGATGTTTCGTTTTCATCTTTTGATAATTTAAATACGGTGCAACAAACTTGGCTACATTCTTATCCGCGCCCTTCCACAGAAAATGTTGACTAAATCATGATACATTTTAAGCTATTTGTGATGCATTAAATAAAGTGTATTGTGATCTTCACTGATTATTTGCTTTTTTCAAATCAATCCGATCATTTGGGATACACCATCCTCAATAGAATCAAAGACTCCTAACTTGCGAAATATTAAAGTTTTGGATCTAACTATGCTAAAATTCTTCTATTAGAGCTACTTTAGTATCATTTTAAAGTCAAGCTCTGCTTGCATTATTTTCAAGTATTCCCTATTCATTCCTCGTCAAATGCCTCAATTTTCATTCGTTTCAAATCTTGGCACAATTCATTATCAAGCAACCTGAAAGCCAATTTATTATTATAATTTTTTAATTTTTATTTAAGGCATCAACTAGCATATTTGTTTTGCCTCTATGATATACAATTTTAAGGTCATAGTTTTTCACCAATTCCAACAAGTTTCTTCATCTCAAATTTAATATCCTTTAGTGAATATATATTTCAAACTTCGATGGTCAATAAACATTCTACAGTGGATGTCATAAAGACGATGCCTCTAATTATTCTAGGCAAACATAATTGTTGCCATCGCCAAAACAGGTGCATAATAATTCTCCTCGCGAGTTTTCAAATGTCGTGATGTATAAGCAATAACTCTTTAATTTTGCATTAATACACCTCATAATCCTCATTTTGATACATCACTATAAATTTCAAAATCCGCACCATCCACAAGTGAAGCAAAAACTAGTGTTGAAGTTAATCTATGTTCTCATTGCACAAAATATGACACACACTCACGATTCCAAATTAATCTTTGAATCCTCCTTTAACAACTTAGTCAGAGGCTTTGCAAACCTTTGAAAAACTAAGAACAACTCTTTGATAATATCTTATCAAATCCAAAAGCTTTTTACTTTTTTATTGATTGGTCAGCCTTGGCTAATCCGAGATTGTCGTCACTTTAGAATAATCCACTGAGATATATTACTGAAAAATAATATACCACAAGAAAGCAATATTCTCAACCAAAAAACATTTAGATACCTTTTTGTATAACTTTCTTGCAATAATTTATCTAATATTACACACAAATATTTGCATATTATTTTTTTGCAACGAATATACCAATATATCATCGATAAATACCACCAAAAACTGATCGAGATACGTTGGGAAAAAAAAATCTATTCATCAATCCCCTAAATGCATTTGGTATATTACTCAACCCAAATGACATAACTATGAATTCATAATGCCCTTGTCTAGTTCGGAAAGTTGTCTTAAAAACATCTTGTTCTGTAATCCCTACCTGATATTATTTGAATGTCAAGTGACCTTATTTATCTTATTTTAGTCAATACATAATCTCATACTCTTATCTTTTTTTCACAAATAAAACTAGAGTTTATTTTCAAGGTGGCGTACTTGAATAAATATATCCATTGTCTAACATTGCCTGCATTGGCAACTTAACCTTATAGAGCTGTAATAGCGCCATCTGATGTGGGGTTCTTGACACCCCACTGCACTTTAGCACAACCTTGGAATATGACCACTGCCACCACACATAAAACATATAAACAAAATTCTATAATATCGGTTACATGTTCTGGCATAGGATACTATGATTTTATCTGTTGAAATATCCCTCTTTGGGTCCCCAATAACCCTATGTAAACTACCATCTTACAAAATTTTCAATGTTGCTATTCAGCTTTATGGGTTCAACATTAACTTGGCGACACATCTAAACAAGTATAAAAATTAAAATACAAACGAATATAAACATGAAATGCACCAAACCCCGCTCACATTTAGGTCTAATAAAATTTTTAACTTGAAATATCATTTCAATAATTAGTTCGAGGAGACTAAAACTAATAACTAGGCTCTGATACCAAATTGTAACATCCCAGTCGGCTCAAATCAGAATATTACCGCCACATTGAACTAAAGGGTTTAGTTTTACTGTGCCGGCCAGCCTAATGCGATGTTAAGGCTTATATAATAAAATTACAAATTCAACATGTATAATAAATATCATTTTTCATTTTTATAAGAGCATTAAAATGAAACACATGCCAATGTCTTTACTCGCAATTAAGATGATTAGACCATAATAATAATAATAATAATAATAATAATAATAATAATAATAATAATAATTAGGTGCTCCTATTCCCGAATAAAGCCCATCATGATGCACAAGGCGAGTCTTTCTCACCAAATTTACTTACAAAATGTAGATTTAATATAAAAAAATTGTTGAAAAAATAGAATAAAATTACACAGATAAATACTATTTAAATCATTCACATTTATAAATTTGATGTTACAAGTTTATTATTATATTCTTATTTCTCCGTTATATTTATTTTGTTTAAAGATATTATGAGCTTAGAAATAAAAACTCCATCATATAACAATGAAGATTTGATTCCATATATGTTTGTGATATTTCGCATTACATAAAACATCTCTTACTCTTTCAATAAAAATATTCTATTATTTAATATTGACAACAAGTAAAGCCACCTATCAACAATTGACATTATCCACAATGCCTCTGAATATCATCAATAGCATGAGATAAGATAAATCAATCAACATAATGCTTCTCGAGAAATAACATAAAAAGTCTTATACAATCAGACAGACATCCAGCCTTAACGTCAAAGGCATAACCAATAAGGTACAAATAATATAAGTAGGCCAATCAATCATATGGATAGTCGACATGTATCGCCATTAACCACAGAACTATCAAGAGCCCATGGTAGCGAAGATAGACCTATCAAGAATATTTATCCTGTGTATAGTAGTGGAATTCGTGCACCTCAGGAATCACCCAAAGGGAACTCGAAAACTCCACTCCTCATCGCCCACCTATTCGGGATCACATTTAGAGTTGGCCTATGATCCTGAACTACACGTAGACTCCACTAGTGATCAATCTGATGAGTGAACCAAATCCTGCACGATAATGATTAAATAGAGCTATAAATAACCAGTTTTAATTCCCGAAAGACCCTGCGAAACAAGTCAATCGGTTGTCCGACTAACTACTATTATTGCAAAATGTAACGGTACATCAATATACATACATAAGATGATGTATAATATATGAAATCCTGGAAATAAAAGCAATGAAGAACCAAGTGGATCACATAAAAATTGAGCCCCAAACAAAGAGGTACAATATTTCATATTTGATATTGAATCACGGCGGTACAAATATTAAGCTATCAAAATTATGTTCCAAACACAAATCTAAGTTGTGATTACGTATAAGTTATTCCCATATAATACTTATCAATTTCGGTAATCAAATCAAGTTAATTAATGAGTTAGATCAATATGACAATACCAATACATTGTTGTGACTGGCAGTAGGGTTGGCAAACGAATCACGTCAGGTCGGGTTCAGGTTTGGGTCAGCTATAAACGAGTTAGAAAATCTTTGACCTGAACCTGACCCATTTAATTAAATGGGTTGATATTTGCAACCTTAACCTGACCTTTTATTAATTGGGTCAACCTGAATCTGACCTGTATAACCTGTTTAAGTAAGTTTTTTAATTTTAATTTAAAATTACAATTTCTACTAAGAAATTTTCAAATGCATAAAATATTACATATTAAAGCAAAAACTATTTATTCATATCATTAAAATCGATATTCAAAAGTCGAATTAACAAACACTACATAATAGTACACAACACAATAATTTGTTTAATCCTAATTTTGTAGAATTTTAACTTAAATTTTATTTTATTTTATTATATTTTTATTTTTATAAAATTAGCCATGAATATTTGAATTGAATTGGTAAAATTTTTAAAATATGTTTAGATTTAAAATAATATTAATTAAACAGGTTAGATGAATTATTTTCAGGTTGAAAATTTGAACCTAACCCTGACCCGTTTAATTAAATGGGTTGAACGGATTTGACCTAATTAATAATTAGGTCAAAAATCTCAACCCAAATCCAATTATTTTGGGTCAAGTTTAGGTCAGATCAATTTTTGCCCGCCCTAACCGGAAGCTAGCTACCTTTGAAATCAAAATACATGTTTTATTCTTTTCAAGTTAGATTAATAATTTTTCATTGTCATGTAATATCAACTATAAATTTTCCAATACATTCATTTTTGTGCAATGTAAATAAAACAGATCAAGTTATGAGCTTGCAAATATAGTTTGTTAACTTACAAGATGAACTACTTGGTTAATTTAAATGAGCTACTAGCTTGCTCAAATGATAAATTTTTAAAAATTAATCTATTGATTTTAATATTTTTTCTTATAATAAAATACTCTATCAGAATGATAAAAGCCTTCTACCTAATGTCATTTTGATCGATATATTTTAAAATTATATTCAAAGTTATGAATAAATAGGTAAATCTAAGAAACTGTCGAAATAACTTCAATTCGGATTAAGATGTTCTCTAAATATAAATTTGAAGTTATATCTAACATAATAATTTAAGAATTATCGTGATTTGGTAGTTAAATATTCAATTATAAATTTTCAAAGAATTTTTATCGAATATCTGCTTTATAAAATAAATAATGTAAATCATATTTAAAACTGCAGTTAAATTCTACTTACCATTAAAATGAAATAATGAAATTAGAATTAATATCGAAACAAGTTAAATTCTACTTACCATTAAAATGAAATAATGAAATTAGAATTAATATCGAAAGATTATGTTTTTTTTTTCTTTATTCTCTTCTTAGTTAAATTCTACTTACCATTAAAATGAAATAATGAAATTAGAATTGATGTCAAAATATTACATATATATTTTTCTTTCTTCTCTTATCCTCTCTTTCTTCTTTTTCTTCCCAGCATTTTTCTTCTCTGCCTGTTTCTTTGGTTTAATTTCAAATGTGTATATACACACATATATATATATAGAAATATATGTTTATATAAATTCATATAGTTTCATCGTTATCTTATATATATATAGGAAAAAAAAAATATTTTTGGTTCTAATATAACCAAAATTCATCAACCACTACAAAAAAAATGGCCATTTGTAGCGGTTCAATAACCATTTTTTACGGTAATATCTGGAACAAAAAATAGCTTTTGTAGTAAGAAAATTGTAGCGACTAAGATTTCGCTACGAATAACCTCTTTTTTTTGTAGTGAATTTTGGTCCCAATATAAAAATTTTATCAATTTTTGTCCCAATATAACTAAAATTCATCATTGTTGGTCCCAATATAACTAAAACTCATCATTTTTTGTCTCAATATAACCAAAACTCATCATTTTTGGTCCCAATATAAAATTTTTAATAATTTTAGTTCCAATATAACTAAAACTCATCATTTTTTGTCCCAATATAATCAAAGCTAAACTTTTCTTGTCTCACCGTCAACAAACCGACGAAAAATGCTGACGTGAAAAGAAATCAAACTTTATATTTATATTTGAAGAAATTTTCAAATCTTGCAAGTCCATGTAAGCATTTTCCGTCGGTTTGTTGACGGTAGAACCAAAAAAAAATAAGGTTTGATTATATTGGGACCAAAAATGATGAATTTTGGTTATATTAGGACCAAAATTGATAAGATTTTTATATTGGGACAAAAAATAATGAGTTTTGGTTATATTGAGACCAAAAATGATAGTTTTGGTTATATTTGGACCAAAATTGATAATTAGAACCAAAATTGATGAATTTTGATTATATTGGAATCAAAATGATTTTTTCCCATATATATCATATTATTACATATATATTATTATTTTTATTATATTATTATTATTATTATTATTATTATAACTCAATGCTTATCCAACCAACATACTAAAATAATATTATTTGAAAAATAATAATATTAATAGAATATTTAATAATTTATTTTCAATTGATATTTATCTTATAAAATTTTTGTTACTTGTATACTCCCTCGTCTGCCTCTAAGGTCATATTTACCTTTAACGTCATTATATTTAATATTAGAAATATCTTTATATATGTATATAATTTTCGTACAACTATTTTTCTATTAGTATTATAAGAAAATAAAGGAGGTTTACTGGGCTCAGCTTTGACATCCCCTGGTTCTGAGCTTTTTCTACCTTAGACCCTCTGAACTTGCTTGTGGGTCGACCCTGTCTAGGAAGCGATCAAAAAGATCGACAAAACCATCGGCCAATTTCAATCACGCCTTGATCTTCTTATTTCCTCTAAGGATGGGCTGATGGAAGATAATACTAATGACTAAAGAGAACCAGAGTGACTCAAAGACTTACTGGAGGGCCAATACAAATTTTTGGCTGAAATTGATCATTGTTGGGCAGAAAATCAACAAAATATCCATACTCAACAACGCCATCAAGTTGAACTACAACAGGATTTAAGGATCCCCTTCCAGGTGCAGTGGAGGGCCAAAAGAGACGCTGCCCTGGCCAAAAAATGAGCCCAACGGCTAACCCATAAGTGGTTGGACATCTGAACTATACTAGACACACTTCTGTAAATATGTCCAAATATAAATGAAATTTCTTCCCTTATCAAACCTCATCCTCCGAGTTCGGCTTCTTGTCTGGGTCTTCATCTCTAAAACTTGTGGCTAGAATGACACTTCGATCCCTTAATCAAAGGAAACTTTTAATTGGACCATTTTTCTTCAACCACTATAAATGACCAACTCTGATAATGTGCACAATATCTTGATTCATTGTTACTAAAACACAATCCCCAAAAAAAATTCCCTACGCATCCGTGTTCTTAGCATAAACTGAGAGAACTCTTTACAACCTTTTCTGGTTCACTAACATCCAATCAGTGGACATGCTGAGGACTTTATTTAAGTGTTAAACAATTTGATTTTATATTCAAATTCTCTCAAAGGGACCGAAAAACTTTGCATCAAATTACCCGTGTGATGGAACATGTTGTGAAGACATTTTCATCCAAATTCCAGACCTAGACCATCACATCAGATATGATAGAACACCACATCATGGCGGTCCTGCACAACCTCAACTGGAATAATATTTTCTCACAACAAAGAGATTTTTTCTCTCGCCTGCATGTTCTCATAGATCGAGAACGTCGGTCCCTTGATGACATGAAGAAACGGTCTAAAAAAGATTTTGAAGAAATGAAAAACAATGGGAACAAATTTATCCTGATCTTGAAGATCTTTTGGATGAAGAACTTGTCTGCTTGCCGAATCGATGGATAGACATCTTTGAATATGAAGAGGACAACCCTTGCATCACAATATCGGATGATGAGTAATCAGTGAACCCTTGACTTGATCTGACCTCCTATCTTGGTTCTAATAAAATTGCACCAATTACTTGATTTGTTGTTTTAAAAAGGCAGAATAATATCTTTTCAAGCATTTAGTATTAATACTCTAATGTACCAACTTTTCTTTCTGATTGACTATAATAAAGTCTCTATTTTTTTATTTATTTTTTTATTATATATGGCTCTCCCCAATTCTGGGACCACTTCCCAAGTAGATCAACTTTTTTATAAGTTGGCAAAATGATCTTCCAGACCAAGTCACCTTTCCTGAAGGTTTTGAAATTAACTTTTTTACCATAATATTTCATTCGGACTTGATTTTGTTTGGCCATGTGATCAAGTGCCATTAATCGTATTATATCTAATTGCTTCAATTTTTGCATCATGCATTGTTGCTACTCCTCACTCATTTCGACCATGGTATGTTCAGTTCAAACTGTTGGACTATAATTTTAGTGGGTAGAACTGCATCTTATCTGAATGTGAGCTTATACAGTGTAAACCCAAATGCCAAATTTTTACTGTTCCGATGAGCCTATAATGCTCGATGCAATAATAAATACCACTTTTTGGGATTGTCATAATCATCTTCTTGGTAATATGAATAACGATTTTGTTAGTTGTCTTTGCCTGAACATTCTCCTGTGGGTAATAAGGTGAGAAATGATGTAATTTAATATCGAAATCAGTCAAAAATCCCACAAACCTACCACTAGTTAATGTTAAGCCCTAATCGGTGATAGCTAAATGTGGAATCCTGAATCGGTAAATGATCTGATTCAAAATTTTCAATGCCTCTTTCTGAGTTACATTCTTGAGTGGTATTGTCTCAACTCACTTGGTAAAATAATCAGTTGCTATCAAGATAAAACAATGATGCTTAGAAGAGGTTGGATGGATCTTACCAATTATGTCAATTGTCCATGCCTTGAACCAACATGATTTAATCATTGTTTGTAGCTCAACACTTGGAAGATTATTTAGTGGACCGTGCCTCTGACAATCTTCACATCCTTTTGCGAATTGGATACAATCTTCAAATATCTTCGGCTAGTAATATCCTAGTCGGTGAATGGTTCACCTTATATTTGACTTGCCTGATAAATTATACTATGTACCTCTTCTATAACACTAATTGATTCTTTGGCCCAAGGCACTTCAATAAAATATCATCTAACGTTCTCTTGTACAAGGATTCTCTGATTAGCCGGAATCGGCGTGCCTTGAGTCGCACCCCAACAAGCACCATTATATACAGCTCCTTCAAATAAGCAATTATCTTTGTCTTCCAATAGTCAGACATTCTGACTTCCATTACCGAGTGATTGGCCAAAGTCGGGGAGACTGTCCTATACGCATTCTAAGCCAAGTCATCTTCCTGATAATTCTCCGACCTCGGGATGTGTTTAATCGTCACTTCTGTTATCCTTGATAACAAGTGACAGACCATTGCTACATATTTCTGCAGGTAGATTATATGCATATAATCCAAGAACCTGATTCACCACCAGTTGGGAGTCTCCCCTGATAACCACTTATTGCACTTCTTTCTTCACCAGAACTTCCAACCCTAGAATCGAAGCTTTTGTATTCTACCAAATTATGCATCACTGCCGCTAATTGCAAACATAGCTCAATCCGTTATGAGTAGGGCCCTTCGAGGACTACCCTTGCACCCGAGCATTCTTTAGAGCTTGAACTTTCAAAGAATGTTTTTCATGAACGAACGCCCACGTAGGCCTCCTCAGTGCATTCTTCATTGCTTGGCTCAAAAAATTTGGCCAAGAAATTGGTGATTGTTTGCCTCTTGACCACCTTGATCAGCTTGTAAGTCAACGAAAATGAGGCCAATGTGATATATCATTTCATTAGTCATCCTTGCATGTTAGGTCTCTGTAATATTAACTTAATCATATCTACTTTGGCTATCACCTCCATCTTTCAAGGCAAGATGTATTGTTCCAACTTTGTGTAGGCGTAGACTTGCGAATAGTACATCTTTTCAGATGTATTATAATTCAACTATAGGTTCAGCCAGTGTTTTTTTTAAGATAATAGATGGCTCTTTCCTTTACATCATCCCAATCCTATGCCAAAAGATAGCTCACCACTTCATATGTATTCGCCAGATATAGCTTTAGTAGGCGATCTCTTTGAGGGGGCATTAGTACTGGTGGTTCGGCCAATGTCTATTTGATTGAATCGAGCGTCTACTATTCTTCATTTCCCCATGTTAAAAATAAAGACTTTGTCTTTAATAATTTGGCGATCATTTTCATCTTCCCTGTTGCATTTGAAATAAACATTTTCAAATAATTCACCTTTCTCAGAACACTTTAAATTTCTTTAGTGGTCTTTGGGGGCCGAATGTCCAGAATAACTTTTGTCTTATTCACATCAACCTCGATCCCTCTCTTATGAACCAAAAACCGCAAGAATTTTTTGGTTTATACATTAAAAGCATATTTGGTAGGATTCATCTTCAATTATATTTTTTCATTATGGAAAATGTCTTCTCCACTTCGGCCAGGTGTGACTCAAATCTAGCCGATTTAACACTGAATTATCAATGTAGACTTCCATAAAGTAACCGATCAAATTGTGGAAAATGGCATTTATAGCCCTATGATAGGTTGCGCTTACATTCTTCAACTCGAAAAGTATAATTGTTCATTCATAAATTCCTAATGCTCTAGGGCAACTAAATGTAGTTTTATGAACGTCTTCTTCGGCCAAGAACATTTGGTTGTAACCAACAAATCAATCCATGAAGCTCAGAATTCACCTACGACTGAATCAATCAGCATATCCGCCATTGGCATGACGTATTCATCTTTTGGTGTAGCAAGATTTAGATCTTTGAAGTCAATGCAAATCTTTATTTTGACATTCTTCTTTGTGACTGAGAATGTGTTAACTAACTATTAAGCATATTTGCATAGCCAAATGACGCCACTTTCAGCACATTCTCAATTTCTTCCTTGAGCTAAGGTATTAACTAAGGACCAACATGTCGTGGGTCCTGCTTGTAAGGCTTGAAACTTGCCTTGATGGGTAGTCGGTTTCAACTAGATTTCTATCTAACCCTGGCATGTTTAGTAATCCCAAGCCAAATAATCAATATGTCTCCAAATCAGATCGACTATCTTTTCTTCTTGGTTGAGAAACAATATTCCAATGATACAAAATCTTGGAATCTTTTTGGTTCCCAAATTGTATTCCATCAGATGACCTTGAGCTGAAAAGGATGCCTTTATTTATTTAATAGGTCGAGCCATCTGAATTGACTCCCTTCACTACATATTGAACTTCGGGACCTAACTTTTGTCACCGATACAATAATTGATTAAAATAATACTCCCTCTGTCCCAATAAATTGTCATGATTTTTCATTTTCATCCGTCCCATATAATTTGACCTTTTATTTTTTAGAAATATGATTATACACTTCAATCATATTTTAAATTTCATAATTTATATTTTTTAAACATTAGTTAAACTATTTAGTTATCTTAATTTTAATTTATAATTATTTTTATTATACAATAATTATTTTTACTAATACACTTTTTAATTATTTACTAATTATACTTTACCTAAATTCTCGTATTTACAGTAATTGAAACAAAATATGTAGAACAGAGGGAGTAATTACTAATACTACTACTACATTCATTGATACTCGTATCAACCATAATAAAACAACCTAATTCATGACATGAGTTTGGCTAAATATCAACCATAAAAAGTAGTTTGTTTTGTTATTAAAAGAACAAAAACCCTTGATTGGTGAGCTTGCAGCTTCGCTATGGGTATTCATTTACCAACGTTGTCCGTAAGATCAGTGGGATATGACCTGAGTAAAGTACTGATTTCGCTATGGCATTGGTACAACAAAATGGATTGGCATTCGCTTCCATTTCAAATACTTGGTTTCCTTACCAGAACATTAACTATTGGTGTAATAAAGATGGCACACATTGTGATGCGTGAGTCCAATCTCTTTCCAATAACACTAAATATGTTATGTCAGTGTCCATAATAAAGAATACCGTAGAGATCTTCTTGGGCCCTACTTGAGGTGGATTATTTACATTATGTTGAGTATCTTCACTCTCAATAGTTACATACGAGTTTCTCGATCGATACGACCATCATCCCTTCTAGCTTAGTCAGTTGCCTTGTGAAACGTGTTATCTCAATATCCACAAGGGCCAAATCAGACACTTTCTTACCCAAATTTTTTAGTGTCTTGAGTCGTATGATGTTGAAGACTGCACCATCATCAATAAATACCTTATCAATTGGCTTCCTCATATGTGGGCATTACAATAAAGGGGCTTGAGGTGCGGGGTTGCCTCTTTAGAGATGGGGGCGAACACCATTAGGGGTGGTGTATCTGAATTTGGCTCCAAAAAGCCAAAGATGCCCACTTTAATTCTTCCATATTCTTATCCATGAAACGAGCCCAAATTGGCTCTTCCTCACATAAGTGAATTCCCGACATTCTGACTTGAAATGGGTAATGAATGTTCTCTGATGAGTTGGTAGCATCTTTGCTATTACTTTGTATTCCTGGCTCAAACCCTGGTGAGGTCCCTTCGTGCCTCATAAAGGACTTCTTTTCGGTCAATAAGAATGAACAAAATAAACTTCTCAAGGCCTATTAATATCCTCTCTTCTAGGGTCTATATTGATTAGACGATAGAATTTAAATAACAAAAACTTGGCTTTCTTAAGTGGGGCCCTCGAGTCCTGCAACTTCTCACTATCAATCCTCTTGACCGTTCTTCATTCGGTCTCTACATCGACTAAAACTTTAATATTTGGTTGAACTTTAAGGTTTTGCCTCTTTCATTTTTAGTCGTACCCTAACCGACTGATGGCCCAGCATGATGGCATACGTGCATTTTGTGTTTCGAATTTGGATACAATTCATATATGGGAACATGCGTCAATATGGTAGGCAAAGGCCTCACGTTCTGATTCCATTAATTAGGATTGGTTTGATGTGGCATGCACATAGGTTTATCTTATATTATGGCCCCGTCTATGAGTTCCACCTCATATGATCCATCAGGTCAGTCCTAATTTTTGGCTACTTGAGCCTCATATGTCTTGAGATTTTCAGCCTCTTTTTTCTTGACGTGGCCCCCGATTAGTGAGTTTTCGAGCTCCTCAACTTTTCTTGGCAGCCAACTGCCATTGTTATCTTTGGGAACAATTGTGGCTCTACTCTCAACGGTGATGTATTTTAATAGGCCCCTTTCTATGGCTCTTTGAATTTCCTTGCAAAAATGAGTACACTGACTTTTGTTGTGATAAATAAATTATGTCATTTACAATAAATCCACTTGATTTCTTCCTTAGTTTCCAACCTTTGCTATTTTGGTATTGGAATTTGACTGTTTACAAACAATATATCAAAGATTTCATCCACCTTAGACGTCTCAAATGTGGGTTGATCCTTATTGTCCTATATCTCTTGAATGGTTTGAATGTGGTAGGTATGTTTTAGATTCTATGTTGGCCATCTGTTGCATCTTTCCCCTCCTAAGATTTTGACTTTCTCCCTGAATAAAGACTTTAAATAGGCCTACTTTAGAAGCCAACTGAGACAAATTTTCAATATCGTGAGCAGTGAGGCTCTTCGAAGGCGATCATGCATATTTCAAACCATTAGATTGGTCATATCCCCTTCGTTGATGGCAGTATGGCATCGTCCTTTTATGAGCCGAATTTTTTTGATAAACTAGGAAACATTCTCCTCTGAACAAGGCCATTTCATGTCCGCTTGCCTCAACCTAAAACATGTTGTAGGAGTGCTTGTCACTTGCCCAATAACACTTGCCCCACTCGCTTGTCTATTCTTATTTAAGTATTAGAAGTCGGAATTATCCGCTCGCCCTGCCCTATCACCCACCCTTATGACTTTATAATAATATTGTTGGACTGTCAGAGATAGTGCCGCTTCCATTCACTGCTTCAAAGCAACACCCATAAGCTGACACCTAGACCTCTATAAATACCCTCCACTCAGTTAATTCCACTTTTACTCAATAGTAAATTTCTCAAGAAGCTTTATAAACCGCTATTTCTTCATCATCTCGAGTTCAAATATCGAAGTCATTACAACCAATTTTAGAAAAATCTGATGTAAGATTTAGGTTACCCAAGGCGTAATTACTACTTTTCTGCCTCGATTCATGCTAATTTCACACTCAATAACACATGAATCAATTTTTTTCATCGTGAAAACTCACTTTCCTTCTTTGTAACTTTGAGAAAATTTATGCATCCCAATTTCCTTTGAATCCAAATTTGTCTCTATTAGATTTAGATAAAATAAATGATTTCCCAGCTTTCTATGGATTAATTTCATCATTATTATGGTTGAAAATTGTGTTTTCTGATTTTTTCCTTTCTTCACAATGAAGCTCTTTGGAACTTTAATCATTTTGTTATGAGATGAGGGAATAGAGCTCAAATTAGCTAGATAATGAATATTTCATCCTTCTTTTCTTAATTATTTGTCAATTTTGAACTGAATATACAAGTTTAGTTATGTTATGTGTATGCTCTATTTTTTAATTTAACTCCCAATGAAAGCCTAAGGCTGTTTCAGAAACCTAACCATAGATTCCATTAGAAAGTTAGTCGAAAATAGTGTGAGGAGGGACATTGAAGAAGTTGAAAGAGGATTCAAAAGAGAGTGCAAAGGATTTTGTCAACGAACGGAAGAAAGGTGGTTGAGATCCACTCAGGGGGAGAACTAGTTGAACCACAGCCACCCAAAGTGTACTATTCAAGGAAGAAGTTGCTGATGGCAACAAAAAAATTGGACTGAGTTGAGAGAATTGAAAGTTTTTAAATTCCAAAAGTACATCTCTACCTTCCCAGATAAGTAACTTAGATTCGAATACACAAACAAGACAAGACTGCTCAGAGGTACCCTGTGGACGACTGGTGGTTGAGCTATACCAAGCTGAAGGAATTTTGGGGGAAATATCTAAGAGTTTTCCGGGGCTTCCAGTGCTGAAACAAGGATGAAGGCGTACAAGACAAAAAAGATTGATAAAAAGGTTGCTCATGAGGCTGAAAACTCTGAATATGTCAGACTTCATTTCGTCAACAAGGATGCCACTACAAACTATGAACTCACCAAGGTGAAGGGGATCTTCTACGAGCAAGGCTTCACGGCGAAGCTTATCCAAGGCCCTCTAAAAGAATGGATAAAAGAAAAGGGCCTAGCTTGGCTGATTTTGAACCCAATAGAGCCAGTAGATGTATCCTGGTGAGGGAGCCTTTTTTTCTAATCCGTTGAGGTACAACCTAATAAATTCTTATGTCTGAGCCAAATGGGCAGATGCCTCGGCAAAGAAAATCAATCAATTGTTAGGCTGGCCATTCCGCTACTCCAGAGATTAAATGAAAGTGAAACTAGAATAGGCTAAATAATATAGTTTGTTGGAGTTGCAATCGTTGTACAATACTATGGCCACCACCCCGGTCTGTGTAAACAAAAATTTTAAATTTAGGTCGATTGATGAGAACAAATGAGAATGAGTGAAACAGTCGCTGATTAGGATAATGATAACCACTCAAACCTTGGCCATCAAGCCCGAATACATGGCAGCGCTGCACTATATTCTAGAGGTGGAGGCGTATATAGATTTGGACTATATCATCTGTAAGGATATCTATCCAGAGCTAACTTAAGAGAACACTCGATCATAGGACCCTCATAACAGAGCTATGTAGAGAAGAAAAAAATGATTTACGTGCTCCTAGAGCTTAGTTATCTATAATGCCACAACAACCTATTGTGTTTCACCAGAAGCTGCTGGAGCAGAAGGAATTTGGCCTAATTTTGAGAAAAAGACGAAAAGGAGAGCGACCGCAGTGACCCAGTCCTCAAATGAAAGTTGTATGGAAAGAGTTGGTCTACCCCCCTATAGTAGAAGAAGAGACAGCCGTTGGCCCAGATTAAGAGAAAACCATCTTCGATAAAGCTTTAGAGGATGAGCTGGATATTACTGAACTTTTGGCTCAAGAAGCGAAGGAACGCAAGAAAATAGTCAGGGAGAATAAGTAAGTTCAGAAAGATAAGGGGAAGAGAATGATGTAAGGAAGGCTACTGCTGGTGGAGAGAAGAAGGAGAAAAAGTCAAAGCTAAAGGAATATCCTGGTCCTGAGCCAACTACCAAGAAACCGAGGCTAAAGGTGAAAGCCACGAAAGGAAAGAGCCCATCGAAGAAGCTGACGAGGAATGAGAAATGAAAGGGTGGGCTAAGTGCTTATATTGTGTGACAAGACTATAGAGAAAACGGCTCTTCTAGGCGGGCAGCTGTGTGACAAGACTACAGAGAAAGCGGCGCTTTCGTCTAACATGCTATGGTCTCAACGCCCTTACGAGGTAGTGATGAGTTTCATGCACTCTAAGCCTGGTCCTAAGCGGCTAGGAAGATTGGCCGATTGAGAAGGAGATTGAGGTTCCACTGTCCCATCTTGGGAAGAAAATTTCTATTTAAGAGTTCATTGCCCAAACAAAGAGATCTTCACTAGAAGACAAGTCAACCAGCCAGCCAAGGGAGGTAACACTTATCGAATAGATCAGTCCAATTGGCGATGAACCCATTCATTCCCTTTAGCCAATAGAGGATGGGAGAGCCAACTGCTTTTGGACAAAAAGATGAGCGGGAGACTGTAGTGACTGAAGAAACCATCAACAACGCTGATGTAATAGATGAAAGATTCAAGGAGCCAGCCTGAGGTCCCCACTATCACCACCATTGAACATGTCGATGAAATCACCAAGGTTAAGGAAGTAACAAGAAGTCCTTATTGCAGGTGTCATCAAGTACCAAGAAAACGACAACTCTAGGGGCGAGCAAAGAAGAGTCTATCCAATACAGCCCCCAGACACCTAAAGAGGCAACACCAGCGACTCTGACTCTTTCATCAGCCAAGTTCAATCGAACTGCAATTTTTTTAGATGAAAAAGATGATGAGAAAATGGGCAAGGAAAGAAAAGAGAGCTCGGTTGCTCACTGAAATAAAGCGATTGGAGGAGAAAGAACAACATGGTATGAAGAAGAAAAAGGCAATGAAGGTCTTGGCTCATCTGCTGAGATGGTGGAAGCCGCTGACCCAACTTCAACTATATTACAAGGGATACTTCCAAACTGTGCAAGTGTAGTGGAAACAAAAGGAGTATAAGGTAGCGAGGCAGATTATATTCGTGATGCTATCCACCCCTAAGCCAAAGCCAAAGCCAATGGAAGCAGAGCCAATAGATATCAGTTCATCAAGAAGTGAAGAAGCGGGAGTCCTTACCCCATCCTTGTACATATTTTTGAAAAAGGATGTAAAGAATAGCGGACAGGTACATAATTTTTTATGATCAATTACACGATGGGATTTTTGGTAACAAGTTGAATATTTCAATATTGTGTGTCTATCTTAATTCCAAGCATGTATAATTACTTTATATTCTCTTAATACATCACTGAGTTAAGCCTTTGATATGTTTTAGAATAGAGTTAGATCACTTGCAAGTGTTGAACTAAATATTTTTTTCCTTTACCTTATTCAATAATATGAATGTTAAGCCAAATTCCCACTTCAATGTCTTGAAAAGATTAGTACCCCATTCGTTTTAATTATTCCATATTCAGTAGGGAAAGTGAAATTTTGTCTATGGACTTAGTTTATATGAGATGAAATTTAAGTAATAAATCCTTAAATATGGTTTGAGAAGCAATGCAATAGAAGCGGGGATGAATTATGATTAAAGGGACTGAAAAGGCTTGGACTGCAAAAAGAAAGTAAATAAGATCATGAGCAAACACAATATTTGAAACTCTGATCCATCGCGAAATATAATGAGCAATGAAAAAAATAAAAGTTTCGGGCCTTTACGCTGAAGGTCACCTTATCAAAAAGAATCCCCCTAAAGTGAGCAAATTTGATTATACCTAGGTGGCTTGAATCATATTAGATCAGATTGAAATTTTTTTAATGTTCAAGGATCAACTGTTTATCTTTGAAATTCACTTTATCCACAACCATGGCATTGATCTTTTGCAATATTTGACTGTCTTGAATGGATTAATTCTCTATTTGTGTAATTGAATTTTTTCGATGATGAATTAAGATTTAGTGTGAGGAGGTTTGATAACTCTAAATATTATCACATTTATCACTTAATAAAGTTGTGTATTACTTGTATTTTTATTAAAAATTATCATAATATCTAATTTATAGCATACGTTATTGATTTGTTTCACTTGATATGATCAAATGCTCCCTTGTTGAGATTATTAATGTTTTGGCTCCATTTCAGCGATGATTTGGTCCAGAATTGATTAAGTAAAGAAGACTAGCGAGAGCGCTTCAACTAAGACAAACAACGTGCATTCCTCTTGTGCCCAAGCCAATGGCCAGACATTCACCACTGACTAGCAAGACTGAATTTACGCATAATTAATTCAATTGTTAGTCTCCCATCGGTCGATCCGTTCTATTTTGGTGAGCAAGGACAGTACCGCTTGAGCTGTGTCGATGCCCTCCAACCAAGCCTAAAAGTGAGGAAGATATGCGCTCTGAAATCTAGACCAGCAAAGCGTGCAAGCTGGGAGTTAGGGTTATTCAAGTAGAATTTCAACTGATTAACCACCTAACTACCTAACTGCCCAATAGTTGCAACAACGCCCCAACTACTATAAACTATTGTCATGTAACCTCTCAACTACCGTCTCAATTTCTATAAATAGGGCCAAATTTCTTTTGTAAATAACACACACTCAAGTGTTAATTCTTCTACAGTCACTCTATTAGTTTTCCAAAAGCTCCAATCTTGTAAGGGAGTTCTCTCAGTTAGTGGAGATCAGAGGAGTGATACAGATTTTCTCCTCCCCTAACCGCCAAATTAGTTTTGTCTTTCCGGTTCTTTAATTGCTTTTGTAATGTATAAATTATTGTTTTTCATAGTTGATAATGAAATATCATGTTATTCTTCATCTATATCTTCTTTCCTAACTCTAGATTTATATATGGTTGTTCAAGTTTTGATTCTTGATAAACTGAGAAAGTTCTATAGAAATATTGATTATACAATCCTGCTTCTATGTTGCAATAATAGATGTTAGGTATTTCGGGATAATTAAGTACGTCTGAGCCTTATCGACCTGTTTTATTATTATTTTGAATTCAATCTTAATTAAAAAGAGGTAGTAGAAAGGTAAAACTACTAATGAACCATATTTTAAAATGATTAATTGAATATAGCCACTTGCTTATCGGGTCCTATAAATGTCTAATGATAGTAACTTTTCTTGTTGATAATGTTCTTAATTTGAGTGTCATTGAAGTCTTCTTGAAAAACTCTTATGGTCAAGTACCAACCGTTCAAGAATCTAATTTAAATGAATAAGTATAATCATAAGCCTTACTTCTATCATTTCGATGTATAAATATATGTTCAACTATTACAGTTCATCATCCGTTCATTTTATCTAGAAATTTCTAGTCATTTAATAACACACATAGCACTCACACACACCTCTGATAACCTTATCCGCTACTCAACCGCCACTTGCTCACTTTACTAATATATATATATCGCTCATTGTCATCCTTTCCGCTCCGCTCACCTCTACCATCACTACACTCACCGTTCGCCAGCAATCATGCCGCTCACTTCCACTACCCGCTCACATTTACTGATTTTTTATATTTTGTCTAATAACTGCCTGAAGCGAGCCAATTAATTACTTTTCCAATCAGCCATACTCACCTGTAAGTATTCTCTTGATTTAATTTCATGAGTTAAAATCTATGTGTTCGACTTAGAAACTAAAAGTCATTGTGCTAAAATATTTTAGGATCTACAAAAATATCATTTTCATTAATTCTATATCTGACTATTGCAATATACCAAGATCCAATCCCATTTTAATTCATCATAAAAACCCTAATATCGCTCATTATCAGGTAGTTATACCAGGTGTCATGAATCAAAACCGCTAGCGATTGGAAAATTTTGATCAACTATCATCTCACTGAAGTCTCTGATATACAAGTTGACTCGAACCGCCTTTACCATTCCCAGTTGGTTACCTAGATCTTGTGTTGAACTGCCGATGGTTTCAACTCCCACGACCCACATTCTGGCTTTTTCGATTGCAACTGCCAATCCAAAAACCTCAGTCGGCACCTCTGCTCATCCATCCCCACATATTTCTTGAAAACCGACCATGCAAAATTGAGTTGGAAAAAGCTTTTGAAAAATCAACCAATTGATTGTTCAGCCGTGCCACCATTCGGTCCCATAGACCCTCCGGGCCCACCATTTGATCCCTTTTTCTTCACCACTTTAGGCCGAAACCCTAATTTCAAATTTCTGAACTCAACAACTTGCCCTCTCCCAGCCTGACTTTCAACGACACACCTCGATCACCGTAAGATGTGACTATGGAAAGTTTGTTGCATCACTGTGCAAAGCAGAAGTGTAATCATTACGCCATTTCAAGTCATATCACAGGGTTCATAAAAACCTTTCTCAATAAATAAAACACTTCTTCTCATTCTTCCTCTTGCGCGAAACATTCCTCCATCCTCATTCTTCATCTTCCCTGCATCCATCCCTTTGTGTGTTCCTTGCTTCTAACATTTCCTATTTCTTACCATGGCTAACCAATACGCTCCCGCACTCCCTTTCGATGGTTCCAGCCCTGAAACAACTTTTGTTTCTTCGAAAGTACTTACCCCGACCATTCGCCCATATTGCACAACTGCGGGAGTTGCCTCGCGGATGCAATAAATATTGGAGCAGGGCAATCTATTAGCCATAAAGAACATTTCCTTCAACCCTACATGGATCAATGATAACATCAAAACTCATCTTACCAACCCAAAGGACGCTTTCTGCGTTTGGCACACAAGACGTCTCCCCTATTTTTAGGAACAATCACTACCAAAAAAATGATTGTTTGTAACGGTCAAAAATCCGTAACAAAAACCCAATTTTTGTGCAAAATAGCCTTTTGTGTTGACTTTGTTGCGGATTTTGACCGCTACAAAAAATCGCGGTACAAAAAGTCTATGTTGCAACAAATTCCGTAACAAATAAGTTGTGGTCAACCCTCAAAATAAGCACGTGTTAATTGTATTTGTTGCATTTTTTGTACGTAACAAAAGCATCGGTCATTTTTTAGAACAACATATATCCATAATAGAAAATTCGGAACAAAAGTTAAATCCTGTCAGAGAACTATTTGTTACGACATATTTTCAAAACAAAAAATACGATACAAATATGGAATCTTGTTAGAAAAATTTTTGTTCCAATCTTTGTTAGTAACAAAAAATGCGTTATAAAATTAGTGTCATGTCAGAGAGCTGTTTGTTACGAAATTTTTCCGCAACAAAAAATTCGGTACAAATTTAATGCAAAAGTAAAACATTTTTTGTACCGGCTATTGTCTTTAACTAAAAAATATGCTACAAAAGGTATCCATGCCTGAAATAAGAATTTTTCCGCCACGAATAAAATCCAATTGTTCAAGAATTTTTTTATGGATCAATCTATGTCACAAATAAATTAAAACATAATTTTATCATAATTAATTTGAAATCCTTGTTCATTCCTACACAACGACATCAATCCAACAACATTCATATTCATGTCAAAAATAGAATACTAGGCGTCAACAGTGCTTTGAAGCATATCTAAGAATCACCATGCCATACACCATAACAACCAACTAAAAACTTGCTAACACTTGATCCCCAAATCCAAAAGTAATACGTGAATAAATAAATACGGTATCAAACTGCAGTATAATCCTAAGGTCTGAAGCCAATTATTTCTTTTATGTAGTCTATGACCATTTCCATTGTGTCAATCACATAAAATTTGGTTCATAAGCTAGAAACAACAGACAATTTCATATTTAGGAAAACATCATTCGATTTAATAACAGAGGAATCAGAAGTATCAGCTTTTTCGACTTTGTCAGGGTACTCAAAATCTTTAAATTAAATAATAATAATAGTAATAACAACAACAACAATAACAACAATATAATAATAATAATAATAATAATAATAATAATAATAATAATAATATATATATATGCATGCAATGCATATATATATATATATATATATATATGCACGCTTACATCTATCTACATGTAACATGTTGGGATCCACATTCCCTATCTTAGATTTATTTATTCCTACAAAATAGTTTCTACTACCACTTTCTTACTAAAATCTATTATATCTATTTTATATATAACTACTTGGTATACATATTTATACACGCGCATACATATCTATATCTATAGAAAGATTGTTCTATCTATCCATCCATCTACATACATGCATGCATAAAATGTAAATATGAAGTTGAGGAGTCTGTGGACTTATAAAAGAAGTACGACTCCTTATGATACATATATGCATATGTATCTTCCCCAGGCCAAGCGCATATGATTGTAGACCCATCCATTATGGGGATGGTATATATATGTATCACAAGGAGCTAGGGAGAGAGGGAATGATCTTTATATCTGTCTTTCTAGTTTCTAATCCTCTTCTACTTCCATTTGTATTGTACACACAGAAAATTTCCTAAATAAAGAACAATAGAGTTAGGGAGGGAGGGATAAGTGTCTGCACTGCACTGCTACCATTTACACTATCGACTGTACTATAAGATAGTACTAACAACTAAACTATACGGACAACACCCTCCTTTACTCTCCTTTTAATTGAATGATTGCATTGCACCAAATAAGGGAACACTTCAAAATTGCATACATCGCGCTGGTTCCAGCCTATGCCTAATGCCCTTCCAAATAAAAACAACTTATCTATTTCATTTTAACTGCACACCACATACATGTTGCTGCATACATACAATCATATATAGCTACAAATTAATATTCACTCTACCCAATTTGCACACTTGCATTTTTCTCCACAATAACTACCACCATTTGTTGATTAAAATCAATGTAAATGCATGCATATTAATATATACCTATCTATATATGTATTGCATATTTTCTTCTTGTAATAATAAGAATAGAAACATGAGTGTGTGTATATATACATACTACAAGACATGCCTTTTGAAGGACAACCATCGTGTATATATATGACTCCAAGAAATACTAATCATAAAAAGCCAAGTATGAATTAAGAAGCACAGAGCAATAGGTACTTATTATTCCTAGCTGGTCCTCATCACCATTCCCAATTTTTGCAGTCAATTACAACCCCCACCCACCCACACATACACATAGATAATAGCATGTAAACAACGACAATGACAATCACATCCATATACCAATCATCATCACAAATATATTGGCCATGGCAGCTTTCTGGACTCGTGAAATAAGTGCATTCCAGTATTAAAATCTTGATAAAGGAAACCATAAATGTTTATTTTTCTAGCACATTAATAAATCAGTTTCCTAAGTTGGTAAATTATCAACTCTTTTTCTTTTACTCTTGATTTTCAATTGGTGAGACACAAGTCACATGAGCATCTGATTAACTGTATTTGACATGTAGAATTAGCCATTAATGGTATGCGATTGAAATTAATGGTGATCGGAGCAGCCATTAATGGGCTGCAACAAGAAACGATAAGGCCATTTTCCGGCCCACCTATGTTTTCCACTTTCACGAGAAAGTTTTATTGGCCATGGCAGCTTTCTGGACTCGTGAAATAAGTGCATTCCTCTTGTCTGATGGTCCAATAGGCTCGACTGGGTATGGCCATGATTTCCCATCTTTCGATCATAGGCGATGATCCGGTAATCGACACCCTTGATGGTCAAGAACTTTCTAATTGGAGACAGCCCAAAATAAAAAAATATATACTTTGTTAGTGGATAGATAGAGTATTTAAAAATAATAATAATAATAATAATAATAATAATAATAATAATAATAATTTAAATATAATTAAAAATTATTATAGTTACTGTCCAAGAACTTTTTAATCAACGCATTCCTCTTGCAGTGGTCAAATAGGCCCGATCCTACTGGATATAGCAATGATTGCCCATCTTCCGATTGTAGGTGATCGGAGCCCTTGATGGCCAAGAACCTTCTAATCAGGGACAACCTAAAATAAAAATATAATAATAATAATAATAATAATAATAATAATAATAATAATAATATAATTATAATTTAAAATTATTATATATTTATAAAAATAAAAAATAATTATTTATTTTATTCTTCTTTGATAAGGCCAAGTTGATCTTACGCCTCTATCCAAGATTCTCCTCCCTAATGATGCCCGACCAGTGGTGACCGACTGCGCTTCACTGCCTTTCTCTGACTTGAGCAATGAATCACTTCAAGATTTAGCTCAAGTCGTGATTGATTGTTAGTTCACCACTCATCTGGTTTAGGTTTCGCTTCGGTTCTTTATCATCTCATGGAATGAATCACTGAGCTACTAGCCGACCTTCCTTTGATTCGGACCCCATCGGTGAGGCCATCTCAACCTCCGTCTGCATCTGATCCAACCACTATTGAGGCCTCAATCTCCAAAATCAACGAAGACCTCACACAAGCACGCGCTAGGCTTGATGGTCTGCTCCAAACTCAAACCAACCTGAATGAAGACATCACCACAAAGCGGAGAGAATTGAAGCGTCTTCAAAGGGAACTGGAGAATCTTGAGACAGAACAAGCCGCCCTGAATGGCTGCATCAAAGAAGAAAGACGTTTGATAGAAATATATCAACAAAGCCGAACCCACTTTGAAGGAAAAGTTTCATTGATAATGCACTCGCCATATCTCCAATCCATAAAGAAACGATATAATGTACCTGGATCTATCTAGTTCTTAGATGCGGAACTGTGAACTCAAACAATTAGTATTACGGTCTTCCTCAACTATATCGCCTAATGGGTCCTTCATAATCTATTCCGATGGGAAGAATAAAGAACAATGATTGATTTAGTATGTTGGGGATCATAACCGAATGTCCTTTATATAGTGATCAATAGGTCACTCATAATCACCTAATTGATACGCTATTTGGTATCTGCTCAATTTATCTCATATCAATAAGGTAGTAGACTTGTTCTATAATTAGATCATGTAATTTAAGTCAATCATTGTTTCCATAATCAAATATCGTAATCTAAGTCAATCAAATAAATGATTGATTATTTCTATAATTAGATTATGTAATTTAAGTCAATCAAATAAATTAAAATAATTATTATAATTGTACATTATTATTTGGCCATATTTAGATAGGGAAATGTATATTTTCCTAACAATCTCCCACTTGGGCAAATATTATTTTTTGAGCAATTATATTATCAAATCCGTAGTGGCACAATTGTATTTTTTTCGACTACCTTTAACAATCCTATCCACCACATGCACTAACAATGGAATCACCGAGGCAGTCACCACATTATAAATCGTGGTTAAAGCCCGACAATCACCATATTAATACACTCAGTGATATGGATAAAATATGGTGAGCAGCATGGAAATTTCATGCAATGTGATCAATATCATGTCTATTTCCAATTGGTCCAAATTTAGTGGGATCAATACATAATAACTTAAATTGAATTCAAAATAAAATAAATCCATCAAATTTATTCTTGAGAAAATTGGATATCACAAATTGAAAGTTTTCCACATAGAACATAGACTTTCACTAACCTAGGGCAACATCAGAAGCAACACCAATGTGAGCAGTATGTTCATGGAACACCTTAGATGTCATGCCTTAGTTAGTGGATCAGCTAGCATATTATTCATTCCTATGTATTCAATAGCAATTTGTTTATTCTGAACTTTCTCTTTAACAACAAGAAACTTAATATCAATAAAATTTGACTTAGTTGCACTTGAGTTGTTATTGGAGTAACGCACGACTGAGTTATTGTAAAAAATTATTTATAATGGCCTCTTGATGCCATCAATCACACGTAACCCAGTGACAAAGTTTTGTAGCCATATTGCGTGATTGGAGGTCTCATAACGAGAAATTCTGCAGCCATAGTAGAGGAAACTACAATAGTCTGTTTAACAGACTTCCAAGAAATTGCCCCTCCTGCTAGCATAAACACATATCCTAATGTGGAGCGTTTACTATCTTGACATCCAGCAAATTCGGAGTAAGAGTATCCCACGATCTCCAAGCTTTCTGATCTCCGATGAGTGAACATAGAATCCATAGTTCTCTTCAAATAACGCATTACACATTTGGCTGTTTTCCAGTGTTGTTCTCCCAGATTGCTCAAATATCTGCCTAAAACTCCCACTATAAATGCTATATCGGGACGAGTACATACTTGACCATACATAAGACTTCCTATGGCCGATGCATAAGGAATCCTATGCATCTCATTTTTCTCATGATCATTGTTGGGACACTATTTGAGACTAAATTTTTCTCCTTTAGCAACAGGGGTATCGAGTGGTTTGCTGCCTTTCATGCCGAATCTTCCCAAAATCATATCGATGTAATTCTTTTGTGATAATCCAAGAATACCTCGAGAACAATCTCTTAGTATGTGAATTCCTAATACAGAAGAAGCATCACCAAGATCTTTCATTTCAAATTTCTTTGTAAGAAATCTCTTAGTTTCATGCAACAAATTTATATCATTGCTAGCGAGAAGAATGTATAAAACCAGAAATATATATTTACTCCCACTGAACTTGCAGTACACACAATTATCAACGATATTTACCTCAAAACCAAATGAGGTGATAACTTGATGGAATTTGTGGTACTATTGATGGGATGCCTGCTTTAGACCATATATGGATTTCTTTAATTTGCATACCGTAGACTTTGTATCTCTAGATACAAAGTTTTCAGGCTGCTCCATATAAATTGTTTCCTCAATATCTCCATTAAGAAAAGCAGTCTTTACATCCATTTTGATGTAACTCTAAATCAAAATGAGCTACCAGTGCCATAATAGTTCTAAAAGAGTCTTTCGAAGAAATAGGAGAGAAAATCTCTTTGTAGTCAATGTCTTCCATCTGAGTGAAGCCTTTAGCAACTAAAAGAGCCTTATATCTTTCAATATTGCCTTTGGAATCCCTTTTGGTTTTGAATATCCATTTACAACCAATGGGTTTCACACCTTCTGGCAAATCGACAAGATCCCAAACGTCATTGTCACTCATAGATTTCATATCATCTTTCATGGCATCAATCTATCCTTGAGAATTAGAGCTACGCACGGCTTGTACAATTTTGGTAAGATCATTCTCGGTTAAACCGATGCCATCCTCATGCTCCTGGAGAAATACTATATAATCATCTGAAATAGCACTTCTCTTTTCTCTAGTGGATCTTCTTAGTGGCATTTCTTGAGATAGAGAGTTTGTACTTCAGTTGTAGGGGGAAGAATAACCTCAGTGTTGCCCTGATTTGGAACAATATTTTTTATCAGAATCTCAACATTGTTTTGTAACACTGAGGTTGAATCCTGAACAATGATAGGCAATGAAACCAAATCATTGTCAACCACAGAGTCTTCCTCAAATGCAATGTTCCTAATAACTTCTTCTCTCCCAAACTCAATATCCTCAAGAAATTTAGCATTTCTTGTCTCAAAAAATGTTTTTGATGCAGGATTATAAAATTTGTTACCCCGTAAGTGTTCCGGGTAACCGATAAAATAACATCTAACCATTCTTGAGTCCAGCTTTACTTCATGCGCCCTATAAGGTCGTGCTTCTGCCGGACAACCCAAAATTCAAAAATTTCTAAGGTTAGGTTTCTTGCCTATCCAAAGTTCATTAGGGGTTTTAGAAATTGTTTTACTCGGTACTCGGTTAAGAATATGAACTGCGGTTTTCAAAGCTTCTCCCCAAAGTGACTCTAGCAAGGAAGAATGACTAATCATACTCCTTACCATATCCTTAAGAGTTTGGTTCCTCCATTCAGCAACACCATTCATGCTAGGGGACCCCGACATTGTGTATTGCGGAACAATACCACATTCTTTGAGGAAAATTGCGAAGGGTCTAGGACGTTGTTCTCCTGATCCATCAAATCGGCCGTAATATTCACCTCCACGATCCGATCCAATGGCCTTAATTTTCTTTTCAAGTTGAATTTCCACTTCAACTTTAAAAGATTTGAAAACATCCAATGATTCAGATTTTTCATGAATCAAATATAGGTATCTAAAACGAGAGTAATCATCTATGAACGTAATAAAACATCGTTGGCCATTCCAAGATGCCGTAGGAAATGGACCACAGAGATCAGTGTGAATAAGTTCTAAGAATTATTTAGCTCTCTCAGCTCCTAATTTCATTATGTTTGTTTGCTTCCCTTTGATGGACTAAACACATACTGGAAAGTCTGCATCATCTAAGGGATTAAGGATTCCATCAAACATAAACCTTAGCATTCTCTACTTTGAAATATGACCCAAGCGTTTGTGCCACAGAATGGTAGAATCCTCAAAACATTTCTCTTTGTACCTCTTGATGAAGTTTGCAATACAAAATTTTTGAAAATTACAAGATCAAGCATATACAGATTATCAATTAAAGAGCCATCACCAATAAATTTAGAATTTTGAAAGAGACTAACTTTATTATTTCTAAAAGACCAAGGAAATCCTAGTTTATCCAAAGTAGAAATTGAAATCAAATTCCGTCTAAATGACGGCACTACAAAAATCTCAAATAAATCTAAATAAGAACCTCTCTTTAACTGCAATCGAAATGTTCCAATAGCCTCAATTGCAAGTTTATTTCGATCACCCACAAAGATGAATCTTTCATCATCACTTGGTAATCAGCTCCACAGGCAACCCTACAAAGACATACTTATGTGAGTAGTGACTCCTGAATCTACCCACCAAATATCCTTAGGTACAAATGATAAATGAACCTCAGAACAAACCAAAGTTAACTGCATACCCTTCTTAATACGCCATGCTGCGTACTTAAAGCAATCTTTCTTCATGTGCCCTGGCTTCTTGCAAAAGAAACATTTTGATTCCACTTGTTTCTTCTTTTGTTTCTTCGAAGCATCAACCGCAGTACCTTAGGTCATTTCCTCTTCTTGCCTTGAGCATAAAGGGCTAGATGAGCACTTTCAGATTTGTCTCTCTGCACTCTCTCTTCCTCTTGCACACAGTGAGATATAAGTTCATTAAGGGACCATTTTTCCATCTGAGTATTATAAGTCATCTTAAATTGTCCAAATTGTGTAGGAAGTGAGATCAAAACCAAGTGCACGAGCAAGTCTTCCGACAGCTTTAACTTTAGTGCCTTCAGTTTTGATGCAATGTTAGACATTTCCATAATGTACTCTCTTATGTTCCATTTGCCTTTATACCGCATGGAGAGGAGTGTAGCCAAAAGACTACTCGCCTCCGCCTTTTCATTTTTGGCAAAATATTGCTCAACAGCTTCAAGGAACAACTTAGCCATTTCGCTCTCAGCAACAGAGCCCCGAAACGCCTCCTGAATGGAGCGCTTCATGATCATCATGCACATTCAGTTCGACCAGTCCCATTTCTCAATTTTAGCCTCATTAGGCTCAGCCTCAATAGTAATGGGTCGGTCGGATCGAAAGGCAAGATCCAAATCCATACAACCGAGAACAATTTCCACAATTTCCTTCAAGATCTTAAAGTTTGTCCCATTAAGTATTGGGATATTGTTAACTTGAGCAGAAATATTGGGAGAATTAGCAATGGTCACTTTAAAGTAAACAATACAATTACTCACTAAACATTCAAAAATAAATCATGCATGAACAAAATATGGGTAAAATAAACTGGGGACTCATTCCAAGACACCTGGTGCAACATTAATCTCGTTGAAGGACAAAAAATTAACTACAAAGGTAATTTTGGTGCAACAATCAAGTATTGGTAATAAGTTCTATCAAACATAATTCTATCGAAGGACTGACAAATGTTCACATGAATAATATAAATAATTACCACATACTTATCATCACATATGCGTCATTATTCGGCCAAACTGCGTCTACCGAAGGGCTTATCATAGAACGCATAAATAATTTCACACTACATTTTTATAATATCAACAAAGTCAATCTTCACACACAGAGGTTGTGGAGGCAACTTGATGGTTCGATTGACAAAATTGATAAATTACTAGACCAATAAAATAAAAAAAAAAATTATGACACTAAAGTGTCTCACCCAATTTAAAATAATATTAAACCGATGGGATCAATGCCTTAATTCCCCAAATCATATATTTAAATATATCCATAACTTATATTATATATATCTTTTATTATATATATATATAATATATCACGAGATAATAATAAACTTAAGTAAATCATTAATATAGATTTTCAAAAAATCCCTTTATCTTTAAAGTATATATATACATATATATATAAGAAAAAATCCATCAATTGAAGATAAATATTCCACAATAAAATTCATCTTCTTTTACGCGCACAAGGATCAAATCATCCAACAATAATGTGCGACAAAATTAATTTTCAAATATATATATATAAAACTATAAATTTATATAATCGCATATAACCTGGCTCTTATACCACTTAAAGGAAAAGTTTCATTGATAATGCACTCGGCATATCTCCAATTCATATGTCCTATAGCGATTTATATGAAAAAAAAAACCGATATAATATACCTGGATCCATCTAATTCTTAGATGCGGAACTGTGAACTCGAACAATTGGTATTACGGTCTTCCTCAACTATATCACCTAACGGGTCCTTTGTAATCTATTTCGATGGGGAGAATAGAGAACAATGATTGATTTAGTATGTTGGGGACCATAACCGAATGTCCTTTATATAGTGATTAATAGGCCACCCATAATCACCTTATTGATACGCTATTTGGTATCTGCTCAATTTATCCTATATCAATAAGGTAGTAATTGACTTGTTCCATAATTAGATCACGTAATTTAAGTCAATCAAATAAATAATTGATTGTTTCCATAATCAAATATCGTAAGCTAAGTCAATCGAATAAATGATTGATTATTTCTATAATTAGATTACGTAATTTAAGTCAATCAAATTAATTAGAATAATTAATATAATTGTACATTATTATTTGCCCATATTTATATAGGGAAATGTATATTTTCCTAACACACTTGTCTCAGGAATTGCAAGTATCAATCCATTCGCGTCTCATGCACAAACATCAAATTACATTCCATAACCGCCAAGCGTCCGTTCCGAACAAAAATAGGTTGACATTCGGGCTGCTCTTAATGCTCTTATGTAACACACTCCCATTCGTAATACATATTCCTTTTTTATTAATTCATGTAGCCTCTTGAACTTAGTCTATCTTTATGGATCAATCAACCAACTACTTGCGGGCTTTAATCATCACACATTAAATATGAGCTTAAGATTTTCAACTATAAATTAATTGTACCTCGCGACGAGCAACTTAAACCTCCATTAATCCAAACTCTCCTTGTCTCAAGTCCTCCCCACGCATTCGGATCCTAACCAAAAACTAGGAAAATTCACTGCAACCTTTCCTGATTGGACAACACCCTATTGGTTGTCATGCCGAATACCTAATGCAAATACTCAAGCAACTAAATTTCAAATTTAAATTTTCTCAATGGGCACGAAGAACCATGGACCTCATGATTCTTTTAATGGAATGTATCTTGAGCGGATATAAACTACTTCTTGATATTGATACTTAAATATTTTATTAATTTATCTCAAGTGTATGATATCGCATCAAGTAGTAAATCGGTAAGTATACCGAGTCAAATCTATAGGAAATTAAATGTATTCATTTAAATTTTGAAAATTTTATGTCATTTAAAAATTAATTCAATTGAGTTAACATGGATAAATGTCAAGTTGAAAATTTTGAAATTTAATACAAGTAAATAAAAAATTTTTTAAAAAAAATTAAGATCGCATAACCTGCTCAAATAGAATTAAATCTAAAATTTAATTATTTAATTGTTCAAATTTCTTCAACAAATTTTAATGTCATTATGAAACTAAAATTCAATATATTTTACGCATTTACATCTCCCGCATGAAAGCAAATTAAGTCAAACAGTATAAATTCGCAACATTCTCATAAATGGTACTAGTTAAACGATAATTAGGAGTTCATTTAACTTGAGAAAAACCATTAAAAATTATGAATCTTGTCCAACCAATTCATCATTATATCCAAACTAAGATTAAACATATGCATGAATTTAATACAGATTAGGAACATAAAAGAATTTCGGCAACTAGGATTGGTAAATCAAAATTCATATTAATCACATTAGTTCAATACTTTCTCATTCATGAATATATTTCTTAATTGTGTTCTTTATCTTTCCCAAGATTATGAGAAACACCATTTAGAATAATGGATGGAAATAATCTCCGGACAGATTTCCATTATTGAAATTGCCTATAAAATCCGATACTTTCCTATATTTGGTACTTATATTCTTAAATAAGTTATGTTTCCCAAAAATCAACATATCAATCGAAGATATGTAGCAATTTAAATTTTAATTCAAGAACAAGATAATTATTAAACTTTCAGAAATTAAAACCAGCGACGAAAATAACATCGCTACTTCCTGGATGTGAATAATAATTTTATGCTTCAAGATCTGATCCAACTCCCGACTTTGATTCCAGGATGAAATATATATATATATATTCAATCCAGTCGCCAAACTTAAATTCCTAAACTAAAACTAATGTAGCAATCTTCGAATGGAATTTCCTTATCTAGGGCAATAAAAGAACGAAATTCTCTGAAATTGAACTTGAGTTTTTTTTTTTTTTTTTTGTCTTCTCCTCCCGCCAATCGATCCGCTTCTTCTTTTTTTCTTCGCACAATGTTTCTCTAAAGAATCGCCAAGTCCCTTATTATTATTATTATTATAGATTTTTTCTGTCTGCACATTGCTTACTCCTCTTTGACTCCTATGCTCCAATTATGCCTATTACCATGTCTAATATTATTTTTTTTAACCTGAAACATATGTCAATAACTTCATAAATTTTCTATCTATCAATCGAGACATGGTAAAGGTTTTAACATAAAAGGCATCGACAGTCAGAAATATGCATAATTAACTAAATATTCTATAAGCTACGAAATTAAACTCCAATTAAAAAACAAGCTAAACATATAATATATTTACATTAAATAGAGGAAATTAAGTCTAAATAGGCATATTTTTCAATGCAGATGACGGTTAAAATATAGCAAAGGTCATCCTTTGCCTGACTGCATATTCTTGTTAAATAGGAACACCAATATTTGCAAGATATGAAAGTTCAAACATAACAAGACTTGGAAGAGATGCAAGAGCAATGAGAACGGTACCGACATGATCTTAAGGACCTTTTGGATGAGGAGCCAGAACTGATTTCTACCAGTTGAATGAAGATTCTAAGTAGAAAGAGAAAACATCCTTGCATCATTCTTTCAAATGACGAATAAACCCCTCATGGGTTAGAATCCCCACAAATTCCGAAATAATCTTGAATAAATTGTTAGCTTTCATTACCTAAAAAGGTAGGATAATATCTTTTTAGATATTTAGCATTAATGCTATCATGTACCAATTTGCCTTCTTGATCCATGATAATATACGCCTCATTTCCAATTTCCTTGTAAACTACGAATGAACCTTCCAATTAAGAGACCATTTTCCTAACTGGTCGACTTTCTTATAAGTTGGTAGTATCGTCTTTCATACCTGATCTCATTCCTTAAACGTCCGATGACACACCTTCTTACCATAATCATCCGATCGACGGCCTTCAATCGGATAGTGTCCATGTCCTCCAATTGTTGCATCATACCCCCTGTTAATACTCTTCACCGATGTCTAATGTCGTTGTTGCTGCTTGAGTCGATGGGACACAAAGCTCGGTGGGTAATATTGTGTCTTGTCTGAGCGTAAGTTGACATGGTGAAAACCCCGTAGCCGAACTTCTACTATTCTGATGTGCCTAGAGGGCCTGTGCCAATAACATATGCCATTTTCTCGGGTTTCCATCTATCATCTTCTTGATAATACCAATGACAATTTTGTTTGTTGCCTCTACTTGCTCATTAGCCTATGGATAATATGATGAAGAATGATGTAACCGAATACTGAAATCAGCAAAGAACCCAATAAAATTCTCTATAGTGAAGACCACACCCTGGTCAGTGATAAAAGTATGTGGGATCCCGAATCAATATATGATTTGATTCAAAACAAACTCGATTATCTCCTTTTGCGTTAAATTTTCAATGGAATTGCTTCTACCCACTTAGTGAAATATTCGGTTGCTACTAGAAAAAAACAATGATGTTTTGAAGTAGGATAAATTTTACCAATAATGTCGATCGCCCACGCTTTAAACGGCCATGATTTGATCATTTCTTGAAGTTCGACCGTTGGCAGATGATTCAACGGACCATATTTCTAGAACTCTTGACACCTTTTAGAAAATTGAATAAAATTTTTTGAATATCCTAGGCCAATAAAAACCTATGTGGTGTATGGCCTACCTCATGTTCAAGCCTGCCAGATAGGCCCCACAAATTCCACTATGTACACCCTTCATTACATCAACTGATTCCATGGGCCCCAAAATATCTTAATAACACATCTTCGATAGTCCTTTTATACATAACCCCTTCAATCAGCCGAAACCATAATGCCTTCAGACGTATTCCTACATGCGCAGCCAAATTTGATTCTTTGAGATATGTAACAATGGTTGTTCTCCAATCAGTAGGCGTGTCCGACTTTGTATCAATGTTACATATAGACACAATTTGTACCTGTTTACAAACATTCAGGCTAATTCATCTGCATGTCGATTCTCTGACCTCAGAATATGCTCGATAACAACTTTTAAGATTCAGGATAACAAATGATACACGAGGTTCCTGTACTATCGCAACTGAGAGAAATTACAAACATATCACTTCATTACCTGATTGACTTTTCCACCTGAACTGGATCCATAAAAAAACATGTATCACGGTCGGATGTTGATATATGATTGTATATTGTCTACTTCCTCTCATTCGTCCCTAGTGAATTCAACCAAAACGTAGGCCACTGCTTGTCCTTTCACAGCCTTGATGGTTCTGTGTTTTAAAGAGAACGAAGCTAATGATCAAGTCAACCTTAGAGATGACTTCAGAGATGGTTCTGTGTTTTAATGTTTTCCAACCTTCTATGCATGGTTGGCCTATGCAAAATTAATTTGATCAAGTCAACCTTAGAGATGACTTCAGTTTCTCAAGGGATGATGTAGTGCTCCAATTTGGAACATGCAAACAACAATTAATAGCACATCTTTTTGGGCATATGTATAATTTAACTTAAGTCCTGTGAGGGTTTTACTCAAATAATAACTGGCCCGCTCCTTACCATATTCCTAATCCTGTGTCAAAAGATAACTCACCATCTCATAGGTGTTTGCTATGTATAACTTGAGTGGCCGATTCTCTCAAGGAGGCACCAATACAGATGGCTCTTTGTTAATGCCCTCTTTATAGCTTCCAAAGCCTCTTGTTGTTCAATCCTCAGGTAAAATTGGTTGTCTTAGCTTTCAACAAATTTCTTATCGGCCTCATCTTTCCTGCAGCATTGGCAATAAATCTTCTCAAATAGTTTACCTTCCCAAGCATGTTTTGCACCTCCTTGACAGACCTTGGCGGTCGGATCATCAAAACTGTCTTACCCTTATTTATATCAACCTCAATTTCTCTTTCATGCACTAAGAAACCTAAAACATTTCCTGCAGAAACACCAAAGGTGCATTTGGTAGCATTCATCTTCAGATTATATTTTCTTATCCGACAGAACCCTCAAAGTCGGCTTACTTAACAATCACATTATTAATATAAACCTCCATGGACTCACCACGAGGTCATGAAAAATTACATTCATGGCCCTTTGATACATGGCCCTAGCATTCTTTAAACCAACGGCATCATGGTCCACTCATAAATACCCAAAGCCCCAGGACATCTGAAAGTCGTCTTAGGGATATCTTTTTCAGCCAAGAATATTTGGTTGTATCTCCATCCATGAGACTAAGACTTTGATGTCTTGCAGCCGAGTCGATTAATATGTCAGCCATTGGCATTACATATTCGTTCTAGGGGGTTTCCAAATTAAGATATCTAAAGTCGATATAGATCCGGATCTTGTCATTCTTCTTGAAAACTAGTATGATATTTCGAACCGTTTGGTGTACCGACATGGTCGAATGAACCCTAATCTTAGTAGCTTCTCAATTTCTTCTTTGATTTGTGGCATCAATTCGAGGCTAACACATCGTGGTGGCTGCTTGTATAGCTTGAATCCCATTTGGATGGGTAATCTATGCTCAATCAAGCTCCGCTCCAAACCTAGAATTTTTTAATAATCCCACGGCAAACTGTCCACATGCTCTTGAATCAAAATGATCATTTTTTGTGTTGTTATGAAGATAAAAGACCACCTACTTGGACCACCTTCAGAACCTGGTCGGTTCCTAAATTGTATTCAATTAAAGGATCTTGTGCCCAAAAAGATGGCTCTGTTTTTTCTAACAAGTCTGGCCAACGGAGCTACCTATCTCCGTTACATACTTCTGTAACGTGTCATGGGCCTTGTAGTCTACTTGATAACCGTCCTAAATAATACAAGTTAATTTAAATACTGCAATGATTCATGTTTGTGCAACCATAATGAACTTACTTGATAAAGTAGTAAAAATTGGCTAACAACGAGCCACAGACTTTAGAAGAATGTTCTTTCACAATAACATGTACCCTTGATTGGTGAGCTTACAGTTTCGCCATAGATATTCGTTCATCAATGCAATTTGTGAGATAGGGGGAATGTACCCTGAATAGAGTATAGATTCTTCAACAGCCTTCGAAGAACAAAAAGGATTAGCGCTAACAAATTTTATCTTAAAAACTTGATTGCCTTCCCAAAATATCAACTGTTGATGCAAATATGACGGTACACATTGAGACACATGAATCCAATCCCTTCCCAACAACACTGAATATGTGGTATCTGCATCTACCAAAAGAATACATTGGATATCATTTTTGGTCTCGCTTCTACTGGGGCCACCATCATGCCCTCTGGCTTGGTCGGCTGCCCAATAAAACTTGTCATTTCGATATCCACCGGCGCCAAATTGGTTACTCTTTTACCTAAGTTTTTTTGAGTTTTCAGAGACATAACATTGAAAACAACTTCATTGTCAATGAATACCTTGTTGATCAGCTTTCCGCAAATATGAGCGTTGACATAAAATGGTTTTAGATGGGGAATCGTTTCTTCAGGAGATAGGAGAAGACCATTGGAGAAGGTGTATCCGATTTTGGGTTTGGGATATGTTATCTTTGCCCATTCAAGTTCTTCCATATACTCCTCGGCAAGACTGGCCCAAATGGACTCTTCCTCATACCAACGCATTTGGCATTTTGACTTGGAAGGGAAACTATTTGGTGGACGGGCTTGGTAATTCTTTCATAAGCGACTTCACTTTAGCTGCAGAGAATGACCCAAGTAGAACTTCTCGGTTTCTCTAAAATTTGTTTATGATTGGATCTATATTAATATGTTGCAATACTAACATCTAAAACATTTGGCCTTTTAATTTGGCCCTTTATGACTTTCATCTCCCTTCTGGATGGATTGGTGGTCGGTTGTGGTGTTATAAGAAACCTCAATTTCAGACTGGGATTCTAAGGCGGAAAACCCCTTGTGGTTAACCGAATGCCGGCCACATCTAGCAGTGTACCTACATTTGGCATTACAAATCAGAGTATGGTTCATACCTGGGAATCGGGGATCTATATCCACTGCTAATGGTTTCTTGTTCTTCCTCTACTTGTTGTCAATTACACGCAGCTTTCGAGTCGGCCGATCTCGAACCAATATCCGGTCTTTAAGCTCTACTTCATAGGTTCCATTAGGATGATCTCATATTTCTTCAACTCGGACCTCGCATACCTTGAGTCCTACGCTTTGATCTTTCCGATGCTTTTCTGATCGGATTCCCTTCTTCAGCCCTTGTTTTGAGCAGCTATAGTAGCCATCTTTACTTTCGAGAAATGTTTTTGTTCCACACCCAATGTGACGCATTTGAAATGACTTGCTTTAATGGCCTTTGATAGGCAGGGCCAGTTGGCCATCTGAGGATTCATGCCAAAATGAACCTTAAATACCTCTGCGACTTCCTCGGGATCAACCCTAAGTAGCAGATGATGATCAGGAGCGGGAATTGGGTCATAGGCTTGACCTCATGCCATTCATCTTTTGAGTAGGTCATTTGGAAAAGGTCGGGTCTTGTGCCCAACGGGATGTTGTTGGGATAAGTGAAGAGGGTTTTCTCATGTCCATCCTATTAGGGGTGGTAGCACTCGGAATAGTGCTATCCACATAAGATAGCCCAACGAAATTCGCCTAAAGTCGTGAATGAGACATCCCTAGCGGCTTAGGAATAGTCTGCAACGTGACCCTTGAGAAAGGCTGATCTAGCATATTTTGCATTAGATTTTGTTGATCATGCAACCTTGCATACACATTTGTCGTTTGCTGGTTGTTCAATTGCTGAACATTTGTCTACTATTTGGCCAACAGTTGAGGCGCGTTGGGATGATGGGTAGAGCCGAAATAGTGGCTCCAATGGGCATGCTGAAGGTTTGGGATTGAGAACTTGCCATATGAATCCTTTTGATAATTCTGCCGGATCGGAGACGTATAAAGTTTTTGTCGGACGTAGGATCAATGATCTTTCATGGCTACACTGTGATCGTCAATTTGTTGATGTAAGAATTTCAACAATAAAAAGGTAAAATCCAAAAATATATTTCGAACTTGAAAAGAGGTGCCTGAGATTACAGATCCCTAAGCACTGAACTTAATTATGCTAAGAAAAGATTAAATAACAATTGGAAATATGAAAAATGATGATCCTGAATAAAATTTTTTCTGAAATCGCTGTTGATTGAAGATCCTCATACCATCTCACTAAAGTTTCTGATATACAAGCTAACTTGAACTGCCTTTTATCGTTCCTAGTCGGTTACCCAGATCGTGTGTTAAACTGCCGACGATTTTGACTCCCACGACCCACACTCTGACTTTCTCGGTTGCAACCGATAACTGCCAATCTAAAAACCTCAGTCGGCACCTCCGCTCATCCGTCCCCATTTATTTCTTAAAAACTGACTATGCAACATTGAGTCGGATAAACTTTTTGAAAAATCAACCGATTTATCATTTGGCCGCGTTGTCATTCAGTCCTATAGACCTGCCGGGGGCACTATTCAATCCATTTAGGGATGGATAAATCTACCAAAAATACGAGATACTGATTTATCGTACCGTATTATACCAAAAATATCGAAAAATTCGGTACCGAAATTTTTGGTATAGTATCATTATCGTTTCGTAAATTTGGTACGGTATCAGTATGAATTATTGGAAAGTTCGGTATTTTGTATTATACCATACCGATAATATTGTAATAAATAATTTAATTATTAATATAAGTAATTAATTTTTTTTTAAAAAAGACAAAAATGAAATTAAAAAAAGAAAAAACTCTAACCCACTCCACAAATACAAACCGCCCTAATTCTTCTCTCTTTTATTTTCTCTTTCTTTCTTCTTCTTTCTTCAACTTCTTCGCCTCTTTCAGTTCTTCTTCTTTTTCTTCTGCATCATCCATTCTTCTTTCTTAACTTCTTCGCCTCGTTGGGTTCTTTTTCTTCTTCTCTATCTTTTCTTCTTATTTCTTCGACTTCTTTGCCTATTTCTAATTTTCTTCTTATTCTCTTTCCCCCTTCTTATTATTTTTGTGTTACGCTACTTATTAGAACATTTGTGGTCGCCACCGCCGTTATTTCGTTGTTCTTTGGCTGAGCAGGGGAAATTTTTTCAGTTTTTTAAAACAAGTTTTGGTATAAACTGTATATATTGCTACCGTATTGAAAATTTTGATATACCAAAATTCAGTATATCGAATGTTTCATCACAATACCGGCATATATTTCTACCTTACCGAACTTTTCGGTATGGCATACGGTATGGTTTAAAATTTTTGGTTTTGTATGATATATCATCCCTAGGTCCATTTTGCTTCACCGCTTTGGGCCAAAACCCTAATTTAAAATTTCTGAACTCAAAAATTACATTAAAATTTAGGTCAAACTGCTCATAACTCCTATGTGGTTTCGAAATTCAGCGTAAAATCTCTCATACTTTAAAAATTACATAGCACTCCCTTATACTTTAAAAAATGTTTCATAAAACCCCACCACCATAAAAATTCCCTTGTGACGAGGTCGTCAAAAGAGACGATGAACATGCACTACCACCAGGTCCGATTACTCGAAACCGTGCCAAAAAATTTCAAGCTAATATTATGGCATTAGTTCTACACTTGGAAGAGAAAAGCATGCACAAAGTTGAAGCATGGAGGCCAATGGGAAGAGCGTTGTCAACATTGAAGTGCATCCACCCTTGAAGACCACAATTTATAACACCCATGGAGTTTTTACTCACATCATTACCCATGTGGGATAAGAGGTGTTTTATTTTATTTAATAAAGTGGGCCCCTTTAATCTAATTAATTGGACATCTCTTATTTACTTAATTAGTAGGATATAAATAATATATAATTTTGTCCCACATTGGTTGTAGAGTCCTTTTGCCAAGCTAGCCTCCCCTATAAATAAGGCACTTGGCTTCACTTGTTAGACATCTTGAAATTTATATCAATTAAAGTTTTTATCTTTGTTCCATTATATTGGAATTAGTGTGTGAGCGAGGGTTACCCTTGCATACGCGTATCATTATCAAATTGGGTCCTTGGGTTGATTCCTTGGGTTCGTGGCTTCCGAAACCGACCAGAGTTTCTAGCCAAATCGTTCGAGTCTCCATTGGTTTAGAGGTGTTGGGTCTAGGCAACGCTTGGGTTCACATCCGATCGATTGACGAATCGGACACCGGTAATATCTTCCCCTTTCTTAGTTTTTTTTATTTGAATTTAGTTTTAAGTTTCGGTTAGTATAGTTTAGTTACTTGGGCTGCGTCATCAATTTGGTATCAGAGCCCGTTTTTATCGGAATTCTTATTCCGGTAGTATTAGTAGTCATATTTCATATTGTTAAATTATGTTAAGATCTTTTAAATTTTTGTAAGTAGCATTATCATTGTTGGGCAAATATATATATATATATATTGCAGAAAAAAACTGCAGAAAATTAAAAAAAAAATACTGCAGAAAATAAATAAAAAAAATACTGCAGAAAAAAATAAATAAAAAAAATACTGCAGAATTTTTTTTTTTAAAAAAAAAAAAGAAAAGCCCTCTTTGAAATATATTGTGATTTTGAATATTGTATCCACTTGTTTATTTGTGGATATCGATTTTCTTGCGGTTGTGCTTTCATTGTTGGTTCGTTGCTGTTGTTGGGTTTGGCTTCTTGGGGTACACTCGTCAATTTATATTGGCTATATTCCATGAAGTTTAGTTGGCTATAACTCGAGGAGCTTATCAAGGACCGTGAAATTTGAGCGCGTGTGTAAGACAGAGAGGTACATTACGTGGGTATACACGAGAGGGTGAGGAAATCATTTATCTAACCATCTATATATATATTTCCACTATAATTTTCTATGGCAGGTGAGAAAAGTGACGAGCAACATGACATGGCATCCGCATCAAGTTTTGACCCCAAAATGTTCGTGAAGGATATGATGGTGGAAGTACAAAGGGTACTTCGACATGAGGTTGAGGGACTCCATGCCCGAATAAATAAATTGGAAGCATCGAGAGTAGAAGGGAATGCAGCTCCTCCACGTCTCCACATTGGCATTCCACCTCTAGGACGACGACATCCCGGGAATGCTCCAAGGCATGAACGAGTTCGTGATCTTCTCGAAGATGATTGTGACATGACTGAGTATGATGGAGAAGTAGAGAGCAATGTTCCTCTTCGAGGACGACGAGGGGCACATAGGAGAGATGACAATGATCCAATTCGTTCTATGAAATTCCAAATCCCACCTTTTTACGGGAAAGATGATTCAGAAGCATATCTTGATTGGGAGCGGAAGATTGAGCTGATCTTTGATTGTCAAGATTTGGATGGTCCACAAAAAGTCCGAGCTGCGGTCTCCGAGTTCAAAGATTATGCCATTCATTGGTAGGACAATATTTGTCTCAATCGAAGGCGAGGTGGAGCACCGATGATTCAAACATGGGAGGAGTTGACACGTATTATGCGAGCTAAATTTGTGACGAGTTCGTTTACGCAAGAATTTCATGTTCGACTACAATCGATGAAGAAAGGAAATAGGACAGTCGATGAGTTCTACAAGGATTTGGAGGTGACTTTGATGCGGGCTGATGCTCGAGAGAGTCAACAAGCCACTGTAGCGAGGATCTTGACGGGGCTGAATCAAGACATTGCTGACAAAGTGGGATTGTATCGTTTTGATGATATTGATGAATTGGTGGAACGTGTTATTACTATTGAGAAGCAATTGAATCGTAAGGGCAAACAGAAAACATTTGGTACGAAGCCCTTCATACCAAATTATACCAAGAAGGATAACAAAACCCAAGTGGCCCAAGGGTTCGGTAAAGGAAAAGGTATTATCAAGGATGACACGCCACGGAACAAGCATGTTGGAGCTGATCAGGAGAAGCTGAGGAATCGAGATATCATTTGCTTCAAGTTTCAAGGTCGAGGCCACATTGCAAGTCAATGCCCAAATAAAAAAACGATGATCCTCAATAAGTTTGGGGAATAAGAAACGGAATCTGAAAATGAGGAGGAGGTTGATCAAATAGTAGATGAGGAAAATAACACGGATGATGACTCTGATTCTGGTGTTGGTTTGAGTTTGGTTACCTTACGAACCTTAAGCACTATGTCAAGGACTTTTGATGAGGAACAACGAGAAAATCTCTTTCAAACTCATTGCATAATTGAAGGCGAAGTGTGTAGCCTCATTATTGATAGTGGGAGTTGCACAAATATTGTAAGTGAACTTGCTTTTCGAAAATCGAATTTGCTAACAACACCCCACCCCAAACCATTCAAATTGTAGTGGGTTAGCAATTGCGGAGAGTTGAATGTGAACAAGCAGGTGACAGTTCCTATCAAGATCAAAAATTATGAGGATGAAGTCGTTTGTGATGTGCTACCGATGCAAGCTTGTCACGTATTACTTGGGAGGCCATGGTAGTTTGATAGAAAGGCTCATCATGATGGATATTTGAATAGATACTCATTTGAGTTTGGGAGTAGAAAGATATGTTTGAAGCCGTTGTCTCCAATGGATGTCCATGAGGACCAACTCTACATGCATCGTCAATTTTTGGAAGAAGCCAAAGAAAAGAGAGAAAGGAAAAAGAGTGAAAAAAATAAGAGTGAAAAAAGTGAGCATGGGAGTGAGAAAAGTGAGAGCGAAAAAAAAATAAGAGTGGCAAAAGAGAGCAAGTGAGTGAACAACGCAAGAGTGAGCTTGAAAGAAAAATGCTTATGAGCTTGAGAGAGGCAAAAAATTTGAAAGTTCATAAGGGAAATTCTTATTTACTTTTTATTAAACCTGTTTATTTGTCTAAGCAAGAGCTAATAGAACTCCCTTCCAATGTTGCTTCTCTTTTGCAGGAATATCAAGATGTGTTTCCTGATGAAGTAACCGGAGGATTACCACCTATTCGGGGCATTAAGCATAAGATGGATCTCATTCCGGGTGCATCAATTCCAAATCGTCCAGCTTACAAGGCAAGTCTAGAGGAAGTCAAGGAAATACGTAAGCAAGTGGATGAGTTGCTTGAGAAAGGCTGGATTCGCGAAAGCCTAAACCCTTGTGATGTACCGATTCTTCTTGTCCCAAAGAAGGATGGTAGGTGGAGGATGTGCATCGACTGTCGAGCCGTAAATGCCATAACGGTAAAGTATCGACACCCTATCCCTCATTTAGATGATATGCTAGATGAACTGCATGGGTCAAAATACTTTTCTAAAATTGATTTGAAAAGTGGATATCATCATATTAGAATGAGGGAAGGTGACAAATGAAAAACTGCATTTAAAACTACATTCGGCTTATATGAGTGGTTAGTCATGCCTTTTGGTCTTACGAATGCTCCAAGTACGTTTATGCGGTTAATGAATCATGTATTACGTACCTTCATAGGGAAGTTTGTTGTGGTTTACTTTGATGATATTCTCATTTATAGTAAATCAATGGAAGAACATGTAGAGCATATTTGTAGTGTTTTGGAAGTGTTAAGAGCTGAAAAGCTTTATGCTAACCCGAAGAAGTGCGACTTTTGTGTCGACAAATGTATTTTTCTTGGTTTTGTTGTAGGTGCTGAAGGGATAAGTGTGGATGAAGCTAAAACACAAGCTATTCGGGATTGGCCAACACCTAAAACGATCAAGGAAGTTCGTAGTTTCCTTGGACTTGCAAGCTTTTACCACCGCTTTGTGTGAGATTTTAACTCCATTGTAGCACCACTGACTGAGCTTACAAAGAAAGATAAACACTTTGATTGGGGAGTTTCTGAACAAGCATCTTTCGATTTGCTTAAAAGAAAACTTACTAATGCTCATGTTTTAGCTCTACCTGATTTTAGTAAGCCATTTGAATTGGAATGTGATGCCTCAGGAATTGGGATTGGAGCTATTTTGATGCAAGGAAGGAAGCAGATTGCGTACTTCAGTAAGAAGCTGAGTAGGGCTGCCCTCAACTATTCGACGTATGACCGAGAATTGTATTCGTTGGTTCGTGCACTTCAAACATGGCATCACTATTTGCGATCACAAGAATTCATTGTTCACACTGACCATGAATCATTAAAGCATTTAAAGAGTCAACAAAAGCTTAGCAAGCGGCATGCAAGATGGGTAGCATTCATGGACACATTTCCTTACTCGATTCAGTACAAGAAAGGAAAGGAAAATGTTGTAGCTGATGCGCTATCAAGGAGGTACGGGTTGCTAACATTGTTAGAATCTAAGCTTATGGGATTTGCATTCGTAAAAGATATTTATGTGAATGATGTTGATTTTTCTGATATCTTTGCAAAATGTGCTACGCATGGCTTTGGTGATTATTATTTGCACAATGGATATTTGTTTCGTGTGAATCGTTTGTGTGTACCTAGGTGTTCACTTCATGATGTGTTAGTGGTTGAGGCACATGAGGGAGGTTTAATGGGTCATTTTGGGCGTGATAAGACATTGGGTGCATTGCATGAACACTATTATTGGCCTAAAATGAAGCATGATGTGGAGTCTTGTGTGAATAAATGTGTTGTTTGTAAGATTGCAAAGTCACATGCACAACCACACGGTCTATACACACCCTTACCTATTCCAAAAGCACCATTGACTGATATTTCAATGGATTTTGTTATGGGATTGCCTAGGTCTAGGAGAGGAAATGATTCGATTTTTCTCGTGGTTGATAGATTTTAAAAAATGGCACACTTCATTGCATGTAAGAAAGCCAATGATGCATCTCATATTGCAGATCTATTCTTTCATAATGTTTTGAAATTGCATGGTGTCCCTAAGACAATTGTGTCAGACAGGGATAGAAAGTTTCTTAGTTACTTTTGGAAGACACTTTGGGCTAAATTGGGAACTAAGTTATTATTTTCTACATCTCATCGTCCCCAAACGGATGGTCAAACTGAAACAGTGAATAGAACCTTAGGGAACCTACTTCGTGTCTTGATAAAAAAGAATTGCAAAATTTGGGAAGAATGTTTGCCTCACGCTGAATTTGCATATAATCGTACGTTGCATTCTTCGACACACATGTCTCCTTTTGAGGTTGTTTATGGCTTTAATCATCTAACACCTTTGCATATGTTACCATTGCCTAGCAATGAGTATTTTAATAGTGATGGCAGGAAACGGGCTGAATTTGTGAAGGAGATGCATTCAAAGGTTCGGGATAACATTGCAAAATCAAATGCTCGGTATGCTAAAAGTACTAACAAAGGTCGAAAGCATTAAGTGTTCCATCCAGGCGATTGGGTGTGGTTGCACTTGAGAAAAAGTAGATTTCCCGAGAAACGGAAGTCTAAGCTGAGCCCAAGAGGAGACGGGTCATTCCAAGTTGTGGAACGCATCAATGACAATGCATATCGTATTGAGCTACCGGGTGAGTACCAAGTTCATAGCACATTCAACGTTGCTGACTTAAGTCCTTTTGATGTAGGAGATGAACATGCTATGAAAATGGGGGATTCAATTTTTCAAGAATGGGGGGATGACGAGGTCGTCAAAAGAGACGATGAACATGCACTACCACCAGTCCGATTACTCGAAACCGTGCCAAAAAATTTCAAGCTAATATTATGGCATTAGTTCTACACTTGGAAGAGAAAAGCATGTACAAAGTTGAAGCATGGAGGCCAATGGAAGAGCGTTGTCAACATTGAAGTGCATCCACCCTTGAAGACCACAATTTATAACACCCATGGAGTTTTTACTCACATCATTACCCATGTGGGATAAGAGGTGTTTTATTTTATTTAATAAAGTGGGCCCCTTTAATCTAATTAATTGGACATCTCTTATTTACTTAATTAGTAGGATATAAATAATATATAATTTTGTCCCACATTGGTTGTAGAGTCCTTTTGCCAAGCTAGCCTCCCCTATAAATAAGGCACTTGGCTTCACTTGTTAGACATTTTGAAATTTATATCAATTAAAGTTTTATCTTTGTTCCATTATATTGGAATTAGTGTGTGAGCGAGGGTTACCCTTGCATACGCGTATCATTATCAAATTGGGTCCTTGGGTTGATTCCTTGGGTTCGTGGCTTCCGAAACCGACCAGAGTTTCTAGCCAAATCGTTCGAGTCTTCATTGGTTTAGAGGTGTTGGGTCTAGGCAACGCTTGGGTTCACATCCGATTGATTGACGAATCGGACACCGGTAATATCTTCCCCTTTCTTACTTAGTTTTTTTTATTTGAATTTAGTTTTAAGTTTCGGTTAGTATAGTTTTAATTACTTGGGCTGCATCACCTTGTGTTATGAGGAAAATATTTCTTATCTATATATTTTGCATGGTGGGGGGTTTCATGCAATATTTTTTAAAGTATAAAGGAGTGTCATTCAATTTTTAAAGTAAAAATGGGGATTTATACTAAGTTTTGAAACCATAAAAAAAAAAAATTTTAAGTCTAAGAGTGTGTCACGCAATTTTTAAAGTAAAAGAAAAATTTACGCTGAGTTTCGAAAACCATAAGAGAGTTATATGTGCAATTTAGCCTAAAATTTATTTATATCGCATTAACAATTATACAATATAATATTTTAACAATTCTTTAATTTATTTTAATTATTTTTTATATATTATATTTATATGTTTCTTTTGTCTCCAAATATTAAGTTTCTACTATTTTGATTCTATATTTTTTTAAAAAAATATATCTTTTTAACAAAATATTTTATTATACATTATTTAATATCAAATTTATACTAATTTTTTTTAAACCAAGAAACATGCCCATATTTTTTTAAATGAAAAAAAAAAAAAAAAAAAAAAAAAAAAAAAAAAAGAAAGAAAGAAAGAAAGAAAGAAAGAAAGAAAGAAAGAAAGAAGAAAAAGAAAAAAAAAAAGAAAAAGAAAAAGGTAGGGTGGGTGTAACGGGCCTTGCCCCAAGTACACCCGCCGCCACACCTAGACCATAGGCCCAACAGAGTAGCCGAACATTAGGCTCAGCTATTCCGACAATCTATTATTCCTTGTCCATATTTACGAGGTCGGATACAGACCAGATCGACGTGTTCCACGTGACCCCGTTGACGTACGAAATAGCCGACTTATTATATCTCTCACACTAACATGTGTTAGTATATACATATTCACTCGTGAGTCCTCACACACATAGATAAATACAGCAACAGTGGAGTGCCCCATCTGTTAACTGTTTTTGTCGATTCCTTTCAGATTGGGATGGAAAGCCAACAAAAAAATGTTTTGCTCACCTCCGCCGCCGACGAGGTTTCCCTAAATATCGCCCGCCATCTGGTCCAGCGCGGTTGCCGGTATCTTTATTCTTCTCATTCTTTTTCTACTATGTGATTCAGATGGTGTATGCTCATTATAGATGATGTGTGCCTGTCGAAGGCTGGTTTTGGTGGGGAACGAGGGTCAACTGAGGATTGCGGCGGACAAGATCAGGAGTTCCTTAGACGGCGACGTTTTCATCGAAGTGGTGGGGCTGGATATGGAGGATGAGAGGGAAGCGGTTTTCCATGAAGCTGTGGAGAAGACAAGGAGGATCTTGGGGAGTTTGGATGCCTTCGTCAACTGTTATTCCTATGAAGGTACATTAACAGATTTGTCCATCACTCAATCGGCCGCAATTTTTTGTTAGTCATGTCTCGAAGACTTCTCAATTGAAGTATGATTTTCAACAAGATGCGAACTCTTTGGTTTTTTGCTCATTTATCCTTTATTGATGATAGTCCTAAAATAGTGGGAAAAAAGTAAAAACAAAAACAAAATTAACAAGTGCGTCTGAGTAACAGAAGATCACGTGAGTTGCCAAAGGCCAATCTAGGAACAAGTTTTCAGGAATGAGCATCGTATTTCTTGATTAATGATTTGTCTGTAATGTTCACCTTTAATTGTGCAGTTCAACCCCATTTATGCATGCCCTCTTGCTCTGTACTTCTTATGCAAGGGCTGATGCACAACCCCTCCTTAGAAAGAGGTGGACATCAGCATTTTCAGGCGAAGGCATGGTTTGGTGGTTGCTTACAGTCAAACTCTCCCTTTTCTTAAATGCCTGCAAATAAACCTTTTTACACTTGAGGGAGAGAAACTTGTAAAGCCAGGAAACTATTTCTGCTTGTTCCTGCCAATTATCCTACCTTTAATGAACAAAGGAGGTGTTTGTTAAATTTTTACAAGCTCACGTATGTTATTGCATTAGCTCATCATGCCCTTGTCCACTGGTGAGCCATGACCTTTTCTGTAGGAGTTGTTAATAATGATTGTTCATGTGATCTATGAACCCTTGTGTAACAATTTGATTCTCTGAAAAATTCCCTCTATTACTTGTCCTTACTGTCTGTGGGATACTTGGCTATGCATATGTTAGAATTCTGTTCTTTGCTTTAGGCTCCAGGATCGACAGACTTATTTCTGATGTTTTCTTGGTTATCCTGCCTTATTTTGGGTGAGAAATTGCAAAATCTGATTGTCTAGAAACTAGTTAATCTAAATGTCCTGTGAGAATTCGATAGATAAGCCTGCTTGATCACATTGAAAACTATATATACTACCACATATTAGCATCATATTTTGTCATTAATTATCAATCACATTGTACATGTAAGAGACTCTAGAAATATGTCAAATGTTTGCACAAACCTGCTGTGGAACATTTAATCCCAAGTTTCAAACTCCGTCCACTATACTCCCACATACTGTCATCCGTAGCTTTGAAATATCCAAATGCCATATCTTCTTTTACAACCATCACCTTCGAATATCCAAAACAGGTAAGATGCAAGATCCCTTGTCTTTACCTGCAAGTGAATTCAGAAAGATAGTCAAGACCAATTTCATGGCGCCATGGTATCTCTTGAAAGCTGTTGGTAAAACCATGCGGGATCAGAAATCTGGGGGATCTATTGTATTCTTGACCTCTATAATTGGGGCTGAAAGAGGGCTATATCAAGGTGCAGCAGCATATGGTTCATGTTTGGCTGGAATCCAGCAGCTAGTAAGGGTAAGTGCTTTGCATATACTTGACTATCAACTGGCTGTATGAATTCATATTATGTCACGAGAACATGCAAAACACACACAAACACCACACATATAAAATGAACTTTTAACATTCCTCTGTCCATTTATCTTTTCTTTTCAGATGTGGGATAATGAATTGGTGCAGAACATAGTAGATGGATTTTAACATGCTAGGTAGTTAAAATGCCTAGTTGCGTTTAATGATTTTTCAAACCATTCCTCCCAATCTGCTTATTCTGTTATGATTCATATCATTTTTTGTTCTCCTCTGTGTCCTCATTGTTTCATCCAATTTTGTGAATAGTACTGAGAAAACATTGTTTTTATTTAGCACCCAAGAAATGAAGATTGACAAATATATGTGTGTGACAAAAATAGAATATGAAGGGAGGGATTTCTGGAAGAGGGTTTTAATTCATTTGTTGCTGAGCTGTAGCTTATGTGAATTATTGCTTCAATAATGTTCTGAATACACATACAGTGAAAACTATGGCGATCATTGTTTGCATGTAAGCTGTCCTACTGCAAACAAGCATCACCTCTGGTGCTATTATTGTTGTTTAAATACACTTTCTTTGTCACGTTCTCTTATATTTTCGGAAAGAAATAGCAGAGATCTGCAGAAGAATATTTCAGACAATTGGTATATGTAAGTGATTATGTTGGCATGAAAAGTTGATGGATAACGATAACGAACATTGTTTGTTGGCAGACATCTGCACTGGAGATTGGGAAGTATCAGATAAGAGTGAATGGCATAGCCCGAGGGCTACATCTTGACGACGAGTTCCCTGTATCAGTGGGGAAGGAGAGGGCACAAAAACTGGTTAAAGAAGCGAATCCGTTGCACAGGTGGCTTGATGTTAAGAATGATCTGGCCTCAACAGTGATTTACTTAATCAGTGATGGGTCGCGGTACATGACGGGGACAACCATATTTGTGGATGGCGGCCAGTCACTGGTGAGGCCTCGGATGAAATCTTACATGTAAAGAAAAAGATTGAGCCTAACTATCTACATGCATTTTGGTAATAAGTCTAGTCGAGATCCCATCCTATAATTGTTTGTTTGTTTGTTTTATGTTTGGTGTGATAATAATAATAATCAAAATGTCTGGAGCTAATGAAGCCCTGCTGGCTGGCTGCTGGTATTTGAAGGGTCCTGTCGTCGTGCATATGCTTTAGTGGTGTAGATTTTCAACGATGATAACTTGTTCGATGTTTACTAGTCTTAGTTAATTTGTCTCGTGTGTGTGACTGCGACAAATATAAAAGCACGTGCGGGTATACATTGAACAATATTCATGGTCATGGATTTGGTGAAGACAAATCAAAGAGCAGCATTGATACACACACACATACTACTAATCCATGACAATTTTAGATTTGGCTTACAGTGGAAGAAAGTTCAATCGTAATTCATTCCAAACATACATACACATGCACCTATCTATCTCTCTGTCAAGTACTATATGCTGAAATAACAACCCTAGTGTTAAAGAGCCAATTTTTGGCGTTACTTTATTTATTTATTTATTTTTTAATTTTTTTAATTTTAAAAATTATAAATTTGATTTTTAAATTTAATTTTTATTTTTTAAAATTTTTTAAAATTTTATTTTAAATTATAAAAATAAAAAATTGTTTAAAATAATTGGAAAAATTGAATATTTGAAGAATAATAGTAAAAAATGGAGTTATGATTTGAGTAAAATTACTGTAGCAACTATTTAGAGTTAGAAGTTAAAAAATGAAGTTATGAGTTGAAGATGACCTAAATTAAAAAATGGCAGCACACAAAAATAAGTGTTTGCAAAAAAATTTTAAGAGCTTTTAACTTATTAAAATTTTTATTATTTAACCAGTTAAAAATCTAATTTATGTGTGTTTCATAAATTAGTTTTTTTAAAAAGCTTTTTGGATTCAAAAAACTAATTTACTAGGCATTTTAGAAGAGTTTTTTCACTCTAACTTTGTTTATCTTTTATTTACCTTTAAAATTAATTATTTATTTCATATATATATAAATATATTTTTATTACAGTATTTATTAATTATTTTTAATATATTAATTTATTAAATTATAATTTTTATTTTTTTAATTTAAAATAATTACTATTATTAATTATTAATCATTTTATTTGTAAAATATAAAATCTATTAAACTTAAATTTAATAGAAAGACAAATATTATTAATTTATTTATATATGTTTTTTACTATATAATTTTATATTAAAAATCAATAAATAATAATTAACATAATAAATATATATACGAAAAGATTTACTATTTTATATTTTATATAATTTCAATGAAAAATTATTATTGTTTTTCTAAAAATATCTAAAAAATAAAAAATAAATAGTTTATAATATTTTTCTAGTTTTCAATAATTAATAACAAAAATTCAAACAATTTCGAATCCGCTTTGTCTACGAACAAGGGTTGAATCTCTCTTTGATTGATCAACGTGTGTAGTGAATTAACTAACTACCTAACAGCTAATTATCATCTAATTGTTAAATGTGTATATAGGCTTTGTTTACCTAACAAATTTTGACTCATTTGATACTATTCATTTAAAAAAATATATCTCATCAAAAAAATCTGATTAATACTCCCTCAATTTTATATATTTTATCTAGTTTTTACATTTCAGTCCACCTTACATCTTTTGTTATGTTTTTTTAAAAAAAATATATGATATTTTATAACAAAAAATATATGTTGTTTACGTCCATAATAGATGATATGGTGGTGCGGAGATAGACTCATGACTGGGGTTTCCACGTTATAAAAATAAATATATATTGTTTATCTTTATAATAGATGTTGATCCGGTCAAATTAACACCATGAAATCCGTGCTTATTAATATATTATAATTAGATTGTTGTAGTGGTTTGAAGTTAAAGGGCTTTAATCCTAACCTAATTTGTTTATTTGTTATGTCAAAATTTGTGTCGAATTGTTGCGTCGGGTTCAAATTAAGAATTTCGGTCCTAACCTTATTTGTTTATTATCACGTAAAGTTTGTGCCAGTCTCGGATTCATATCGAATTGTGGCGGGTCAATTTTTGCGAACTCTGGGAATGTTTGTATGTGTATGAGAGGTGAAGTGATTAATATATATATATATATATATGAGTATTATTAGTTGTGAACAAATAATAAACCTTTTGTTGATACCAAATAATAATAATAATAATAAGATTTTTATAGGTGTGTGGAAGTCTGATCAATATAATTGAAGGAACACGTCATTGGTTTGAATTAAAGTGTTTTTTTTTTTTTTTTTTTGGTTTGTTTGTTAATATCTAACTAATACTCCATCCGTCCCACATACCATGTCGATGTTGTCGTTTCTGTCCGTCCCATATACCATGTCACTTTTTTTTTGAAAAATGATTATGCATTTTAATCTCATTTTAAACTTTTTAATTTTATTTTTTTTAAAATTTTAATTAAACTAATTAGTTATCTTAATCTTAATTTATAATTATTTATATTATCGGATAATTATTTTCACTAATACATTATTAATTATCTACTAATTACGCTCTTCTTAAAATACCGTGTTTACAGTGCAGCAGACATGGTACGTGGGACTGTGGGAGTAATATTGAATAATTATATTGGTTTGAAATTAGTTGAGGATGGGAGGGTGGTGATGTTGGTTTCAGTCATATTCCACCCATACCCATTTATAGAATTCTTCATTCTAATTCACGTGTCTTCCACAATTACATTGCCTTAATTAATTTCCATACCACACGCAGTACCACGCTATTTTGTATTGCATTCATGTAGAAACAGTTTTTGAGATTCCAAAGTAACTTTTGAAATAAATAAAAATATTTTTTTAATAAAATTACGGTTTTACCTTTAATAATAATAATAATAATAATAAATACAATACTATAATACTAATGTAAAAATAATGAATTTATATGTTATAGTTGAATTAAAATTTACAATTATAATTGAAATATTAAATTTAGATAGAAGTATATCATTTTTTTTAATTATACTAAAATTATTAAATATAATTTATAAAATTTTAAAATAAAGTTCTAAATACAAATAATTTAATATTAAATTGTAATTTTATTTTTAATTTATATATTATCGTTAAATTAAAACTTTAAAATTTAAATAACTAAATTTAAATATATATATATTATACTTTAATTTAAAATCTATAAATATAATAAATAAATTTTAAAAGTAAATTATAAAAATTTTATAAAAAAAATACAATTATATTAATAAAAACATATAACATTCAAACTACTTTTTCATATATATATATAAAAAAAAAAAAAAAAAAAAAAAAAAAAAAAAACTATTTTTATAACTATTCATTTAAACTTTTGACTTCTTTGTCCTCTAAATTTAGTCCCTTTTTTTTTATATATAACACAAATCACATTTAATAATATATATATATATATATATATGCTCCATTCACCCTCTAAATTTAGAGATTTTTTTTTTTTTTTTTTTTAACACAAATCACCTTTAATAATATATACTCTCTAAATTTACTAAATTTAAGGGACTTACAGAATATATAATCAGTTACATCCTACTTATTATTCATCAATCTCACATAAATAAGTCATATTTTTTATTTCATCTGTATAGTATAATTGTTTTTTTTAAAAGAATATAATTATGCACATTAATCAAATTTTAAAAATTCAGAAGTTATAATTTTTTAAATTTTAACTAAATTATTTAGTTATTTTAACAGTAATCAATAATATTGACAATTTATTTGGGACAGATGGAATGTTATATTAAATCATATATCACACAACACAAAACAATCATGAGTTAATTATTAATCACTTTATCGACATAGATCATATACTAGGCGTAGCTAACTAAATCGTTGTCCTCCCGATACGCAAACACACACGTGTGCGTATATATGAATGTATAAATGTAGGCTCTCGATCAGTCAGTAGAGATGAAAATAAATCAAGTCAGGACGAGCTTTGGATAAATAGACCAGATCTATTTTGAAAAATTGAAATCTAATATGGCCTATTAAATTAAAATAAAATGACTTTAAAGTTTAAATCTGACCTATTTTAGAGCATATATAGCCTATGAACCTATTTAAAAAACTTATATAATAATTATATTTTTTAAATTTAATATTAGTAAAAAATATATATAAATACACTTATTATTTTATGTGTATATATAATAAAATAAATCAATTTTATATTTAATTATTATCACTAAATTATTATTTTTAAATATAAATTGTTAAAAAATATAATAATTTTATATATTAAATCAAAATTATATGACCCGATAAACTTAAAAAACTTTTTGTAAAATATTAATTAGAATACATTTGAATTGAGTTTTATAAAATAAATAGGTTCAAACCGTATACCTTTTATAGGCATCTGACCTATTTTTACCCTCTCATAGGTAAGGGTATTTTACCGGTGTATTTATTCGGGGGTTTGGATAAATTTTGAATTTGAATAGTTGTACGACGTAATATAAATAGGTGTTGATGTGATGTTTTAAATATAAAATTGATTTTTAGTATAATATAAAAAATAAAAAATAAGTATTTAATTTGATATTTTTAAAAAATAAAATAAATAAATAGTAAATTTAAAATTCAATCCTTCGACAAACACACCCTACATTTATTTAAAATAATCAAGTAGTAAAGTAGGTTAGATATACATGCATATCTGCATTATTAATTATTAACTTGGAATAACTATGCAATATCTTGTTTAATTATAATTCGTGTGCGTAATTGACTCTGTATGTCTATATCTATATATATTTATGTTGACGTATGTGTTGACGTCAAGGGCAACATTTTTCTTCCTGAAAAGAAATCGAAAAAAAAAAAGAGAAAAGTAATTGTCATCATCGTAAGGACCAAATGAATGAATATTCAGCAGAATTAGGTAGGAATAAATGAATGAAATTAATGAGCAGAGCGGGGAGCGGACAACGAATGGTTTTTGGGCAGATCCATTAAAATTCATTCGTACGGATTGAAGCCGCCGCCCCCAATTTTTCCAAAGTCCAATCGCATCGATCATCATAATGTAAAACTATATATATATATATATATATCCTCAGACCACCCTTTTTTATCTTACAGTCTTGATATACATCGCATCCGATCTAGATTGTTTGATTTTATTTTGTTTTGTTTCGTTTACAATGAAGGTCGGGTCGGGTCGGGTCGGGGCGGGTCGGGCCATTCATTCATTATAATACATACTTCCTCTATATAGATATCGGATCATTTCCCTTAATCGGAACTTTCTGCAATTAGCTAAGGCTGTATATTATATTGCTAACTTGTATGGTCTATAGAGTATAGATAGAGAGAGATATCTTGAATATCAATTGCATTGCATGTACGTAATAGGATGACTAGTAGTAGCTAACGTGGGTGGTGGTGGTGGTGTGGCTGGTGGACTATTTTCTTCTTAGATTAGATTAGATTATCATCTATATATCGAAGATGATGTCGTCGGTCAATTCTTATTCTTATTGTAATGGGAGCGCCATGAATAATCATGAGTTGTCGGAGTCAGATGGGTTAGGGTTAACGATGATGAGATTTCAGGCGACGAGGGAAATCCACTTACCCACACCTTGTGCAGAAAAAGTAGCTGAGGAGGATGATGATCAGATGATTATCATGACTAGGAGCATTAATAATGATCATAGGCATAGGCATAGCAGTGGGATATTAAATAGCGAGGATCGTGATCGTGATCGTGATCATGATCATGATCATATGATGATGATGAAGATGAAGATGAAGACGAAGATGAAGATGAGCAGCAGTGCCAGTAGCAAATCATCAAGCTGCGAACGTAGTAGCAGTAGTGCAGGTACAGGTAAGAAGATGAAAAAGGAAAGAAAGCAGAGGTTTGCTTTCCAGACAAGAAGCCAGGTCGATATACTCGACGACGGTTATCGCTGGCGAAAGTATGGCCAGAAGGCTGTCAAGAACAACGTATTCCCCAGGTCAGCTCACCCATGCATTCATTCTTTAATATTCATATTATAAATAATTAATGAGGACATGCATGTATGTATGTATAATTAAGCTTCTCATCTCATCTCATGGCACTTAATCCACAGACATTACTTAACTAATCATTTCCATTCCTACATACTATATATAATTCGATTTAGTGATTGGTGTTGATATAGTATTATTCTGGTTAATTTGCAGAAGCTACTATCGATGCACTCATCAGGGATGCAATGTGAAGAAGCAAGTGCAGCGTCTATGCAGTGATGAGTCGACTGTGGTGACAACATATGAAGGCATGCACATGCATCCAGTCGAAAAACCCACCGATAATTTCGAGCAAATTCTCAACCAGATGCACATATACCCCCCTCCTCTGGTTTGATCTTGAATCAACAAGATATATACTACTACAGATGGCAGCAGATTAAATTTTTAATTATGATCATTACTACTATGTATCTAGATTCCACATAAATTGTGATGATGGCTCTACACATGAAAATGTCTACTGCACACAATCTTTTTCATTTTCTTCTTTTTTTGTAATTTTCAGTTTAACTAGCGAGACAGTTGGTTCAAATTCATCTTTCTCATTTATAATAATTATATATGCTTCCCAACTTATATTTATGCCATACATCATCATATCACATTACCTTAAGACCAAATTTAGCTCTAGGAGTTCAATTCTGCACAATGGATTGACATATATTACAAGATTTTGGAGATCAGCTACTCTATTGTTCTCTAATCAATTCAAATGACTACACAAGTTCACAATACTAGCACAAGCCAAAACTACGGCTACTAAAAAAGTATGCAGCCTTCTAAATACTATGCTGCTAATCCATGGATATACCAAGAATTAAATTACAAATGTTGTAGGGGTGAACCAATCCCACCACTTGAACAGGCCCACCTCCGGCAATCAAACCATCATCAATATCGCTCGCCAAGAGTCAATATTGGAAAATGTTTATGAATAATTCTACAATAATCCAAAACCTCACGACTAGATATCCCCCACCGTAAATTTGTGATATATCTCATTCAGTATGGGAGATCATTTTTCATCTCAGTAAAATCCAAAAACAGTATGAGCCGCCTAGTATGAACTAAAAAAAGCTAGTGCAATGCAAATGTCTTGTTCATCCCAACATAAACAGCAGAATAACCCACAAGCAGAGAGAACATTGCCAAAACAGCACAAATACAGGATGCTCATTTCTCAAGATTAAGATTTACAGACAAAAACGAGGTTGCCGCATCCAAAAAGGAGTAAGAAATTGAAATTGCAAATTTATTCAAAATATTTACAACATATAGTTATTGCCCTTAAACGCTATAACTTGATAAAAGAAAAATCCATGAACTAAATAGAATTTCCATGTATAGGGGCTGGGCTACAAGTGACGTTAAGGTATGGGGCGAATTTAGTGCTTGTCCTCCTTGGGGATATCCTTTCCAGGTATTTCCTTTACTTTTGTCTTGTCCATTTCCCTGCAACAGCATGAAACATATATAATACACGGACCCTTTCTAAGCTGGGTTTTCGAATCCATCCATGTAACAGAGGTCTACACATCTGAACAATAATATCAATAAAAACTTCAATTTGCTAGCATCTATATGTCTTCCACAATCACTAATGTGCTTGAGGAGGTAACAGCATAAGATGTTAATAAATTGACTCAATTCCAAACAAGTTTCCAACTTTCTTGATAACTCCACCATAGTCTAGTTAAACTAACTGATCCGATTCCAACTTTATAAACAACAAATAACTTCCTGGATGAATAATAGAAAAAGGACTGATCGGGTATCTGGCAGTACATCAATGCATCAATACAGAACATTATTAAACAAACTATGGTGACATTCACCTCATTCACCTATATTGAAACTAACATTGCTCGGATTGGTTGATTCATCCTAAAAATTACAGAATGAAAACAGTTGAAATTATGACCGGGACGACCTCTGATGCGGACAATTTAGCACGGAAATAAACAAATTGAGCGTAAAATTTAAGAATGGGGAATAAAACACATACTTAGCGGCGGAAGCCGATTCTTCTTCGATCCAATTACGGATGTGGCGGACGTTACGGCGGAAGATGGCGGCCGACTGTTTGACATCGCTCCTCAGCAGCAACACGACGGCGGTAACTCCTGCCACAGTCAGTATAAAATTCGTCAGAGCCATTTAGTAGTATGGAATAATTCTTTCTTTCAGAAGGACGATGGTTATCGATCAACGATGAAACGAGTTGTGTGTCAGTAGGGTTTTATCAAGCGTCGGTTGACAATGGAACTCATAAGAACTGGGCCCAATCCATAATTAATTTCCTTAATATTGAAGCCCATTAAATATTAGTCATTCAGGCCTAGTATAGTATCCAAAGGCATGAATCAGACTTGAAGCCCAATATATTCTGAGATTTTATTTTAATAAATAATTAAATAAAATGCATATTCGTCCCACATGTCGTTGGAATATTAAAGGGAAAAAGGTGATATATTCTGTTACAAGCAATTATTGGAGGCAGCAAGAATCTGATCTGCTGCACTCATAATTTATTTGATATATTTATTGTGTGTGAAAGATAATGACATAGATAGATAGAAATAGTGCTGATTAGTAATTAGACTTTATAAATTTTGTTACTTTCGTCCCACAGATAAAAATCGATAAATATATATATTTTTTTTTCACAAAATATTATTTTAATACTAAATTTAAATTAAAATTTTACCAAATTCATAAAAAGAAACATATCCTAAATAATTAAAATATATAAATAATCTAATGAAAATATGGAGGGTCTGCAGAAAAGTAAACACAAGTAATTAACTAAATGAATGCATAAATATTTTTCGATAAAAATTGTACTCGTACACAGCTGAGAGTATAGCAGGTACAGATTGAGGTTTTCTTTTTTCTATTATTTTCTTTTATACATGTTTTTTTTAAAAAAATTAATATTTTATATACATTTATTATTTTTATATATTTTTTTTTTACGTAATTTTCTATTTTGTCTAAAAAAAAATTTCTTTTCAATAATTTCACAAAACAAACACAAAATTATATATAAGACTTAATTATTCACATATTATTTCCTCTTATGTCCGCAACAATTGACCTCATTTTTAATGATAATAATATTTAAGCTAATATTATTTAATTAATTAATAATAATAAGTTATAATATTATTTTAATTAATTAATTAATAATATTGATAATTTAAAAATATATTTAATATATATGATTAAAAAATTAAGAGTAAGTATTTAAATATTTTAAAAATTATATTGCAATAGAAAATATATGCAATATGTTATATACACTTATACGCAACGCATTATACACAAAATATTTTATTAACATTATGTAGACAAGGTGTCGATGTTTCTTATTGGACATAAAAGTCTATACATATATGTACTCTGAATAATACAAATAAAACACATAAGAGTTTCAAAATTTTCATAAATTCTCCTACTCTCAAGACATGGATGTTTGGACATAAAAGTCTATGTATATATATATATACTCTGAATGATAGAAATAAAACACATAAAGGTAATTATTATATAGCACGTTATCAGTACGAAGACTCTTACCTATTTTATTTTTGGTAAATTTTATTTTTATACTATCTATATAATCTATTTTCTGTACTATGAAAAATTTTGCAAAATTTTCTTTAAACCTTTGTCTCTCACCGGTAATAATTTTCTGACTTGATCCCTGGATGTAGAAATGCATCTGGTTTCTATGGACCTTATTCTACAATTGCCAGTGAAAATGCGACTACAAACCAAGATCGAGCTAAGGCTATTATTTTCATTCGTCACCATCTGGACATTCCTTTACAGTTTGAATATTTGACGATGAATGATCCACTTGATTTGTGGAATGAATTGAGGGAGAGATTTGGGCACTTGAAATATATCACTCTCCCCAAAACCCGACATGATTGGCTAAACCTGCGTTTGCATGATTTTAAAACTGTTATAGAGTACAACTCTGCTATCCATCATATTACATCTCAGTTAAAACTCTACGGAGAAATTATTACTGATAATGATAAATTGGAAAAGACTCTCTCTACCTTCCATGCGTCTAATGTTATGCTGCAACAGCAGTATCATGAGAAAAACTTTCAAAATTACTCACAACTTATTGCATGTCTTTTATTAGTTGAGCAAAATAACGAGTTACTGATGAAAAATCATCAGTCCCGCCCCACTGGTTCCAGTCCATTCCCTAAAGCGAACGTGACATTTTCTAAACGAGGCCAAGGACGTGGTCGCAGTCGTGAGAGTCAACGTGGTCGATATATCCTTTACAATCGCCGCAGTTTTGACATTAACAGGATGCAGAGTAAACCCCAATATGGGGATATAGCCGAAAATGCTAAACAAGGAAAAAGACAAATCGACATTTATAATCGGTGTGACATTGAAGGTCATTGGGCCAATACCTGCAGAACAACCAAACACCTAGCCGATCTTTATCAAGACTAATCACGTTGATAACGATGACGACCCCGATGATGATCTTCTGGATTATGACACAACGTATCTTGATATAACGGATTTTTTCGTAGATCCAACAAACCCCAAGTGATAGACATATTATGTCATTTTACATTTATGTTATTTTATATTTTGTATTATTTAAATTATTGCATATTACCTTTTCGTAATGTATTTTGTAATATTTATATTTGCATTTATTAATACTGCATTTATTTATATTTGAAGGTTAAATGGATGCCAATCAAAATGATGCAAATATGTGTTTCATTGACAGTGCAACGACACATACAATATTGAAACACGAAAATTATTTCTCCCATTTGAAAAGAGAAAAGGTGAATGTCAATACAATACATGGCAATGCAAAATTAATGGAAGGCTCTAGAGAAGCCATTATATTTTTCCCTGCGGGGACGAAAATTGTGATACAATATGCACTGTTGGCCACTAAAGCTCGAAGAAATTTACTGAGCTTTCATGACATTCGAAAAAATGATTATCACATTGAAACTACGAGTGATACCGATGGTGAATTTTTATTGATCACCAATATTATTAATAAAAAGAAATGCCTCATTGAGAGATTACCCTCACTCTCTACTGGTTTATATTATGCCAGATTAGGTGTTGTAGAAACACACCTCACGGTAGATCAAAAGACTACCGATTTTCAAATATGGCATGATCGCCTTGGGCATCATTAAGTATAATAATGAGTCGAATAATTGAGAATTCATATGACCATTCATTAAAAGGTCAAAAAGCGTTTAACTCAAATGAGTTAACCTGTGTTGCATGCACTCAGGGAAAATTGATAACCAGACCATCGCCAGCTAAAGTAGGTATTGAATCACCTACATTTTTGGAAAGAATACACGGGGATATATGTGGACCAATAGACCTAGCATGTGGGCCATTTAAATATTTTATGGTGCTTATTGATGTATCTACCAGATGGTCACATGTTTTTTTTATCATCTACTCGCAATATGGCATTTGCGAGATTCCTTGCACAAATTTTTAAATTACGGGCACAGTTCCCCGATAATTCAATTAAGACTATACGTCTGGATAATGTTGGTTAATATACATTGAATGCATTTGATGATTATTGCATGTCGATTGGAAGTAATGTAGAACACCAAGTTGCTCATGTTCATACACAAAATGGTCTGGCAGAATCACTTAATAAAAGATTGCAATTGATTTCTAGACCATTACTGATGAGGTCTATGTTGCCCGTTTCGGCTTGGGGGCATGCAATCTTACATGCAGAAATACTCATAAAAATGAGGCCAACAAGCTATCATAGCTATTTCCCCATGAAATTAGTATTTGGTCACGAACCAAATATATCTCATCTACGTATTGTTTGGTGTGTTGTTTATGTTCCTATTCCACCCCCCGGAAACGGCGCCAAATTATAACAAGCAATTTTTGTAGTTCAATTACATAGAATTTTTGGTCGAAATAAAAGTGCAGTGGATTATTGTAAGTGGTCAGATATAGATTAAAATATGTGGTCGTAGAACCTGAATAATTTATTATAATTATTTATACTCTTTAACTGGTGAGTTTCTAGGTCGAATACAGGGATTTAAGTCGCAAAATTTAATCAATTATCAATCTAGTGAAATGCGACGGAAAAGTAGAAGAGAGGCTCGCTTACGAGCAAACCCAAACAAAACTAGATAAGAACATAATGTAAAGAAAGTGATAAAGGTGAGTGGAGGTGAGCAAAGTGAACTGATGGATGATGAAGGCAGTGAAAGTGGTTTGTGAGCGGATGTGAGCGAGGGAGATGAGTGTGTAATATATATATATGTCGAGCGATAAAGGGTGACCAAGAGGTGTGGTGTCGACGCCCAGAATTTGAACATTATAAGCAAGATTCTTTACTGTCACTAGAAATTTATGTGACCCAGTAGACAAGCGTATGTGCCCCGTTAATTATTCTAATTTTTGTCTCATTAGTGGTTTTACTCTTCTTTTACCTCTTTTTAATCAAAATCGAATTTAGATCAATAATTAAGTAGGTCGACAAGGCTCCCGCGTACTTAACTACATTGAACCACCCTGAATCTGTTAATGAATACGATGCGAAACAGGGCTTAAATAGTCTATTCTTCTCTGTTCTTTCTCAGCGACTCAAGATTCTTTATGACTCAGATTTATACAAATGTGAAAAAGGGGAAGAAGTGCCGATGAAGAAAGATTGATATTCATTACTTACTATGGAAAATAGTAAAACTCTCCAAAAGGAAACACGAAAAAAACGGTAAACCAAAGCTATAAACTAGAACTAGAAAGCAGTAAAGTAGCGGCCAGAGGAGAAGAATCTCAACTCCTCTGGCCATTCCTGCTGAGAACTCCCTTACAGGGTTAGAGCTCTCGGGAGGCAGGAAGTTAGCTACGAAGAATGCAAAAAGGTACAAGTGTATACTCTTTCTTTAAAGTATATTTTACAAGGTATATTTGGCCCTATTTATAGCTAGATGGGATAGCAGTTGCGAGCAGTTGAGAAGTCCTTTCAACCGCTGGGCAGTTAAGCAGTTGACAACGGTTATTCTGTTAAAGCAGTTGAACTGGCCGTAACTTCCAGGATGCTCGCTTCGCTTGTTTTGACATGTAAAGGCACAGATCTTCCTCAGTTGCCTAGGTGGCTCGAGGACATCAGCACAGCTAAGCGAAGCTATCCTTGTTGGCTAGCAGTGGAATGGCTTTACCACTGCAGGTTGGACACTTAGGTATTTTCCTGAAATGATTTATTGTCGCTTCGCTGCGGTGGATGTCTAGTCGCTGGCTCAAGCGAGGAAGCCGTCGCTTGTTGAGCGGCCAGAGCCGTCGCTCACTTTTCATGCCTTAGTTTTTCTTGGCCAAAAACATCGCTTAAAAAAGGTCAAAAATCATTAATAATAACAACAAACCAATTCAGGATCATGGCAAGCGGAATAGATCAATAAAGTATGCCATTAATCAGATATTGTGATGGATTTTACACTGAAATTCAAGTAATACATAGTTTTGTTAAGCAAAGAATATGCTAATATTTGGAGTTATCAAATACTCATAAGAATGAGGCCGACAAGCTATCATAGCTATTCCCTATGCAATAGTATTTGGTCACGAACCAAATATATCTCATCTACGTATTTTAGGGTGTTCTGTTTATGTTCCTATTCCACCCCCCCAAACGTACAAAAATAGGTCCTCAACATAGATTGGACATTTATGTAAGATATGAATCACCGTCAATTATAAAATATCTTGAACCTATGATGGGTGATTTATTCACTGCAAGATTTGCAGATTGTCATTTTGATTAATCATATTTTCTTACATTAGGGGAGACAAAAATGAACCAAAAAGGGATATTAATTGAAAAAACCCATTGAATTTTTGTGATCCTCGTACAAAAGCAGTGTGAACTAGAACTTCAACACATTTTAGATTTGCAAAATATTGCAAATCAGTTATTGGATGCATTCAATGACTCGAGCAAAGTCACTCGATCATATATCCAAGCTGCTAATGCTCCGGCTAAAATGATTGTCCCTGATGGAACAAATTGCAAGTGCTAATGAATAAGCGACATGCTTAAAGCGTGGTAGACCACTCGGTTCCAAAGACAAACATTCTCGAAAGAAAAGATGAATGAATGATAATAATCATGAAAATATCAGGAATGACATTGATAAACCTCAATCTAATGAGGAACTCAACCCTGAAATAATTGCTCCAGAAGAGCACGATCTTGAAGAACATGATGAGATTATTGAAAAGTCAATTAATTATGTTACTTCAAGAAAATGTTGGAACCGTAAAGAGACAATTATTGATAATGTCTTCGCATACAATTTAGTAATTGATATAATGGAAAAAAACGAGGATCCAGAGCCAAAATCGGTTCATGAATGTCAACAAAGAAATGACTGGCCAATATGGGAAAATACGATTCAATCAGAGCTTGACTTATTAAACAAAAAGAAGGTCTTCGGACCAATTGTTCAAACACCAGATAGTATAAAACCAGTTGGATACAAATGGGTGTTCGTACAAAAGAGAAATGAATATAATGAAATTGTGAAATATAAAGCCCGTCTTGTAGCTCAGGGATTCTCATAAAGACCTGTAGTAGATTTTGATGAAATATACTCTCAAGTTGTTAATAGAATAACATTTAAATACTCTGTGAGTCTAGCAGTGCTGGAAAAGCTCGATATGCATCTTTTAGACGTAGTTATTGCATATCTTTATGGCTCATTGGATAATGATATTTATATGAAAGTTCCTGAGGGATTCAATATGCCTGAAGCATACAAATTAAACCCAAAGGAATCATATTCCATCAAATTGAAAAATTCATTGTATAGACTTAAACAATCAGGGTGAATGTGGTATAATCGTCTCAGTGAATGTTTAATAAAAGAAGGTTATACTAATGATTCAATATGCCCATGCATTTTTATTAAGAAAAATGGATCAAATTTTGTCATTATTGCAATATATGTTGATGACCTCGATCTAATTGGAACTCCTGAAGAGATCCAAGTTGTACTTGAATATTTAAAGAAATAATTTGAGATTAAAGATTTTGGAAAGATAAAATATTGGCTGGGATTACAAGTGGATTATATTAATTATGAGATATTTATTCATCAATCTACATATACTCAAAATGTATTAAAACAATTTTATATGGATAAATATCACTCTCTTGGTACACCAATGGTCTGATTATCTGTCTGATCCACATAAAGTAAAATCTATGGTAAACAGACGATAACAACTACTTTGAACATGTGTGGCAGGTGGACCTGAAGCGTCAGGGGTTTGAACCCATGACCTCACGGTCACAAATTCAACCCCTACACCCCAGACCATCCCTTACGGGACTAATTATATATTATCATCATTTTTTATATTATATAGTATGAGATATGCACTTCCGAAAAAATTAATAAGTTTGGTTGAGTATAGACACTAAATAATAATAATATTTTAATACTATTAAAGTGAAATAGGTAAAATGTAAAGTAAAATATTAATAAAAGTTTATTAAAAATTTGAGAAAAAAATAGTGAAATAAATAAAAATAAAAATAATAATAATAAATTGATTATTATTTATCAAAATAAAATTAATAAATATAGATAATTTTGTCTACTATAAATACATTATGCTTAAAGTTAAATAAATAACTATAAAAAAAATAATTATATACTTTTTCCGTTTCAATTTAGAGTATCATTTTTACTATTTTATTTTTGTTCAACTTCAAAGTATCACTTTTCTAATTTATAAAAAGTAATTATATACTAATATTAATATACCCTTAACCTTTACTTAAATTATAAATATACAATTACATATACAATTACTTTATACATAAAATCAAAGAAAACAATGTCAAAAATTATTTTACATTTTCACTAACTAATAAAATATTATTATTTCTTAATTTATTACAAAACTCCATATAACCCATTTGACTTGGGACAAAAAGAGTAATTTTTTAACGAACGAAGCATATATATATATATATATATAAATATAACAACAGGTCTCAAGATAAAATTAAGGGTGTGTTTCTCAAGGGGGTTTGGAAAAATTCACTATGCAGATAAGCTGTTTTTTTTTTTTTTTTCACAGACCCTTACAAAGTAATTATTTGGTAATTATAATAATTATAGTCTAATAAAATATATATGCTATTTCTGTAAAAAATAATATTTTTTATAATACAAATAAATAAAATTTTAAAAATATATATTGATATAATATAATTTTATAATCATATCATACTATTATTAATTTTAAAAGTTTAAATTTAATTAATATTTATATTATTATATTCATTACCTATCAAATAATTACATATCAAACCTTCTTAAATTTAAACCAAACTTACAAGCAAAAATAAAAGGGCTGCATAGTTTGTTGTTACTACCTGCAGGTCAGCAAGTACTGTATATGTATGCATGGACTTTTAGGGTGTGTTTGTTCGTGGGTTTTCAATTTTTTGGTTTGGAATTTTTAACTGTATAAAGTGATTGTTTGATTTGATATTTTTGGAGAAAAAAAATTTGAATAGTAAAAATTTATGGTAAAACTTACAAAAGAACACAACCTTAAGGTGTGTTTGTTCGGGGTTTGGAGTTTTGGATTTGAATTTTTTAATAGTAAAAATTTAAATTTGAATAATTATTTGATATAATATAAATAATTATTGATGTGATATTTGAAATGTATAATAGATTTGTATTACTCCCTCCGTCCCATAACAAAGTATCCATTTTTCCATTTTAGTCCGTCTCATAACAAAGTATCCATTTTCTTTTTTAGTAACCGTACTATCTATCTAACATTACAAATACCCTTACAACTTACAATATATTACACAAATGTCATTACCTTTATATCACACATACTAATAAGGTTATTTTAGTCATTTCTACTTTATTCATATTATATCTCAATATAATACTAATATTTCTAAAACTACGTGCAAAAAGCAAATGAATATTTAGTTGCGGGACAGAGGGAGTATAATATATATAAAAAATAAAAATTAAACAATTTTTTGATTTGATTTTTTTAAAGAAAAAAAAAATTGAATAGTAAAATCTTTGTAAAAATTTACAAAATAACACAACTTTAGGTTTTAATTACATCATACTTTTGAAATATTGATATTATTCAATTTTTTTTAAAAAAAATATATTGTGTTAAAGGTATTTTATTTTCCAAAACATAACATTGGATGTTATATGTTTGAATGGATATTAACATAACTAAAATTTTGTCAACGTGAGCTAATTTTTTAATATTTTAAAATAATACGGTTTACTTAAGATGTTGCTCGGATCTAATCTTTAGTCAGTATATTGCAATTGTAAGTTTTTTCGAGGGAAAAGTATGAATTGTATTAAAATAAAAATAAAAGTACACAGAAATATCTATATAAGTGGGTTTATTCCTAAATTAAATGATAAGATAAATAATACAAAAGTATATCTATTACTACCAGCCCTTCAAACTCAAAATGGAACATTAGAGGCCAATTTAAGTTTGTCTAGGAGCAATTGGAAACAATTCGGAAGAAGAGATTTGATGAAGATATCGACGGTCTGGTTTGCGGAGGAGACCGAAATGAGATGAATAGTCCCATGTATGACATGTTGGTGAATGAAGTGACAATCAAATTTAATATACTTGGTGCGCTCGCGAAATGTGTCATTATGTGTCATCTTCATAGCACTCTGACTATCGTAATGAAGAGTGGTAGAAGATGACTGACGGACACAAAGATAAGTGACTAAGTGACGAAGACACAAAAATTCTGATGTAGAGTCAGCAAGAACACGATATTATGACTTAGCACTCGATCGAGAAACCACAGTATGTTTCTTGTTACGCCAAGAGATGAGTGAATCACTTAGGAAGAAGCAAAAATCAGTGGACGAACGACGATCGGTAAGGTCACCGACCCAATCAACATCAAAATAACCGCTGAGTGTCAATGATGAATGAGATGAGTAGTGTAAACCATGTAGTATAGTACATTTCACATAACGAAGAACGTGTAAGATGGCGGAGTGGTGGGAGGGCCTTAGAGCAACCATTAACTAACTCACAATATGAACTGCATGAGCGATATCAAGCCTAGTGACAGTCAAATAGATTAAACTTTCAATATGCTGACAATAGAGAGTAGGATCATCAAGAAGAGAGTCATCATGAGGAGTACGTCGAACGTCATAGACAAATGGTGTGGAGGCTATCTGAAAATTAGTGAGACCAGCCCGAGAAATAAGATCAATGGCATACTTAGTTTGAGAAAGATAGAAACCATCGAGAGAATTAGAGACTTCAAGTTCCAAAAAGTAACAAAGGGAACCCAAGCTCATCAGAAATACCAAACATATCATCCACCGTGATGATCATGTCATTAACATAAAGTAAGGGGATAATTATCCTTGGCGAAGAACAGCGAATAAATAAACCAAAATCGTAACAGTATATAGTAAAACCAAACTTAAAAAGTGCCAAGCTAATGTGGCATACCAGGTCTGCGAGACCTGCTTTAACCTATATAAAGTGCAGCGTAAACGACAAACATTCCCAGAAGATGGGAAATTTGGAGGAGGAGTCATGTAAACTTTTTCAAAAAGAGTGTCATGCAAGAATGTATTTTTGACATCTAACTGAAGAAGATACCAATAAAAAACAACAACAAGAACAAAGAGACAACTAAGTGAGACGAACAACCGGAGCAAAAGTATGCTCATAGTCGACTCCATATTCTTAAGAATAACCTTTAGCCACTAGATGAGTCTTGTAGTAGTCAGTGGAATCATTAGAATTAGTTTTTATTAGAAAACCCCACTTACATCCAACGGGTGTCTTGCTAGAAAGCAATTTCACTAAGTCCCAAGTATCAGTCTTTTCCAAAGCTTGCAGTTTTTTAATCATAGCTTGTTGTTACAATGGATCAGTATTGTCTCACGAAATGACCTAGGCTCATGGTGTAATAAAATGACAGAGTAAAAATAATAATCAATAAGGTGAGAGGGAGGTCTACTTACACGGGTGGAGCGACGAAAATCAGGGAGAGACTCAAGAGGAGGCATCGGCTCAGGAGACGTAGATGGATTGACTTCAAGAGACAGTAACAAGGCAAACTGATTAATGAGTTGCAGCGTTAAGGTAAGAGTGTCAGGAAAGTGGTCAGGGGGACAAGATGAAAAAAATGGAGAGGATGATGAGTTAAATGGTATGCTAAACTTGGATAAGGTGGAGAAGAAAGTGTGTTTCCAAAATGTGACATGACGAGATATACGATTCCAACAAATTGTATGCTAATAAAATTAGAGAAACAACGACAAAAGATTAAGAATTTCTCTTCTTTTTTCACCAAAAACATATGAATTTCTTTCGAATTTATTTGAATTAATGTGGATTGACTGAGTAAATAAATTTATTTTTTTATTAATTTTGACAAAAGATTAAGAATTTCTCTTCTTTTTTCACCAAAAATATATGAATTTCTTTCGAATTTATTTGAATTAATGTGGATGGGCTGAGTAAATAAATTTATTTTTTATTTTTAATTTTGATTGTGAAATATATATATTTGTATGTAATCTTTGAACCCAAATTCTAGTGATATACTTTTTATCTCATCAAATTCTTTATATATGTTTTTTCAATATTAATTATTTCCATAATTTTATTTTATTTTTTGCTATTTCATACCTAAATTTACATACGTACAATATGTACTGTTGTTAAAAGAAAATTTACTATTTAAAACATAAAATAAAATTAAATACTATTTTATATTGTGATTCTTGCCATCTTTTTTTTTTCAAAAAATAAAAATTATATCCTCTTTCCGTCTCAATTCAAAGTATATTTTTTATCATTTTCGTTTTTCTCATTTTAAAGTATTTTTTTTTCATATTTTAGAAAAAGTAATCATACACTAATACCAAAATATCCTTAACTTTTATTTGAATTAAAAATATATTATGACACGTACAATTACTTTATACATACAGTTAAAGGGCAAAAATATCGAAAACTCTTACACACTTCCACTAACCAATAAAATACTTAGTGACTCAATTTCAGTTTCTTCTAGAGTAATGGAATAGTAGGGGTAATTTCTTAAATTTGTTTTTGAATTTAATTTGTGTACCATACTATGTAGAATATGGTAGTACCAATGCACATATGTGTTTTCTGGCAAAATCAGAATAGCGATGATTAGTTGTACCTCCGGCATTGAATTTCATCTTGTCGGCGGCGGGGAAGACGCGTTGAAAGTGCAACAAAAGCTAACAAGGATTTGGTAACTCTCTTATGTCCCTGTTCTACATTATTTATTTTCGAATGCGTTATTTCTGAATTAGAAGCTTTCATAGTGTCTTCATATTTTGTTTTTTAAACATATATAATTTTTTAGTAGATTAATGTTTAATAAAAAATTTCAAATTTCATTTAATTTATTTTAAATTTTAGTTATGTTAATGATTTAAAACTAAAAAAAAAAAAGTAAATGATGATATGAAAAAATGTAAAAATATAAAATTAATATATAAATACATTGGATAATATAGTTTTGTTTTACTCTCTCTGTCTTGTGAAATTGGTCCATCTTTTATCTTTTGGTCGTCCCGCGAAATTGGTCACATTTTCTAATATAGTAATACTTAGTAAATACTATTTACAATTACAAATTTAACTATACTTTATTCAATTACTAATACCTATAACTTTTATCGTTTGTTTTATTGTATATTTAAAAGTAGGGCTAGAATTTTGAATAATAAAAATTAATAAATATTCAGTATGATATAAATAAGTATTTATGTGATATCTAAAATTTTTAGTTAATTTTTAGTATAATATAAAAAATATATGATTTGATATTTTACAATTGAAAATTAGTCAATAATGAGATTGATTTGGAACTTGATTTTTATATTTCATTAAATATAGTTCATTCATCATTATTATTAAGAGTGAAATGAGAGTGAAAATTATGAATTTGCTCAAATAATGCAGGTACCATATGAAAAAAAAAAATACTAAAGTGTCAAAATTATTATATATTGTAAATTTGTATATGGTATGATACTGTATCAAACATTTTCAATACGACTATTGCATATACTTTTAGCATTGTTGGTATAATATATACCGAAAATATCAATACAGTTTGATATTTTAGCATTTGATATATCTGTCTATATCAATAATTTAGTATATTGGTATTAAAATAATTAATTTTCTAATATATTCTCAAAATTGTAAAATTATTTTTAATTTTTGTATTTCAGCGGAAAATATTATATTCTGATACCATACATGGAATTCGATTAGAAATGACTTGATATTGTATTCCGATAATACCGAACCATATTATATACCGCACCGGATTTTTTGGTATTTTAAAAAAAATATTGATACCATACAAAAAAACAAGTTTGGTATACCGAAATTTGACATTTTCGGTATTTTTTAGTACAATATGTATTATTTCGGTAATTCAGTATTTTTTCATCTATAAATTCGGTATATCAAATTATTTGTACAATATCTCATTACGCTAAAATAGCATACTAAAAATTTTGGTATGATATACTCCCTCCATCAAGCTAGAAAGTATACATATTTATATTTTGGGACGTCCAGTTACAAAGTAAACATTTCATTAAATATCTTTTTTTTTTTTTTCCACAAATACTCTTACTTTACATTACATCATTACTTTTACATCAAAAAGTAAGGACAAAAATGTCATTACACTTCTTTTAACTACCCACTATAATTAAAATATTATTATTTCTTAAACACCGCGTCAAAAATAAATGTTTACTTTCTATGTGGATGGAGAGAGTATAAGATATGCGTTATAAATTTTGATATGTAATATCGAACTATCCCTATCAACAATCAAATTCAAAAAATTTGATGTTTTGTTTATATTAAAAAGTTGGGAAAATTGCAAAAAATACCATGTATGTAGGTTCAATTATCATTTTCGAATATTTTTTTTTTCTACTTTCACAATTTAGGACATTATGTGTACTCCGGGCATTATTTTTGTCCTCCAGCGCCGGAAAAACGCACGTGACCGTCACGTGCGCCTTTGTGGCATTGCCGGTGCATACGTGACGCCGCTGTTGCTGTTGTCGTCCGTGTGGTCGTCGGACAGGTGACGTGGATTTTTATTTTTTATTTTTTTACTTATGCAATGTAGGACATTATGTGTTCGTCGGGTATTATTTTTGTCCTTTGGTGCCGGAAAAACAATTTGTTCTAAGTTTTTTATATTTCAATTTGGTCCAATTGGTTATTTGCAATTTGGTCCAATTGGGCCAAATTAAAATTTTATATAAATATATTTTTTTTAAAAAAATAAATAATTGCACGTCACCTATCCGACGACCCTAGAACAAATTGTTTTTTCGGAACCAGATGGCAAAAATAATACTTAGAGTACACATAATGTCCTAAATTGCGAGAGTAAAAAAAAGATAGTTCCACGTCATATGTCCGACGACCACGCGGACGACAACACAACAACCACTACTAGAAAAAAGGTTGATAACTGCAAAAATTTGTCGCAAATTTTAATATGTGACAATTAAAAGTCACGGAAAGTAATTTCGTGACAAATTTATGTCATAACTTTTTGTTTTGACTATTCCGTAAATAATATTTGCTGAAAAAGTTACAAACAACTTTCCGTGACTATTTAAAGTAACGGCTTGTGTAACGAAAATGTCCAAGATATTTATATTCCGTGTCTTTTGATTATTTCGTTACAAAAATTGTCACGAAATTTTTTCTTGACTATTTTAACTTGCAGCAAAAATAACCAAAATATTTCCAACATTTTAAATTATTACAGATATTGTCATAGTATAATTTTTGTGACTTTTTAAAATCAAATTTCACAACATAAGTAACGAAAATAACTATAAATTTTTCTTATTGTTTGTAGCTATTCAAAGTAATAACAAAATAATAAAATCATCTTGTTGATGTAATTTTTCAACAAAAATAAAGTAAAATTCAAAGATATAGAAAATATCCTTAAACTTGATTAATTAGTGCCTGAGATTAGGAATCTCTAAACACTGTACGGTACAGAAAATAAACTGGAAAATAAAAGACTGAAATTTAAAGTGGTGATCCCCAAATCTGACTTTGCTTTGTTGAAGTTGATTGAAGATGCCTTGCCAAATGATGATTCAAACCTTTAAATGTTCCCTGGGAAACCGTACTGAAAACCGTCACCCGAACGGTTACAACGTCTCCTTCCCCAACCGTCTTCCAACCCTTTTCATGCTGACACGTGTCCTCAGCAGACCAAAATTATCCTTATATTTCACTCTTTGAGCCGACCACAGACCTTCCGCTCTTTTAGCCCGACTTCGTCCTTCGCCCGACCTGCTTCTTCGCCCGACCTCACTTGGGCCGACCTCCGCATCAGCCGCCCTCCGTCTTCGACCGAAGACCTCCGCGTCTGTCCGTACCTCTTCCTTGCCCGACCTGCGGACTTCCCGTCCTGATGACTTTCCGTCTTAAGGACCTACCGACCTGAGATCCTTCCGACCTGAGGTCTTTCCATCTTGAGGACCTCCCGACCTGAAGACCTTCCGACCTGAGGTCTTTCCGTCTTGAGGACCTACCGACCTGAGATCCTTCCGACCTGAGGTCTTTCCATCTTGAGGACCTCCCGACCTGAAGACCTTCCGACCTGAGGTCTTTCCGTCTTGAGGACCTACCGACCTGAGATCCTTCCGACCTGAGGTCTTTCCATCTTGAGGACCTACCGACTTGAAGACCTTCCGACCTGAGGTCTTTCCGCCCTGAGGACCTTCCGTCTTCAGGACCTTCCGTCTTGAGGACCTTCCGTCTTGAGGACCTACCGACTTGAAGACCTTCCGACCTGAGGTCTTTCCGCCCTGAGGACCTTCCGTCTTGAGGACCTTCCGTCTTGAGGACCTTCCGTCTTGAGGACCTACCGACCTGAAGACCTTCCGACCTGAGGTCTTTCCGTCTTGAGGACCTACCGACTTGAGGACCTACCGACCTGAGGACCTTCCGTCTTGTATTTTCCTTAGAAATAAATCTATTTTCCTTGATTTCCTCACGGTGTCCTTCAGCCAGTTCAATCAACCCTATTGCCAGGCCCATTCTTCTTTTTACCTTGGGCTTTTAACCTAATTCTAAATTTCGTACGTAACACATCTTCAATATCTTTATTCAATATCGTTCGTAGCTATTCAATTTTTTTGTTAAAAATTCATGATGATATATTAAATAAATATGTATATATTTTTAAAAGATAAATTTATAATCAATAATATTTATATAGTTAAAATATAATAACAAACAAAAAGTAATACTTTAGAGTAGATAGCTAAGTTGGCATGACAGGTCGTGTAAGTCTTTAATAACGAAACCCTTCGACTTGCCAGATTAAATTAAAAAATAACTATAAGGTCAACCGTACGAAGTAATTCCGAAAAAATAATCGTGTGTGGTTGCATTGAACACAAATTATAATATAATTTTTTTTTTTCAAAAATATAAAATCACGGAATTGTTACAGCTTTCGTTAATATAAAGTCACAGAGGTGTAATGGTATTATTTTGTAACTTATTGTCACGAAAATGTCACAATTATAAAATATTTACGAAATTTTGTTGCAGCTTCTGTTGCTATATAAAGTCACGAACATGTCATGATATTATTCTATAACTTATTGTCACAGAAATGTCACCACTTAAAAAAAGTCACCAGCAAAATTCAACGGAAATAGTTCCGTTTATTTTTCCGTGACTTTTTAGTAAAAAGTCACCAATTTGTACTAAAACCGTGACTTTTTTTACCGCAACTATAGTCTAATTTTCTGGTAGTGAACGACGGCGTCCACGTATGTGCCGGTCATGCCACAAATGCGCACGTGACGGTCACGTGCGTTTTTCCGGCACCGGAGGGCAAAAATAACGCCCATAGTACACATAATGTCCTAAATTGCGAAAATGAAAAAAAAAGTATTCGAAAATGATAATTGGACCTACATACATGATATTTTTTGCAATTTTTCCTAAAAAAATTAGTATTACGGTTGTTATTTTTGTATTTAAATTATTATAATTAATTAATTATTATTATTTTTTTATCTAATTGCATAATTTAGAATCAATATAATAATAATTTTTTAAAATAAAAAAAATTCAATAAATAAAATAATAAATATGAAAAAATAAAATAAAATAAAAAATATTTCTACTTATTTCAATATTTCATTAAATAAAAATAGTTAAAATAATATTTTATTACATATATTACATTAACTAATTACACTAATTAACTATATAAACCAAATTTTTTAGAACTATGCACCAAAAGAAACTGCATTTCGTGGGACGGAGAAAATATTATTTTGTAAATAATTAAAGTTTTCATTTATTATACAATTATGCAGTTTTTATTGATTTATATTTAATAATAAAAATTTATTTATAATGATTTAAGTTTTTAAGGGATACAAGAGAATTTATAGAAATATAAGATTGCTAAATAAATATATAAATACATTTGATAATATAATTGTATTATATATTTTTAATTAACTTTCATTTTATTTTCTATTAATTTGATATAATTTTATTTTTGGTATATTTTACAATATTTTGATGCTTATTTATTTTATAGGTAATTTTTTATTTTCGAAGACATTGAAACCTCTGTTGCCTTTATATTTGAATAAGAAGCCTTTATCTGTCATTTGTTTTTGTAAATATACAGTAAATTTTTTTACCGAAGTAAATTTAGTACTTTTAATTTTGTTAATTATTTAAATTTTTAGGGAGGTAAGAATTAATATTCATATGTAAATATATTATATAATTGTTATTCCAAAAAGTATATAGTATTATTTGGGCTTAAGAAATTATGATTTTAATGGAAAAGAAGACAAATCAATTATTCAACTCAAACGAGCCCAAATCCAAATTAGCGAGCCCAACCAAAATAATATATGAAATGAAATAATATTTGAATAATGATAAGATTTGAATAAGATAGAATCCTAATTAGATTAGATTTTGGTAAGATTATGATGTAGTATAAAATGAGACAACGCATACATCATATTTTCCCTTTGAAAATTAATGCAATTTTTTTTTTCTTTTCATTGTTATACACATATCACATACGTTGCATCTACATATGTGCATATTAATATATGGATGCATTTTGTACAATTCATTAGTACGTGTACTGTAATTATAATTCACGGTACTATATATGTATATGTGATTAGTGATGAAATAAAAGTGAACACAAATTCATTCATATTATGTCTAATCTGTCAAAGTCTCTCTCTCCTTCGTCTCTTTATATTTATTAATAGTGCACTCACCTATACATATATATATATACACATACATCTATATTTTTATTATCCGTCACACACACGTCACCATACATATATACCTATCAATATTGTATTATATTATTATTACATAACATCCATTGCTTTGCTTTTTCTTTCATGCAGCCTATATAGTTTTTTTTTCTTTTTTTTTGTTTGTCCTTTTCTTTATTTGTTTGTTTTCTTTAATTTCTTGTCCTTTTCCTTCTAATTCTTTGTTTTCCTCTCATTTTATCTTTGTCATCTTTTTCTCTCTTCTTGATTTATTACTTTTGGGAACATGGTTCTGGATCCTTTTGGAGAAAGTCGAAGAATTCATCCGATTTTCGGTAGACTCGTCTCGATAAGCTGGCGAAAAATATTTTGAGCGACAACAAATTGGCACGCCTAATGGGATACGTCGTATTCCTCTATATTTTTACTTTGAAATTTCAGCCATTTTATTTTTTCCTTCCTATTGTATTTTCTTTCGTGCAGCCTATTTGATTTTTTTTTTGCCTTTTTTTTTTTTATCTTTCTTTCTTTAATTTCTTGCCTACCTTCATTTTATCTTTCTGCCTTTCTCTTTTTATCTTTTTGAATTTTTCTCTATTTTTGATTTATTACTTTTTGTGAACACGGTTACGTATCCTTTTTTTCGGAGGAAGCCGAAGTACTTACCTAATCTTCGGCTGGCTCGCTTCGATAAGCTGTTGAAAAATATTTTGAGCAACAATAAGATTGGCACGTCCAGTGGGACACGTCGTGTTCCTTTTATGAATTTACAAAGTCGCAATTTAAGCGATCTGACGGCTTCTAAAAACAGCCAAGGATCGAATGAAGGTGGTGACGAACAATCCCCGGAGATTCCACGAAACATTCCTATACCATATACGGAAGCATCTGCCTCGACAGAGACCGGTGGGCACTTTATTCGAATAGGAGTGCAATCCGCTTTCACGACCGAGCATTGCAATTAACGAAGTATTTTTCGGATATACTTGGTCCAACGATATGCAGTGAGATGAGACAAGGGCATGACGATGAAAAGAGGAAATGAAAGACTCCTATTGATGCCGACCAATCTGAATTTGTGCGAGACAAGCAAACAACATTGGCAGCCGGGGCAGGAATCCATGAAGCGCTTCGTTTAGGCCAAGTCATGATACGTTAGCGAGATGAAGATGTTTCAAGTACATTACAACCCACACAACATTTTAATGATGTTGGGCAGCATTCTAGAGAAGTGAACGAAACACCATTAAATAAAGATGAGCACGCCTAATGGAGGACAAACCCTCTATTCATCCCGACGAAAGCGCCACACCATTCGAAGACCCTTCCAGCAGTTCAACCAGCTACATTCCCGCAGGTAACGACGACTTATCCGCAACATCAGCCTATTGCAGTGATGTCTAGGGTGCCACAGCCACAGTCGATCCCCGATCGGAATTTAGCCACCAATTGGAATGGATGGACGCATTCACCGCATCCAACTTATTTTCTACATGGCACGGTATCTCCTTGGTATCCCGCTGCCCCTTTTTCATCGTACGGAGCTTGGGGGCAGACATATAATCCTCAAGGTGTGTTTCCACATGGGCCATACGGGTATGCACCTTCATCGACTACAACGGCCGCCCTTATTCCATCGCCTCAAGTCCCGATGCTTCCAATGGGTTTCAGTGTACCATCCTTGACTCCACAAACTGCTTGTACACACAAGATAAATCATGCAGTTCGGGGCCAGCCTGCAGTAGCCCAGCAGGGAATATAGCTGCAATCGATACCGGCATCGCAGCCACAGTTCGGACAGTAGGCGAACCAGGTTTTAGAGGCTCCTCAAGGTCAACCACGGTCTACTGTACGATGTGCAATGGCTGGCATAATGCAGATTTTCTTGCCGAGCCTCCTCGAGTTGACCATCAAGCCATCACCGAAGTGATGCAATAATTGTACGGTGATCCATTGCGCATACCTGCTTGACAGCACTATCGACGCCCTTTTTCAGATGATATCGTGGATGAACACCCCTTGCCAAGGAACACGTATATCCCATAATTTATACTATTTTCGGGCGAGGATTCACGATCAACAATAGAGCATGTTAGCCACTTTACTGCACAATAGAGCATTAAATTTGGAAATAAGGATTGGTTCAAATTGCAATTATTCTCCCTATCTTTGACAAACCATGCTTTCAGATGGTACGCCATATTATGACCCCATTCGATCTAATCATAGGATGAGTAGGAAAAGGACTTTCTATGAAAGGTTTTATACATCGTTGCCAGAAACTACTGTTTTAGATCTTACAAGTATGCGAAAAATGGGTGATGAGTCCGTAGAGCAGTTTATCAAACGTTTCAAACATGCTGAAGGACGTTGTCTAGTGAGGATTGCAGAAGATCAGGTGGTGGGAATTGCAATCGATAATATGCTGCCTTACTTACGGGAGAAGCTTGCGTTGCAAGAATACCACGATCTTCGTCAATTGATATCCAAAATATTAAAGGCCGAACAACTCCATCATGAAACCCAAGCTGCTCGGCAGCAACATGCTCGCTATGAAGCTCACTTTATTCAGGAACAAGGCGATGAATATCCTTTGATGAAGATGCCAATGATGTATGCCTTAATGAATTTACGCAAGAAAAGACGTATACATGCCCTGCCTTGAAAGCTTCTAAGAAAAAGGAAAGTAGTCAAAAGGGGCTCACTTTATTCAGGAACAAGGCAATGAATCATCCTCTGATGAAGATGCCGAGGATGTATTCCTTGCTAAATTTACGCAAGGAAAAACGTATACATGCCCCGGCTTTTGAAAGTTTCTAAGGAAAAAAAAAAGTATTCCAAAGGGGCAATACGCATTTGACATTGCAAATTTGGAACAAATTTTTGAATACTTATTGAAAGATAAAAAAATCCGATTAAAAGATAGACACAAAATCCCGTTTGAAGGAGAGCTGAAGAGGAAAAGGTTTTGCAAGTGACATGGATTTCTTGGCCACACGGTTGGAAATTGTATCGTCTTTCGTAATGCGGTACAAAAGGTGATAAAAGAAGGGCGGCTATGTCTTGCTGATCGGGCATATATGAAAATAGAAAATGATCCTTTTTCCGCTCCCATAAATGTAGTAGGATTTTATCCCAAGAGAAGGCAGCAATCGCATGCGTCGAAAGAAGGAAATTATAAAAAAAAAATTCAGCGTTGCGAAGATCATTAATCAAGCATGTAGGGAGGGTGCATCGTCCCCCATATCGAAATCCTACAAGGGACCAACTATCATCATCAAGTACTATCGCTGAAGTAAGCTTCGAGAAAGATGGAAACATTTGGCGAATTTTGTCGGTAGGACAAGTTGTGATTACTCCATATTTAACTCGAAAACCTCAAAAAGTTCCAGCAGATGGTAGTTGGGATGTTAACCAGGCTCTCAAAAAATATTAGCAATTATCTCGATCTCAAAAGAGGCGTAGACAACGTTGGTATCAAATAGCGAGGTTAGCAAAAGAGCTGGGACTGAAACAAAATTTTAGAACATCGGAAAAGTTGACTGCACCTAAAAGGTAATCCATGAAGACACAAATTTAATATTCAGACAAGACGGCCATCGAGCAACCTGGTTAGCCTAAAGTTTTTGGCAACGACAAAGTAACCAAAAAGAGCAGAGACCAAAACAGCAGGACAACAATGTGCGAGTTGTTGCATGTGAAATTTACCCTCAGCTCGATGCCCAACAAGAAAATGCTCTTATTAATTTACAATTACTTTCAGTTGGCATAAGGAGTGGAAACCGACCCACTAGGCTGAAGCTAGCACCTCACAATCGACGATGAATAAAGATAAATGCAAGACGCCAATAATTGCGTCTGATTTAGAGGAGTTAGAGGAGAAACTGAGGAATAACGCTTCTGATGAAGATAATTTTTCTAAACAAGTTTTGATAATATTGTTTCAGACGAGAATTTTAACTATGCACTTCGATTGCAAACAAATTTCGAGATAAAGGCTATCAATTTTTTGCCCGCCGAATTTTCCACTCTTCATGATCAATCCTAATCGTTGGAAGGAGATATTTGGAAGGAATATGACAGCCCTATCATGTGGATAATGGAAGAAAATTCAAACGAAGCTGCTCATTCAGAGTCCTTAGTTTTTCAAAAACCGAAGGAAAGTGGAACGCGCCATTTAAAAGCATTATTCCTCATCGTAATGCTTGATGGATGTTGGATCAGCAAGGTACTGGTAGATGGTGGGGCATCAGTTAGTATATTGACACTATCAACATTGCGGAAGATTGGAAAAAATCGCAACGACTTGATACCGATAGAAATGCGCACTACCAATCTCATCGGCAATGTGCACAAGGCCACCGGCGTCGTGATCACAGAAGTGGCTGTAGAATCTAGAAAATATTCGATGGCTTTATTTTTTATTGAAAGAAAGCCTACCTACTCAGCGATCCTTAGACGAAAATTGGATTCGCACCTCTCAATCAGGTTTCATCAACTTTGCACCAATACATAATGTTTTGGAAAGGAGATCGTGTCGAGGTCGTTGAAGTAGAGTCTGATCCTTTGACGAAAATACACGCGTTAGAAGCAATTTTCTACTCTACAAAAGTATTTCCTTTATCCATGATGTTACAAGGAGCTGAATTGTGGGATGGATGCAATTTGATGTCAATAGGCTCTGAAGTTCGATCTGAGGCCGAGTCACGGTCCGAAAATAATAAGATTTACAATGGGATCAATTCCTAAATTGGTCCAAACGTCTCTGCCTGATGTTGAGGTAGAAATATATGACGTAGGGAATGATCAGTCCCTATCACCAAGTCTGATAAAATGGAAGACGACAAAGAGTGCCCAAGTCCGATTGACGGACTGTCCTGACGTTTGAAGCGCAAGATTCACTAGACGAAATTAATTTAGGAAATGAGGCGAATACGAGGACCACTCGAGTCAAAACCTTACTAGATGTTACTTGTAAAATCGATTTGTCCAATTAATCAAAGAATTTAAAAATTGTTACGTATAGGACTACAATGAAATGCTCGATTTAGTTAGGAATCTCGTTGAACATCGATTACCGACAAAGCCTAATTTCAGGCCTCATAAAAAGCCTCCAAGGAGGTTCAATCCAGATATTCTTCTAAAAATCAAATAGGAAATAGAGAGGCTTTTGCGAGCTAATTTTATATGAACTTGTCGTTATTCTGAATGGATTTCTAATGTTCTTCCGGTAATAAAAAAGAATGGGAAGCTGCGAATGTGTATTGATTTCAAAATTCTTAATCTCGCAATTCCTAAACATGAATATTTAATGCCGATTGTCGACATGCTTATCAATGCCATAACGGGATATGAATTTCTTCATTCATGGATGACTACTCCGGTTACAATCAAATTTATTTGGTCGAAGATGATGTACACAAGATAAATTTTAGATGCCCGGGTGCGATTGAGACTTTTGAATGGATAGTAATGTCATTTAGTTTCAAGAATGCGGGAGCGACATATCAATGCACTATGAACGCTATTTTTCATGATTTGATCCCTACATCCACGAAAGTCTACATTAATGATGTAGTAGTTAAATATCAAAATTTTAATGATCATTTGGAACACCTCAGACAATCCTTTATTAGCATAAGGCAATATGATCTCAAAATGAATCCGACTAATTGTGTGTTCGGTGTTTGAGCTTGGGAATTTCTTGGTTTTCTTGTTCATCATCGAGGGATTTAAGTCTATGTATATAAAGTAAAAGCACTCTAGTAGCTTGGACTTCCACGGAACATCAAGGAAATTCAAAGTTTGATGGGAAAAGTTAATTTCTTGCGAAGTTTTATTGCCAATGCAGCGGAAAAGATGAAAGCCTTTTCGGTATTGTTACGAGGGAATAAACAACCCTTCGAATGGGGGGCAGAGCAACAAGAGTCTTTCTAACAAATTAAGAATGCGTTGGCATCGCCACCGGTTTTAACTACACCCATCCATAGACGGCCATTAAAATTATATATTGCGGCTACCGAAGATATGATAGGATGTTTATTAGCGCAAGGTGATGTTGGGGGGAAGAAACGTGCTATATATTATCTCAATAAAATGTTGAATAATGCAAAGATCAGGTATTCGTCAATTGAAAATTTGTCTGTCATTGTATCATGCTTGAATGAAGCTAGAGTATTATATCGTATCATTTAAGACGAAAGTTCTATACAAATCTTTTACGCTACCTCTTGAGTTGCCCTGTTTTGCATGGTTGATTAGTCAAATGGGCTATGAAACGTACATCTTTGGCACTCACCTACAAACCGCTGAAAGCTGTGACAGGGCAAGCTATTGCTGATTTTTTAGCTGAATATCTAAGAATGATCCAAACCTCATATATTTCAGCCGAATATGCTGGATTGGAACCATGACGAGTCACTTTTGACGGTTCAAGTACGTTTGATGCAGCTGGCGCAGGAGTTGTCATCACCAGCCCCAATGGCGGAGTTTGGCATTTCACACATCGACTTCCCATAGTATGCACTAAAAATGAAGTTGAACATGAGGCGTTGTTGCTTGCCTTGCCTTTTTTGGGGTCAAAAAATGTCGCAATTGTACATATTCATGGCGACTCGCAACTCATTATCCGACAAGCTTTGGGCGAATTTAAATGCTGAGAACCTCATCTTATTGGCCTCTTGCATGAAGTACGAGCACTCCTATAACAGTTCCAATAAGCTATTTTGGAAGAAATCCCTTATGAGGAGAAAAACGAGGCAAATGATCTCGCACAACAGGCGTCGAGATTTAAACAAAAATGGGGGGTTGTTCGTATTGATTGCATCCAAAACAATGGGCAGGCTGATTTTCGGCAGCCCTATATTGATACGTAGATGGATCCAAAATAAACTAATTCAAAGGTGATTGAAGAGAAGCTTCTAAAATATACCCTAGTCGATCAAGATCTATACCGTCGACGCCCCGACGGAACATTAGCTTGTTGTTTAGGCAGTGATGAAGCAAATAAGGTTATGACTGAGGTTCACGAAGGTATTGCAGGTGCATATCGGTCTAGTGCTGCTATGCGTTGGAATATTTTCAGGTATGTATATTTTTGGTCAACTATATCACGCGATTGTGTTGTCTATAATAGGGGATGCGAGGCATGCCAACGACATGGCCCCATGAGACGAGCACCCGCCAAGGAGTTGCATTCAATTATTAAAGCATGGTCATTTCGAGGATGGACAATAGATATTATTGGTAAATATATCCCCCTTTATCCAAAAGACATTTTTTTATTTTGGTAGCGACCGACTATTATACTAAATGGGTCGATGCAATTCATTTGATGCAAGTTAAGCAAGCTCATGTAATTTAATTTATTAAATCCAATATTATTCATTATTTTGGGATACCTCAGTCCATCACGACGGATCAAGGGACTGTATTTATAAGCACTAAATTGCAATCTTTCATAGCCCAATATGGCATACGATTAATCCACTCATCGTCATACTATCCCAAGCTAATGGGCAAGCCGAGGCGAGTAGCAAGATGCTAGTTTTGATGATTAAAAAATCTTTAGAGGAAAACCCAAGGAGTTGGCACGAAACACTTGAAGAGGTGTTAAGGGCGTATCCGAATGCAAAATTATCTGTTACAAGAAGTACACTTTTTCGACAGACTTATGGGCATGACACGGTATTACCTTTAGAAATTACAGTCCCATCGTTACGAACCGTACAACAAGCTGAACTTTCCATGATCGAAAATAACCGATTATTACTGCAGGAATTAGAAACAGCCCCCAAAGAACGTTTGCATGCATTGGACCATACTCATTTAAAGAAAATGAAAGCTGGGAGAGCATACAATAAATCAGGTCGACCAATTACTTACCAGGAAGACGATCTTGTTTAGAAAGCAAATTTTCCCGAAGTACTGAAGAACCGAGATTGGGGAAAATGGTCGGCTTATTGGGAAGGTCCCTTTATCGTCGCAGCTAAATCATCTTGATGAGCATATAGGCTAAGTACCCTGAATGCGACGAAATGAAAGTGGCTATTAATGGTAAATATTTGAAAAGATATTATCCATTAATATGAGACGATGAATGGAGGACGTCACCACCCATATAGTTAAATAACGACGGAGACAATTAATCAAATACTTTACAAGAGTATTGATCGGATAAAAGTTCATAGAAGAGATATTAATCATTTTCATCAGATCAACACTTTTGATAGGGGACAATTTGTTATCACAAAAAAATATATATAGACTTAAGAAATATAATTTTAATGGAATAGAAAATAATCCAATTGTTATGAAGACCCAAATCCAAGTTGGCGAGAAAATAATATATGGAGTAAAATAACTTTGAGATAATGATAAAATTTGGATAAAATAGAATCTTAATTAGATTATATTTGATAAGATTTTACGTCTATATATTATGTAGTAAAAAAGGGGACAACGTATTTGGTTTCTTTTTTTTTTTTTCTTGTTTGCGTTTTTTTTTATTTTATTTATGTGTTCTCTTTAATTTTTTCTCATCTTTCTTCTACTTTCTTATTTTATTCTCCTTTTATCTTCATCTTATTTTTCTCTTTTCTTAATTTATTATTTTTCGGAACACATTTTTGGATCCTTTTTAGAGGAAGCCTGAGAATTTATCTGATTTCGACAAACTCATCCCAATAAGCTGCCGAAAAATATTTTAAGCCATGACCATAATATAATTACATTCTATATTTTTTTCAAATTAACTTTCATTTTACTTTCTAATTTGATATGGTTTTATTTATTTTCATTTTTTATTTTGTATTTTTGGCCGAATTTATTTTATTTTATTTTATTTTTAAATTGACCTTTACTTTTCTTTCTAATTTAATATGATTTTATTTTTGGTACATTTTTATAGATATTTGTATTTTTTAATTTTTTTATAAGTATTTATTTATTTTTTATATTTAATTTATTTATTTATTATAGTTATAGTTAACGTTTGAATTTTTAAACGGGTAAACGTGATTTATAGAAAATGATAAGAATATAACAATTCGTGTATAAATATATATAAGTACATTGAATAATACTTTGTTCTATACGTTTTTCTTAAATTAACTTTCGTTATTGTTTTCTCGAATTTAGTATGATTTTATGTTTGATATATTTTATCGATATTTCATATTTAAGCTCTTATTTGTTTTAGGAGGTAATTCCTTATTAATTTATATTTAATAAAATTATTTAATTAATAATTTATTTTTTGATTTTTTTTAATACTATCTTAATATTTACTTAAATTAAAAATATACCGCGGTATATACAATTAATTTATAGTTAAATGGTATAATTGTGAAAATCTCTTACACAAAATTGGTGTTCTAATAAAAATTTATTAAATACTTTTATTGTTCTTATTTATGTCCTAAACAAAAAATAGTAAAATTATTTCCTTCTACTCATATGATTAAACACAAGATATTATTTACTTTTCTTTTTTTTTTTTTTTCTTCTTCATATGAACAAATACATTATTACAATTTTCATATTATCTTATTTATTTTCTCTTCTCCCTCCATTAAAATCCCTCTCATCCTCTTTCCTCATCCAATCAAACAGACTCCTAAAGAATTTAAATTTCATTTCCATCATCATTTTTGGAAGAAGATATTATATTTAATTGTGGGGAGTATTACAAAATAATGATTTTCTTTTTTACTTTTTAATTGAATAAATAATTTGATTCAGTTTTATTTTAATATATTTCATAGATATTTTAAATCTCATTTACTTTATAGATAATTTTTATTGGTTGATTCTGCAAATGATTTACTAAGTAGTGTATATATATATATATATATATATATGATATGATTCTGTGTAGGAATGATGGATCTTATATATATATCTATCTGGTGAAAGTGATGTTGTTCTTATCCTCGTGATATCCTACTGCATAGCAGCAGCAGCTCCAATATGGATTTGGTAAACACGTGAAGACATAATAGCAGTGATGGCTCATGCCCATGCACACGCGCCACACCTCTAGATATATATATATATATATATATATCAAAACATAAAAGTATACATGGTGGGATCTGATGGGATTATTCCACAAGGTGTTTGCAGTTGTTCGTAAGCATCCATAGGGTAAGAAAAATATCCAAATATCATACATCCCATACCACAAAAATATTGAAAATACAGAAATTTCAATATACCTGTCATACCAAATTTTTTTCGGTAAGTATAAATTGACATTTTCGGTATATACTGAAATATCAAAATAATTTTGTATATATAAAAAATAGCTTTATTATTTTAATATTTTGATATTCCATATTTCAGTATATGATGATAATTTCGATATATTCCGATTATCGGTACGGTGCGATATATATATATCTATCATACAGATTTTATGATATACTGTTGTACGATATCAATATTGTAAAATATCATGCCAAAAATTACAGTATGATATATAATATCCGGAATAAAATTTGGTATACCATATCAACCTTCCGCTAAGCATACATACATGCATACATACAATATTTACTCTTCTTATCCATTCACTAATTAAGGTATATATATGGGTGAATGATATCCTATAGCCTAATAATTAACTATAACTATTTGATTGTTTTATTGATATTTGTTCTCCAAAGATGAGAATGGCTCTCTCATCGGAATCCTATCCAAATCAAAGCAACAGTGAATTTAACTGTTTGAGATTTGATTGATTAATAGATAGATATTTACCGATCCGACCAAATTTTCACACTGCATTACTACGTACTAATGAACTACTCTATAGTATTACTCACTACTGCTCAGAACAGCACTTATTAAAATGCATCGATGTAATTAAAGCTGCTTGCTTAAGTTGTAGTGATATATAAATAAACATGATGCTTCTACTTAGCTATCATCAGATTCGCTTTTCTTTTTCTACCTCCACGAGAATCATATATACACACATGGATATGGATTCGATGCTTTTGTTATGTGTGAAAAAAAAAAAATTGTGTTATTTTTAATAAACACAAAATTTGTACAAATTATATTGATTTAGATTTAAAGTGAGTTTTATTCTCTAAATGAGTCATTTGATTCTCCTTTCTGGTCGATTTGTTTTCCAACTTGGTTTTTTATGGCTTCTTTGATCCGAAGAGATTTGGTCTTCGGTTTGATTTTGCCGGACTTTAGAGGGCTTTGGTCCCCGTGTGGGCAATTTGATCATCGTCTTTGGATTTGATGTCCTCTTTAGACGATCCGAGACTTTGATCTTTGGTTTGGCTTTGCCGCATTTTGGAGAGCTTCGGTGAGCGATTTGATCATCGGCTTTGGATTTAATGTCTTCTTTAGACGATCCGAGGCTTTGGATTTGATGTCTTATTTGGACGATCCGCGGTTTTGATCTTTAGTTTGCCTTTTCCGCCTTTTGGAGAGCTCTGGTCTCTGTGTGGACGATTTGATCATTGGCTTTGGATTTGATGTCTTCTTTGGACGATCCGCGGTTTTGATCTTTACTTTGTCTTTGCCGTTTTTGGAGGGCTTTGGACTCCGTGTGGGCGATTTGATCGTTGTCGAGATGGATTTGGTGCTCCATAACACTTTTGGTGGCGTGTCCCTTTGACTTTTGGATTGAAGAGGGCCGAGTTGATACTTTGGTGAAGAACGCGATGAACACCTTGAAGTTTTGGGATGAACTTTGGATGCTCTTCCTTGGCTTTGATGGATTCTTCAATGGCTTTTGGAGCTTTGACCCTTGAAGAGGTGGATTTTGTGCTCCATAACACTTTTGGCGGCGTGTCCCTTTGACTTTTGGATCAAAGAGGGCCGAGTTGACACTTTGGTGAAGAACGCAATGAACACCTTGAAGCTTTGGGATGAACTTTGGATGCTCTTCCTTGGCTATGACGAATTCCTCAACGGCTTTGAGAGCTTTGATCCTTCCTCTGGCTCGGGCATACGACGAAGAACGTTAACTCCATTGATTCATCAACCAATATTGGATCATTTGTCCAAATCAGTGACTTTCGACGAAGAACGCTTCAAAGGACACGAAGAATATGAAGAACAATACGGAGAGAGTCTAAAGACTTACTCATTTTCTTGAATCCTCGACGCAACTTCGGTCTCAAATGAACTGACCATGGCTCCTATTTATAGGGGATGGGTGGCCTTGGCTTCATTTTCGGATAGTGTCACGTGGCGCGTCCTGATTGGCCAATAGAAAGATTTTATAATCCTTCATTTTTCATCAGATGTTGTTTTCCATTCTTGAAGAATTTGATTGATCCTTCCTATCTTGTCAAGATCTTTATATTATTTTCTTTCTCGGAAGATATTAATTTATATACTTCCTTAATTGACAAGATTAATTTATTGTGCTGTCAAATTTATTATGGCTCTATTTACGCACGCAATATTTGTACGATATCTTCTATTTTTAGTAGATTTTTGCATTAATGGTTGATATTTATTGATAAAAAATTAACATATGTGCATAATTAAATATCATATATTTATTTTAATGAAATTTTATTTTTTCCAAAATACATGATATTTAATTTAATTTAGGAAATTAATTTTCAATGCCTACAGTATATATGCACTTATATTTTGGTAATAGCTTGAAAAAGATTTGATTTAAATTCGTGTTGGACATAAGTTCAAAAGCACATGAATATGCAGAAGACTTGGCCAGAAGGAAGAGGCTTAGGATCCTGTTGGTGATTAGAGCCTCTTAATCAACCGGAATCTCCTAGTCGCCAAACAACAAAGCCTCAAAAGATGAGGCTCAAGAGGATCGGACTTCAAGGAAGCAGCTCTAGAAGATAAGGCTTCAGAAGAAAATGCTCAAAGACGAGGATCAAGCCGAAACTCGCAGGCTCCAAAGTCGTCTAGCAACAAGGTCCAAAGTAGGTTGTGATCAATTAAAGCTTAATCGCAACCCCGAAAAAAAGGAAAAGAACAAACACCACATGAGTCAATAAAGTAAAGACGTAGTTTGAAGTAATAACTAACACACTTTCTATAATCTAGGACATGATTATACTTTTAGTCTTTTAGGGTATATATACACAAACATTCACACAACACAATCCAACATCTTATCCAAAAATAAACTATATCCTTTCATTTTCTTAATAGTTTATTGGTAGATCTTTGGTTTTATTCAATTATATCTTAATTTTCTTTGATTTTTTTGTTAATTTCAACATATTTATGTTGATTTATATTTTTGTGCACGTTTTATCCGAACTCTGGTAGATTTTAGATTAGTTTCCTCAGATTCAGCCATTAAGGTTCAAAGTTGTCTGGAGGCTTTACCATGGCAACCGCTCCCTAATCCAACGACGAACATGCTTTATGGAGTGTTGCCAGACTCGCATAATTTGATCAAGGGAGCATAAATGAGAAAGTCTTGGAACCTCATGAAAAATCAATTCTACTTCTAACAATTTGATATTAAAATAATATAAGGATATTTTGTGAAAAAAAAAATTAGTTTTGAAAAAATGCAGAATCAAAATTGTATAATTTCAGTTTTTTTTTTTCATTTTTTTTGCCAACAAGACGGAACTATAATATATATATATGCATATATATGTCCACTGATACATATAGTCCATATTTTACACACATATATATATACCTTTCAGTTTCATCAAATACAAATCATCATCTATTCCAACATGCATATATGCATACATGATTAATATTGATTGGTTTGGAAAACTTTTGGTTTGGGTTTGATATTAAAATAATGTATGATAGTAATGTTTTGTAAGAGAAAAAATGTGTATTTTTTCGGAAAACGCATAATCCAAATAGTAAAAACCTGAAATTTTTATTTGGAAAACTCTAGGAGAATCAAGAAAAGGCAAACATAAACACAATAGTTTGGTTACCCAGTTCGATAAGAATGATCTACATCCGGGGGCGCTGCCAAGCTAAAATTTTTACTACAAAATAGAATACATGGAGCACTAGTTAAAGTGAGAATACATGGATAATATCCAAATTATATCACTAAATTTTAGGATATAATAAGACTTCATATCTCAAAAATCTTCCAATTAAAGTCTGATTGTATTTCTCACTTTAACATTTTACTTCATCGGCAATGACAACGCCAAACCTCATTCTTTACTCATCGAGGTTAATTGAGGTTGAACACAACCTCAAGTTATCTAACATTCCACTTTAGTCAACATGTCTGCTTGATTTTTCGATCTTTGAATTTTCTCCAATTTAAGAATCTCCTTCTCCAATAGCTCACGTACGTAGTAAAACCTCAACTTAATACGTTTCGTTCTTGCATGGCAGGATTCTTTGCCGAGTGTATTGCGTTCTGACTGTCACTATAAAAGCTACTATTTTTCAGATATTTACCCAACTCAAGCATGAAGTTTTGCAGTCAAACCATCTTTGCTAGCCTCCGTCATTGCAATGTACTCAGCTTCTGTTGTCGACAAAGCAACTACCTTTTGCAGCTTCGAAGTCCATGATATTGTTGTCCCACCACAAGTGAACACATATCCAGATGTGTTCTTCCTTTTATCGTAGTCACTTCCTACCAAGTCGGCATTTACAGATCCAGCCAATCAAGACTCCATTCTCTCGAAGATCAGTGCCTTATATGTAGTGCATCGTAGATACCTCAGTATCCACTTCACTCCATCCTAATATCCCCTTATAGGATTGCTCATAAATCGACTCACTACTCCCACTGCATATGCTATATCCGACCTTGTACCAGTCATTGCGTACATCAAGCTTCCTATGGCAGATGCATATAGAACACTTTTTATTTCAGCACGTTTGAATCATTCTTTTGTGAGTCCTTGTTAGATAATTTTAAGTGACTGGCCAAAGGTGTGCTATCGGGCTTTGCATCACACATATTGAACCTTCTCAAGACCTTTTTCACATATTCTCCTTGCGAGGGACTCAACCTCCCAGCATCTCAGTCTCGAATTATTCCCATGGCTAAAATTTGTTTCGCCTTTCCAAGATTTTTCATCGAAAATCTTTTTGCCAATTTCTTTTTCAACTTTTCAATCTCTCGAGCACAAGGTCCTGCCAATAACATGTCATCCTCATATAATAAAAGTATTATATATGAACCCTCAAACCTCTTAAAGTAGTAACAGTGGTTGACATTGCATTTTCTGAAGCCGATCTCATGCATGAATCCGTCAAACTTCCGATACCACTGTCTTGGTGCTTTCTTAAGACCATATAAGCTCTTTCTCAATTTACATACCAGATTCCCTTGTTCTTCAACTGCATATCCTTCTGGTTGCATCATGTAGATATCCTCATCCAGGTTGCCATTAAGAAAAGTTGTCTTGACATCTAACTATTCTAGCACCAAGTTTTCAGATGCTACCATGCCCAAGACCAATTGAATTGTTGTCAGCTTCACAACATGAGTGAACACATCAGTGTAGTCGATGCCATATCGTTGTTCATATCCCTTCACTACCAGTCTGGCCTTGTATCGCTTACTTCCATCTGTTTAATCTTTAATTTTATAGACTCACTTATTATGGAGTGCTTTCTTGCATTTTGGAAGTTCACTTAACTCCCATGTTTGGTTGGTCGTGAGAGAGTTTATCTTATCATCCATAGCAAGTTTCCACTTCTCAACTTCCTGGCTAGCTTTAGCCTCTGCATAGCATTCTGGTTCGCCACTGTCAGTCAAAAGTATATAATGAAGAGTGGAAGAGTACCTTTCTGGCACACGATGTTGTTTCACGGATCTCCTCGATGCTATTGGTGTGTTTATAACAACTTCTGTCGGGATTAAAACATTCTCAATAACGAGGTTAGGCGGCTCGACCTTAACATCAACCGCACTATGATCATCCCGAGCTTGACTGCTTGGACTCGTATTGGAAGTATCTAACTCAATCATCTCTGGATTCTTTTTACCCTCGTCACTCGACTTGTTCTTATACAAGATCTGCTCATCAAAGATAACATCTTGAGCACGAATGATCTTACGATTAGCTTCATCCCAAAGTCGATATCCAAACTCATCACCCCCAAAACCGATAAACGTGCACTTCACTAATTTTGCATCTAGTTTTGTCTCAGCATCAACCTTGACATATGCAGTGCAACCAAAGATACACAAAAAGGAGAGATTTACTAGTTTAAATGTCCATGCCTCCTTTGGAATATCATATTCAACGGTGTCGATGGACCTCTATTGATCCAGAATGTCGCCGTATTGATTGCATCAACCCAAAACATCTTTGGCAAACCACACTTTAGACGCATTCATCTAGCCCTCTCATTCAACATCTGATTCATCCATTCAACTACACCATTCTGTTGTGGTGTTCTAGGTATTGTTTTTTCCATTCGGATGCCAGCTCAACGCAGTACTCCTTAAACTCATTCAACTCGTACTCACCATCATTATCTGACCTCAGACACTTGACTCGTAGCCCCGTTTCATTCTCCAAAGTGCTTTCCATTTTCTGAAGGTTTCAAAAGCATCAGATTTATGCTTAACGAAATATATCCATACTTTCCTCGTAGCATCGTCAATGAACGTGATGCAGTACTGTGAACCTCCAAGGGACGATGCAAGAGCTGGTCCCCACAGGTCCGTATGGACTAAATCCAATTTCTCATTTTTAGGTCTCTCCCACCCTTTGAGAATGACACATTTCTCTGTTTTCCAAAGATACAGTCCTCGCATACTTCAATGTCGATAGTCTTGAGGCCTAACAGTCTTCCCTTTGAAACAAGCTCCATTATTCCTTTCTCGCTCATGTGTCCGAGATGAGAATGCCATAAATTTGCGCTATTATTTATAGCCACGGAACCAATTCTATCTCTCATGATGTTCGTCATGTAAAGAGTGCCATATTTTCTCCCTTGAGCCACCACAATGGATCCTTTGGTTACTTTCCATGATTTAGTTTAAAAAACTGTCGAGTAACTTGCCTCATCCAATTGTCCTACGGAAATCAAATTTTGTTTCAGGCCCGGGACATGCCTTACATCATTTAGTCTCACTCGCCTCCATTCGGTGTTCTGATTCAAACCATTCTCTTACCTACAATTTTCAATGGCTCCTCATCTGCAAGGTAGACAACACCAAGATTACCTGCAGTATATGAATCCATAATTCCCGAATCACTGCATTAGTGGAATGACGCTCCTAAGTCTAAGATCCATGACTCCATTAGACTGTTGACGCTCAGAATCAGAGCATTGGATATCTCTTCCGCTTCATTCGCTGAACCCTGATCCTTCTTCGGCGCCCTGCACTGTCGTCTCAAGTACCACATTTTGTTGCAGTTCCATCATACCACCTGACTTGCATCTTTCTTGTCCTTGTTCTTCAACTTTGACTTTGACCATTCTTGATCTTGACCCTTTCCCTTTGCCTAAAATCGACCCCTATTTTTGGCACTAAGTGCAGATCCAGATCCAAATTCAGTATTCTTACTCGAATTTCTCCGGATCTTCTCGTTCAAGATTAGATCTCTAACTGCATCAAACTTCATCATCTTCTTCCCCGAAGAAGCCGCACTCAAGGCTGTTACTACCGAGTCCCAACTATCCGGCAAAGACGATATCAGAATTACAGTTTTGATCTCTGAATCAAATTCAAGATTCACCGACCACAATTGCGCAGTGATCAGGTTGAATTTGTTCAAATGCACAACAACATGAGTCCCTTCAACCATCTTCAGGTTGAACAGTTTTCGCATCAGGTAAACCTTGTTTGCAACACACGATTGTTCGTACATATCTGACATGATTCTTAAAATCTCCAATGTCGATTCTGCATGAACCGTGTGAAATGAGACGTTCTCCGAAAGGGTTAGTCGAACCGCACTCATCGTTTTCTTGTCAATTTTCTTGTTTTCGGCTTCATCCATCTTTTCGGGTTTCTTCTTCAGTGCTATCTAGATCTTTACCATACAGGTAATCTTCTATCTGCATCTTCCAGAAACAGAAGTTCATTCCATAGAATACCTTGACAACAAGATGATCACCCATCTTGACTCCCTCAAAAGATGACACGGCCCGGCCACGTATAATTATGCCCATAATAATTTTCTTTGCCATAAAGTTCAATAGAGAACCAATGATTCGGATTATAGGTGAAAGTAGGGAGAATAAAGAAAAAAAAAAGTTCAAAGAATGTGAATTAACATGGATGATAACCAACCACGAGAGTAAGTCTCGGACCTGAAATCAAAACATAGTTAAAACACAAACAATAGGCTAAATCCCACTGCAAAGAATTGGAAGCCACGAACCAATAAAATCACTCCAAAGACACGATTTGAAAGAATGGATGATAAAGAAGAAATGATAGTGCAGAGAATGTGAATTAATATAATTGATAACCAACCACGAGAATAAGGGGGGTGTATTTAATTGAGATTTTAATGGATTTTTTTGGATTTTAAAAAATCTATGGATTTATGTGGATTTAGAAAATCCACAGAGTCTACGTTGAGTTTGAAGGATTTTAGTAATTGATTTAGATGAATTTCTACGGATTTGATTGAATTATTTATAGATTTATATGGATTTTATAGGATTGTAAAATAATTTTTTTTTTATAAATATATATTAACTATATAAATTTATATCAAACAACAAATTTTATATATATAATAAATAATTATTAATAAAATAATATTTAATATTAATAAATAATATATAAGTATTAATAATGTAGAAGTATTGTAACATGTGTAATACTACTCTATTCTAGATTATTAATTTTAATTTTATACTTTTAGTATTATATTATCATTCAATATATCAAATTAGTTTTATATTTCTTTATTAGTTATTATTATTATTTATATAACTTTTACATAAAGAGTAACTACGTATATAAATAAATAAAAAATATAATTTACGATTTTTGAAAAAATATTAAAAATTAATAAATAAATATAAATTAACGGTCCAACAAAAAAATATATATTTAAATATCTATTTCACCGTTATGATAATATAGTGTATTCGATAATTGAAAAGAAAAAACATCATAATAATTTGCTAATATATTTTAGTTTTAAATATCATAATAAATATCATAATAAATATCTATTTAAATATCTATTTATTGTGATAATAATATTTTTTAAAATTATGTTTATAATATAAAAAATATTTTTTTAAAAAATAATCATAATAATTTTCTAATATATTTTAGTTTTAAATTATTATTTTTATTAAAAATTATAATAATAGTAATAAATATTATCATATTATTGATCACATATACAACAACAACAACAACAAAAACAATAATAATAATAATAATAATAACGATAATAATAATAATAATAACAATAATAATAATAATAATAATAATAATAATAATAAGAATTCATCAAAATCTCTGATGATCAGGAGAGATTCTTTCCTATACAAAATTTTCACAATTTTCCATTAAAATCCATAAACTTTGAGTCTATGGATTGTTGAATATCTCAAGATTTTTAAAGACTTTTAAAAGTTTATATTGAATACCTCAATATTTTAAAAGACTTTTAAAAGTCTGGATTTTAAAGGACTTTTAAAAGTTTTGATTGAATACACCCAGATTTTGAAAGTCCAACGAAATTCTACAAAATTTATATTGAATACACCCCCTAAGTCTCGGATCTGAAATCAAAACATGGATTAAAACACTAACAATACACTAAATTCCATTGCAAATTATTGGAAGCTACGAACCGATGGAATAAGTCCAAAGACCCGATTTGACATATCTAAGTGGAAAAAAATCACATCTTATCACTAGAAAAATATTGAGAGGGAACAATAAAGAAATTTTATTCAAAATTCACTATATTCAATGATAGACAAAGACCTTATATAGAGGTTTTTGAGGAAAATAAAAGACAAGAAATAATAAAGGAAACAAAAAAGGTAAGTCTAACTTATAAGGAAACAAATAATAAGGAAAATTCTAAATATGAAATTATACTATATGGAAACTTATAATAAAAGGTAATATATAATAACTTTGAGATTCTTCCACAATTATTTGTTGTCATAGTCTTGAAGTCCCGGCTTTTGTGATCCTAGCCTCGGGATGACTCGGTTAGGTGACCTTTGAGTCGGATAAAAAAGAATTTTAATGTCTAGCACATCTATCTCCAATAATAGTTTTTCTGAGCTTCGACGGTTGTGTCATTCCTCTCTTCTTGGAAAGTATTTTTGTTCTCCCGAACACGATATTCATCCACTCTACGGCTCAAGAAGACTCAATTTTCCCAAATATAATAGCTAGAAAAAATCTTAAAACAGAGTGTAAAAAAAATTGTAGAGAACGAGATGATTGACAAATACCACAAATTAACTTTTTTTTTATTTTTTATTTACCAAAATTTACTAAAGATAATTCAAGTTGATAGACAACTTGAGTGCAAGGCTCTGATACCAGATGACACGCCCCGACCACGTATAATTATGCCCATAATAATTTTCTTAGCCACAAAGTTCAATAGAGAGCCAATGGTTCGGAATATAGGTGAAAGAAGGGAGAATTAAAAAAAAAAAAAGGATAGTGCAAAGAATGTAAATTAACATCGATGATACACTACAAAAAATAGTATATTTGTAACGGAATTCCGTCACTAAAGATCACGTAGCTAACGTAATTCTATCATTAATTCCGTCTCTAATATAATTAGTAACGGAAAAAGTGAATTTAATGACGAAAAAATCTCGTTACAAAAATGATATTTTCTTGTAGTGATAACTAACCACAAGAATAAGTCTCGGACCTGAAATCAAAACATAGTTAAAACACAAATAATAGGCTAAATCCCACTGCAAAGGATTTGAAGCCACGAACTGACGAAATCACTTCAAAGACCTGATTTGACATATTTAAGTAGGAGGAAATCACATCCTATTACTAGACAACATTGAGAGAGAACAATAAAGAAATTTTATTCAAGATTCACTCTATTCTATTACAATGATAGACAATTACCTTATATAGAGGTTTTTGAGGAAATTAAAAGGCAACAAATAATAAAGGAAACAAACAAAAGGTAAGTCTAACTTTATAAGGAAACAAATAATAAGGAAAATTCTAGATACGAAATTACACTATATGGAAACTTATAATAAAAGGTAATATATAATAACTTTGAGATTCTTTCATAATTATTTGTTGTCATAGTCTTGAAGTCCTGACTCTTGTGATCCTGGCCTCAGGATAATTTGGTTGGGTGACCTTTGAATCGGATAAAAATGAATTGTAATGTCTAGCACATCCATCTCCAATAATAGTTTTTCTGAGCTTGGACGGCCGTGTCATTTCCCCTATTCTTGGAAAGTACTCTTGTTCTTCCGAACACGATATTCATCGACTCTACAGCTCACAAGAAGACTCAATTTTCCCAAAGATAATAGCTTGAATAAATATTAAACAAAGTGTAGAAAAAAATGTAGCGAACGAGATGATTGACGAATACCACAAATTAACTTTTTTTTTTTTCACCAAAATTGACCAAGGATAACTCAAGTTGATAGACAACTTGAGTGCAAGACTCTTATACCAGATGATACGGCCCCACCGCCTTTAATTATGCCCATAATAATTTCCTTAGCCACAAAGTTCAATAGAGAACCAATGGTTCGGAATATAGGTGAAAGAATGGAGAATAACGAAAAAAATGATAGTGCAAAGAATGTGAATTAACATAGACGATAACCAACCACGAGAATAAAACTCGGACTTGAAATCAAAACCATAGTTAAAGTACAAACAATTGGCTAAGTCCCACTGCAAAGGATTTGAAGTCATGAACCGTTGGAATCACTCCAAAGACACGATTTGAAATAAAGGATGATAAAGAAATAATAGTGCAGATAATATGAATTAATATGGATGATAACCAACCACAAAAATAAGTCTCGGATTTAAAATCAAACCATAGATTAAAATACAAACAATAGGCTAAATCCCAATGCAAAGGATTGGAAGCCACGAACCAATGGAATCACTCCAAAGACCCGATTTGACATATCTAAGTGGGAGGAAATCACATCCTATTACTAGACAAATATTGAGAGTGAATAATAAAGAAATTTTATTTGATTCACTCTATTCTATTACAATTATAGACAATGACCTTATATAGAGGTTTTTGAGGAAAATAAAAGGCAACAAATAATAAATGAAATAAACAAAATGTAAGTCTAACTTATAAGGAAACAAATAATAAGGAAAATTCTAGATATGAAATTACACTATATAGAAATTTATAATAAAAGGTAATATATAATAACTTTGAGTTTCTTCCATAATTATTTGTTATCTTATTCTTGAAGTCCCGACTCTTGTGATCCTTGCCTTAGGATGACTCGATTGGGTGACCTTTGAGTCAGATAAAAAGGAATTTTAATGTCTAGTACATTCATCTCCAATAATCATTTTTCTGAGCTTGGACGGCCGCGTCAAAAGGAACCTAGAGTCTGATACCAGTTGTTTGGAAATATCGAGGAGAATCAATAAAAGGCAAACAAGAACATAATAGTTTGGTTATCCAGTTCGATCAGAATGATCTATGTTTAGGGCTGCTGTCAAACCAAGAAGTTTACTATAAAATAGAATACACATAGCACTAGTGAAAATGAAAATACATAAATATTTATAGGTTAAATCTATACCAATAATATCTAAATTATATCCCTAGAATTTAGGCTTCATATCCCTAAGATTTAGGCTTCACATCCCAACCATTTTTGGTAAAAGAAACAAACCTGAACTGGTGTGGTATATCGATCTCTCTCTCTCTCTCTCTCTCTATATATATATATATATATGAGGTAGTCTATAATATATCTATCTGTATAATTTGGGATGAGGAATCTGGTCTAGTGTGGCTCAAGTGTGTGTATGTTGTGTAGTGTACGTATCTTTTAATTCAAAAGCAAAAGCAAAAGCAAAAAGCAACTGAAACAAGAAAATGATCCACGAAATATCTCTCTTCTTTGTATAATTTGATTTCATTTCAGGAGGCAACCCCATGAAGACTTTATACTTATATATATATATATGCATACATATCTCGAACGCTCTTGCGTATTATTTACTATATAGTTCATCATAGTATATATTAACCACCCAAACAAGCATTATTTTTATTTTATAACGGCAGTAGAATCGAACCCGATATATATATATATATATATGTATAGCAGCACTTGCTGAATAATATTGCACCACCAATCTGTCTTTACTCACTCTTGTTGTTTTTCTCCCCCTCTATATCTCTATCTATCTACTGTCTGTCTATCTTAATATAATTAATTAATTAATAGATTTCTTTTATGCCGCCTTAACACAGTAAGTAGATAGATCTATCGATTATTTTCTATGAAAATCATCCCACATAATTTATTTATTTATTTATTTTTAAAATATAATTATATATTTTAATTATATTTTAAATTTTATAATTTTTTTATTTTAATCAAATTATTTAATTATTTTAATTTTAATCTATAAGTATTTTTACTTATATACTTTTTAATTACTTATTAATTATATATTTTTTTTTTATCTACAATAGGTGGGTATTACATGAGCAGAAGAGAGTATTATTAATGCATATCATATCTTACAAAACAGTAATCATCAAATTATTAATTATTTATATATTAGTAAAAATAACAAAGATGCCAAGATTCCACACGCACACACCAATAAGATGCACTGCACTAACTACACTGCACACTATGCACAGCTAGCCAAGCAAGGAGTCTAATTAATTAATTCATCCAATCCAACAATGACTAATAATTATATACGATCGATCGAGATATATATGCACTGCACCCCACCTCCACCCCCACCCCCACCCCGGCCCCGGCCCCTCCTCTCTTTATTTCGTTTTCATCAAATTACTTGTCCGATCGAATCTAAAAGACTTTTCAGCTGCAACATACATTTTAATGTTATAAATACAGACAAGTCTGATCAGGTGGGGTGGGCTCGATCTGCAATGCAATTGCAAGCTACCTAAGGAATTAATCAAACACCCAGCCACCCCTCTCACTCACTCGTGGTTATCGTGTCGTACGTGTGTTACGTTAGTTGTTTATAGTAATAATTGTCAGAATTAATGATGGAGCTACAGCAGCAGCAGCAGCAGCAGGGGCAGGGCGGCAGCAGCCGCAACATTAATAAGCGGAAGAACAGCTTTTCCAGGTCGTCAAAATTACTCATGAGTGCTCTGTACAAAGGACAAGGACTAGGGAAGCACAGTAGCCACGGCCTCCACAACGTCGTCAAGCCTGCTGCTGCACCTAATTCGGCTTCCAAGGCTGCTGCTGCAGTAAATGCAAATGCTAAACCTGGGTTCATTATCGTGAACCAGGCGGATCATCATCATCACCAGCATCAGACAACGCCCGCGCCCAAATTAGCGTTCCTGCTGCCTGACAGAATTAGTACCACTCGCTGCTGCTATGACTACGAGGATGATGAGGCCGTCGATGCGAAAGCAGCCAGCTATATAACTGCTGTACAAGAAAGGTTTCGATCCCATACCTAATTCACCTACCTACTTACATCTCTACCTATCTACCCACCTAATCTACAATAAACATATATCTTCTATATATATAGAGTTAATTTAACAAGTGCATGCATGGGTCAATTAATTATTACAAGTCGGAGCTAGGGCAGTATATAGAATATGAGCATCTCTCCGGACAAGTTATTGTTATCACTACTGCTACATACATATATACATACACATATAGTATTTGATACCTCCATTCATTTAGCCTCACCACTGCGAGTACTGCTATATATGCTATATACCTCACATGATCCATCTGCCTCTGCAATCGACGTTCGATAATATATATATAATTAATTATCATCCACGCTATTTTCCTATCTATTTATCTATTTGTCTTGATTATCATATCCCGGCAAGAAGGATAACAAACGATATAAAGTGTTGAAAACTGACAGTATTTTAGAATTAAAATAGAGCAAAAATCAAAAGCAAGCCTTTCAATTAAACAACCATTTTTCATATTTAATCCCCCCCAAAAAACATCAAACTAGTTTCATAAAAGAATTTGTTCATCACTTTTGATTCCATCATCAAATTTCAACCGAATATAATTACATAGCTATAATGGAAGCTGAAGTAACGTATTAGATCAAACACGATCGAACATGTAATGTTCCAACAATCAGCAGGTCAAACATTGACCTGTTTATATCCACAACGACTGAACTACCGGGGGCTTGGGGCAGCTACCCCAGCCCCTAAAATATTTCTTTTTTTAAGTATAAAAAAATAATAAAATCATGTCTTTGTCATTGTTACCGTGAGTCGAAAATGTACAATCAAATGTTAATTAAAAGGCTTCTTTTGAAAGATTTAGAGTGGTTAAATCCTAAATTCACAACAAGTGTAGTGATCATATACTCTCCTCCGTTCACTTAGAAAATATACATATTTCTATTTTGGGATGTCCAATTACAAAGTAACCATTTCATTAAATATCCCATTTTTTCACAAATACCCCTACTTTATTTCACATCATTACTTTTATACCAAAAAAGTAAGGGCAAAAATATCATTTTACTACTTTTACCTACCCATCCGCGCCAAAAGTAATGGTATACGTTTAGCTTGGACGGAGGGAGTATTTGATAGTAAAAGAAATTAAGAAAGAAAAAAGAGAAATATGAAAAATAAATTACATGAATAAAAATATAAAATTTGTATTGAAATGAAAGATTTGAGTTTACAATAAATACAATTAGCTTATTTATAAATTGTAATCGGTGTCTTCTTAATCGACACAACATTTTCTAATCAACTAATAACATGAAAGAATACAACCCTTTGGTAAAATAAAATAAAATAAATGTAAGAAAATTATTTTATTTTCTATTCTAATCATATCTAAATTTGAAAATATCTAAAATTCTTAAAATAGAATCTTGATTAATATCCTCGTAACAAATCCAAGACATTTTTTTAAATACTTTTAGATTTATCTATTGGCAATCAATTCAATGTTTTAATTCTAACCAATTTGGATCCCAACCAAGTTAATTGCATAATTTCAGATTTTATTTTTGGGACCATTTGACAAAAGGGCTCTAGAAACTTAAAATTTCATACCTGAAAAGACTTGTTTCAGATCCACCACATGATTTTGTTTTTGACCATGGGATTATGGTCAAGTGATTTCTTGACGTGACTTCAATTTCGTACATAGAAATCCAGACATCAACCTAGGATATAAAATTAAAAGTATTCTCCAACCGTTGATACTTGTTCTAAATTGCTACCAACATATTAGTTTTTAGTTATTGGAGTTGGCCTCATCTTGGGATGGGCATATACTTTAATTAATTCACTACAGAAAAAAAAGGGAGCTTTTATTATGGGACGAAGATTCGTAACAATATGGTCGTAATAAAAATTGGTTTTTGTTATGACTTTTATCGTGACAAAAGTAATTTTTATTAGTTAACGTCTTTTTTTAGTTATTACAATAAATGTTTCGTAACAATTACAAATATGAAAAAAAAATATCGTAAATACAATAATTACGACTTTATTCTGAAACAAATGGAAATGTATTTTTATAATTTTTTAATAAATAATTAAAAATTTAAAAAATAATCAAACTTCAAATATTGAAAATGATTTTTAACAAATTGAATGTAAAATAAATATAAATAAAAATTTATTATTAATTAATTATATATATAAAATTTATTACAAATAAGTAAAAACATATTGCACTTCCTACCGGCCGCCCTCCCCCTCTATTGAAAATGTATTTTTAACAAATTGAATGTAAAATAAATATAAATAAAGATTTACTATTAATTAATTATATTTATAAAATTTACTAAGAATAAAATATATATAATAAATATCTAAATCGTAAACCCTACCCACACCCGCCGCCCTCCCCCTTTCTTCTCCAACGCATCTTCATTCTTTCTTCGACCTTTTCTTTTCTCTTCTTCTAACTTGCTCAGCCGCCGCCGCCCCTGTAGGTTAAAAATCGATAATGTGATAACATTTTTCTCAGATCTGTTTTTAAATTTATTTTTCTTCCGTTTGCAGTTTCATCTGCCTTGGTCGCTGGTCGATTTCTCCCCGCCGCAGCATTCCGTTGAAGTGAGGGCTTTTGGAACACGTCTCCAGCTTCGACCCATCAGGTAGGTGGTTTCTCTGGCTTCTCCCTTCTCTTATTTCTTCTTGCCCTGCTTTCCTTCCTCACCATGCCCTCGTGAGTGATTTTTGTTTATTCTATTTTGCGTTTCCATTCCATTTGTTCATTGCTTGTTGTTGGGGTTGGTTGTTCAGCCACAACAACCAATGGACGATAAGTTTGAAAGATTTGTAGTATTTTACATTATAGAATGTCCTCTAAGTTTGATTTTGAAGCTCCTTCTGTTAGATTTAAAATATGCTTTTGTATATTTTTACACGCTGAGTCATATATTTGAAAGTCTGATGTTTTTGTTAAAAGCAAACTCTGGTATTGCGTGATCCACCATGTTGGTGATGTGTTTGTAACACAATTACTGAAAATTCATTTAGCCAGCAAAGTGCAGCACCTTTGAATTTTTTACATTGTTAATTGTAATTGTATACAATTGTGCCAAGTGAATTTATTGATTAAGTTAAGTGTGATGTTTTGTACTGTTTGGTTTAGGGAATTTGGGCATCCTACACTATGATAAATATATGCGAAATTCCAATGGTGTATGGTTCTTTTTCAACTTTCATGAAGATATGACGGCTTCTCTATTTGTGTAATTCTCTTGCATTTCAGTCATCTATAAGGCTGTTTTTTGGAATATATGGGAAAGGGTGCTTGTGTTGTGGATTTTTTGGATTTGAAATTTTTCGAATCGAAAAAAGTTTTTTGGATATTATATTTTGAATAGAAAATAGGTGTCGGATGTGATAATTAAATAAAGGGAAGATGATTATTTTAGTATAGATTATATGATGCAACAAGATTTTTTTTTAAAAAAAAACCAAAGTGCACACACAAGCAAAGTTAACAAATACAGTATATGATTTGATGGTTTTGTGAATTTTATTTATTTATTTATTGGTATACCCTCCTAAAACTTTTACTCATTTTATCTTTTCATCCTGCAATAATTGCAATGAAGTACAAAAATGATCTAGCAACACTATCCAATATAGAGTGCTTCTTTCCAAAACAACTTTGAATCATGATATTATGTGTGGATATTTAAGTAAGTTTCATTGGATTCTACATCATAATATATACGGATTCAGATGCATATATACGGTGAACTATATACTTTTAAATTGCTCTTGTGAATATTGTAGGTGACACACTTTTCCTGGTCAAGGTATTCGTTACATCCGCCGCAGTCCCGGACACACTCCTTATTTTGCCGACAATTGCTAGGGCGACTACCTTTCGCGAGGTGGTCGGTGAAGATCCTATTGAGTGGAACTATAAGGATGTATGGATCTACTTTCACAACTTTCACGTATGGCTTCCAAAATTAAAATAATTATTACGTAAACTAAACCTTATTTTGTTCGTAATTGCAGCTCATGCACCACCCCTGAAGCATATCGATCGGTTCCTTTATGTTTTGCCTCTGTTTGCATTATCAATTGCATGTCGTGGATGTGCTTGGATGGTAGGTTCTTATGGCTATGTGAAATACCTATGGAATAGATGGATAGAAATTTGGATGTATCTTTTGTGTGGTAAGAATTGTTGCTATGGATTGATGGATCTCCCCACTTGCTTATTACTAGGTTGGATGTTTGAAATGCTTGTGTTTGACGGAACATAATGTCAAAGTGGAGATGTTGCTAGCCTTGTTCGATTGGTTAATTTACTTTGTTGTTTGTTGGAGGACATCGACTAGTAAATACTGTTATGTTAATATCCTATGTTGGGATTTCCTTAATAGTGTTTATTGTTTGCAAGTATGGACGATCGTAATATTTATAGCATGGTTGTATAAGAAAGATCACAACAGGTTAATTTGTTACTCTCAAATTCAACTGTTCCACAACTACTCGTTTTTATGAGACGCTATTTTTTCGTAACAAAAAGGAGAAATGACGTAACAAAATGTTTTTTTTGGTGTTTGTTGTTACGACTAGTTATGTGACCATAAGAATTGATATTTTTGTTAAGGGTTCAATGACGTAACAAAAAAATAAATGAAGTAACAAAAAATTGAAATGTTGTAACGAAAAGTTGTTTTTTGACGTAACAAATATGAAGGGATATTTTTGTTACGACCGGTTTCGTGACCATAAGAGAATATATTGTTAATTACGGCTTCAATAACGTAACAAAAAATCGTAACAAAAAGCGTACTCATAGTAAAATGTTTTGGTAACGCGAGACATTGTTGTAACAAATATCGTGACTAAAAGACCTGGCACACGCGTGGAAAGCTCGACTTTTTATTACGAGGAAAAATTTGTAACAAATATCGTAACAAAAAACTTGCCATAAGGATCGTTGACCAAGAATAGTAGTTACGAAAATGTGCGTGGCAAAAAAGATTCGTTACGCGAGTACACATTATGGATAAAAGTCGTCACTAAGGCGTAGCAAATACGCAAATTGCACGAAAATTGGCTTTTTGTTATGAATTTCCGGCTGTAGCAGAAAACTATTTTTTTGGTAGTGTACTAGTAGAGTCAAGAATCTGATTTAAATGAACAAGTATGATCACATATTTTAGTTTTTCCATTTTGTATTATACATATATGTTCCAGTATTTCATCATCATTATCCACTCATTTAATCGAGAATTTTTTTAGCCATTAAGAAACACACAGGTCACTCACACCCACCATAGTTTACTCTTACATCAAATACAATGCTGCTCATCTCTATTTTCACTAATAATCACCACTCCGCTCACTTCATCATTATAAGTATAACGCTCACGAATAGCTTTTCTGATCCGCTTGCCTTATCCTTAGTGCACTCACCGTTTGCCAATCTTCACCCCGTTCTCGTTCAGCGCTATGCTCGTCTTTACTACTTTATTTTACTTATTGGTCTGTTCGCTCACAAGCGAGCATCTCACTACTTTCCCATTTTCCAGACTCACCTGTAAGTATTTTTTTTCAAATTTAGTTTTATGACTTGAATTCCTGAGTTCGATGTGAAAACTCACTAGTATAAATGAGTGCAAATGTAATTTCGATAGGAAAGTTAGGGTATACAACAATAATTTTTTATTAATTCAATATATGATCATCTACAATATGCCAAGATCAATTCCCATTTAATTCATCATAAAAACCCTAATTTTTTTCCTAATAAAAATTTGGCGCAATTGTCGGGGATTTTAACCTCAAGAAATCTAGTCTTAGAAATACTTGAGTTATGTGCCATAATTTAATACTCCCTCCGTTCCAATTCAAATTATCATTTTTACCATTTTTGTTTGTAATACTCAAAAGTATAAATTTTCTAGAGTAAAAATCATTATTAGTCCCATGCAGATCCAATTTTTTCATTTTTGGTCTTATAAAAAAAATTATCAAAACTAGTCTCACCCAAAAAAGTTACTTATCATTTCTAGTCCCACCGTTCAAATTTTGACTGTCCCGGCTGACGTGGCTGTTACGGATGCTGACTTGGAAGCTGACTCGGACACAACACGCTCGTGTTGCACAAAACACGCCCGTGTTTATAATACACCCCATTGGACCGAATTTGAGACTCTAACACGGGCGTGTTATATGGAACACGACCGTGTTTGAGGTTGCAGTGGTTCAGGACAGTGTCCAAAAGACGGGCGTGTTCAAATAACACACACCCGTGTTTGAAGCTACATACCATGACTTCAGTGGCCGTGTTTATGTTTTATTGACCATGTTTCGGTTTCATTGATCGTATTGTTATGTTTTAAGTGACATATTTATTATCTTTATTAATATATATTTTTAATCACCACAACATATTAAAAAATAATAATAAACTAATAATATATTATATTTAGTTAAAAAGTCAATTTACATAATATAAACCTAAGAACAAAACAATCGGAAACTACATAATACATATTCAATCCGAGTGTTCCTCATCCATCAAATCATCACCCTTCCCTCCCGCCGTATTGTCCTCTTCTGGGGTAGGTGCATGTGAAGGCCGGGGCGGCGGGTATAAAGACCCGCAAAAGATGCTCTCATCTCCTCATTCATATTTTGGAATTGGCGATACATCTCACCACGCAACTGATCAATGGAAGACTCCTCATTGAACCTATGCTGCACCCGGCGACGAGCCTGAGGATGCACGGCCTCTCGATCAATCTCTCACTGAACCTCATCGCCCTGAGCATTATCATCCCCATCCATCTCTTGACCAACCCTATCAACCAACACAAACTGCTCTCGCCCACTCTGTGTCCTAATTTTTGTAATCATACCCATAGACTGTAGGGTATGGAAACCACATGGCATCATAAGACAACAAGGCTCCTCCATCCCTTCATTAAATACTTGAAGGCCTTTCGCCAATCGAGTCACATAAGACCCAATAGCAATGCCTCCAAGACGTTTATCCTCAACTTGATGAATAAGAAACCGTGCAAGCATAAATCCTATATTTACAGGTATACGTGCATGCATACTCCAAAGATAACATAAATCATGCGAAGATACTACCCCCATACTCTCTCTACGACCATACAACGTATGGGCTATAATATAATGAATATATCACAGAGATGCATACCGGAGAGTCGATGCCTTCGACCGTGTAGGATTATGAAATTTTTCCATGCTAATATGCGACCAAAAGTGATGAGCATTTTCCGGTATCGAAATGGGCAAGTTCTTAAACTCCGGCGTATCCACGAACGCCCTATCATACAAACCCATAATTACACCAAAATCAGATAGGGAAACCAAAAACATCTTGCCTCTTAGTCGAAAAGTCAAATTCTTCAGTTTTTCGTAATGGTAATTAATAGAGTCGTGTGACAACGTTGTCATAAACTCCAATCTCAAACTCTTATATGTTGGCTTAATAATTTGGAGGAAATTACGCCATGCCCCAACCGAAACAAGCTCCTCTACTTCCCCTTCTATGCCCAATGTCTCCAATACTTTGCTATCAATATGCTTACTCGTCAAAAAAACTTTATTTTTTAACCGCTCATATCGCTCTATGAGCTCTTGTTCTTGAAAATTCAAAAACCGACCACTTAAATCTGTATTCTCCCTCGATGAACCAACATCGGTCGATACTCCCTTGCCGCTCCGTTGTTTTCCTTGTTAAGGTGCCATTCCTTATAGTTAAAAAGCACAAAGCATTATAACATAACATTGTTCGAAAAATCCAACAAAACCTTAATAAACACAACACCAAAAATAAAATATTATATGACATTGTTCGAAAGATCCAACAAACCATACCAAGAACAAAATACTATACCACACATTAAGGAAAAAATAAAAATGCAACACCAAGAACAAACCATTATACTACATTGTTAAAAAAAATCCAACAATAAGTAGTTCAAAATTGGAAAAAATTAATATAATTTTCAAATCCAAATGTATACCATAATGTGAGAGATAAAACAAGTAAAAACATTGTATCAACAACAATCTACTTGAAAAAATAATAATAAAAAAAACCTTTTTCCCGAATCTTTAAAATCAACGCAAGGAAACAACCCAAATCATCCGCCCCCGAACTCGTCGTCTGTCGTCGCCGCCCTCGTCGTCTTTCGCCGCCCCTCTCGTCGTCTGTCGCCGCCACAGTCGCCGTCGTCCAGGATGTGTAGGTCGAACATGGGAGATTTGTATATATTGTCTCCCGTGTTTGACTGATCCGGGTTTTTAAAAAACCTAACCCGCCTCGAACACGGGCGTGTTCCAATATCACACGCCCGTGTTTGCTTTACAATGAATTATCTTTAATGAACTGAACATGGCTGTGTATCAAACACACACGGCCGTGTACCCGAACATGGCCAGGAACATGGCCGTGTACAACCCCCCTGGACTATTCTGTTTCCACAACACGCTCGTGTGCGTACGTACACAGGCGTGTTTCTTGTACACGAGGTAAATGTGTAAAACAGGGATAACACGGCCGTGTTGTGTTGCACGGTCAAATAAATGGGGCGTGTCAACCCCTGGGTTATATTCTGTTTTTTTAACACGGCCGTGTTTTATGCCACACGGCCGTGTTTGATTACACGGCCACTGACATGGCCGTGTCTGACCCCTGGGTTCTATTCTGTTTTTAGAACACGGCCGTGTGGAAATCGACACGGCCGTGTTAAAGTAAACGGCCACAGACATGGCCGTGTCTGAGCCCTCTGTTCTACTATATTTTCGGAACACGGCCGTGTGTAAATCGACACGGCCGTGTTAAAGTAAATGGCCACAGACATGGCTGTGTTTGAGCCCTATGTTCTACTCTGTGTTTGGAACACGGCCGTGTTCTATGTCCACTGAGTAATACTTTGTGATTCAACACGCCCGTGTTTGTGATTTTTGCAATCGAAATGCATGCGTACATGGCCGTGTTGTGTGTTACACGCCCGTGTTTAACCCTAAATTTTGGCTAAAACCATTGTTAAAATTAACGCATCCAAACACAACACCTACACACAAAAACAATACCAACTAAATAACTCAAATTCATCCATACGTCAAACCCACAACAAACATAAGTCAAATTCATACACAATAAGAGATGACAAATAACATAAACTAATCCAAATACAGTAACATAAGCCAAATTCACAGAGAGTAACACAAATCAACTCCGCAAACATGCCCCAAATTCATATTTTCTCTCAATGTGTCCCACTCGATGTTTCGCCTTCAGTTGTTGCTCCCTTTCCAAAAGTTCTTTTTCTCACCTATTTTATACAAACGGAAAGAGTTTATTGTAATAAAAAAATCAATATATGTACCAATATATCAACACACCACGTAAGTTGCGTACCGTTAACTTTGCAATTGAAGGTTGTATTGTAGGAGTCTCGGCTTGTTGAATTTGTGGAGTTGAGATACTTTGACTTTGCGCCGGAATATCGCATCTCTGCGACAACTCCTCAACAAGTTGCATTCCGTCCGCCGTGGAATTTGATTCAATCAAACTTGCTCTTCTCTTTTGGAAACCTTTCAAAGTATGTCCAACAAGCCCACAAAATTTGCAAGTTCTTCTGACGTTTTGTCTCGGTAAAATACTCTCACTAACCTTTTTTCCCCGTGATTGACCTTTCTCCATTACTTCATTGGGGTCACATCTCCTTGCCTTTTTAGGCCTTCCAGCAGGTCGTTTAACATTTGGGGGAAGCGGTGGAGGCAATTCAGTTTTTGGCCACATTTTTTGACCATCCATTGCGCCAATAGAATACAAATACACCTTATTGAATGTCTCAACACTGTATATTTTGTCAACAAAATCCTCTGGATTTAACTGTTGTCCATGTATAGCACTCATCGCATGGCGACATGTGATACCACATAACTCCCATTTTCTACAACTACAGGATTTTTTAAAAATGTCAACAACAAATCGATTCCCATCCGAACAATAAATCTCGTAACACCAATCATTGACTTTAACGGGTGCACAAGAAGAAGCCGCTTGAATATTTTTTTCCATAATTTTTACTATCTTAGGGCAAAAACGCATATCCCCTTATTTTCTATATGCCATCTCCCTTCGTTTCTGAAGACGTGTTAATAAATATCTTTTAATCCACTCTAACATCGGCAGTATCGACATTTCTCTTGCATCTAATATTATACTATTGAATGATTCACATAAATTGTTCAAGATCATATTACATTTCGAAAATGTAGCAAAATGTGATCTTGACCACTAAGACGGTGGCTTGTCGGCAAGCCAATCAATGCATTTTGGATCCAACTCTTGAATCTCCATCATCACCTCCTCAAAGTCGGGGACAGTACTTGTGTCGGCGGCCATCCAAATCAATCTTTTATATGCAAGGCCCTTAAATCCAACTGTTTTCATATTTCCATGCAAATGTCAAACACAATCTTTTTTCGCATTGAGGAAAAATCTTTTCCATGGCCGGAACAAGACCTTTTTGTTTGTCAGTTATAAATGTATAACCCTTGTGCTCTATGTTCAAATCCTCCCTTAGAAGAGTGAAAAATCATTCCTACGCTTCGCGCGTCTCACTTTTGACAACAACATATGCCAAAGGAAACAACTCATTGTTGGGATCAATTCCAATAGCAGTCAAAAGAATGCCTTGGAAAGGACCTTTTAAGTGACAACCATCTACCCCAAGATAGGTCGACATCCAGACTGAAACCCACGCACAAACGATTTCAAACATATGTAATACTTGCTTAATCTGCTTTGTCCATTCAAAAATTCGCCTTCCAATTGCATCAAAATAGTTGACCCAGAATTAGACTGTCGTAAAGCTTCAGCATAGTGCCACAATTTTTCATATTGCTCTTCAGCATCACCTTCAATTGCCTTCAGTGCCAATTTTCGTGCTCTGTATGTTTGTTGTTGGAATATATTGCATCTAATATCTTTTTTGGCGTCTGTCCTAAACGTTTTTATACGTCGTTTAGGATCTGATTGAAACAATGACTCATACTTCCTTGCAAGCCATGTCGACTTCACATTCTTCACATTCAAGTCGCACATACAATCATGATTGCAATTATATGTCCTTAGTTGAAAAGATGCTTGATCATTCACCTTTAATACATTCATTTTCCAATTGCAGTTCTCAACAACAATTCGGACATAAACTCTTATTTTATCATTCTTGATAAATTTCAAACTTCTCATTGTCTTGATAGCGTGATTCTGGACCGCCTCCTTAAATTCTTTTTTAGAGCTAAAAATCATTCCAAGACTAAAAGCGGGATCATACTTTGACGCTGGATCATAAATGGCATACGATTTCATCTCATCAACATCGGATTCAACAAACATGGTTAAATCTTTTTCTTGAGAATCACCAAATGACATGTCATCTTCGGAATTTTGGTGCACCACGACACTTTGATTTTCATTAAACTCATTTATATCCACATTACTCTTTAACAATGACCAATCAATCCTATCATCCTCCGAATCTTGTTCTTCCATCATATAATCGGAATCCTCAAAATCCGATTCATTAAGCATTTCATTCCACTCATCTTCTTCTCAAATTTCATTGCAATCCAAATTTACATCTTCATCGTATATTTCTTCAACACATTTTCCTTTATCATAACTCATTTTTATGATAAATAATTTTCTCCTACAATAAAAGTGAGGATATAACACATATTGAATACACTAATTATAAAATACAAAAAATTATGCATTATTTATAAAACAATACATTATATAAAACTTATTTCTATAGTATTCAATTTTTCATACAATACAATCCATTAATCATTAGAATATACAACTTTTACATATTATTATTTTTTATACTATAAAAGACAATAAATTTATGGAAAAAACAAATTAATAATTACCTCCACAATAGATTCCACAAGAATATTCTTCACTTCAAAGAGATAAAATATAATATATGAAAAATGAGGTTAATAGATTGAAGAAGTGGGGCTGGAATGGGGAAACAATGAGAGAGAATTTGAGTGAAATAGATTTGAAATGGGGAACATGTGGGGCTAGGGTTTTTGTCAACAACGAGGTCGAACACGGCCGTGTACGACTAATTCTAATCGCCAATATTTTTAATGGTACAACACGGCCGTGTCTTAATAAACACGCCCGTGTATCATGCAGAAACACGACCGTGTTCCATATAACACGCCCGTGTTGGAGTCTCAAATTCGGTCCGATGAGGTGTATTATAAACACGGGCGTGTTTTGTGCAACACGGGTGTGTTGTGTCCGAGTCAGCTTCCAAGTCAGCATCCGTAACAACTACGTCAGTCGGAACCGTCAAAATTTGAACGGTGGGACTAGAAATGATAAGTAATTTTTTGGGTGGGACTAGTTTTGATAAATTTTTTTGTATTGGACCAAAAATGAAAAAAATTGGATTTGAATGGGAATAATAATGATTTTTACCCCATTTTCTATTTTAGCAAAAGTAATCATATATAATATTAAAATACCCATAATAATACTTAAAATTTAAAAAATACCATTACACATACAATTGTTTTATACATAAAGTAAAAGGACAAAAATTTCAAAACCTCGTACACACTTCTACTAACCAATAAAATACTATTATTTATTAATCTAGTACGAAACCTCTAAGGGGTACATTCGATTTAGACAGATGGAGTATTTTTTTTTTTTTCATTTTCATTGTCATACCCATTCTAAATTTTTGTTTGATATGGTACTGTATTTCAAGGGTCCCAAAAATTTCCAAAGTGAAATAAATCCTTTTTTTTTTTTTCCAACTATAGAGAGGTTTGTTTAAATAAGCCACCAGAGAAATACTCATGGCTACCAACGGAAACATCACTACCCCTGTCAACAATGCTGATCCGTATCTTCGAACTTTGCATCTTCGCAGGAAAACCCTTGCATCACCCCGTTGATGTTAACCCTATCTTTGTCCCTCATACTTTGACTCCCACTGAATCTCAAATTATTTCAGCTCTGGGAGTCTCTAGCAAGGTATGGCTAGCATGGAAGCTCATATCCATCAGGTTAAGGAGCCTCATGTTGCTTAGGCATAGTTTCTTACTACTTAGTGTCCTAGACCGATATATTGGTCGGGCAATGCTAAGGAGAATGCCGAGGATGGAGTAATGCAGAAGAGCGCCGATGAGGGAGCAACGCAGAAGAGAATTCCGAGGAGCACCAAGGATGGAGTAATGGTGAGGAGCGCCAAGCAAAAAGCAACACAGAGAAGAATGCCGAGGTGCCGAGGAGGGAGTAATGCCGAGGAGAATGCAAAGGAGCACCGAGGAGGGGCCTACGGCGCGCAAACACGGAAAGGCTAGCGGAGATCCTTTGAAGTACCGAGATCGCCCTTTGACCGACTTAGTGCTTATCCATTAGACTTAGTTTATCCGTATGTTCTTATTTATCTATCTTTATTTGTATCTTGTATAGATAGAGTCCATCCGAGTGAGGATATGCTTTGTCCTGTGTTTGGCCCGGTTCGTTAGAGTGTCTATATATAGGGGAGGACCCCTTGGTTGTACTTCACTTCACTTTTCAGAGAGCTAATGTACACTCTACTTTGTTGGGTGCATCTTGTGGTGTTCTTGCTTTCTACTTTAGAGTGGAGTCGTGTGCGAGACTATACTAGCGAGTTTCTCATGAGCATCAAAGAATTGCTAGGCTGACTAGAAGGTATTCGAGGAGGAACCATTCAACCCATTACACTAGGTTGTCCAAGATGGCGTTGATCCCACCACCATTACTCCACAACCAACTGCTATGCTTAACAATAGGCAATTAACAGGGAACAGACTGCTGAAGGCTCAACTGCTGAGGTCCCGATGGATGCTTATTATCAATTCATATTGGACTCCACTCTAATTATGAGTATAGCACCCAAAGGTACTAGCATTTATAAGTGAAGCCGATCTAGTTGGTTTGGCTAGCCAGATCCAATTTCATGGATTATAGAATAAGAGTCTGTACAAATATCTGAAGACTTTGAACTGAATTGCTGCCACATCAAGGTCTCATGACATATCAGAAAATGATGCTAAGCTAATCTTGTTTCCTTTTTTTATTAGCAGGCGAGGCCGGGAAATAGTTTGCCACACTCAATCCATCGCTTTTATCATTCAATAAAGACGCTTACCTCTTCGTAAGAAAATATAATCTTGGAACCACTTATAAGAAATGCCCAAAGCATATTCTAAGATAGCCACTAATAAGATGTTGCCCAAAGCATGGAACCAGTACAAGAAGCTGCTTCGTAACTGCTCTCATTATAAGATCTCTGATTTCATGGAGCTTTAGATTGTCTAAGAATTACTCCTGAGCTCAGGAATTCACTGGACACAACAGTGGGCAGCTCGGTGATGAGCCTCTATGCATCCGAGGCTAGGGCACTAATAGTGAAAAATGGTGGTGAATTAGACAAGTTGGTTGGAGAACAATAGACCACCGTTATCTAGGGGTCTTTACCGTGTACCTGCTACTATTTCAATGGTGCTATGATGAAGGGTAAACAAGTAATGTGTGAGGTAGAAAGAAACGAGAAGTGCATTTATGTTGAACAAGGTGAAAAACCCTCGGCCACTCAGTTTATTGCTGAATAGACTCAAGATCATGCATATGTCTTCTACATGGGCAATAAAATTCCACCTCCTCAATAGCAGTTTCAAAAGAACTATCCGCAGAAACTTGTTGGCTTTTTCATCCATAACAACTCTATCAACCACAACACTTTACTGCTTAACATCATCAATAGGGAGCCTACCATCCATCTCGTAAATACCACCAAACTCTCTACTTCCACAGCAAGCACCTGCCTTCGCTCAACCTCCCATAGTAGCCGGCTAGCCACTGAGTCTTGAGAAAATAATAAGGAATACTGAGTGAGCGAACCGAGAGTTCCAAAAATATATCTTCCTTGATCAAAATGCTTGAGATTAAATCATACATATTGCTGACGCACTGAAGCAGAAGCAGAAAGGGATAGTTGAGACTGCCCCAAGGGAGAAGGTTGTAGAAACAAGAAGTGGGAATCGTACCTCATTAACATCAATTCCATCAAATGGTACCGATCGCTCCCCTCTCTTATTGCTTTAAATAAATTATCCTTACATGATGTATTCAATCAAACCTCCACTGAGAAAGGATGTCCAAAAGAGCCATGGGTAACCACTGCTGCTCGAAGCCAACCTCTACCAAGGGAGAAGACAAGGCAAAGAGCCTTATCCAAAGCTCATTTTCCATGTGGCTCAAGAAGAAGGATACTTTCAAGGAGTTTGAAAAGTTTGTGCACACTTTTCGCAATCTTAAAGTTACTATTTTTTTTATGATGCTTTGCTACAAATTCCACATTACACTAAGTTCATAAATGATGTTATCAACAAAAGACGTACTATTTCAAAAGTGAATGAGGTAGTCAGCTGGAGGGTTGTGCAACACCATATTTCGTGAATATCTCCCAAAGAAACTGAGCGACCCTAGGTGTTTTATAATTGTTTTTGCAATAGACTGACTATGGAATTATGTGATTTAGGATCTAGTATCAATCTTATACCTTTTTCTCTTTATAGTCAATTAGGGTTTATGAATTAGAACCATATCACATTGTAATTTAGCTTGGTGATAAATCAATAAGACTTTCAAAAGGAATTATTTATGATGTATTTGTGCTAGTAAATAAATTCATTTTCCCTGCAGATTTCTTAATAATAGAAATGAGCAAAGATTCTTAATTTATTTTAAGAAGACTCTTCATTGCCATCGCTCAAGCAAACATTGACGTCACTCAGGGTGAAATTACATTGAGCATAGATAGAGACAAAGCCACATTCACTCTGAAGAAAACATTGAGCCACCCATATGATGGGAATGATGATTATGTTAATAAAATAAATGTAAATATACTTGAGAATGTATTAATGCTGGAATTTATAAAAAAAAAATCCAGATAAAGACTCGCTTGAAGTGAAAAAATTGAGGGACTCCGATAAGCCAAATGATGATAGAACAAGACAGACTAAATCTGTAACTCAAGCTAAGTGAAAGCCGGAAAACGAGTCTACCCTTGTGAACTAAAGAAGCTCCCAAAATATCTAAAGTACATATTCCAAGGATTAAAGAAGTCTTTCCCGTTGATCATCTTAGCCCTGTTGCTCCCGGACTAGGAAGCTCAGCTTCTCGCACTACTCAAGAGGAGAAATAATGCTTTTGCATGGAGGATCTCAAATATAAAATGAATTAGTCTAGTGGTATGTATTCATCGTATTATTTTATATGCTAAAGCCAAGCCATAAGGACAACCCTAACGGCGTTTGAATATGAACATGGAAGAAGTAGTTAAGAAAGAGATTATTAAATTATTTGATGTAGGTATAATCTATTATATAAGTGATAACTAGTGGGTCAGTCCGACCCAAGTGGTCCCCAAGAAATGAGGGTTCGTAGAAGAAATTGATGAACAAAGGAAAATCTTCATGATAAAACCAGTCACTAGATGTAGGGTTTGCATAGATTATAGAAAGATTAATATTGTTATGAAGAATGATCATTTCCTGCTTTAGTTCCTTGGTCAATACCTCGAGAAACTAGCCGGCTATGAGTATTACTATTTTCTGGATGGCTACTTAGGGTACCACCAGATTTCCATCAAGCTAGAAGACTGTGAGAAAACTACATTCACATGTCCATATAATATGTTCATTTATAGGAGGATACCTTTTGGGCTGTGTTACTCCCCCGTTGCATTGAGACTGATCTCGTGCTGAATTGGGAGAACAATCATTTGATGGTGAAAGAAGGAATAAGTCTTAGGCCATAAGATCTTGCTCACTGGAATTTAAGTGGATAGCTTAAAAAGGTAGTGTAATTGAAAAAATAACATAACCAAAGACTGAGAAAGTAGTTCAAAGTTTCCTTGGACATGCAGGTATCCATAGGAGATTTATCAAGAACTTCAGTAAGATTTCTCAGCCTTTTACAATGTTTCTGTGCAAAGACGTTAAGTTTGAATGGAAAGAGCAGTGAGAGGAGAAATTTTTGTTATGGAAGAAAAAGCTTACCACTTCGCCCATCATCTCAATGCCTATCTGAAGTGAGCCATTTGAGTTGATGAAAAATGCAAGAAACTACGCAGTCGGTGTTGTCCAGGGTTAGAAAGTGGAATCCAAAATGAATGTAATCTACTATGCAAGTAAAATATTGGACTTCGCTCAAAGCAATGATACTACTAATGAGAAGGAGCTACTAGCCATTGTCTTTGCTTTCGAGATGCAGTCATAAAGTACTTGGTGGAGAAGAAGAAGAAAAGACCCGCTTAATTTGCTGGATTCTGCTACTACAGAGTTTGATTTAGAGGTCAAGGACCGAAAAGGGAAAGACAATTTTTTGGCAAACCATTTGAGCAAATTGCATTAACTATAGGACACCACTACAGGTATAAATGAATATTTTCATGATGAGAATTTTTTACTTGTGCAGACGAAGCAACTATGGTTTGCTAACCTGACCCATTTTATCACTACTAGACAATTTTCCACTTATATTGTTCAAAGGGAAAAGAAATGTCTGTTAAGTTTGGAAAATGACTACTTTTGAGATGATCCATATTTGTTCAATATAGGATCTGATGGAACTATACGGCGATGCATCACTCAAGCTGAAATCCCGCAGATCCTATATGGTTGCCATGATTCCTATATAGGAGGCATTTTGCTGGCCAACAAACAACTGCCAAAGTTTTGCAATCTAGCTTCTTTTGGCCAATATTACATAAAGTTTTTGGTGCCTTTGCCAAAGCTTGCGACAAATTCCATAGATTATGGTCTATCTCAAAGAGGGTGAGATTCCTCAAAGAGAAGTTTTAATTATTGACATATTTGATGTGTAGGGCATAGATTTTATAGGTCCATTTCTGAGCTCTTATAAAAAAGTCTCTATTTTAGTTTTTGTGAATTATGTGAGCAAATGGTTTGAAGCACAAGCGCTCCTTACTAATGATGCCCATTCAGTGATCCGTTTTATGAAGCACACCTTATTCCCAAGGTTTGGAGTCCCAAGGACCTTGATCAGTGATGATGACCCTCATTTTGTGAATAAGACACTGCAGACCTATCTCCATGAATATGATGTTCGCCAGCATCTGACAACTCTATACTATCCTCAAGCAAATGGTCAAGTGAAGGTTTCTAATAGAGAGATCAAGGATATTATGCTTACCAAAGTCAACAAAAGTCACAAGAATTGAGCTGACAAGCTAGATGATGCTTTTAGTGAGGCATCAAATGTATTACTGTATGATTCAAGACTCAATTTTTCCTCTAGAAAATTGAAGTCAAGGTGGATTGGGCCTTACTTAGTCAATCAAGTTCTACCACACGATGAAGATGCTTTCATAGCCAATGGAGTGAGGCTGAAGTCGTATATCAAAGGGCAAACAAGATGAAGTAGATATACATCTGATTGATTTTTAGTCGCTAACTCCAAAATCAAAGTGAAACCCAACCTCATAATTGCCTAATCTTATATTTGCTCTCTAGTTTACTGTTTTCTTTATAACTTTCTAGTTAAATCGTACCACTTTCCTAGTTTGACTCACTACTTCCATAAGTAGAGTAGGTAGAAGCTTTCATAGTTAGTACCACCACTTGTAAGCAGTGGTTTTACTACATTCTTAGTATAATTAGTTAGTTTGCATAGATAGAAGTCCCGTTGGTGCGGGCAGGTTATCGTTTTTCTAGAAATTAGTTTAGATTAGTCTATTTTAGCTTATTGTTTTAGTAGCTAGTTTTACTACTTTATTATTGTATAATCTATTGCTTTAAATTATAATATATTTATAACATATTACAACTTTGACTTGGAATAATTTATTGATTTTTAGTTAGATTTATTGTTTTCAATTTAATTGCTTTACTAGTTGTACATAATTGCTTTTATTAGATAAAACTTTATCGCTTCAATAGATTAGGTTTTATGCTTTATTCTCCCATTTATAAGCTAGAAAATCCTTAAGTATGGTACTTAGAGTCTGATCTAAGTCAACCATTTACTCACTTGCATCACTCTGAACCCACTGAAGGAGCGTTTATTTTTTCTTTTGTCCAATACAGCTTACCTACCTGTCATAGGTCTCACTAAGTCTAAAAGTCATTCATCCATTGCTCATTCACCCCACCTATCAACCGCCCTTATACCTTTAGAAGTATAGTCAATAAATCAAGGACTTTGGACGAGTGAGAACACTACTCACAAGCGCACTAGGATTACCTATAATAGCCCAACCATCAGTCATTTTCTATGATGCTTCAGTAACCGCCACTTTTGCGCTCCTTCAAATTCAAAAATCCAACTCTGTCTATCCAAATTTAGGTCAATTTAAGGTAAACTTTGAATTGCCCATGGTTTAATTGACTTTTTTCTACCTCGATAAAATGTAATTTCATCTACAACAGCATGGGCTAGGGATTTTTAATATACGTAACCGATTATTCTCAAACTTTTGAATTATTTTTCTAAAATTTGATTTCTAAGGAATCTAAGTTTGTTATCTGCTAGATTTAGATATTATATGACTATTTTTGCCTCATATGGTCTAATTTTAAAAGATTTATGGTTTAAAATTTGAGATTCAAATTTTTTTCCTTTCTACATAATGAAGTTTTGCAATAATTTTGTTTTCTTTGTCGTAGGGGGAGGGAATAGGGCTCAAATTGGCTAGATAGTGAATGAATTATCCTGTTTTGTTAATTGATAGCTAACTTTTCTCTGATTAAGCAGGTTTTAGTTTTTTCTATCATAGAAAAGTGTTAGAAACTTTAGCTTCTAAGTCTGCAACCATATATTCTATCAGGAAGCTAGTCAAAGATAGTGTGAGGAAGGACTTCAAGAAAGCTAAAAGAAAAATCAAGCAGAGAGTGCATAATATGTTATCAAGAAAGTTGAAAGAAAAATCAAGCAGAGAGTGCATAATATGTTATCTAGTTTAGGAGAAGAACTAATTGAACCACCATCTATAAAGAGCTATTACATAATGAGGAAAGTGTTGGTGGAAGCTGTGGATTTGGCAAAGCTGAGAAGGTTGAAAGAGAACGAATTTCAAGATGAATACCTCATATTTGAACTCCTCATATTTGAGGAGTTGGATTGTGACACCCCGGCCTGCATGCCATGCGAAACCGAACATGTTGGGGTCGTAAACTAGCCCCACAGGTCAACACGAGTCCTTTCAGTGCGCTTCTGTCCTGACTCACGTGCACCCTGAGAGACTTCTCATGGGGTCATCTATCCTCAAATTACTCTAGGGCAAGCATGCTTAAGTCTAAAGTTCTTTCAGTAGGGCTCCCGAAAAGGAATATGCACATTGTTGACATGAATAGTCTATTCAATCCATTTAAACTTTGAATAGCCTAATACCGGCCCATCCACACATGGGAGTTGGCCAAAGAACAACCCAAATCCGGGGTATCATATGGATAAAGCCAAAAATAGAACCACAAGGATGAAGGCATTCAAGACAGATAAAACGGACACAAAAAGTGCTCAAGAGAATGCTGATGCAGTCATAAACAATCCTGAGTTTGATCGCTAATCCTCTATGATTAGGAAAGCTTCTACCAACTGCAAGCTTACTCAAGTGATGGGTATTATTTATGAGAGGGTTTTGATGTTGAGGACATTCAAGGCCTGCAAGGGAATGGATAACAAGCGAGGCCTATCCAATTTGATTTTAAATCCAACCGAGCCCGTGTGTATCTCGCTGGTGGGAGAAGTTTAAAAACAACCTTGCCGAGGTAGACAACCCAAAGAATGTTTTCGTCAGAGGCAAGTTGGTGGATACCTCTTCCAAGAAGAGCAACGAGCTCACTCGCTGGACTTGCAAACATTCTCAAGTGGCAATGGAGGAGAAATTAGAGGGGGCCAAGAATTGCAATTCCATGGAACTGCAGTCGCTATACAACGTAGTTGCCACCACCCGAGCTATGAAAAGAGAAACTTGAGTTTCAGCTCGGTGGATGATGATAAGAAGGAATGGGTGAAGTTGTCACTGAGCAAATCATGATCACCTCCCACACTTCATCCGTTCGGCCAGATTTTATATTGGCACTCCACTCCTTACTAGAGGAAAAGTCAGATAATTATTTGGGTCAAATCATATTCTTAGATATATGCGCTCGTGCTTGCTTTGACAAGATACTAGGTCATGGGACCCTAATTTCTAAGCTATGTCGTGAGGCTGGTGTTGATATGCCTGCTCCAGCCACTATCTTGACTATGCTGCCATAAAAACCTGTTGTTTTTCACAAGTAATGGTTATAGAAGAAGGGATTTGACCCAATCCCTAAGAAAATAAAGAGGGTGGTAAGAACTGTGGCCTAGGCTTCCAAAAAGAAGCTCAAAGTAGTTTCGCTCCCAAGAAGAAAAAAAAGAAGAAGCCCTTATCCAGAATCAAAGAACATAGTCTTCGATGAAACCCTAAAGGCTGAGTGGGATGTTACTGAGTTGCTTGTTCACGGGACGAATGAGCCTACAATAAACGTTGGTGATAAAGGAGCAGGAGGAGTGATAAGGCTGCAGTTAGAGTTGAGAAGGCGATAGTGACTCAATCCGGTTCTCAAGTCTAGGAAAGAGTATTACTATTAGAGTCAGAGTCCTAGTATGAGAGGACTCCACCAAGAGATCAGCCACCCGGCCAGCCAACCCCAAAAGTCCAACAAAATGAAGAAATTGCTACAACTGATATCTAAAGAACTGAGTAGATAAGCGAGAAGCAGTATCCAGCTCAAGCTTCCCACGAGTCCAAATTTCTATCATCGCAATACGGCAATGAACTTGCTTCCTTAAGCCAGTAGGGAGTGGGTGAGTCATCTGCTGCTGGAATAAAAGAAGGGGGGTGATAGTATTTACTAAAGGAGGTGTTTAGTGGGATTCGTGTAATGATTGAAAGATATGCCAAAGAAGAGCACCCCATTGGAGTTGAGGAAGAAATCACTGTTATCCCCGTCGAATCTAACATCGATACTTTTGCTGATGAAACCTTCAAGGTTGAGCCATCAATAACTATGTTGCCACTTTTGTAGTAGTCTCCCCAAAGAAAAAGATTCAACAACTCCGAGGGCAAGCAAAAATGATCCTATTACTATTACATCCAGCCCCCAGACACCAAAACAGACTACACTTGCAGTCACCATTACCCCCTTCATCTAAAAAATTGGATCCATCAAATCTATTTAAGAAGAAGGGTGACGAAGAAAGAAAAAGAATTGGGAAGAAGTCTCAGCTGTTCGCTAAAATGAAGAGGCTTGAAGAAGAATAGAAACACGAGCAGTGCAGAAATAAGGCAAAGGGGACTCTACCCAAACTGTTGAAATAATGGATGCCGCTGACCTAATTGCAATTGCACTTTAAAGGGTATTTCCAAAATGTGCATCTGAAACAGAAAGTAAAGGAACATAAAGCAGTTAGGCAGGTCGTATTCATTTGTTAAGCCACCCTAGAGTCAAAGACCAAGCCAAAAGAGCCATGTCTTTGGTCAACCACACCCAGCCCACCAGCTCCTCAAGAATAGTCCATAGATCCGGCTAAGGCAAGCACTTCTACCCCTAAACTGACATTGTGATCATTCGATGAGCGACTGAATGAATTGAGTGAGCTGATGAGCACTTAAAGTTCTATATACCGAGCATAAAACAACAACTTGGTTGATAAACTGAATAAGCATGAATACAGGACCGCTTCACTGGAGGTGAGGACTCACAAAGTTCAATCCAACATCATCTCCATCCGAGATAGGCTAGTCACACTGGAATCTCATGTTGCAGCAATGGCACAAGCGCAAAATGATGTCATATATGGTCAAACGTAATTGATGAAAGGGCAAGAAACATTGACACTGATTCTGTCATTGCACAACATCATGTGGAAATGATCCAAGCCTAGAGTGACCTAAGAGCCATGATGCAGAATGTCCTAGTGCCTTAGAAAGCATGGGGCATGAACTCTCTAATCTTAGTGAGAAATAAAGACTTCAATTTGAGCGAGAACCCCCTTATCTTGTTTTTGTTGAAGAGTGTAAAAATGGCGAACTTATATATAAATTATTGGTTATCAATGAAACATAGGATTTTCGTAACAAGTTATATATTTGTGTAATGCGGGTTTAGGGTTTAGAAACATGTATCTCCCAACAGTCAATGCCATTCAATTTTGGTAATCGAGGATAGCTAGCTCTGCTCGAGCGATGCCGATGCCCTCTAGCTGCGACAACAAGGAGAAAAATCTGTGCACATCATTTCAGACTAACAAAGAGAGCAAGTTGGAAGTTATGGCAGTTCCAATACACTTATAACAAATTAAGCGTCTAATTGCCTAACTGTCTAGCAGTTGTAACAACTTCTCAATAGCATCTCAACTGCTGTTTTCAATTGCTCAACCACCATCCCAAAATTTTCTTTAAATAGAGCCAGATTTCTCATTTTAAATAACACTTCAAATACTTGATACACTTATATTTTTTAGTGATATTACTTTGTTCTTTATATTTCCAAGAACTTCGAACGGTAAGGAGTTTTCTCTAGTTTAGTGAAGGTCATGGGATCAATAGAGCTTCCTCCACCTTTGACCCATTTTAAATCTACCATTTTAGGCAGATTTTATTTTATTTTTATTTACTATTTTTTTTTGTATTTTTCTAATGTAGATTTACTATTTTCTTAGTCACTAATACAAAATCATTTTTTTTTCATCTCAATCTTTACTCACAAATTCATGTTTATCTTTGGTTGTTTATGTCTTGATTATTGACAATATTGTGGAAGGGCAGAGAAAAATTAACTATCTAAGCCTATAAACATACCAAAGAGAGGTAAGAATGGGTAGATCCATTAACAAATAGTGTAAATAATAATTAATTGGACATAAGCTCTTGTTTATCAGATTATATATATGTTCAGCGACAATGGTTTTTCTTTTAGATAATGTTCTTAATTGGGTGTTGTTAAAGTATCATTGTAACTCCCTTAAGATCAAGTACTAGTAGGGTAAAGAATTTAATTTAATTGAACAAGTATAATCACATAGTTTACTTCAAGTCATTTTTTTATACATATATGTTCTATTGTTGCATCATCATCCACTCATTTCATCCAGGAATTTTCTAGCAATTAAGAAATGCACAGGTTACTCACACCTACAACAGTCCACTCGTACATAAAATACAATACCGTTCATACTCCAATTTCACTAACAATCACCACTTTGCTCACTTCATCATTATAACTATACTGCTTATGAATAACCTTTCTGCTCCGCTCGCCTCCATCGTCAATGCACTCACCACTCGCCAATTTTTACCCTGCTCGATTTCACCATTCTGCTTGCCTTTACTGCTTTATTTTAATTATTGTTTTGCTCACTCTCCAATGAGCATAGCACTGTTTTCTCGCTTACCAGACTCAACTGTAAGTATTTTTTAAATTTATTTTTATGAATTAAATTCCTGAGTTTAACCTGGAAACTCATCGGTATAAATGAGTAAAAATGGAATTTCAATAGAAAAGTTAGGGTCTACAACATGTTTTCATTAATTTAAGCAAAATTGCTCATAACTCCCTTGTAGTTTCGAAACTCAGCGTAAATCCCCTTCTACTTTAAAAATTGCATGGCGCTACCTTATACTTTAAAAAATGTTACATGAAACCACTCTGTGGTTTTGAAACTCAGCATAAATTCCCGCTTTACTTCAAAAACATTACATGACACATTCTTATACATTAAAAAGTATTGCATGAAACCCCCTGTCATGCAAAATATATAGATAGGAAATCATAGGGCAGTTATAAGCAATTTTACCTTAATTTAATATTTGTTTATTAAAAATATGCCAAGATCTATTCCCATTTAATTCACCATAAAACCCTATATTTTTCCTTAATCACTAGCCGCATTTCAAACTAGAATAGACTTATTTAATTTAACTATTACCTACACATAATTATTTAAAATTCTTCTATGATTTTCTAGAATTATTATCTCATTGTTGCTACTTAAATCAAATGAAAATACAATTACGGACACTTAATTCTAATTTAGCAACTAAATTTTAATCTAATTGAAATACCTGGCTACAATGTCCAACAAAGATAATTAACCATTAAAATTTGAAACCATAGAGATACATATCAACCAAAAAAATATTATAGAATCAAAACTGAGTCAAATATCACAAATTCATATCAAGTTTTTTTCCAGTCTTAAATTAAAAAAAGAAACTACTCACTACGTATGAGAAGAAAAGAAATAAAAATAAATTAACATTGTCTAAGATTGATTGATCGACGGGGGAAGAACTCAAAATTTTCTCGAATCTTTCTCCTTTGTGCCTCCTACGCTGCACAATATTTCTCCGAGATTGTTCTGCACTATATTTTTTGTTTTCCTTCATCTGATATGGTGTCTTTGAAAATGCCTAGCCCTCTCTTTTCTTTTATTTTGGCTATATTTGACAATTGAGCTGTTGTGTCTTTTAATTAATTTCTCAAATTATTAATTCGACTTTTTGTTCTCTTTTCCCTCTAATTTCAACAATTTTTTTATTTGCCTCATGCATATCATAAATGATCAATATATACACAAATTGGATAGAATATGATGAAAATCAATTAAATATCTCTTCTAATATGAATATTTATCTTATGCAATTTTTAAGTATTAAACTCCCCCACACCTAGATCATGTTTTCCCTTTAGCATAGATTCGAAACAAACACAAAATAAATCACAGGCGACTCAATATGGCAAGAGAATTGAACACAACCAAACCAATATGAAATTCAACATATTAAACCAAGTCAACCTCATAGGATAAAATGTATGCACACATACTCTTTAAAAAATAAGTGTAGTAGTGGCTAACGCTCAAATAGTCCAACAAATGGCTATCGAATATGCTTGAGTAAAAATTAAATCTCCATTGCTTAAGTTATTTGAAACCAACATAAAAAATCAAAGGACTTTTAATATAGGTTGTACGACAGAACATATGGTTAAGAGTAAGAAAAAAGATAAACAAACTAGCCTTGATTCAACCACAACGATGATATTGTCTTGCTCAACTAGTCTATTGTCCAGATTCTCCACCATTGATTTTGTCACATGCTTGTTATAGAGAAACTGGGTGGCAAGGTGATGGTCGAAAAGTGAGCATTTGGTATGGATATAGTGTTATAGTGTTCTAATTATGTATTGAAAACATGTAAAGATGTAGCCTAAAAGCATTTTCATCAAATAATATTTTTCCCATGTTAATTGTTGAGTGTCAGGTCAAGCTCAGAGCATTCATGTGAGGAAAATTTTAAGTAAAATACTTGTGACTTTATGAAAAATCGGGATTTAATATGAAATGCATTAATTTGTACATTTACACTACCATAAAGAGATGCGGAGAAGAATTGAAAGATAAGGTGAAGAGGTAGAATGGGTTTTTTGTGTGTTGTGCAATTATGTTTTAGGATGAAAATGGTGGTTAGCAACCGAGGAGTGGCAAAGTGTAGTTAATTAATGATTAGTGTGAAGATAAATTGATATAAATGCATTTTGAAAGGGAAAAGGATGTCATCCAAGTGGTTGAAGGTAGATGTGATATATAAATATAAATATACTTTGTGCGTGAGAATGCTACATGAGGGTGATTACATGAGACCTACTTGCTAATGTACTTCGTAATTCCAATTTTTCTAGTCTATAGGTAACATGGAAAGATAAACTAACTCTTGATTATTGTGATGATGTTCAATTATCTAGAATCATACTTTATTGCCCTGCGAGTCGTTCTCATTGAAAATTGCAACTGATGAATCAAGTAATTTGTTCACTATCTATCTTTTTACTATGTGTTCTAAGTCAAATTAAGTCCAAGGAGTTGTTTTTGCGAGAGGTCTTGAGACCACCTATGATGATTTCTAATTTTAGGTTTTGGTTTTAAAATGTGATTCGTGTGTGCATTGCGTTGCAGCCCAAAACTTCTCATCAAATAATAGAATTTTTCTCATGATAACTAGTGAGATCCGGGTCGAACTTAGGACATTGATGTAAGGGGAAATTCAAATAGGACTGAGCATGAAAAAATGAACCGAGTTGAATTCAATATCATCTACATTGCTAAATTTAAATGCAACTTGAATTATTGTGTGTCAAATAAAGAATATAATGACTTGCGCATTGTACAATTAGTATATATTTCGTGAGGAAAAGAGAAAGGGTGCCCACCACATGGATGTGAGGAGATGCGATATATGTATATACTTCGTGCGTGAGAGTGTTGTGTAAGGGTGAACACAAGAAATAATCTGCTTACTACTGCACCTCGCGATTTAGAGATTATTTTATCTATAGGTAATTTGGAGAGCTACACTAGTTATCGATTATTGCGTTAATGATCTATTGCTAGACAGATATTTCACTGTCCTGCGAGCCATTTTCTTCAACACTTGCAACTGATGAATCAATTAACTAGCTTGCCACCTACCTTCTTATTATATTTTCTAAGTCACATAGCGTGCGAGGCACCGCTTTTGCAAGCACCGGTCTATCTAGCAGGGCAATTTCCTCCCGGATTTATTTAACTAGATTCAATTAAGTGACTTATATGTATTTTATAAGAAATTGGACAGCACGAGAACCATGAGTGAAAGTGTGATGGAGAAATATGATATTTTATTCCTTAGGTATTAAATGAAATTGGACAACGCGATTAACTAGGAATTAAAGTTGTGAATTAACTACATGTTAAATGTGCATTACACTAGAAAGCTTGTAAATTTATCTAAGTGTGAAATTTAAAAAAGACTGGTGGCGAGCACCTGATTCTTGTCACGAGCGCTGCGAACCACCTGCAGCTAGTGTCCAAAGTTTTTTACAGCTTGAGCTCTCTTCCAACAAAGCGGGATTTTTAAATTTTGAAATCTTGATAAATGAGTTCTGGGTTAGGTCCTATTTATAAGCATTGGTCGAGCTTCTAGAAGGTAACATATGCCATTGACAGTTGCCTAATTGATTCTCAGCCGTCCAATCCAATAGAATAAAATTGTTAATTGATGGTCATCTTTTTATATGGCATGGATCAGAAAGAGAGCTTCTAAGGACAATACTTTAGATCAGATTGTTTCTTGATTCTCTTAGTGAGTTTTCTTTCTAAACTTATCGCATCCCTTTAAATGCATTGTCAAATTGCATTTTCAGATCGCATACTTAATATAACGCTTTTTCTAAACCCATTCTTATTTCTCCAGATTTTTCCAAAAAATGCATCCGTTGAAATGCATTGTCAAATTGACATATATAAGTATAAATTTGGTTAGAAACCACCACATAAGCTTATAAGATTATAGAGATTACTAGAAAAGCATGCCCAAAATTAGTGTTATCATTAGGCGGGTCTTCCTCTCTTCTTCTTCTTCTTCTTCTTCTTCTTCTCCTCAAGGAATATGAGCGTTGCCTCCAATTTTTCTAAATGAGGAATCAGAGTTTTACGTGTTTCTCCTTTGGAATTTGGGGGTTGTTGGTTTGCTTTTGTTGGCCCTTAAAGTTGTCACTGCTTTCTGAGGAGATATCTGCAAACTGGCAAATTTATTATTATTATTATTCCTTTAACCCTGGTAGCTTCATTAACGAAGTGAGTAGCCGGGTGGTCCTGCTCCGCAACAAACTTTTTGATTTCCATATCAATCCCTTAAATGTTATCTTCCTCTAGTATTGTCTCCCGCTCCTGTAGTTGCCCACCCTCATATGGGTGAATGAGATGAAATCATTGCTAGATACCGAGGATAAATAATCTTTGGGCTGTTGGGACTATTGTAGTTGCTTTGTTGCTCAGATTCTTGGGTGGGGGCTGTTGATGACTTCTCATCTGGTTGTTGGGCTTGTTCCGAAGTTGGTTGGTTAGTTGGTTGATAAACGAGCGAAGTCCTTTCTCGTTGGCCTCTGGCTCCTTATTTGATATACCACTCCCATATTAGATAATAGGATATCATCAGGGTCAAATTCTCTGGCCTTGCACTTTCCGTTCTTTGTCCGGGTAGCCTTTTTTACTGGGCTTTTCTCCTTATGGGCCATCTATTTGATTTTGGGTTTCTTTATTTTCTCGCCCAGAAAGATCTTCTGTCTTTTTCTTTTTTCCAACATTTACTCTTTTCTCCACGTTATCTCTTTTGGTGGTCTTTTCCTTTCCTCCATTTTGCTTCTCCTTCCCCTTAGCAATAGATTCAACTAAACGTATAGCCTCAGGGGTTTCCTTGAAGTCAATTTCTTGGTCATACTGAAAGGCGAGCGGAGCACCTCTTCCTCTCGTACCTTAAAATTTCACTACTAGAAATATGTCTATTTGTAGCGGGGGAAAAACCACTATAAATGCTCAGATTTTGACACAAAAAAGCCTTTTGTGTTGACTTTGTAATAGATTTTGATCGGTAAAATAAATTGAGTAAGAAAAAGTCTCTGTAATAGAAATTTCCGTAACAAAAGGTTGATGGTCAACGAGCTAATATTGCATTTGAAATATTTATTTGTAACGGTTTGAACTGATTTTGTTATAAATATTTCCATTAAAAAAAAAGCTTGTATAACTTCTTTGTCACCACAATAATCTTTTGTTATGAAATTTTCCGTAATAAAACAACCATTATGAATATCTCAAAGTCATTAAAATAAGTTTTGTTAGAAAAATTGATTGTGCCAATAGAATCGATATAAATACACCTACTGGCCGTAATAAAACTTTTTTATTACGACCTAAAAAATACGACAATTGTGAAATTTGTTATAGAATCAATTTTGTGACAAATAGCATAAGACTTTTTTTTTCATATTAAATGCAAAAATCATACAGAAACTTACAAAATGACTCAGATCAACAAGCCAAAAACATAATTAAAATGTTATTCCCGTGACAACCATGTCAACTGCACACCACACACATACACAAATATCTAACAATTACACACAAGTGTAAATATAGTACAATCGATAATCAGTTATCAATCCAAGTACAAACACATTACAGACATGTTCGTGTTTGGCGCAATCTACGTGAGACACTTATGGGTGGTAAAACAACAACAATTTGGAGGCAAACTTGCATAAGAATTTAAATTCCAAATGAATAAAAGTTAGATCTCAATGTTGTTTAACTTAAAAGAAAAACCATGTGCATCCTCATATGTCTAGTCAATAAGATTGACGTGGAGTACCTCACGGAGTGTACGTGCACCAACATTCTTATGTAGGATTAATGGAGTATCCGGGACCTTAACACATGTGAAAATCACCTTTACTATGGCAAAAAAACTATCCGCTAAATACAAATCATAAAACCTTGTTCAGCTTAGCGTCATAATTTACAATGCCGCACAATAATTAAGGAATAAATATGAGTAAGGAGATAAACCATCAATAATGACTCATACACTACAATAAAGGTCAGATATGTTTCACAAATGTCACACAAGTGAAGAGGTTTCCTGTGTTTAACACATGAAACAAACCAAGAATATAGTAGCATACAAAACTACAAGCTAAAGCCAAAAATTTCTATGAGCTTTCTTTTGGACCGTCTACAAAATAAGCATATACCAACATATAAAATCTAAAAATTTCTATCAGGCTTTTTTTCGGACTGTCTACAAAATAAACATATAATAACGCATAAAACCAAAGCATAACATCCGTAAATCCAACAACTATACCCAACTCTAATCTTGAGTATTTGCAGCAATAACAATTGTTAGGGATTTAAGCGCCCAAAGGTGCGATGAAATTGCGGAAGCGGATCGAAACAAAATTGAAGCACAAACAAAATATTGCAAAATACGAAAAGAACACAAGATTTACGTGGAAAAAGCCACGGACGATGAGGAATCCACTAGATGAATCGAATGTTTTCAATGTTACAAAATCAAAATGATTAACTTCTCTCAACCCCAAAAACATCCCCTTATCAATATCTATGCGAAAGGGGAAGTTTTGACCTTCTAACATGGAAGGTAAATCAAATCGATAGAAATCACCAATATATGGAAGGATGGAGATATGGAATCTTAGAAAATCACTTATTGATTACGCTCATGACTCTAATGATTTGGTGCCAAGTCAACCTTTCCATCTTGGTCACGCCCGTGATTAAAGCCTCTGAAATCTTCTGATTTGGCAAGATATATAAAATCAACTCCTAACAAGGAAAGTCCGCCTAGTCATGACCATGACTAAGGCCGCCGGAAACTTCTGAAAATCTTGCCTTGAAGAGAATTTGAGGCACAATCCCAACAAACTCCACCTTGCCACAAATTCGATTTAAAAGGTAAACATCCTCATCCCCAAGTCCCCGACGGGACACTCAACAACTGCTAAGCTTAACCAAGTCCAAACAATATTGGGACTTGGCAACGACAAGTGGCTTAGTTAACATATCAGCCGGGTTCTCGGACGTATGAATTTTGTCCACTACAACTTCACCTTTTAAGACTGTATCTCGAATAAAATGGTGCTTCACAGAAATATGTTTCGTCCTTTCATGATACCGATTATTTTTCATCAAATGTATTGCACTTTGGCTATCACAAAATACAGTAAGAACCTTTTGCTCGTAACCAAGCTCCATGACAAGACCTCTTAGCCAAATCGCCTCTTTAACTCCTTCGGTAGCTGCTATATATTCCGCCTCAGTGGTCGATAAAGCGGTAACCGACTGAAGTGAAGATTTCCATGAAATAGAACAGCCACATAAAGTGAAAATATATCCCGAAAGAGAACGTCTGCGATCAAGGTCTCCACCATAATCCGAATCAACATAACCGGTCACATCCAATGAGTACACTTATTTCTATCAAAAACCAAGCCAAAATGCGATGTACCTTTCAAGTATCGCAAAATCCACTTAACAACATTCCAATGAGCCTTTCCCGGATTGTGCATATAATGGCTCACAACACTCACAGCATGCGCCAAATCCGGCCTAGTGCAAACCATTGAATACATTAGGCTACCAACCGCATTTGAGTACAAAATTTTCGCCATGTCCTCAACTTCATCTTCTGAGCAAGCACTTAAGTTTTCGCACAATCTGAATGCGCATCCAAAGGAGTAGATACAAATTTGCAAGATCGCATATTAAATCGATCAAGTACCTTCTCCACATACTTTCTTTGGGACAGAAATAACCTTCCGCCTTTTCGATCTCTAATTATTTCCATCCCAAGAATTTTCTTCGCAGCACCCAGCTCTTTCATATCAAACTCATTACTAAGCTGCGATTTCAACTTAACAATACAAGACATGTTACGTGAGGCAATCAACATGTTATCGACATAAAGCAACAAGTATAAAAATGAACCGTCAGAGAACTTCTAAAAATAAATACAGTCGTCATACTTGCTCCGAGAATAACCTTGCCCAATCATAAATGAATCAAACATTTTGTACCACTGCTGTGGGGCTTGCTTCAATCCATAAAGCGATTTCTTTAATTTGCACACCAAATTTTACTTTCCGGAAATGATGAAGCCCTCGGGCTGCTCCATATAGATTTCTTCTTCAAGGTCACCATGAAGAAAGGCCGTTTTTACATCAACTTGCTCCAATTCCAAATCAGACATAGCAACAATACCGAGAAAAACACGAATAGAAGTATGTCGAACAACGGGAGAGAAAATTTCAATGAAGTCTATACCTTCACGCTGACTGAATCCCTTGACGACTAGCCGTGCTTTGTAACGAGGCTCTTCAGCCCCCGAAATGCCTTCTTTTTTCTTGAATATCCACTTACAACGTAGTGGACGCCTACCCTTCGGAAGTTCAACAAGATCCCAAGTGCCATTCTTGTAGAGACTTTGAATTTCCTCTTTCATTGCCATAAACCATTTAGGAGATTCGGCACAAGAAGTTGCTTCATCGTAATTTTTCGGTTCACCGACATCACCGAATTCTTGTGCCACGGACAGAGCATATGCCACTACAGAATCCTCTACAAATCTGGAAGGAGGATGAATTTGTCTCCTAGGACGATCTCTAGCAATTGAGTATGTATCATGTCTCACCGGAGCATTTAATGTGGTACTCAAACTAGATTCATCAACTTGCGGGTTGGAAGAGCTAGGAACATCAGCAATGGGTCGGAACAACATTGGCAACTCCACCTTCTCTCCAAATTGCTGCTGGTCATTTGACGAGGATGTCGAACCTGCAGCTGAACCATTTCCAGAAGACAACATAGATTTTTCGTCAAAAGTAACATCTCGACTCAAAACTACATTGCGTGATTTACCATCCGCGTTCCATAAACGGTATCCTTTCGACTCAGTTGAATACCCAAGGAAAATACACTTCAAAGCTCTCGGAGCTAATTTTCCTTCATCAATATGCATGTACGCGGGACATCCAAAAATACGCAAGGAGGAATAGTTGACCGAGTTACCTGACCATATTTCTTCTGCAATTTTAAAGTCAATCCGTTCTGAACTAAAATCACCCGCATCTGAATTTTCCAAATAGCAAACGAAATCTTGCCATCGAACTTCTCAATTTAGGTGCGATGAAATTGTGGAAGCGGATCGAAACAAAATTGAAGCACAAACAAAATATTGCAAAATACGAAAAGAACACAAGATTTGCGTGGAAAACCCAAAACGGGAAAAAACCACGGACGATGAGGAATCCACTAGATGAATCAAATGTTTTCAATGTTACAAAATCAAAATGATTAACTTCTCTCAACCCCAAAAACATCCTTTTATCAATATCTATGCGAAAGGGGAAGTTTTGACCTTCTAACATGGAAGGTAAATCAAATCGATATAGATCACCAATATATGGAAGGATGGAGATATAGAATCTTAGAAAATCACTCATTGATCACGCCCATGACTCTAATGATTTGGTGCCAAGTCAACCTTTCCATCTTGGTCACGCCCGTGATTAAAGCCTCCGAAATCTTCTGATTTGGCAAGATATATAAAATCAACTCTTAACAAGGAAAGTCCGCCTAGTCATGCCCATGACTAAGGCCGCCGGAAACTTCTGAAAATCTTGCCTTGAAGAGAATTTGAGGCACAATCCCAACAACAATAATTAAGAAATCAAGCAACATTACTCAAATACTTTAATGTGTTCACTGAGTTGATAAATCTATAATCATTTAGTAATGATGCGGAAAACTTTAAAAATGAAACCAAGAATAGAACTATCTTCATATCAAAAATACTATTTTTTACAGAAGAATTCAAGAATGCAATATTTTTATAACATTCTTTTGATTTCATATTATCAATTTTTGCTCACAATATTAACTTGTCCAGAAAACTGAAAGTAACACTAAATTTTATCCGCAATATTATTTTACAACTATTCTACCATATTTTACCATCCAAATCAACAAACACATTACTCAACACACTGCACACTCATCAAATTAGACTCGCAAGCCCTTGGATTCAAGATCCCGAGACTAAACCATCAATAATTAGTAAACTAATGACCTATAGAGAATAAATTACATTACAAAAGTCTCCATTTTTTATCATGTGCTTGATCCATGAAGATATTAATTACATAGATAAAAATCAATAAAAATAATATGGGTGGTGATGCCTAGTTACGTCAGTAAGTTTGAGGAATTTGAAAAATTCAGTCTAAGTTGCATATAGGGTAGAGATGAATAAAGGTTAAATGGTTCTCAGGTAAGAAAAATTAATGTGAATTGTGTAAAATATACAACTAGTTTGATCAAAGCAAGTTGTGGTCCAAAAGAGAGGTGCATCTCAACTTAATTACACAATGGAATGGTCAAAACTTGATTACCAAATATGATAGCAACCTTCACATAATTAACTTTCATTGAAGCATAATTATGCTTGACAACATCCACTAGAATTTTCTCTACCACATGAAACCCAAAGAATGAGATCATTTGACATGGTGTCTCAATTTTTAGAGTCTAATAGACTTGAGACACCTGACATTGCACATACAATCAATTAGCAAAAAGTTAATGTTGAGATATTTTAGATATTCAGTTTTAGATTTAGTAGAATTAGATTTAGATTTGAGTCTATCGAGTCTGTTTTATATTGTATATATATAGGCTCCTTATTTTGATGATCAACATAATGCAATTTTCCATTTTTCATAATTTTTTTTTCATATGTTATCAGAGCCTATTTTTTTTCAGTAGTAGATATAGACTACTAACCCACACTTCTTCGGGTATATTCAACCTGGAATGCACGTAGAGGTCTCCCAAATTTGAGATTCTTTTGTTTTTGTTTTTGTTTTATAAAGTCAACGGATGTCTTCCAATTTTGAAATTTGTTTGCAATTGATCATTCATCAAGTTTCTTTTTGAATTTTTTGTCTGAGTTTGGTATTTGATCATTTATCATGCTTGGGTACAAAGCGCTACTTCCGATTGCGTTGAGAGTCCCGTCGTTTTCCCAATTCCGGTCAGAGTTCTGTGTTTTCCAAGCTCCGGAAAGAGTTTGGTATTTTTCAGTTCCATGTTTTCCGGCTCTTGTTAGAATTTTTTTTACTCTAATTCAGTTGAAGACACTACTTATGATTCTAGCATGATTGACGATTGTGGCTGCACATCATCTTCAATCTCTCTTTGAAAACTCAAGTTGGTTTCTGTTACACCACTTGAGTTTGAGGGGGGAAGTTGAGATATTTTAAATATTCAATTTTAAAGTTAGTATATTTAGATTTAGATTTGAGTGTATCGGGTATGTTTTATATTGCCTATATATAGTCCTCTTATTTTGATGGTTAACATAATACAATTTTTCAGTTTTCATAATTTATTTTCACAATTAGAGTTGAACAAGTAAAAGTTCAAAGAAAAGGCAGCATACCTATTACAACACCGTTAAAGTAGCTATTTTTTTTATGTTTAGAATATACTAGTAGAGTCGTACTTCTAATCTAGATGATGTAGAGGTCATCTTATCCTTTACTGTAGATATCCTGGTCAAAAGCGGCTGCACTTTTTTATGCTAAATCCAGAAAAAAAAAGTCATTCTCCAAGAGATGATATAGTTCTTTAATTTCAAATGTCACACAAGCCATAACACCTTTTAAAATCTTCCATAGGAAGAAAACCAGAAGATGCAGATGGTCATATGCAAGGTGCTTCATTAACAAATCTTGTTGAAGCCGACCGAAACACTGTTCCAAGGAGTTGTTTACCGAGGTATATTAGTAACTTACTGAAGTATTGATAGCTTTGACATACTTTTGTTTATCATAAATTTCTAGTTTCATTTGAAACTTAATACACTTGGTCAATAATAAAATAAAAATTGAAAATATCAAATAAACAATGTCAAAGATTTACGAAGATCTGGTTGTTGGTGTTAGAACTAAAACTGAACATAAAAATGAAACTTAATACCAATGACAATTAAGCTGTTCAAATCTTGCGTTATGGTAAAACTTCAGGCTCTCAGGAACTGACAGATGTCATCCCTTTGTTCTCGATACTTAATGAGGTTCGCCAGATAGTTCCTGATGGTTTCACATATGTGGCAAAATTCTATTCAACACTTGTACTGTGCACAAAATTGGAAGGCACAGTGAGCATTCATCTACAATAAGTTTTAGATTCAACGATATTGTCATTATAGTGCTTTACATTATCCAACTCACTTATAACTGAGACTTACAAGAAAATTGAAGCTATTGCCTTTCAATAAACAAAAATCTAGTTGTGATGAAAAGAACTAGAAACCATTATAAAATATACGCATGAATGAAGACATTTATTATGCACAACATTATTCAACACAGAGACATTTATCCAATTCACCATGCCTGAACTCAATTTATTTTCCGAGTAATTCATTGTGTGAATATATATGACAAGAAGCATACATAATTTAGGACTTACCAAAGATATATTTATGGCTTTAGACATTATTGAATTGAATTAGAAAATCACAATATAAAGTGCTTCCAACTTTGAGTTATTTCTCAATATTTCAAGGACTGATTGATATGTCATAAGGCTGACCCATTGGCGGTAAAAAAATATTTGCATTAAAAAGCTTAATTACCTCTTTCTTAACTATCTTTTGCATGTTCTTGTTGAATCACCTTTAAGGTTAGTTGCATGGCTTTACTAATTCATCCATAATAATGTGGGGCATACAAATCACTAAGCTAATTCCTTTGATGTTCGAGATTCTCCATGCAAAGGTATCATTCCTCCTATTGAGAAGAGCAATAAGCTGGCTTCTTGGTCCGAGAGTAGTAGGCTTGAAATGATAAGTGGTAATGACTCATCCGGTCCAAGGAATATGTACTTCAAATGGTCAGACAACTTCTTCAGATTGCTTTTAGTTGTAGAATCGCTCGCTGGCTCTCGCATGATTTCTTGAAAGACTCGGTGCTTCTATCCCCAGCATTGCTTCTCTCGTCTGAGTCCTCCAGTTCCTCCAAATGCAGTGAATTTTTATTAAAAATTTCCTAAGTAAATTCCAATGTTACCTCATTCTCAAGAGTGTTTAATTCATTAATTTCGTTAATATAATTATCATTCTGGTCCCATGGTTGGGTTAAAGCAGATTCAATTGAGAATGTGACTTTGTCACCCCTAAAGCTGAGTGTAATTTCGCCTTCACCGATGTTTATATTGGATTGGGCAGTGATAAGGAAAGGTCCTCTAAGAATTATTGGAATGCCATAATCTTCACTCATTTCCATTATAATAAAATTTGCAGGGAAGATTATATTTTTACTTGCACCACTATATCACAAATAAAATATATGTACAAACTTTTCAAACTTTTTGTTATCGTTCTTCTTCTTGAACCGCATTGGGAAATAAGCCTTTGATAAGTCTTTCTGGCTTCGCTCCTCCCTTGGTAGAGGTTCACTCCAAGCAACAGTGGTCACTTATGGTTCTTAAAATATTTCTTCTCCTTGGTGAGTTTGAATATGTTCATCCGGCATAGGTAGTGAGTGTAAACTAGTAAAAATATGAGAGTGAATAGTACCTATGGATGGGTTCGTAGGTGAAGAGGTACGTTTCCCGGTCCTTATTTTTGTAGGCTTTGTCTCTTTCTAGACAGTCTCGAGGTACGTTTCCCGGTCCTCATTTTTGTAGGCTTTGTCTCTTTCAAAACAGTCTCGACTATTCCAGACAGAATTTTTTTTTCCTTAACTTCAGGACCTCTAAAATCTAGCATATCTAACTTTCCAGCATCTTGATGAAGATAGTAGTATTTCTATAGAACTCCTGGTTCGCTTACTCAATATTTCTTACCAAATCCTCCAGACTCAGTGGCTAACCAGTCATTTGGGAGGCGGAGTGAAAATAGTTGACTTATACGGATAGTAGGGGGCCTAATGGATGGGTTGACTTGGATAATATTCTCTTGTGATTGGCATAGCACAACTAACTGTTGTGGTTGTTGAGGTCTGAAGCCAGCATTCCTTGAAGGATAATTTTTATGGAACTTCTGTTGAAGGAGTGGGTTCTTTGCACCCATGTAACAGACTACTTCATTGCTCTGGATAGGTTTAGCATCTATAGTATGTTTTCCTTAGGATTAGAGTACGCCTTGCTTGCTTTAGCCTAAAATTCTATACGTTTACCTTTATTTTACCAATGACCTCCTACTTCTGGAGCTTAGAAGCTTCATTTACCTGGATAGACAAGTTGTCTATCTTAGCATCCTGAGAAATAGTGGTTGTGATCATGACTTGATATAGACTCTTGGATGGTGGCATCTTGAATGCTTCTGGCCAGTTCGTTTGGTTGGCTGCCATCTTCTCCATCAGTTCCTTAGCTTCTGATCTATCTAGCTCATCAGTCAACTTCCTGAAACAAATGAACTGGCCAGAAGCTAATTAGAAAAGTTCGAGCTTTAAGAAATTTGGAATCTCATTATGAGGGCAATTTCCAATTAACTACTTGTATCGGTTCAACACCTGGGTTAAGGTCTCATCAGTGGTTTGCCTAAAGTTGAATATTTCCATCCGTTGGTTGATTTTCTTTAAAACTGGATGAAACTTGGACGCAAATAGCTGGTTTAGGTCCTTGAATTCAGGGGCTCTCTAGATGGTTGCATACTATCTTCTCACTTAACCGTTTAGGAAAAAATAATTAGCTTAGCATTTTCCTCAAACAAACCATTTACCTTGAAAGTGGTACATATCTGGTAGAAGCTTATAAGATGATCGTAGGGGCTTTCATTCTGCAGTCCGCTAAAGGTGTTTTGGTCTACAGGAGAGGCCAAAATGGGCTATAGCTCATAAAAATCATCGGTAAGGGTACAACATTTGTGATTATAGTTGAATCCAGAAGAGCTTTGTAGTGAGCATCAATCGGGATCTTAGCAGTTGGGCCTTCAATAGCCCTGTGCCCATTGAGTTGCCTCTGATAAGCCCAGTAGGTGGAGTGATTATGGTAGGATCAGCAATGGCAGGAGCGAAAGCAGCAGCCTACTCGATAAGATTGAGCTTGGACAGCTTAGGTTTTCTCAACCCGCAGGAGATCTTGCTGTATGGAGGCCATCCTTGCCTGAAGGTTGATAAGCACCTCTGCTAATTGGAATTCAGCAGCAGAAGAGCAGTAATAGCAACAGAAACTGGCGGATTCTCATAAGATAAAGTTACTTCTCTAAAAAGACATTTATGTCTATAAGAAGGAGTAGGACTAGTCTCAAATTGAAAATGCTTTGGAACCCACTGAAAACTTAGAATATTAAAGAATATAATTAAAGCATAAATTATAGCGCAGATCCCAAGTATTCCTTAGACTAAATTTCTAGAAGTTTAAATCCCCAACAACAGTGACAAAATTTGATAAAGAAAAAGAAAGTTAGGAGTGAGTGGAAGAAATAAGTTATAGAGATTTAATGATCGTGACATATTGTAATCGGCAGATATTGATTTAACAAAAGTGTTGTCGTAGTTCCTTAACTTTCTTATCAAAAATACATTTATACTCTTTTATGCTGGTAAGTGTCCAGGTCTTGAAATAAAATCATAGAAATCCATATAGGAGTCTAAACGAAGTAAAAAAAAAAAAAAAAACATTATAGACTGACATGCAACGAAACTGCTATAAACATTAATCTAATTAAAGCAGTAAAAAATGAGCTAAGTAGAGGGAAGGCTAAGGTAGAATTAGGTGAGTGGACAGTGTGCATGAAGCAAGCAAAGCAAGAGTTTTCTAGACTTTTAGTGAAATAAGAGTGGCGGTGAGCGACTGTATATGTATATGATGAGGGGATCGAGCGGCGACTGAGAGGGAAAATGTGTCTAGGAGCAATATTATATATGATGGTAGGATAAACTGAGGTGTTTTGTGTGAGATAAGTTGTGTTATGGCTAGGTTTTCCCAGATGAAATTAGCCGAATGATGATGGTGAATAAATGGAAAATGTAAATATAAAAGCAAAAAAATGCAGAAGTAATAAGGAGTTTGATCATACTTGTTCATTTAAATCAAATTTTTGACTTGACTGGTACTGACCTTAGGAGATATAATGAGACTTCATATTCACACCTAAGAGCATTATTCAAAAGAAAAGTCATTAACACTAGACATTTTATAGACCCGAAAGACAAACACTTATGTCTAATGAATTATTACTTAAAAGTTATTTCATTAGTGGCTCTATCCATCTTATATTTTTCTTTAATCAAGATTAAATTTAGATTATATACTAAGCAAGTTTACAAGACTCTTGTGTACTTAGATGCTACGAACTACCAAATCTCGTAACAATACGATGCGATCATAGGCTTAAATTGTTAATTATTCTCTCATTCTTCCACAATTTTATCAAGAGTTTTTTAAAAAAAATTAAAATAAAAATTTGGATGTGTGAGTGAACATATAAAATGAAGAAAAAAAAGATATTTGATTAATTTCTACAAAAATAGTAAATCTACATTACAATGGAACATAAATAAACTAAATATACTGAAGAAGAGATTCCAACAGTCACTAGAATGGGATCAAGGGTGGAGAAACTTCATGGGTACCCTGACCTCCACTAAGAACTATTGGAAGGAACTCCTGACAATTTGGAGCTCTCAAAAGAACATAATAATTGTATAGAATTGTAATTCATAAAATGTAAGTGTTAACTTTATATAAGCATACATAAAATATAATGGAATATGGCTCTATTTATAGATGTTCAGGGGTGGTAGTTGAGCAATTAGAATAGCAGTTGAGGGGCTGTTGAAATTTCAAGAAGTTAGTTAGTTGAATTCTATTGGAACTACAATAACTCCCAGGCTCGTTTCGCTTGTTAGAGTCCTTCTGGGGTAGGCAGAGATCTTCTTCTTGAATCGCTATGAGAGGGAAGTGACATCACTCAGAGCGTATTGGTCTTCATCATGAGTCAAGATTAAATTAATGTACCACTTCAACACCCGCTTATTTGAGGTAGAATAAGATTTCGCTTTAGGGGCCATTTCTTCAATGATGGAAATTCACTGGCTTCTAAGACTTAAGCATACTGAAGTTCTTGCTTCGCTTTGGATTTTTAATGGATTTCTTGTCTTTGTTTCTTTTCTCTAGAATGGTAAATTAGGCCTGAGTTTTGCTTTAGATGGACCAAAAAATTAGTAACTCTCATCTAAGGACAATTGGATCATATCAAGTAAACCAAATCAATAAAGTATGTTATAATTTAGATATTGTGATGGTTTTCACACAAAAATACAAGTAAATATTTTGGGTAGCAACTTCTATATGTTTCAATATTAGTGTGTCTATCATAACTGCTAGCTTGGTAGTTTCCTTAAATTCACTTAATACTATGTTCTATTTAGTTTTGAATATGTTTAAAATAGGATTATATTACTTTATGATTCTCTAGTTAGTAAATTTTTCTTACCATATTCAATAATTTGAATGATGATTTAAATAAAGTACCCACTTCAATGACTTGAAAAGGTTAGTGCCCTTTTCATTTTAATTTTTCCAATTTTTCATACTCAACTAAGGCTTAGTGTGAAGTTTTGTTCACCGACCAAGTTAGTTTGTGATAGCACTGAATTAACAATCCTTAAAAATGGGATGCTTCAATAATTTTAAGAGAAGAAATGAGGAGTTATCATCAAAGGGGCAAAAAAGGTCTGGGAAGCAAAAATAATGATAAAAAGATGCAAATTATTAATAAAAAATTGTTGCCTGAAAGAGTAATAATCTACCTTATAAAAAATAATCTCCTCCAAGCGAATTAAAGCTAGAAATTCCAGATCAACTCAATTCACTGTTTGATCAACTTAATAAAGTCTTGAAAGCTTATGAATCGATTGCTTATATTTGAGATTTAATTTTATTCACAAGCATGGCACTCATTTTATGCAATACTTGACTTCATTGAACGGATTAACTCTTTATTCTTTTTAACTAAATTGTTCAAAGAAGAACAAAGGTTTAGTGGGAGGAGGTTAATAACCCCAAATTTGAGCAAATTTTCTACTTACAAAACATGTTTACTATTTGTATTTTTTTGTGAAAATAATCACAATATTTGAATTATGAAATACTTTATTAACCTGTTTCACTTGATATGATCTAATTGTCCTTGGATAAGATTTACTAATTCTTTGTCCATCAAAAGTGAAATTCAGACCCAAAATCTCATTCTAGAGCAAAGTGACGAAGGCAGACTCATGATGGAATTTGTTGTGTTTAGTAAGTTAGCGCGCGTTGCTTGTCTCAGCCTCAAACACTATCTACTTTCTTTTATTCTTTCCCAACACATTCTGCTTCAGGAGCTTAACGATCTCTTTCACCTAAATAGATAGGTTATCTTTCATGGCATCCTAAGAGGCAGTAGTGGGTAACTGATATAATCCATTTGATGGTGGCAGTCTGTTGGCTTCTGGCCAGTTGGTCTGGTTGACCGCCATCTTCTCTATGATCTCCCTAGCCAATGATGCTTTCAAAATCATCAGAGAGTTGCCAGCTGCAACATCCAGTGAAGTACTTAATTGGGGTTGAATCACGTGCAGTGAAGTTGCATCTCCAGGATATCGGGGATCTCATGATGAGAACAGTTCCATAGTAATTGCTTGTATCGGTTCTAGGCTTGGGGAAGGATTTCATTAGCGGTGTTGCTTGAAATTAAAGATCTTTATATACTGGTTGATGGTCTCAGAAACATGATGAAATTTGGAGACAAACATCTTAACCAATTCCTTGAGTGCCACAGACCTCTGAATGGTCTCGTACCATTTTCTGTCTTCGCCGCTCAGTAAAAAGGAAACAAAATAAACTTATCATTATTCTCTGATAAATCATTTATCTTGAATGTAGAGCAAATCTTGGAAAAGATCACCAGGTGGTCGTAAGGACATTCACATTGCAGTCCGTTGAATTAATTATAAGTAACCAGCGACACCAATGCCAGCTTCAGCTCATAGAAGCCATCCGTCTGGTGTGCTACATTAGTGATCAGAGTAGAATCCAGTAAGGCCTAATAATAAGCATCCATCCTATTGATTGCTGTGTTTTAGAATTAATTAATAATTATTTACTTAGTCAATTCTATTTTTATGGAGTTGAGGTACCTAAAATTTAGGAATAGTTTGTTATTTCGTGCAGTATTTTTACTTCCAGAGATTGTATCTCTTTTATGCTCTTCGAGTATTTAGCTTTGTTCAATTTCCAACAATTGGTATCAAAGCTATTATCCTACGGGATCTGCTGAGCCATATCCATGAAAGCAAAAACCAGTTATACTTCCATAACTCCACCAATTTTTTATGGAGAAAATTATCAAATGTGGGCAGTACGTATGGAGGCATACCTGGATGCAATGGATCTCTGGGAAGCAGTGGAAGCACATTATGAATTTCCGGAGCTTCCAGATAATCCTGCTATGGCGCAAATCAAAGTGCACAAGGAGAAAAAAACATAGAAGGCGAAAAAGGTTTCTCTTTGTGCCATTTCATCAAGAAATGAAATTCATAATGTGCCATTAAGTTCACGAAGAAATTTCCCAAAAAAAAAAATCATGGTACAAGCCATGGAAATGATGCAGATAGCGAATCTCAAAACAAATGGAATAACGCAAAGAAAAAGGACTATCCACCTTATAAACATTGTGGAAGAAGGGGAATCCTCCATTTAAATGTTAGAGAAGGCCAGATGCTAAGTGTAGAAAATGCAACCAAACAGGACATGAAGCTGTTATATGAAAATATAAACACCCAAATCAAGGTGAAGAGGCTAAAGTGGTTAATGAAGAAGAAGAGGATCAACTTTTTGTAGCCACGTGTTTTGCAGATAGTGAAACCAATGAGAACTGGTTGATTGACAGCGGATGCACAAATCACATGACCAATGTCAAAGATTTGTTCAAAGAATTGAATCCGACTAACATCACCAAAGTAAGAATCGGCAATGGTGACTATATGTCTGTTAAGGGCAAGGGGACTATTGCAATGACATGCTGCACAGGTACAAAGCTTATTTCTGATGTCGTTTATGTTCCTAAAATTCAACAAAATTTGTTGAGTGTTGGTCAGCTGATTGAGAAAGGCCTGAAGGTTTTGTTTGAAGACAAATATTGTATGATTAAAGATGAAGCTGATCAGGATATTTTTAAAGTCAAAATGAAGGATAAAAGCTTTACTCTAAATCCATTAGAGGAGGAGCATATTGCCTTGTTAACTCTGGAAAATGTCACAATGCTTTGGCACAAAAGACTTGGTCACTTTCATCATCCAGGAATGCTTTGAATAAGGACACAGGTGCTGGCAATTTGATGATCATATTCCAAGTTGCAAAACATGCCAATTTGGAAAGCTAAATAGAAAAGCATTCTCCAGCACCACTAGCAGGGCAACAAGGAAGTTGCAATTAATCCACACAGATGTTTGTGGACCTCAAAGAACACCATTCAATGGTAGCATCTATTATATTATCTTTATTGATGATTTTACTAGAATGTGTTGGATATTTTTCTTGAAATATAAATCAGAGGTGGCTCAAGTTTTTTGGAAATTCAAAACAAGAGTTGAGAATGAAAGTGGCTACAAAATTAAAAGGGTGAGATCTGACAATGGAAAATAGTACACTTCTGCAATATTCAACCAATTTTTTTTCTGAAGATGCTGGCATTGAACATCATCTTACTGTTCCATATACTCCGCAATAAAATGGAGTTAGTGAGAGAAGAAATAGGTACATTATGGAGATGTCAAGGTGTATGCTGTATAAAAAGAATTTGCCAAAGAAGTTTTGGGCTGAAGCTGCAAACACTGGTGTGTTTCTACATAATAGGCTCCCAACAAAGGCATTGAACAATCTTACACCTTTTGAGGCATGGTATGGTTATAGACCACCTTTGAAGCTCCTCAAAATATTTGGTTGTCTATGTTTCTCTCATGTTCCACAGAACAAACGTGATAAGCTAGATAGAAGAGCATCGCCAAGCATTTTTATAGGCTATAGTACAATCTCTAAAGCCTACAAAATTTATCAGCCCCAAACTGGAAATATCATTGTTAGCAGAGATGTTCATTTTGTTGAGGATGAATAGTGGAACTGGGACGATGTACAAACAAAAAGTCATACAAGGACAAGTTTGAAATTCAAACTTCCAGGTTCAAGCAATGATGAAGAAGAAGATCTACATAATGAAAATGTAGATCATGTCCCTGTAAGAGGAACAAGATTGCTCTCTGAAATTTATGAAAGGTGCAACATTGCCTTCCGTGAACCTGCAAATTTCAATGATGCTCGATCTGATCAAAGGTGGATTACAACAATGAAGGAAGAGTTGTCTATGATTGAGAAAAAAAACACTTGGTTGTTGGTTGATCAGCCTTAAGACAAGGATGCAATTGGTGTCAAATGGGTATACCGAACGAAGCTGAATGATGATGGCTCCATAAATAAACATAAGGCAAGACTCGTGGTGAAAGGTTATGCTCAAGTTCCTGGTGTGGATTACTCAGAAACATTTGCGCTAGTTGCTCGTTTAGACACCATAAGGCTTATACTTGCTGTAGCTGCTCAAATGAATTGGAAGGCGTTTCAGCTTGATGTAAAATTAGCTTTCTTGAATGGTAGCTTGGAGGAAGAAATCTATGCCCAACAACTTGTAGGATTTGTAAGAAAAAAAGAAGAGAGCAAGGTGTTTCTTCTCAAGAAGGCCCTATATGGATTGAAACAAGCTCCACGAACTTGGTATTCCAGAATAGATGATCATTTGCTGCGTTTAGGCTTTGAGAAAAGCTTATCTGAGGCCACTCTTTACGTTAAGCATGAGAGAAATGATATTTTAATCGTCTCTCTTTATGTGGATGATCTTTTATTGACAGGAAATAACATGCAGTTGGTTGATAAATTTAAGGAGGAGATGGCGGAAGTCTTTGAAATGACCGATCATGGATTAAAGACCTTTTTCCTGGAAGTAAAGCAGGATGAAAATGAAATCTTCATTTGTCAAAGGAAATATGCCAAAGTTATTTTGAAGAAATTCAAACTTAATTAATGCAAAGAAGTCAGCACTCCTATGAATAAAGTTGATGAGGGGTACTTTAGAAGTTTAATTGGATGTTTAATGTATCTTACATCATCACGGCCTGATATTTTAAATGTTGATGCAAGTGAACTACACTTGAAAGCTGCTAAAAGGGTGGTAAGATATATCAAAGGCACATGTGATTTTGGTGTGAAATTCACTGGATGCAAAGATTTCAAATTGGTTGGCTTTTCTGATAGTGACTGGGGAGGCTCTGTCGATGATATGAAGAGCACCTCAGGCTATTGTTTTACTCTTGGATCTGGTATTTTCTCATGGGGTTCCAAGAAACAAGATGTCGTAGTGCAATCCACTGCCGAAGCTCAGTTCATCGCTGCAACAGCTGCTGTCAACCAAGCAATATGGCTAAGAAAAATACTAAGAGATCTCAAACTTCAACAAATCAAGGAAACCGAGATTCATGTTGATAATAAAGGTGCTATAGTGATCTCTCACAATCCAGTCTTTCACGGAAAAACCAAGCACTTCAACATCAAGTTGTTCTACTTGAGGGAAGTTCGAAAACAAGGAAATGTTATTCTTGTTTATTGCAAAACAGATAAACAACTACCTGATATTTTTACTAAGCCATTATCAGCGGCTAGATTTGAGTCATTACGCTTGAAGCTTGGTGTTTGCAGATTCTAAAACAAGGAGTGTTGATTGTAGTGCTTTAGAATTAATTAATAATTATTTACTTAATCAATTCTATTTTTATGGAGTTGTTAGTAGTGGAGTCAAGTGCACTTGAGATACCTAAAATTTAGGGATAGTTTGTTATTTCTTTATTCTATATATTTGTATCACATTCCAGTAAACTATGCAAACGGTGCAATATTTTTCCTTCCAGAGATTGTATCTCTTTTGTGCTCTTTGAGTATTTAGCTTTGTTCAATTTCCAACACATCCGAATCTCAACAATTGGAGCCTCTGTCTAGCGCCTTGGATGTTCATACTTAAATATTTTATTGCAATATATCGCAAGTGTACGATATCGCATCAAGTAATAAATCGGTAAGTATACCGAGTCGAATCCACAGAGAATTAAATATATTCGTTCATATTCTGGAAATTTTATGTCATTTAAAGATTAATTCAATTGAGTTAAAATGAATAAATGTCGATTTGACAATTCTAAATCCTAAATTATAGAAATTTAATATAAGCAACTAAATTTTATTGATCAAAGATTGCATAACCTGCTATATTAATGAAATATATGATTTAATGATTCAGATTCAATAAATTTTAATGTCATTATGAAACTTCAGATTCAACATATTTTATGCATTCTCATCTCCCGACATGAAAACAATTCAAGTCAAACGCTATAAGTTTGCAACATTCCCATAAATGGTACTAGTTATAAGATAATTAACAGTTCATTCAACTTGAGAATAAAACCATTAAAAGTTATGAATTACATCCAACCAATTCATTCTTCTATCCTGAGTAAAATTAAACATATTCAAGAATATAATACAGATTAGGAATATTAAAGAAAATTCGGCAACTAGGATTAAAAATTAAAATTCATATTAATCACACATTTAATATTCTCTTATTCATAAACATAATTTCTTAATTGTGTTCTCTATCTTTCCCAAGATCATGAGAAACACTATTGAGAATAACGAATGGAAATAGTCTCCCGACAAATTTTCATTATTAATATTTGCATATAAAACCGAATACGTTCCCAAATCTGCTACTCATATCCTTAGATATGTGTGTTTCCCAACAATCAACACATCAATTAAATGTACGTAGAAATTTAAATTTTAATTCAAGAACAAAATAAATATTAAGCTTTCATAAATTAATATCGCTACTTCCTGGATGTGAATAACAATTTTATACTTCAAGATCCAATTCAACTCCCGTCTTTGATTGCAGAATGAAATATATATATATAGATTCAATCCGGTCGCCAAACTTTAATTCCTAAACTAAAACTAATGTAGCAATCTTCGAATAGAACTTCCTAATCTAAGGCAAGAAAAGAAAAAAACACTATGTACAAGGACGAAAAGAAGTACTTATTGCGTGCGTTCAGACGAGAGATTCTCTGAATTCAAATTTTTTATTTTTTATTTTCTTCTCTTCCTTTTTTTCCGTCAAATCGATTTGCTTCTTTTTCCCTTTCCACAAAAGAATCGCACCTTTAATTTTCCAATTTCTTCACCAAGACTGTGCGCAGAGACTATCCACACCAAATCCATCCACACCAAATCCCTAATAATAGTAATAATAATAATAGTATTATTACTATTATTATTATTATTATTATTATTATTATTATTATTATTATGTCCTGCCTGCCTGCCCATTGCTTATCTTCTGTAACTCTTACACCCCCATCACGTATCTCCGTCTTTGTTATTTTTTTCAACCTGAAACATATGCCCCAAACCTCACAAATTTCGATACATAAATCGAGATATAGCGAAGGTTTTAGTATAAAAGACATCCATGGTCAAATATATGCATAATTAATTAGATATTCTACAAACTATGATATTAAACTTAAATTTAAAAAAAAAAAAAAAACAAGCTAGATATATAACATATTTACATAAAATAAAAGAAATTAAGTATAAATAGACATACTTTTCAATGTAGATGAATACTAAAAGATAGCATCCAATGGATGCTATCAAACATCCTCATTCTTAAATGTTGCTCGTCCCTTTGAGCAACAAAAATAAATATAGATCCAACACTCAAATTTCATATCTCCATTAAGAGAAGAATAAATACCTTCACAATATAGAAGCACGTGGTTTTATGCAACATAAATGACTAAGGCTGGAATTTCATAAACTTGATGACTTGAATATCGCATACTCAGTCAAACAAAATCCAAAGGTGAGAAATTAACATCAAGACATTTATCTAGACATGAGAGCTTCTAAATGAGGTATGCTACAATTTTTCATTCCTTTAATCAAGTGGCTGATGATTCGGTTTCATAATTTAAAGGAACCCCACTATCCTTATCATGGACGAGGCTTCAACCTTTTTGTTCATGACACTTTCACTGAGTCGCGACAGTTGAATTTCAAAAAGTTAGTTGTGTCAGTGGAACAACGTGCCAATCATCATAGCCAAATTTAATCATTCTATATATTCTTTTCAATTTATTTTTTTGGCTTTATGATAATCACTCAATAATTAAGATGATTTTTTTTTTTTTTTGCATACCTTATGATATTCCACTCTAGAAATAATTCACGTAGAGTACAATCCCGTTACAACTTCTAACTAAGATTATATACAACTCCTATGCAGAAACTCAAGCATGATCTTGTTTAAAAGTAATATTCCATCATTTTAGTCATGTTAGCAACATAAAACATTACTCGATTCATCATTGTGAACGCTGAAATTTTAATTTATTAAGTAATGGTACAAAGTGTTGAATCTTGGAAAAGTTATTTTTCAACAACGTTGAATGAGAGGTTCAGCCGTAATCTACACCAAAATGTATGCTATTTCGACCCAAATATTCCCCAAACTACACCACAGTAGAAACAACAGTACATCTTAATATAGTAGGATAATGAAATCCTTATTATCAGCTAATCTAAGCATGCATTTCTATAAGCCTTCCTAAACCTTTACTAAATGTACATGTCAAACATAAACAAATTAACATCCTTACCAAAACTTAAGAAATAGACCATGAATAGATGTCACTTGATACATTGCTAGTGCCTTGCTACAAGCCTTCCTAAACAAAATAGCATGCATGCATTTCTATAAGCCTTCCTAAACATAATAGCATGCATTTCTATAAGCCTTCCTAAACCTTTACTAAAATGTACATGTCTAACATAAACAAATTAAAAACATCCTTACCAAAACTTAAGAAATAGACCATGAATAGATGTCACCTGATACATTGCTAGTGCCTTGCAACAAGTCGAAAATTGAACAATTATCGGTGGATAGTGAATCTAACCATAGTTTTCTAGCCCGACCATTGCCAAGGGTGTATGGAGACTTCTACTTTGCATGCACTTACCAACAACACTAAAACCTACAAAATAAATAAATAAAAAAATAAATTTACAGCATGTACAAAATTTACAACAAAAACAGCGCGAAATGAGATATTTAGCAATGTGATTAAATCAAATTGATCAATCGATGGGTGGTGTCATCAATATTAGGTCGATCCTCCGAACTTCATCACCAAAATAGTGCTTAACTCGCTGTCCATTTACTGTAAACTCCCTTCCATCATCAGCTTGGTGGACAATTGCTCCTGATTCAAGTACCTGCGATACTTTAAATGGCCCCGACCACTTGGTTTTTAATTTCCCTGGAAAAATCTTGAAACAAGAATTAAATAATAATACCTTCTGTCCAGGTTCCTTGGTTTAATCAATTTATCATGATATTTCTTAGTTCTCTCCTTATAATTTTTTGCCTTTTCATAAGCACTAAGGTGAATCTCATCTAGCTCATTCAAATCCAATCTTCTCTTTTGTTGAGCATCCTTAAAATCAAAATTTAACTTTTTTAATGCCCAGGAAGATTTATGCTCAAGCTCGAGTGGTAAATGACATGACTTACCATAAACTAATTTAAAAGGAGACATATCGATAGGAGTTTTAGAGGCTGTCCGATAAGCCCACAAAGCTTCATCCAATTTTACAGCCCACTCTTTCCTAGACTTACCAACAATGGCTTAAAGAATCTTTTTCAATTCTCTATTTGATACCTCGACTTGACCGTTGGCTTGCGGATGATAAGGTGTCGTGT